>NC_139325.1:11252500-12452500 GCF_056507025.1 Lutjanus erythropterus
CATGGATTAAGATTGGGTGGCAACAGAAGAAAACTATTTTTGATGAGTAAATAAACATTTGGGAGTCTGTGTGGTAATGGTACAGGCAATAATATGATCAGTGCTGACAGAGGATAGGAAGATATTACAGTAGATGCATTTCGACCTGGCTAAAATGATGCTAAAGGCAGGATACCTAGTGTCATTTAATATTTTGCACAAAATGCAACATTTTGCTAAAAATATCAAAACTAAATTGCATCACTTAAATCTGTGGTGACAAATATCTGAGAGTACCTCATTCACTGTTTATCTGACCCTGACATTATACTGTTCTATCTGCTAATGTTTGTGACACTGAGGAGTTAAATGCAGCTGCTGTCCCGGCTGATCTGTGCTCTTCAGCCCAGGCCCGTCATGGGGCTTTCTGGTCTTAGCTGTCCCCTTTTCACTGGCGTCCATTCTGCATGATGACAGCTTTGTACGTAATTCACTCACTGGCTCCTCAGCGTGAGCTATCGCTTGCTAGAGCGGCGACCTGCTTCAGCGTCTATGCAGATACACTGTGACTGCGCTGTGCGTGCAGAGGTGGCAACACGGATATTAACATACTCCTCCGACCATGTTGGAATGAGGTCAGCTGAAAGGTCGTGAGGAAGGGGGCGTGGCTGAGGTAGACTGCAAATACCCTGTGTCAAACAGAGGGTGCGTCACTCGACATTCTCGCTGAACTTTGACTTGTTGTCTTCCTTGTTTTCCCTTTCTCAAACTGCCAAAATGGCATGTCAACCCCAGGGGCCCAGGAGGAAGCAGATTTTCTTAAACTGAAAGTCGCTCTTATTAATTCAGGTGTTAGAGCAACATCATGTCGACTTCACGTTCATAGTGAGTAAGGGATGTGGTGGGGTTTTCCCAGGTTGCTAAGTGGACGTTGAATTGTTTTGCATAAGACGCTGGTAAATAATTTTTATAGCCGGTATTCTGAGGCATAACAGGTTGAACAGGTGGCTCTTTTTGCTCAAATAAACTCATGCTCCACCTCCCTCATACAGGAGAATGCTGAGAATGTGTCGAGTCATTTTTCACAATGCTGGTGAAGTATAACATCCTGCTTGACATGCAAAGACCCTGATTGCCTCTTAATCACACACACTGCCAAGCGAACCTCTTTTTTGAGATGAATGTCAGACACACAGAGCTGTGTGGGCCCTGGTGGTTCTGGCTCTGGCTTTTGGCCTGGTTTGTGGAAAAGCCAGCATTCTTCCTGGAAACAGCCACAACTCCTACTCTGGAGCAATCCAGCTACCACTTACTGGACATCAGTATGTGTGTGTGTGTGCACGCGTTTTTTCCAGGGCTCATGGGTGTATATAAAACAGCCTCGATAGCCCACATCACTGTGACTCCTGCTGCTGAACCAGTGGGCATGAGTCATTACATAAACAGTGAACTTATGTCTCTGGGGCTCATAGAAACCCAAAGGGGCAGTGGATACAGTTCTTATGTCCTCTGGGAATAGTAAACGAACTGATGACACAGAAAGACACACGTAGCACATACAGGACCTTAATTTAGAGCCGATTATATTTATGAGCAGCAGTGGGACCATTGACACACATCCAGTCCTGTACTGGGACTTTATTTATACCCCTTGTGACCTCCATCAGGGATTTCTCTGCACTGCATAGTCTATAGTAAACAGTGACATCAGCAGTTTACCTAAAGATACTAATGTATCTTGTGCAAGATGGCGGTCTTTGTGTGCAGTTATGTAATTGATGTTCTGCAGACAACATCAGTTCTTTGTCAAATAAACAAAACATTTGTTAAAACTTTTTTTTCAGGCTTTGCCTCAATCCATTTTTCCAGAGGACCGATCTGTCAGTTCTGTTCAGTTAGCGCCTTCACAAAACCAAGATGAATTCTGACTTCAATACAGCTTCAGTACAAATACTGCATCTACATTTAAAGCAATAGTATGACATTTTGGGAAACACATTTATTCACTCTGCTGAAAGTTAGAGATTAGTAAGAGATTATCACTCTCTTATCTGTCTGTTCAGTATGAGGATACTGCGAGTTAGCTTATCTTAGCAAAACAACTGAAAAGAGGGTGAAACTGCTAACCTGACTGTGTCCAAGGGAAACAAAAAACTTGGCTGGGTACAGATTTTCTTGAATGTTGTCACCATAAAGTTGTGGCCAGCGGAGACTCTGCAGAGGGAGTCACTGCTCCCAGCCAAGAAATAGTCTTATACATAATCAGTCTGTAAAACCACCAACTGTCAATTTTAGACATTTTACAATTTTTTTTGTAGGCTTTTGTATGGATTAAACAGATTAGATATACCATGTTAATTAGTGTGCTTTAGAGATGTTGATAGATGCTGTTAACTTAGAGACAGATCTAAATCCCCTGTCTTTCTGACTAAGCAAAACTAACCGACTGCTGGCAGTAGCTTCATATTGAATGGACAGATACTGCATGTTTTTCTCTTTTAAAATCAATCTTTCCCACTCTAAGAACTACAGAGCAGGGGGCACCAGAAGTACTCCTGCTTTTCCAGGAGTTTCCACAAAACGTTTCCAGAGCCTCAGACTTTGTTGCCATGTATTCAGCAGTTTGAATATCCAAACAGCATCTCCGTCATTCTGATTTTGCAAGGATGTGATGCCAATTAAATTCTGTCAAATTCCAGGCACTGTTAAAACAGTCTTGTAATATCTTAAATTTGGCATAATAAATCAAATTATATTAAATATTGTATCAGCAATTTGTTATCAACAAATGCTGTAAAAAGATTCTAAGCACGAAACAGGTCACCCTTAAATGCTTCTCTGTGGGTGATTGTGATGTGAGAAGATCAGAGAGCGTCCTGTCTAGTTCAGGGTTAGAGGTCAGTGTTCTGTAAGAGGAGTGCACAACATATTTAGGTCACTTTCCCTTTTAAATGGGACCTGGGAGCAACTCAGCTGTGCCCAGTCATAAATTGTCACATCCGAAAGTTGACTGGCGACAGTTGGTGTGTGTATCAGACGGCACACATAGTAACCCCGCTCCTTTGAGCAGATCTAAAATCATGTCTTGGTGATTTTAACACATTCAGGGTTTAGCGTTTGAGGTCTTATTATATTAAGACATATCATTCCCTGTTCAAGTTGTGGAGCTGAGGGTATATCATGCTCGTAAATTTTCAACTTGGTTCAAGACAGACAGAGATTGAAAAAACTTGTGATTATAATATTATAAGAGACTTGTCTCTTTTGCCACAGGGTTGCATTAAAACTGTCAAGAATTATGACTACAGTCACATAAACCAACACGCCCTGAGGCTCTCAAACATCTCTCCTTTATACTGCTTATGTGAGCAAAAACAGGCAAATAAATATCAGATACAGATACACTACTGATAAAAAGAATAGAAGCTTGAAGTTAATACAGAACAAAAATGAGTCTGGTTTTAGATTGTGTGATCACTGGATGGCGGGGTTATTTCTGTTTAATCCAGTCTGGCTGGAAGAAAATATAACTGCTGAAAATAATTAAGAATTAATATAAGCAAGGCACTCCCTGTGTGTGGTTGGTCAAGTGTGAAACATGATGCTTGTACCATAAATAGATCAGCCAACATGAGCAAAGATGACATTAAAATAATGTTGAATTACCTGTCTGTTATCTTCGGTTTGCCGTGCGAGGGGTGGCAGGGCCAAGTACCAAGTTTCACCTGTTCCTGATTCTTTTTTTAAGTCTCTTCACACCAGCTGGCACGGTGTGTGCGGGTCTCACAGATGGTTACCGGGGGATCTCACGTCACACTCATGCAATAATGGCTTCATTGTGGAACCTTGATGGAGGGAATTATCTGAAAGGGATGAGGTCATACGGAGAAAGACGCAGATATTTGTACAGTATGATGTGTTGTGCAGGTGAGTGGAGAGATGGGCTGGCTGGGGAGGAGTTAGTTAATTGGTCTGTTGTGTTCTGAGCATGGAGAAACCACATGGTTGTTACTATCAGAGCCACACACACAGAGACTGGTCAGAAGTTAAGTTTTACATCTATTAAAATCCACTTAATTATATTCTAGCATTTTTAGTGAATGTATTAGAAAGTTAAATAGTTGTTTAATATTTTAGAGTGTCCTATATACATATTTTACATCAGCACATATTAATAATTGAAGGCAAGTTAAATAAGTGAATATCTGATATAGAAAGGCAATAATGAATATGAAAGTATTGATTTGATTTGATGGTTTATATTTTGTGATTCATGTGTATATTTTATCCCCACCTCTGTGAATTAATTTATTACCTGAGTAAAACTGAAACAGTAGGAATTCACTTTAAGTAAACAGGCACAAGCAAATAATACAAAACACACTTTTCAAATCAGAAATGTAAGTAATTTTAACACTTTTGTTGAAGCAAATTTTAAAATATGTGTGAGAAAACTGAACACCCAAAATAAACTCATGCCACTGCACCGTGGACTAAAGGGTGGCCCTGAGAACTGATGCCCCACATCCAGGTGCTCTAGAACAGAAAGAAACCTAAATGTAGGGCAGGACCTCAGCTTTCCATCACAATCACAAAACATTCATCTGGAGGAAAACCTGAGAATGTCATAGACCTTTGCACACACTCAAACACACACATTAACGCGTACAAAGAGCAACCTCTTGCTTTCAAAAACTATATTTGAGTCCTAAAGGGGGCGCTCTCACACTACACTACACAGCAGGGGGTGGTTTGTCTGTGTGGAAAGCTGAATTCAGTTTTCTGAATGTGTGAAGTTATGTGCAAATTGTTCAACAACAACATCCAGAGGAGTGAAAATTAAAGCCACAGAACGTCTCTCCTTGAACATTTGAAGATGTTAGACATTTGCCTCTGGCTGCTGCAGTAAATCCCAGAACATAAATCAAACATGAGTGAAGGAGTACCAGACACACTGCATACATTACAACTGTCAACCATTCATTTGGCACACCTGTGTTATGATGGGGGGAGGCACCACACCTGTGGGAACTGTGTTTATAAGGTTAAGCTTTGAGGTGTTTCTGAAGGTAGTAAAAAGTAGGAGTAATGTCAATAAAAAGAAATTCACTCCTTCAGATTGGCCAGTAAATGTCTATTGTTGAATGTATATGAAGATTTGTAGTTTAAAGAAAAACCTCATAGTATTGTATTTTTGCAAATGAGTAACTACAATAGATATGAAGTGGTCGTTATGGTCTGCTCTTGGGAGCATTATCTTTATCAACAAGTTTAAAAGATTGATCATGATAACCTATGTCATGTTTTTTAAAACCGTTTCTTAATTCTATAATAGTACGATAGAGAGTATCGTATTAACCTGCTTAAACATTACAGTGGTCAATGGAAAACTTTCCTCTGAAAAAGATTCATCAACAAAATAGGAATTTGCAATCTATAGTTAGTGATACAGACATAATTGCTGATATTTAAGATTTTATACAGCAGCAAATCCACAAGGAGCCTTCCACAAAGGAAGTAATTATTGAATACCTGTAGAAAATACTATATTTTGGTGTAAGAATTCCATAGCATGAGAGAAAACGATTTATTTTCTTTTTAAATTTTTTGGAGAAGTCTTTTTTTCATAGTTCACGGTTTTATAGTTACAGCTGAATCTACTGAGAGAAGAAGTTGGGTGTAGTTGTGCTCTGGCGCCATCTAGTGGTAAGGATAAGTCATCGTTTTCTGCCAGCCCAGATAGAGCAGCTCATTGGGTGGAGGACGGTGTTTTCCTTTCCACGTCAAATCAGTCCGTTACAGGAGACTCCGCTCTCCGTGTCTAAAAATACAGCCGTGAGTAAGACTCAGTCACAGCTACCACGGCACATGGTTCTGTGTGTTTATAGCGGTTGCCATAGGAACAAAGCTCAAGTTCCCCTTTTTTCCACATTTACTTTGATGTTTGGAAACTGCCAAGGGTACAGTAGCGTATGGAAATACCACTTGTCATAATAATGGATTAATAGAGCACGAAAGAAAAGGGGAACCTGCGATATCTGCTTTCAGTAATAACGGCTGATTTTCCTCATAGATTGAGAATTAGATAGATAGAATTTGAGAAAATCCAGTTGTCTCTGTTGAGTTTGTCAGTTATAAAGCTTGGAAGCAACAAATTACTTACTTTTGTGATGGAAATTGAGTAGCTTTTTGTGTAATTGTTATAAAAAAAAAACTTGTTAAGGCTTTTCATCTGTCAGGATGTCTTTTGTTTTATATGAAAGTGAAATTAATTTTTTTGGATTGTAAATTGTTGGTCAGACAAAACAAAAATCTTGTAATGGGCCGTGTTTGTCATTTTGTTTGTTGGAGCCCTAATTCAGTTCAGCAAAGCTTTTCTGTTTGATTTTCGAAAAAGCCGGTGTCTGCTAAGGCAGGGGAAATCGTCTGCTGCACAGGATATGATATGTTTTATGTTTACAGTGTGTTTGCAACAGGAGAAGAGGAGCAGTAAGCAGCAGTGTGCGAACAGCACAGCCATGAGGAGTAAAGAACTACACACAGTATCAGCATTGTGTTTTTAGTGTTTTAGTAGTATACAGTGTTTTGCTATAAGGAGTGAAGTAAACAAGGCGAGGAAACGTTGGTGGTCATAATCACACCCCAACCCACAGTGACAGCCTTCTTACATTTATAGCTCTGAAAATGCCACTTTGAATGCACTAATTAAAGACAGTGATCATAAACCACCACTGATGCAGTTCTAAATATGTGCTTACTTATGCTTTAAGGAACTCATTTTGTAAAAAAAAATCTTGTTATAACTTCTGCTTTAATTCAAAGAAAAAAGCTCCTTTTAATGAGTCACTCATTTAACTTACATTTGGCAAACTAAGTTTACATTTCCAGACAAATGACAACACCTTAAGCGAGGTACACATTTCATTGCTCTCACCTGCAGAGGGAGGCACATGCTGTTTTAAATGTTATCCTCCTGTGCCAGTTAATCTGCAGCTACCTTAGCTATCTCACCATCTACCCTGTTGAATTTGGATTCATCATCCGACACAATCCCAGATGTGGGGCTTTCCACAGGGGGCTTCGAAAAGCTCGGCATGGAGCTATTTTAAAACTCAGCTGCCGTCACTAATCCAGAGGCTTGTTTAGCCTGAACTAAACTGGGTTTGCAGCTTCATCATTGGTTCTAATTTTGACAACATAGTCTACGGTCTGCTGACAGGTTGCAGATCTACGTGAGTAATAAGTGGACAGTGCCTCGTTGCACAGTTATGACTCACCCCTGTGGTTCAATCAGATCTTTAGACTCATTTGTGCCAGCTGGATGAGTGTGTATCTCAATAAATAATTAAAGATAAAGATCAAAATGTCAAATACACATTTAATAGAAGTCTTATTTTTTGTTTTCCCTTAAACAGGACAGGATTAGAAATGATCTTACCTGATTTATTAAACACAGTTAACGGCTAATTTAACACAATTATATTTAATAGCATAGCCTCAGTGATCTCATTAGCTTTGCTTGACTGAGAAACAGGCTGGCCTTGACAGTCTATTTCCAGAGAGTCTGTGTTTTGTTTTTTGATTTTCCTCTGTTTTAGTCTTAAAGTGGATTTTCAGTGGAATCGTTCATTAAAAAAGGCTTAAAATCCACATACCGGAGTGTTTGAGTCATGTACTGATCATCACAGCCTGGTTAATACTCTTGATCTTATACCTTGAAAAGGACAGTCGTGTTGCCAATGACCTCTCTACATGGCAGTGGGTTGTTTTTTTTTGTTTTTTTGTTTTTTTGTTTTGTTTTTTTTTGGTCAACTGGATTTGTATGCCAAGCACAGTAGAAATATGACCCAACATGTGCTGTAATTCAGGTGGCAGCTACCCTGTCTTGCCTCCCCCTTACTCCTCCTTCTCCTCCTTCTCTTTACACAACAACTGGAGTGATAATCCAGGGTGTGTTTAGGCTGCTCCTACTTTTATCAGCATTCCTTTTCCTCAGGGTGTGGCGGCCAGTAAAATGCTTACACTTTCACCTGAATTGACCACAGGAGATTAGGGGGTTAAAGGGACGGATGAGGGAAATGAGAGGAGAGGTAAACTAAGCTGGGAGAACAAATCCTTTCTCCAATGAAAGGTGCTGTCCAGCGTCTCTGTCTGTCTAAACCTTTGAAATTGCTCGGCACTTCAGCTCTTTTAAAAACCATAATGACACATTCTTAGAATTCTTTTGTCCTCTAATGTGTTTGCTTTGTTTGGGAGTCCCAAGTGCTTCAATACAGATTGTTTTAGACTGAAATGGTTGCAAGCTCAGTCACATGTTTGTCAGAATCCATTAGAGGCATAACAGATGAACTGGCAACATAGTGTCCTGCTTAGCTTTATATAAATTCAGGTGTAGTTCATGTCACAGACAGGATTAAATATTTAGAAAAATGTCACATATAGCATACTGTAACACTTTTTGGCATGAAACAAAAAAAAGGGTTTATGGGACATGTGGTTTTCGAAACCACCAGCGCTGGTGTGGGATTGAACCAATCCATGATGCTGGTGGTCGGATTTGTTTATGATAATTATAACAAACAACTTTCACAATGATATATTGTTTGGTAACAAGGCTAAGAGTCTCCGGTCACAGTAGCAGCTCTGTAAGGCTGTGTTTAGGCACAACTGTGCTTTGAGCTAAATGCTAACGAGCTAATATTCTCATAGAGACATGCTGATGTTTAGCTGGTTTAATGTGTTCTAGGATCAGCATTGTAGTTTAGCATTAGCATGCTAACATTTGCTAAAGTAGTTATGAATATACTCAAAAGTCCTGAGGCAGAATGCAGTTGAAGATGCCATCTGAAACAGTGGCCTCGCACACTGCCTGATGATTAAAGAGCATCTCATCAAGTTTACCTGATGTGCCATCGGAAAAACAATTGTTGTGCGAGTTGAGTTGTATGCAATCGCCTCACAGTGAACTCTTGATGCAGCACGTCTTTTAAAAAGATGCATCAGGACATTGTTTTCAAATAAAATTAGTTATTAGTTTATTTAATAAATACTGGTATGTTTATTACATAAACACAAAAAAAATATTATTAATTCATGCTGCTGGTGCTCCATAATGAAGAAGAAAAAAAGACAAAGAAGGACAAGGAAGCATTTTGAGTTTAAAGTTATCACTGTTCTTGCGTTATTGTTAAAATGTGCTGGAAATGTTCAAAAAGTACTGACACACACACCAAGTTTTATATCGAAACCTCTCAGTGATTTCAAATAGCATCATGTCCATTGTGATGTCAGAGTTGTCACTGACACAGAACAGACCCACGTTGCTGCTGTGCCAACATCTGGGAAGACTGTTGCTAACTTTGGTTGCTGCTGGACAGTATTCACCATGAGTTTTTTCAGAGTGTGGTAATCAAACATGGTTATCTTAATGATTCAAATTTATAATTCTGGTCGTCTGGGATTCTGTCGTGATTTATTGTGAAGCTAATTATAATTTCATTCCTCCACCATAAGAGTCAGAATGTCTGCTGGTCAATACAAGATCAATGTGGGAAGAGGAACACCAACTTCCCCGTCACTTACATCATAATAAATGATCAAACCTCAGACTTGTCATTTAGAAAGAGAGGGCTTTCTCTTCTTATTTTCACCGAGCTCACTCCGCTCATATAAAAAGCCGGAGTGTTCCATCTGGTTTTGATGAAGCCAGATGAGGGAGCAGTGTAATAAGCATGTTGAGACCTTAATGATATGTCTCCTTTTTGGTGGAAAGATCTCATGACTAAGATGTTCCACACTTTCTGCATCCTCGCCTGCGCCCATCTGGGTCCGCCAGTGTTTCCCATGAGGTTTAGAAATCCAGCTCAAGTAGGTGTCGCTGCATGTTCCGCTGCCAGAACGTCACCAAGTTTACCATCTATCATCTGCTGTTGCTTCTGCATCTCAGATAACCTATTCAAGCTATTCTCTTCAATTACACACACACTGTATATCATTAATGAAAAACTTAAGGAATCCTTAAATCAAATTACTGCATGCATGGTTTTACAATGAAATCCTGCCAGTCCTTGACAGTAAATTCTGCATTTGGTGTTATTCCTTTCCTTTTTCTCATTTAATTGCCTGCCCGCATACCACTCCTTAATTCCTCAGCTTGCCTAGACATTGTATGGAACTACAAAGGTGTGTCTCCAAATTTGCTAACGTGGCTCGAAATGAGTCAACGCGCGGACACACACACACACACACACACTCTCACACACCCACACAGACACACTTACGCTGACACATTAAGTACCTTCTTGTTCGTACAGGTCGTGTTCAATACCAGGCGCTGTGGAAGAAAAGTGGTTTTAGATGCCTGATGAGGTGATGTTAGTCAGGGTGGGGGGAAATGGGATATATACCCACCTCAGGGCAAGAGGGGCAGGATTTAGCAGAGGTAGGACACTCCCTGCCTCTGCTAAATCACATACTAGCCATATAGGGGATCATAATGGGGGGACTTTGTGTGAATAGGCCCCAAAGATTCTGGAGAGAAACTTTACAGCAATGATATGTAACTTTTATAGTGAGAAATCACAAAGTTTTCATTTTACAAAAGAGAATTCAATTAATAAGCAATAAAATGCACCATTGTTCAACTCAGTACCCTCAGTGTCATGGTGCTACAGCCTCTCTTGGTCTGGTATGTCCAGTAGTTTATAGATATTGCTGTATGTCTGTCAATAGTGAGTCACTTGTGCTGGTACACTACATTTTAATATTAATCACTATTCAGTCATTGTAACTTGTTGCTGCAGGTGCCACTTTTTAAACAAAGTGTACATGTTAGTGCTTTAACCAGTGAAACTGCCCACAATTCCAACTTGATCAGTTGGATTTAATGATGCATTGAATAGAACAAAGTGGATTTTTGTTCTTATGTTTTTGCAGACACCTATTGGTATGGAAGAACACTTAATATACAGAGTGTTATCCTGGAAATATGCTTAGAATTTTCCAATATATAGGAAGCAATTGCAACATACACAAAGCAAAACTTTCTGCCTCTCTATGTGCTGCCTCATACCACTCCGCTAAGCTCCTCCCACTAATTGACACACCAAACATGCACTGGCATTTTGCTGGGCTACAAGACTGTTGATGACTGCTGTAACTAACCAGGAAGGTTTGATTAAGATCAGGTCCACGTTTTTAAAAAAACTAAAATACAAGGTTCGGGTGCTAACAAACACACATTTTTAAAATGAACCGATCAATTAGTGTCATGCAATGGTCAAAATGAATTATTAAATTGTAATGAAATCATATTGCCTGTTGCAGTTTTTAGAAAACCCAGAGTAATAATCTTAAACAGTGTTAAAGTGATGTTGATGCCTCTTTTATTAGATTTTCACTTCTGAACACTCTTGTCTGCCTGCGCCTCCCTGCCAAAATTGTCTGGTTACCAGGAAGTGATGCATTTGATGTTTTCTAATTTGTTTGGTCTAAAAACCACTGAGCGGGACACTTGTAGTCAGACTGAGAAACAATGGTGACTGTGACTCAACAGCTAAAGAAAGGAGCTTTGGCTACGGTAACTCAAGCTAAGAGGTGAGAACTGCATTGCAACAAGGACCACTCAAACAGAAATCAAAAGTGAAAAGAAAGTGTATTTTACCACACACTCCTTCTCAAACACTGAGTTATAAGCTGCTGTATTTCTCAATATATCACTGATGTTCAGGGTGTGGTCATTCATCACTGTCTGGAAACCATAGTAGCCCTTCCCAAAACTATCTCATCCCCCCATCTCTTCTCCTTTTTCGTCACAGTGAGTAACCCTTAATGTGAAATGTTGGAGGAATGTTGTGAGTGAGTAATGATTAACCACAAGATGTCTTTGAGTGTTTGACTGAGAAAACTGTAACTTTTTAACCTTTTTAGGATCTTTGATGGATATCTATATTACTTTTGGGTGTACATTTCTTAAAGTTCTGCAAGAGAAATAATAATAATAATAAAACAATTAGCACAGACTTTTATGATGATTTTATCATCCTCGGTGACTCAGCTTGTGTGTGCATTGTCTTGCGCAAACGAAGCGATTAGGTGATAGCACATGCAGGTTGCCACACCTCGTCCCTCCCCGCCTCTCCTTCTTCTCCTTCCTCACTTCAGCGAAACACAGCGCCCTGCAAGAGGAAGGGGTGTGTTCAGAGCCCTGCCCACCATGTCCTGCACACTATAGCGCCACTAAATACACACTCACACATCACACTCAGGGACAGGCCCAGACTTCATAGCCCACAGGCACCATTTGCTATGAAAGGAATAAAGTGAGCGGGAGAAAAAGAAAAAAAAAACAGAGAAGAAGAAGGGCAGAGCCAAACTCAATTGGGGAGTGAGGAGGTTAGGAAGCAAGAAGGGGAGAGAAATCATAGGCTTTGGGAAGTGCTGAGTGGATTGTGGCCACGGGACTGCATACTCTGGGACGAACCGAGGGCCAGAGGGACAGATAGAAGCAAGACAAGCAGAAGCTGCCATCGAGGGGGAAAACCATCAAGGATATTTTATTATTAGGATTATTATTGTGTGTGCTGACAAACGGTGACAATGACCTCTCAGCCGCAGAGGTACAGGAATATCTCCTCTGGCAGCATGGGCAGAGAGAGGGTGCCCTCAGACGAAGGCTATTACCAGGGGATGCTGAAGGCTATGGACGGCAGAAAAGGTACCAGTATGGTGGCAGTTAAAGGAAAATAGCTTAATTGGAAGCCTTGATCTTGATTTATTTGCTCCCATGTGTGTGAGATGCCGCTGGGCAAGAACTAAGTGTTTTTCCAGGAAGAGGTGAGAGAATTATTTAATGGAGTTACAGTGTTGCACAGTTTTCAAGTCTTAGGCTTGTTTTATCTGTAATAATTTGAGATTTGTGTGTTAAGCTCTGATTGGATAGTGTGTTATATAATTCATGATTTTGTACATCAGTAGGCTCTTCTGTCAGATTTCACAGAAAGATGGTGACACACGCAGGTTTAAATGTCACAACATTATCAGCAGCAGTCCATATTACTGTCTATTTAAAATGACAGACATGTAGTTATTCTGATTGGACTGTAGTGTCCAGTGTGACTCGAAGGAGGATACTCCCCTTTCCTAATGCATCAGCAGCTTCCTCACTTCGTATTGGTCAGCAAAGCCCATTCACAATTTTTATTGTGCAGCATGCGTGTGTGTTTTGGGGTGAATGAGTCACTGTAGCTGCAGCCTTTATGACTTTAGTTGTACTGTAATGACAATGAATGGTGTGTTACATTGTGTTCCTTCTTCCCAATCAGATTGTTCCTCTTTTCTAATGTAAAACTTTGGGCGTTTCTACAGATCTAATGCACAAATCAGACTTGATTACAATTGATTTTGGTTTTATCATGCAGTGATATAGAAGAATGGACCTCATCAACATACACTGATTCTGCCATTGTGATTGTGTTTGCATTTCTCTTGTGTCACACACAGTACTGACACCAGCCTGAAGAACTATTGACCAGTGGTGGACAAAGTATTCAGATCTTACAGTTGCATGAAAGTAGCAATTAAACAATGTAAAAATAAAAAGTTCTGCATTCAAAATCTCACTAAAGTTAAAGTTAATAAGTAAATAAGTAGCCCCTTAATTTACCTAAAGTCTCAAAAGTCATTTTTAATATATTATTAATGGCATTTCTTAAAATATTATTACTAATAAACTAATATGTTAATGTGTAAATATCTAGTTAAGGTGGAGCTGATAACTAGACTGATCATTTCATCTATAGCACTGAATCATATTATATCTTTTTTCATGTCAAGGACCCCCACTATAGATGCACATTAGACCATCGTTATCATAAGGAATTCCTGCTGAGTGTTTATTTTTAGATTTGAAGATAATAAAGTCTTCATAGTCAATCAACAATCAAACTAGGATCACTTTAAATTAATCAGAGCTGCCAACTCTATTTCTTCTCTTGTTCCAAAGTCCAAAAAAATGTGATAAAGGTTAAAATATTTTCTTTATCCCTTTGCTGGTGACCGTGTATATCCCACTCAAGGACCCTCTGTTGGTCCCCGGACCACAGTTTGAATCTGCCAAGTAACCAATAGCTGTCAGATAAATGTAGTGGAGTAAAAAGCAGTATTTTCCTCTGAAATGTAGTGCAGTAACCTATAAAGTAGAATTAAATTAAAATACTCAAATTAAGTACAAAGTCCTCAAAACTGCACTTGAGCCCAGTACTTATATGTACTTAGTTACAGTATTTTCCACTACTGCTGTTGCCTTTCATGCTGTTTTGGACCATAAACTCCACACACCACTGAAACCTGTTTGTGTCTGCTGACATTTGATACCTGAAGCCCCTATCTTCTCATGCACCCGTCACTTGTAAGAGCAATTACTCCACAGAGATTAGTAGTTGTCGAAACAGGATTAGGTAATGCTATGTGAACAGAACGCAGCACCCAACAGGTCAAGGTGTGTCTCCTCTGGGAAATTGTTTTGTCCCCAGCAGCCTCTGTTTGTGTGTCACCAATCATCACGCTTCCACTCTGGGTGACATTTGGCCCTCTTGGCAGGAAGTGGAACCACAGAGGTCGCATGGGTAAAGCTCAGTCCCCCCGCTGGTTTGAATGATAAATGAGGAGGTTAAAGGTCTGCGGTGTCTATATGAGGTTTCCATGGAAACCTAGTACCAAAACACATTTGTAGAAGTCATTGCACCGTCACGGACACCATCCAGAGAAAACAAATGTAGCCTCTGGGCAAGTATTTTGTTTTAGCGCTGAATCACAGCCCATTGCTTTTCATGGCTGGGTGTGTCACTGCACAGTAGACAGTCAGATCACTCCCTTTAAAGCTGATAACACAGAGGACTTTGTGCTGGTTTCCATAATACATTCTGGCATAATGTGAATGGAATTAACTGCTGTGTGAGTCACTGAAGGTGGGTTCCTCAGACATGAAGTGGCATGGAGCGAAGGCGGCCCCTTAACCTGCCGCTGATTGGTGTCCTCAGTCGTCAAAGCGCCACTTGACGTCCTGTGAAATTTAAACTGTTCAATGAACCACATCATTTAGTTTAAGTGTGCTCACATGAGACAGCTGGAAACAGGGAGATCCATCCACTGCGTCCATAATAAAAGTTGCGGGCGACACACCTTGTGGTGTACTGTAACAGAAGCATAACGCTGGGTGGGTGTGTGGAGGTTTGTTTTCTTAACGGGGCGTGTTCCTTGTC
Source organism: Lutjanus erythropterus (assembly GCF_056507025.1). NCBI lineage: Eukaryota > Metazoa > Chordata > Actinopteri > Lutjaniformes > Lutjanidae > Lutjanus > Lutjanus erythropterus. The sequence goes on from NC_139325.1 coordinate 11,267,740, forward strand.
AAGATCTTGTTGTTTCTTGTTGGAAAATTGCACGATCTAGTAGTTATGCCATGTCTTGTGGTGATCATGCTGAGTATCTTCACTCTTAAAAATTTGGCCTTTGCGATGGAATCCTTTTTTATGAATGTTTCTGTCCACGAGCACAGCTGGCAGTGGTGTCATAGAGAGACATGACCTTGCAGATACAGCGGTTGTCAGACCATAGGGGAGCATCTGCCGACAATGAATGTGCTCTGATGCGGTCTGAGTCAGATGCAGGCGTGTGCAGCAATGAGACGTTTTTCCACCCAGTGATAAATCTGTTTGTACCATACAAATCAAACAAGTCTGGTATCTTGGGGGTTTCCTCTTTTGTTTACTGCTTTGTTATAATATACATCAATCAGGGCTGGGAAATATGCTTTATAAATAATATCTCAGTATGCTGGGTATCATCCATAAATTTACAATACTAATACTGGTAGTGTTACTTTGACTTTGATACCGGATCCTGAACAATTCACATTATGTCACAAATCTTCCTTTTCATTTTTCAGTTCTTTTTTACATAGACAAACCAGTTTCACAACATGAAAATATAAAATGTTTACCACGATGTTGTTAAACTTAAGCCGTCTTTCAATTCTTTAGTTTTATGGTTCAGCAGCTTGCATTTTTCCATGAAAAGCAATTTTACAACATACAAAATAAAGCACAACTTGAAGATTTACTCTAAAAATCTGGTAATGAATGACCAATTTGGAAGTTTGGTCTTGATTGACAAGCAGATTTCATTACACAGTAGAATCGAAGCAATTCGGTCTTTGCCATAACATTATTTCTTTGGTACCTATCCCTAATACTAATATAATGCCCTAATAATAATATATTTGTATACTGTATGATATATATATATATATCAATGCATTATATACATTTTCTCTAAAATAACATACTGTTTGGACTGGGTGAAATGGACAAAATCAAATATCACCATATTTTTGACCAGATACATTTATTTATGTTGCGACAGTATAGTATGGGATGGTGTTCACAAGATATTAACAGAATGTGATTTTTGATAAATAATTATCAGTAATGTGGATGTAATGAATAAATGGATAAAGATTACAGAAAATTACTGTAATGCTGCCTTTAAAACCAGGTAAAGAAAGTACACATGCCATATTACAGTATAGTGATATTTAAAATATAAGATGATATCCAGTCTAATATCCTGATATTGATATATATGTATTACCCAGACATAACAATAAACATTTTCTGTTACTGTCAACTTGCAGCCAAACTATAGCACACATTTTTAAATGTTTCCATCTACAAAAATTGTTTCTAATTTTCCTCTTCTTACGTGTTTTTTCTCTTTTTCAGATGAACGAGATCGAGTACAGAAAAAGACCTTCACAAAATGGGTGAACAAGCACTTGATGAAGGTGAGGACACGTCCTTCACTTTTCACTCTTTCTTGTTCTTGTACCCTAAAAGGCTCATTAAAGCTGACGTACCTGCTCACACATGCCCACGACAACATTTTCACACGAACAAGATACGCAGAATAGTTGAAACTTCACCAAAAGAAGTGTCCGCAAATTGCACTTTCTCTGAAGCTCATGAACATGTGGTTGCCTGCTTTCTTACGCAACAACCACGCTGGATATCAAAGGGTAAAATTCACGGTTTGTGGTCCAGGATACAATAATACAAGCAGATGTTCTCCCAGTGAGTCAACATACTGATTTTCATACAGCCAGAGGACACCGTGTTATGTGCTTAATAAATGCTGCAACTCAAATTAGGTTATCAGTCTGCACCTATAGAATTAAATCCATGAGCTACAATTATAGAGTCAAATTGTTGGTTTATGTTTGTGTTGGCAAGAATTTTGATGTAGCATTAATGCTTGACACTGCGTAATAATGGGTGATCAAAACAGTAATCATGGAGGATAATGTCTATATGAGGAAGGTAATGTTTTGGTTTCCTGGCGGTTTTATGACATAATGTCAGATTAAACATTGAGTCCGGTGACAGAACGGCTTATTTTATGAACATAAACTGCGGTAACAACATTTTATGACAGCAGAGCATAATATCTGATCACATTCCCAGAGTGCAATGTTACATTATGTATGTTATGTATGTATGTATAAGCCCATCATTGTCTAAAATGTAATCCATCCCTCACCTGTGCACTCTAAGGCTGGGATCACACCAACCAGGATTAACTTTTAACCTGGATTAAATCATGCTTTAACTTTACTTTATGTTGCACCAAACTTTTAAACTATCTTAAAATTAAGAAAGAAATTAAATTTAATGTTTTCTAAAGCTCAGTTTTAGTTGTCTTTTTAGCTCTGATGAGTTATCATGAGAAGGCTAACTAGGCTAACCAATGTTTTTAGCTAGCTAGTGAATAATGTAAAGTTTTAACTTTTTAGTTAGCTAGCAAACAATGTAACATTTATTTACATTTTAGCTAGTTAGTAAACTGTCACTTTTTAAACCTTTTAGCTAGCTAGCAAATAATTTTTTCACTTTTTAGCTGACAAGCAAACAATATAACTTTGTTCTTTTTTAGCTAACAATGCAACATTTTGTTAAAGAATACAGAGCAGCTTAGTTTTTATTTATTTTTCTTTGGGTAAGCAAGCATTGCCACATTGATTAAATTATTTAATTGCAGTTTGCATCACTAAATGTGGATTTACTGAACAGAGATTAGTTTGAATTGTGCAACAGAGCTCTGATTACTTTTAAATCTGGATTTACTCATTTTAAAATGTAGTTTTGCAAAAGAATGATTTGAACTGATCTGAGATTAAACTAATCTTTGTTGGTGACTCTGTGAAAATTACCAAGGCCTCGCTTCCCATTCATGAACACACTTTAGCTGGTCACTTATTGTCTCGCACTCAGTCTCTAGAGTCGCACTGTGCTGTGGAGGCTTACCAGAAGTTCAGTCTGTCATCAGCTGAGCGACTGTGTCAACCGTCCTTCAGCACTCGTCCACTCTCACCTACCTCACTCTCTGTTCTCAAACTGAAAGCCCTCCAATGCATCACACATTCAGGGAGGTAAGCAGGTCAAACAAGCCGCACCCCCTCCTCACTCTGGAGTTGCTCATTACGAGTGAAAAATTAGCCCCCCGTAACACAATCCCCCACCCACACAGCAGTATAAAATATTCCTCCTTGTGCCACTTTTCTTTCAGGAAACTCCCATTGGCAGCAATACATTTACAACCTTGGGACATTAAGTGCTCCCACATTATTTGTATATCCACTCCTCAGACACAGGCCCATTCATTCTTTTACAAATGGAACAAGAGGGAAAAAATAAGCACAATCAGAGTATTTTCCTTTCCATGAATGTGCAGTGCTAACGTATTCTGCTAGGGCACCATGAGAACATACTGGAGTTACTCCCTCTTGTTTCTCTTAAGTGTTCACTGTGAATTTCAGAGGGTGAGTCACAGACATCTGGACTCACTTAGCTCCTTCTGAAAAGGCAAATTCTGGTCTCGGCCCAGAGCCCACAGTGGTTAAGGACCAACGGTAGCACATGTGCTGCACAGACTCCTGTGGGTCTGGGTGGTTACCTGTGTTTATGCCCAGAATAAACTGATACGAGGGAAGTTGCGTAAGTTCTCAAACATCGATACTGTTGTTGTCATTACATTGTAGAAGAATAGCCTGTATAATATAATTTTTTATGTCAAAAGTTTGAATTTTAGATCTTACATAATGTGCTGTCACTCACTGATTTTAGTCTTGAATTTTGACAAAGATATAAATAGTCACAGAATATGCAAGAGGGGCAAAAAGTCTAAAAGGCTCATCATGGGTCGCTCCAGTTTTGATTGTATCAATAAAAGTAAATGACAACTTTAAATAGAAACTATTTAGTTTCAAAATCTCAAGTCATTATTCTGTAACAATAGTCTCAAACATAGAAAAAATATTTTGGAAAAAGTAATGAGAAAAACATTATACAGAACACATAAACACACCAGAAGGAGAACGGTATGAACCTAAATAATAATCATAGTAAAATAAGCTATTAGTTTGTTAATTAGTTTCAATTAATTGCTTTTTTGTGCAGATGCTTTTCCAAGAATGACAGGACTTACACCTCAAATTAATGTGGTACAAGAGGACATCCATGTTAGATGCCACTTATTTTGTAATCGGATGTTTTTTTGTTGTTAGAACATTATTTTCAAATTTAGACTGGTGTATTGATTTGTTAATAGCAGTAGTCCAGGTTCCACTTGATTAGGGATCATGTAAAGCGGTAGAAGAAGTATTTTTTTCCTGCATCAGTAGTAGTATCTTTTTTTTTCTGGAGGTCTACATTCTTATGTTTTGTTTTGTTTGTGCACATTTTTCTTTTGTTCTTTTTTTATGTCACACTTTGGTAAACATTTGTTTCCCATGCCAATAAAGCACCACTGGATTAGCTGGTAGCAATGGTAAAAATGGTGGTATATATAGTACATATGAAGTAACAAGAAAAGGAGCATTATCTCCACCTATAGTCAGCAACTGAAAATGTCACTGAATGAAAAAGGCACATGTTTGGTAGGGAAAGTGTTAACTTCGTGTCTGAATATCTTCTTCTAAGGTTAAACTGATGTTAAACTGATTTAATGGCTTAATGGTTGGCCTGACAGGGGCAGACTACAGGTTGGGTGAAGCCATGAAAAGCTGTAAAGGGCCGTTGAGTGGTTTCCTGCGCTCAGTAAATCTTTTTATACCGCCTAAGACAGAGTGGAATGCCGTAGCATCTGCACAACCAGAATCTGTTTTCTAGCTGATTCCTACAAACTACATTTGACTAGCTTAAAAACCGCACTTGTTGCAGATTGAGCTCAGATTATCAGGCTATTAGTGAGAGAACCACCCCGAGAGGAATTGCACAAGATGACGTAAACATGATGCAGAACCTGAGGTATGCTAAGTGTTTAGTTTCCAGACACCGTATCGCAGTCATGCAGAGGGACCGGGGGAAGAGGGGCTGTCAGCCATCTGTGCTAATGATTTTCACCTTGAAAAGTTTACAGAGCAACTCTGTTTGACTCTGAGAGGGCAATTTGTAGCGTAACACCCACCTTTCAGCAGACACAGCGTGGCTGAGGGGAGCCTCAGAGACCACAGCCTCTTCAGTACAGAGTAATTGAGGGGTGGTGAAAGATGGCTCTTGAGTTTACACTGAAGAGATTGACTGCTAGATAAAAACAAAATGCATCGTTTGAACAAAGGGAATGAGCAAACAAATGTCCATTCTTTGACTAGGATGTTTAACTTTTAACATAATTGTGTGCAGGTCAATAATACAGATATTACTCAAAACTCTAGTAGGCTTTACACTGCAAGTTAATCACATTACACAACAGACTGTCTTCAGTGAAATTCTTCCATGTGTAGACAGTGAACCCTAGTGGTCGCAGTGTTACACTCAGATCCACACAGTTCATCTTCAGTGTCCTGGCAGGGAGGAGCACATCAAGGTTGGATGCTTCTTGCCAACAATTCTTGCCAACATAAATCAGCCACTGTTGTAACTTGCAAGGGAAATTTACTTTCATTCCACTTTGGGGCCGAGGCCTCCTTCACCCACCAAACACACACAGATGAGAGAGCCACAAAACCGACTTTTGACAATCAACTAAAAAAAAACAAAAACTAATTTTTATTATTCTGTGTTTCATCTTTTTGTCTCATTCACCATCGTGACCATTGTCATATGATCTAATTTTCCATTTCATCCTAATCATCGCTCTTCATTTCATGTCCATTGATTGCTGCTCCTCTCTCGTCTTTGTTTCCATTCTTTCCGTTTCTCCGTTACTCATCCATCTGTCCTCATTCCTCCATCTATCACCCAGCACTGGAGGGCGGAGGTAGGTACTAGCATGCTGGAGAGGGACTGCACTAAATGTGTGTCTGGTCATGGAGACTTCTGCATGGATAATGTCAGTTTCCTTACTTGTTTTTCCTCCTCCTATCCAATCTTCTGTTTCCGGCACCGTCACCCCTCTCACTTGCCTCACTGTCGGTTATATAAACCCTGAATGCAGTTTTGACTGTTGATTGAGTGAAATCCAAAAGATGAACTAAACATCTTTATTTGCTGTTGATTTTCTGGTCACCGGTGCACCTTTTTTGACCTTACTGATCTGGTTTTTACCCCCATCTATCACTTGTCAGGGATGACATTTGGCATTTGGAGTCATGCTTGACTGCTCACGGCTATGCATTCCTGACCTGTGTAGAATTGTACTAGTGGAGAGAACACTCTGAGCTAACGTGTATATATAACTCAGCCGGGTTTTAGAACCAGTATAAAGTGCTTCTATTACAGTTTAAAATGTTTGAACTCATAAAGTTTGCAATATTATTTGACACTAGGGTAGTTTTGAAGTAGTGATGCCAATGATTTAATCAGTATTAAGAATTTAATCAGTTAAAAATGCTTTAATCAATAATCAGTTTTGCCACTTTTATGTAAGTTGTTTTTTTTTGTGTCTGAAAGCTTTTATTTTATTGTTTTGCTCGATCTTTACATTGAAAAGGTTTCTACCTCAGTATAAAGGTTGAATAAAAAATAAATGAAAGGGAAACTTAAACTTCAAATGGGAAAAAAAGAAAAAATGAAAGTAAATTATCAATTGTTAATTATTAATTGATTTTTGGCATTTTCAGCTATCGGTTAAGGAAAATGCACAAAATTTGCATCCCTAGTTTGACATGTCACCCGGTTTTGCAATTTTATTTATAAGTCACAGAAATTCACCACATGCTGTTGCCCTCATTTTAAGTGAAATAACTTTAAGTAGAAAATTCTCTGTGGTGATTAAATGGAATTGATTAAGTATTGAAGATGGTCACTTGTTTGTTTTCCCTTTCCACCATCAGACACAGCGTCACGTGACAGACCTGTATGAAGACCTTCGGGATGGACATAACCTGATCTCGCTGTTGGAGGTCCTCTCTGGGGAGACACTGGTGAGTACTGCCGTGACGTCTGATTTCTGACTCTCTCTAAGCTCTGCATGTGTTACTTCAACCATTCACCAAAACAAAACCTAATCCAGACTAATTTCATAAGATATGCTTATCTTAAATCAACCAGGAATATCATCCTTGTGGCAACAAGTTCTAACAAATCGCAGCCAAGTTGTCAGTCAGAGGCTTAACCTGAGCTGAACTATGCTAAACAAAGACTCCTTTCGCTCTATCTCAGCTATTTGACCAGCCATTTTTATTTTCTTTGCTAGATTTTTACTTTTTCATACACCCTTTAGTCTTGTTATGTCTGTAAATAAGATCTTACGCATCAGACTCATTTCAAAGCTCGCAGCAGGGTGCTGTATGTTTTGCACCCTGGGGTTACAGAAGCTTCTCTGCTGCTGCGGTCCATCGCTTCCTCCACCAGCTCCAGCTCCGCTCATCTTCTGAATGCCTCCATAGCCTCAACACATTAACTCTGGCCTGTTTGTGTGAGCGTGCGTGTAAACTACACTCCTGTCTGATCTAAATGTTCTTCTCTCTGTCGCTTCCCGTTTGCCTTCTTTTAAACCTTCCTCTGTGTGTGCTGATCTTTGCCGTCTGGCCTCTGCCTCCTCTCTTTGCACTGCTCTTGCTGGGGCTAGCCGAGGGAGAGAGACGTGGTCAGGAGCATTCGGTTGGTGAGTGGGTCGATAACTTAATGTAGACATCCTGTTATTATTACTTTTTTTTTTTTTTTTTTTTAAATATTATTCACATGTGCTGTCCTGGTGATTTGGCGGTGCACGGCAGCCACACCTCCCTGGCGGTGTTTTGTTGCTTTTTCTTTCCATTCTCTCATTGACAAGTTTGCTTTTAGCACATAGCTACAGGATATAAACAAAAATATTCAATTATCAATAGGTGCTGCTGATACATGCAGGACTCGACTTTGATTGACATGATGGCTTTTGGCATGAGCAGTTCTTTATTTTGCACTGTGGCACGAGCTTTTGAAACATCTGTGTTTGTTCCTTCTTTTTTCTTTAGCTTCACTTTTTGAATCTACATTTGAGATTCAAAAGACAAACTGAGTATACTGTAACATGAGCTAATTTCAGCCTGCTGTGAGATGACTTAAATGATACAAAACCTTGTCGCTGGCTCAGTCAATGCACATTTCCTGCTGTTATCAGTATACTGAAGGGTTTATTTTACTCCATGTTCCATTTATTTCCTGTGTGTGGGATAGTGGTGAAGAGGACTGAGCCAAAGAAAACAATACCATGTGGATCATAAAGTCAACTCAGTATCTCTACAGACATAAAAATAAATCAAAATAATGAATTCCTAATTGAAAAATATCAAAGATTCACCAGTTATTCCTACATGTGTTCTTTCTGTAAATGTCTTTCCATCTTATTTTCAGTTTTTCTCCCCAGTCGTTTTTTCCGTTTTGACAGGATACTTTCCGTTCTCCTTTTCCATTAGTTTACCAAAAGGATCGTTAGTGTCAGTCAAGTATCTATCGAGTAACTTAACACTGTATTTATCTTTTGTCTCTCCTCCTCAGCCCAGAGAGAAAGGCCGCATGCGATTCCACAAACTGCAGAATGTACAGATAGCACTGGACTTCCTCAAACACCGGCAGGTATGGCACATAAAATGAGACCCCGAATCCTGAAAAACTGTGAAAACTTGACCAAAGAAGAAGCAATGCTGTGTCACAGGATACTTTTTTTTCATTAACCTTTTTATTTTCATTTACTCATTGTTGCTTTGTTTTCTCAGGTCAAGCTGGTTAACATCAGAAATGATGACATAGCAGATGGGAACCCCAAGCTGACCCTGGGGTTAATATGGACCATCATCCTCCACTTCCAGGTCTCCTCCTCTGTCAGTGTTGTGTTTCATTATTATTATCGCTCTTATACCTCTGTCTCTGGGATCTGCACCTATCAGCTGCTGTTTCCCGTCTCCCTGGAGCCAATCAGAGGGGATTCTGCTCTTCATAATTCTTCTCAAAGAAGACATTTTCTGATACCTCTCACCATATTTCTAAAAACATTTACAGCTATTATAACGTACTAACTCTGCCATCAAGTATTCTAGTAGCTACTTTATCAACAGTATAAAGAAATGACACACCATCAGGGTGTGTAAGTATGAGTCACTCTCCCGAGGGGAGGGTGTGTCAGGCCAAACTAGTCATGTTACACTCCCAGTTACATCCCAGGCATCCAGGCCGTTTCCTGCTTTTCTTGTGTATGCCAAGAGCTGCCAGGCAGAAATCCCTGGGTATCAGCCCAACGGGCGGGACCACACCCTTTTATGTCAGATAATTGTGGTTTGGGTTGCACAAAAACTCAGCATGGGAAACAAAAGAGACACTGGTAGTGAGAGTGGTGATCTGGTCAAGGTGCATCACTGCGCCCTGTAGATACATGCAATGTTCTGTTCTGCAATGAGTCTTTATACTTTTGTATAAAAGAGAGGGGAAAACAGCTGGGTTGTGGTTGCTGGTGAGTCACGGAGATCAAAGTGGAGAGTAAAATTACCCTTTTATCATGTAGTGTCACAATCTGGTCATCCTAAATTAATTGCTTTTTATAGAGAATAGACTCTGAAGTTGAACGTGCATGCAAGATCTGGATTTAAATAGTTATTCAAGCACCTACATAATGAAAGCATAAATATTTTATGTAGTCTGTATGCATTTTATTTGAAAAGGTTCTAAAAAAAAATAGGCATGAAGAGGGATGTAATTATGGAAAAGTATTAGGGCTATGCATGAGGAAAAAAAACAGTGAGAGAAGGAAGATGGAAGATGTATGGAAAATGTCCAAAATGTTGGTATTAGTGCCAGGCATAAGAAAAGAAAATCAGAGAAGGTTATTATCATCATTATTATTGTTATTGGCAAAATTCAATTTGAAATACCATTCTGATTTTTCTCAAAATGTGATTTTAAACTTTATTCTCGACATTTTGACTTTTATCTCACCATTTCAACTTAATAATCAAAATGCAGAAAAAAGAAAATAAAATCTTCCTCCCCTAATTGATTTTTTCTTATAACTGACACTGAAAGTTTGACTATTCTCAACATTCAGACTTTATTCTTGAAATGCAAATCAAACCCCCACTTATTTTCTTTTTATCCATTTCTTTTTAAAAAGATTCCTTATTAAAGATGTTTGCAGAATTGCAGGGCAGAGCAATTCAGGGAAAAGAATTTATATGGCACAAATACACGAGTACAGACACATTTATGCATACACACACACACACACACACACACACACACACACACACACACACACACACACACACACACACACACACACACACACACAAAATGGAAAACCCAATGCCTATGACTCATCTGCAATTTCTCCAAATGAAAAGTTATCTGGATGCTGCAACAGCGTTTTCCAGACTAGACCAGACAGAAATCCTGCTGCATCTTGTGACCTGAGTCAGAAGCAACAAAACTTTACACTACTGATATAATAAAGACACAATATGATAACTGACTGCTCAACCACAAAAGATATTAAAGGTCCAGTGTGCAAGATTTAAAGAGCTTTATTGGCAGATTATGAAAGAAATAGAATATATTTGTCATAAGAATGTTTTCATTTGTGTATAATCACCTGAAAACATAAACTGAATGAGCCCTGTATATCTATAGAGGGTGCGGGTGCTGTTCCATTTTTCTACAGTAGCTGAGAATGGACAAACAACAGTTGCTGTAGATGTGGCCTTTTGCGTTTCACAGCTACCGTAGATGTTCACTGCTAGATACCAGGAATCCTACACACTGGTCCTTTAAGTCACTGAATGATGAAGGTTTTAATTGATCTTGGGCATGATGATAATAACATATTCATGATAAGTAATCATTGGTGTCCAGTAATTCCATTCAAATGGGACCTTTTGGTTTCTACTAATGACTAATTTGTTTTTCCATTTCTTCATTGGATTATTAACATATTCCACACATCAGCCACCTTCCTAACATGTTATTTATATATTGTCTCAGATCTCAGACATTCAGGTCAATGGCCAGTCAGAGGACATGACGGCCAAGGAGAAGCTTCTGCTCTGGTCCCAGAGGATGACAGACGGCTACCAGGGCATCCGCTGTGATAACTTCACCACCAGCTGGAGGGACGGCAAGCTCTTCAATGCTGTCATACACAAACACTAGTAAGTGGTGAATTTATTACTGATTAACTGTATGATTGTGAAAACCAGCCATGCACACAGTTTCGAGAACACACTGTCTATTGTACTAACTACTACCCACTTAACCTAGCATTGCCAGACCAATCTGTAAATCTATATTAGTCTGGAACCTTCAAGTTCGTCTTCGATTTACGAGGGGCGTTATCAGTGGTCACTGACCAAAATGCCTTTGGACACAATTGGTTAGACCAACAACCACCACACCAATAAACTGTGTGATGTAGCGCAGTAAATTCAACTTTTTACCAAATCCTGTCAGAGATGCGGCAAACACATCTTTCTTAACAAAAGATTTAAGGGCAGTTGTTTGTTTTGCCTTTGGAAAAAAAAATACCGTTCAATTTAGGGTTGCAAATATTGTGCCTTTTTTTCCTAAGCAATAGTTAATGAGATACAAAACACGCTTTTTTTCTGTCATGAGGATTATTTAAATAATTCTAGCAGCACATTATTTGATTGAAACATTAATTCATGAAGCAGACACAATTTAAATGAACCTCACTTGAAAAGGCTGCTCTGGTCCGCCTGTCCAGTGTGAGATGGGGTTCAACTGTTGCTATTTCTACAGTAACCAGGAAGACAAGCCATGAGAAAATCCCCAGAGAAATGGTACATTTTTAATCGATTAAATTCTTAATGGCGATTAATGATTAATCATTAACATCCGTAGTCCAGTTTGTTTAATACTGATGCAATGGCAGACTCAACAGAAAGCTCCACATTGTTTATGAAAACGCCTCAGTCATCATATCAAACCCGCCCCATATTAGACCAACAGTTGTGATTGGCCTGATGAGATCCAGGGTGGGTGGAAATCTGTCTGAATGGGAGGGGGAGGGCGATGAAGATGCCAGAGCAAATTAAACATGAGTGCGCAGATTCGTTTAGTTCCCAGACTAGTCCCACCTTCTGCTTTTATGGAATCATACAGCAAGCAGTAGAAAATGTGGGGTTTCATATTTGCTTCTGTAATTCGAGATGCTGGATCTTGTCAGAACACATCACCATCAGTGATATTTATTGAATATTGAGTGCACTGGAGCAGGAGTGGAGCCTTGGCACACATTCGAATGTCATATTACACTTCATAATGCCAGTTTAAACCTGCTCTGTAATTAGATTCCACTTTCAGTATTGATGAGATGTGTCTATTCCTGAAATAATTTTGGACATGATAACCATGAATGTGATGGTAATATATCTGATTTATTTTAATGGAAGGATAATGGACAGTTTGATATAGATTTAACAGTGCAGAACCTTCATGTAGTTGTACTCACAGTGCTCAAATTATCTGTTAAATTGAAACCTGATATTTTTGCTTTATACTTCCCATAGAAATATCTTCTTTTGCCCTGTATTGCTGTTACTGCACCTGACAGTAGTGGTTTCATGCTGCTATAATAAAATCTGTATTAAAGGCTCTCCAGGAACATTTCAGACCTTTAGGCTAGGAATATCATTGGCAGGCGTTGGCCATGAGTAATACTCTACTCAATGCCTTGATGTTAATTCCTCTATTAAGTATGATTAACTTATTAAACTGCTGGGAACCTAGTATTAAACATTAAAATCTGAACCCCTTGCTGTTGAACTCTGCACATGTTAATTTTCCTGATGTTGTCATGTGTCTTTACAGTAGAATTAGTGGTTAAGGGTTGCTTTGTGTAATTGCATCCTGGGAAATGAATGCACAGTTGTTTCTCAGCAAGATTTGTCAATACAGTTTACAGTTTGTTGGTTTTCTTTTAGGTGTTTTAATACAGGGTTTCATGCACGGTCCAGACAGCAAACAGAAGAAAAAGCGGTATTAGATGAGAGAAAGTTGAATTTTGAGGAAGACACAATCCTTTAGAGTCATTATGTATTGAAAGAAAGGGATGCCTGCAGGGGCAAGTTTTCTTAGACTTGGACATGTACCTGCAGCTTTTTCTCTCTTGTGTGTTTTTCTTTTTTGGAGCCACCTGAGGCTGGATTAGAGCCGTCTTTCATAAAGGTGAGGGGTGTGGTGCGTGGGCGTTACTGTAGCACTCTGAGGCTGCTGCATGAAAACTGTGGTTATTTAGTGCCGAGGCAGAATTCAGGGCATCCTAGTGCAGAATATGCGTTCACCCAGAGAATTCAGGATTTTCCAAGATTTACAAGTTGAACTTAGAAAAGTCTGAGCAACCCCTGAGAAGGATTAAGAGGATCTTTAAATGATGATGGACACATGAGACTATGCAAAGGATGGATTTACATGCACCCATCAAAAGATTTATCTCTATGAATGAATAACCTTTTTACTTGTCTTTGGACGAGGAGCTTCTGGCACATTTGAAGATGCTCAGTGTACGGAAGAAGTCTAAGCCTAAGAAGCGAAGCCTAGGCTTCATCGGTGGCACGTCAGGATCTGTCAGCGATTTGGACGACCGGGTGGTCATGTTGTGCGAGGATATCCCATCAGAGGGATCCTCCTGGGACTCAGGCAGGGGCTCCCATAGCTCAGGGGCCCGCTCAAGCAGCGAGGAACTGACCCAGGGATGGAAGTCCCGTAGCTTTCATGGAAGAGAGGGAGTGAGCATGAGCAGCTCCTCTAAGCCAACAAAGCAGTACACTGTTCGGGAAGTCCGCCATGTGGAGTCTTCTCCCGTTTCTGGACGGAGGTCCACTATACGTATCAGAGAGATGTATGAATCTGCTCCTGCTGTTGCTTTTTGCATATACTGCACTGTATTTGCTTATCACATATCATAATCAGTACTGCAGGGAGGTGTATTGCACATTTGAATTTGTGTAGTTGGTAATGCATTTGAAACTGCTTTAGTTGTGATATATGATTGAAAGTTCTATGCATATATGTGTGCATGATAGATGAGACTCAGTGATGGATTCAGTCTGTTCTGCTGTTCTGCATTGAGGACGTGAACTTTTGTCTGTTTTGGGAGATGTTCAAGGTGCGAGTGACTGCCAACGTAAAATGTGTCAGCTTGATTTTTGTTAGCTGCTCTATAAATTACAATCCATCTATAGATGCTCTGACATCTGCCAGTGTGAGTCAAACACCCAGAGGACAAAAAGGCAGGTGCTGGTACAGGTCTATGAGAAAGGTGAACGGTTGGGCTTTTTAACAGCATTTAGCCACTGGCAGAAGCTCTTAAAAAGCACAGCCACTGCTGCTAATATATTTAGGATTATGTCATATATTATTCTGCACATTTGTTAATGTTAAAGGGACAGTTCACCTGAAAATTAAAAATACAGATTTTTCCACTTACTTTTAGAGCTATTTATCCATCTAGATTGTGTTGGTGTGGGTTGCCAGTCAGTTTCATGTAGGATCTATTTTCTATTTACCAAACTATATCAGCCAACCATGTCATCATGCAGAAGGAAGCGTGTATCTGCTCATGGACGAGAGTGTGGTCTTTGGGCACAGGGATGTAAACATTAATGGCTTCCTTCTCGGCTGAGCTGTAACATTAGCATCACTGAGCTAGCTTGCACAATGACATGGTATAGAGACATTGCTTTTGAGTCTGTAATTATTTTTTTTTCATTTAGTTCCATTATATTCAAGAGAAGGCAGACATCTCTACGGCTGATAGCTCCAAAACTCAGCCACACCTGAACAATCTCAATAGATAAATAGCACTGCAGGCCAGAGGAGAAACATGTATTTTTGATTTGAGGGAGAACTGTCCCTTTAATAACATTTAGTCTTCCATTCTTCCCCATTTCTCAAGTCTTAATTTTGATTCCTGAGGCTGCAAATAGAACATGGAAAACAAGGAATACAACACAACATGCAGAATGTAGTCACTATGGTGTCACTGTACTTTTTAGTATAGCTTAAAAATTTCCCAGTCAAAGAATCAACACACCATTAAAAAAACAGCAATCAAATGTATATTGGCAATGTTCAAAATGGAGACATTACACATACATGCCATGGTTGAAGGTTACTGTAAATTACTTACAACCCTCTGACCTGGGCCCTATTGGTGATCATTTGTGCATGACTGTGTTCCCCTAGTCCCAGACTCATCGACATGGGCAAAGTGTACCGACAGACCAACCTGGAGAACCTGGAACAGGCCTTCGGCGTGGCAGAGAGAGACCTGGGAGTGACACGCCTGCTGGACCCAGAGGGTAAGACAGGCCAAAGTCCAATTTGGCAGAGACTCGTTTGTTGATACTGGTGATAGATTTGTTCTGAATCTTTGTTGTGTCATTATGCAAAAATACTAAAAGTTACTGACTGTCATTAAATTAGAGCATAAAATAATAAGATTGTAATACAGTTTTACCTTATCCTTTCAGATGTGGATGTCCCACACCCTGATGAGAAGTCCATCATCACTTACGTATCATCCCTGTATGATGCCATGCCTCGGGTTGATGTGCATGACGGCCTCAGAGCTAACGTGAGCAGAACTCCTTCTATGTTATGAATACCAGTTGATGCACACCTCCAAAATGCTATAAATAAATGTGCTTGGGGGTAACACAAATGTTTGCTCTAATTTGATCTGGTTGAATCTTTGATCAGATTTAATCAAAACCAAACAAGCTTGTGACTGTGCTCATGAATGAGCTTTTGTTTGTGGTGTTTTTCCCCGCAGAAGTTTAAAGAGAAATAGAAGTCTTGTGAAACCAAGTATCGCAGGAAATTAGCAACCTGCGGTGTTAGCACTGCAGAAAATGAGGCATTAGGATCATATGTTTTGTTACTAATCATTTGCTTTCATAAAATACACTGTATGGTACGTTATACAAACTCATTCATTGAACTTATGCTATGCGTGTAATGTCCTAATCTCAAATTTGACTGACATAAAGTGAAAACTGATCTCTTCAAATAAATTTCTTTTTAAAAATGGGTACAACTGCACATAATAAGTTTGGGAGAATCGCAGAAATATGCTTCTGTCTGTCTCCCACCATTGTCCTCCTTCTCCCACTGCCCCCTTCATCAACCCCGTCACCACTCTGCCTCCCTGTGCGCTCACACAAGACCTGGATTGTTGGTGCATAATTGAGTTTAGCCTGGTGTGTGAGTGAGAGAACATGGAGACGCCAGAGAAGAAAAGCCCTCCTGTCCGTTGTTGTTTAACTCCAAGCTGTCTTTTCTGCTGCGTTGGCTGCAGGAGCTGGAGCTGCGCTGGCAGGAGTACTACGAGCTGGTGACTCTTCTGCTCCAGTGGATCCGCCACCATGTCATGATCTTCGAGGAGAGGAAGTTCCCTGCCAGCTACGAAGAGATAGAGGTGAGCTGATACGCTGATATTATGAGATCTGTCTTTGTTATGGGTGTCTTTAAAGTTGAGCAGCACAAATATATGTGAAAAAAATGTCTTAATAACATAAGTCTTGTGAAAAAGAGGTTTTGGAGGCCGTCCATTGTTAGATCAAAGAGCATGCTTACATAATGTCTAGCTGTGGGCAGATCGAGGCAACTGTATTCCCAGACATTGTTGTACAGTAGGTGGGGCAGTGCCAGTGCTGAGAAAACGCAGCCAAAAGGCAAATCATGCTAAACCTAATCCTCAGAAGAATCACTGCTGTGCCACTCCCTGTCAGCGCTGCAGAACAAAAGCATGGCGTGACTTCAGTATTTTTGTTAACTCACTTTGAAGTCAAATTATCAGCAGCACGGCGTCATCAAAAGTAAAGGTTCAGACGTGCATCTTTGGTTAGTTTGGTTAAAGACTGGGTCACATTTTTCTTCATTGATAAAGGCAGTAAAGTTATTTGTCTCAGTATAATTTCAACTCAATTTCAACCTGCTATGTGACTGAAGAGATGATACTATAGAGAAAAGCACCTGAACTGTAGCGTGATGTGTTAGCTTAATTTACTTATCCTATTAAGAAAATTAGGATTTCAAATTAATTTAACTGTTTCAAGTGCATAACACTTTCTTATAAAGCAGCATAATAACGTGCTGCACAAGTAAAATGAAGGCAGATTTTTTAGATGTCTGTGAACAAAATCACATTTTTAAAATGTATGCATTTGTGTGTATTTTTCTTCTAGCTTCTGTGGCGGCAGTTCTTGAAGTTCAAAGAAACAGAGCTGCCGGTTAAAGAGTCTGACAAGAACCGGTCTAAACACATCTACCAGTCCTTTGAGGCAAGATAACCCCAATTTTCCATTCTTTTGTGTTTTATTGTATTCTGCTCTATTGAGTGATGACTTATTCATACTGATCCCAACTGTCCACAGAGCGCCGTGCATGCTGGTCAGGTGAAGGTCCCTCCAGGATACCATCCCATTGATGTGGAGAAAGAATGGGGTCGGCTTCATGTGGCCATCCTGGAACGAGAACGACTGCTCAGGATAGAGTTTGAGAGGTTAGGACTGTGGCAGATATAAAATACCTTTTTTATTTATAAAATTTATATTGTACTAGTTTTTCCTCAACTAATGAGTCTATTGATATCAAGACAGAACAGTATATAAATAAATAAGTTAAGCACCACATCTAGCCCAATAGACTATCATTCATAACCTGGCTAACTGATGTTAAAACACCAGTGAATGTAAGATATTAATGTATAGTATGTTAAAAAAAGAGCCGGTAAAAAGAACATCATTAAAGGTTCAGAAAGGACAAAACAATGCTAAGTGCTAACCCAGTTTGTTTCAGCAGAGGCTGAAAGAGTAATAATTGTAATAGGCTTAGCAGTTTATAGTTTTGGAACATTAATAAGATACTAAATTGAATTTAATTATTAGAATTTATAACTGAAGAAATACCACCTAGCTAGTAGCCTAGTTTTAGCCTCAAAGTTATCGAGCCTGCTAACACTCATCAACATCTCCAAAGCTATGCTCATGAACGTATGACAAAAAATATGTCATGAATAATTATATTTGTATTTACCTTTTACCACAGTTGCTTCTTTATCAAACAGTTTGTTATTTTACCATTGTAATTTTTTAGTTGCAGGCTTATTACATAATTTCCTGCTTTGGTAGAAACATTCTGGTGGAACGATCTTTGAATTGTTGTTTTGTTCGTTGGCTCGTTTTAAATTGAGATAGATGTGTTCCTAATTGTACACATAATAAAAGACATAATTAAGTTTGATGAAACATGATAAATGTATTTAGAGTAGCGCTGCATACTAGAAAATGGGATGGTTTCATGTCACGAGATTGTCCGCTCATCCTGCAGTCTGATGGTCTTGTTTATGGTTCAGAGATGTGGAATGACTGAATGGGCAGACTGGATGTCTTTGTCAGAAAACGCAGACATTTGTGTCTCACTCGGTGCTGCTACGTGGCAGTGTTTTCCTGAGACACAATGGGAGTATGAGAGGAGCGGACTTTCTCATAGCTGGAACTGTAGTTTTTATAAAATTGTTGAGGAATGGCATTTGTGAGTGACCCTCATAAATTGGAGTATTTGCTGCAACACAGATGGCCGTAAGTTGTGATTTGGAGTTTGCAGCGTGGTTGTAACACAGGTTTTTAGTCAATGAGGGAGTTAATACTGTGGGACCTGTGGAACAAAGAATATCACAATTTTATTTGTTTTATTGATCATATTTTTTCTTTATTGATCTTATCCAGGCTTGAGAAGCTCCAGAGGATTGTCACTAAAGTTCAGATGGAGTCTGGGATGTGTGATGACCAACTCAGCCACTTGGAGACCCTGCTGCAGACCGTGAGTCCTATTTAGGTCAAATGCTGAAAGTACTTTACTTTGAAATGTGTTTACAGAGAAGAAATAAGTCAGAGTCCAGAAGATGATCATACTTAATAGGCCATGTGGCTTTTGTTAACGTCATTTTGATCAAAGATCACAAGTTTTGGATTAGAATTTTAACTGAACTTTTTAAATACCAGTTTCAACTTTTAAAAGAATTCAGCTGTGCAGTAGCAGCAGTCTTGAGCAGAAGATTGCCACCGGCATCAGCATACATAACAGTCATTATTCAATCCAAAATATGGCCTCATTCACTAATCTCTGTAAAGGTTATCTGTCAAATTTGTCATGCATAACTACAGAAAAATAAAGAAAAAAATCATAGGAATGTCTAGTAACCTTCAGGCAGTGAGAGGACTGATGATTGTGTGTCGATCACTGTCACAAGCTTTTATTTTCCTATATATATGAAAAGAAACTGAAAATTAATATATTTTTCATTTTTCACTTTCACCCCTTAAGGACATTCGTCTGCTGAATGCAGGGAAACCAGCTCAGCACACAGCAGAAGTGGAAAGGGAGCTGGACAAGGCAGACAACAAGATTCGCCTGCTCTTCAATGATGTGCAGGTGCTCAAGGATGGGCGCCACCCTCAGGCTGAACAAATGTACCGCAGGTGGGTGCAACTTTTAACATGATAGAGTGCTACAAAGCTGTTCAAAACACAGATCTGAATACAAAAAAGTATGTATGTAGAATAAAGTATAAAGGAGATGGTGTATCTCGTCTCTACAGGGTTTACCGCATCCATGAGCGCCTGGTGAACTTGCGCAGCGACTACAACCTTCGTCTGAAGAATTCTGTGACCACCGTCCAGGCTCCCATGGTGCAGACCGCCCAGCAGACCACCTTGAAGGCGCGGCCTGAGTTGGATGACGTGACCCTCCGCTACGTCAAAGACCTTCTGGCCTGGGTGGAGGAGAACCAGCATCGCATCGATGAAGCCCAGTGGGGCTCCGATCTTCCCTCTGTGGAGTCTCAGCTGGGCAGCCACAGAGGACTGCACCAGACTGTGGAGGACTTCAGGTCCAAGATCGAACGGGCAAAGGCTGACGAGGTAGTAAGGCTGGAAATCATTACATACTGCCAGATGCAGAGTTATTATAGTTTTGTATTTTTCACTAGTGTTCATTAGTTTTTAATTTTTGTTTTCAATTTTGTTTAGTTTCAGTTAATGTCCAGAGTGGGTTTGCTTGTTTCAATTTAATTTATTAGTTAGTTTTCTAAGTACAAAATATTGTTTCAGTTAGTTCTTGTTTTTTTCTACAGTGCAATTTAATTTTTTTTTAATTTATTTTTATTTTTTTTTACCTAGTTTTAGTTTTAAGTTTAATTCACTATAATAACCTTGGTCCACTGGTGTAACCTGTAACATCTTTCATGTTCCTTAGAGCCAGCTATCTCCTGTCAGCAAGGGCACGTACAAAGAATACCTGGGTAAACTGGACCTTCAGTATGGCAAACTACTGGTAAATATATTTGTTATTTCAAACATTTTTATGTGGACAACATTTTGATGTCTGTCCAACCTTTGTTTCTCTATACAGCATGAAACATCTCTAATTTGTAGATATTTGAGTGCTGGTATTTTAATTAATTTCTTAATCATGTAATTCCCATATCACATTACTACTCCTAATGATAATATATATATATATATATATATATATTTTTTTTTTTTTTTTTTTTTCAGAACTCTTCCAAGTCCCGTCTGAGGAACTTGGATTCACTCCATGTGTTCGTCAGTGCAGCCACTAAGGAACTGATGTGGTTAAATGACAAAGAAGAGGAGGAGGTCAACTTTGACTGGAGCGACAGGAACACCAACATGACGGCGAAGAAAGACAACTACTCGGTGTGTTTTAGAGCAAGACATCAGAGTCTGTTGTCACATACTTCGTGTTTTCTTTAGATGTTGTGAGACATGTTTAGATAAATTCATAAATGTGAACACATGATGTTTCTCCACGTTGTCATTAACTGTTTTATGTGGGATGTTCAGGGTCTCATGCGAGAGCTGGAGCTGAGGGAGAAGAAGGTCAATGACATCCAGGCCATGGGAGACAAACTTGTCAAGGACGGACATCCTGGCAAGAAGACAGTTGAGGTAATTAGTCTATTGAAGCTAGATAAACAGGAAAAAAAATCCACACATAATGTAAAAGTTACATTCAACATGTGTTCTTGGTCTGTTGCAGGCCTTCACAGCCGCCCTGCAGACTCAGTGGAGCTGGATCCTCCAGCTGTGCTGCTGCATTGAGGCTCATCTCAAAGAAAACACAGCCTACTACCAGGTATGGAACAGATGGATATTGATGAAAATTGATCTGTAGAATTCAGATTGCTCCGCCGTAATCACTCGTTAGTATTCAGTGAGCACAGAATCTAATTTTCTTTCCCCCGTGTTCCCCATTCTTTCCTTGCAGTTCTTTGCTGATGTGAAAGATGCTCAAGACAAGATGAAGAAAATGCAGGAGACCATGAAAAAGAAATACAGTGTTGATCGCTCCACCACAGCCACAAAACTGGAGGATCTGCTGCAGGACGCTGTGGTGAGTGAAGACTCCTTACACTGATATATTTACATGTGCATGCACATGATCAGATGACCAGAAAGCAAAGGAAAGGATTTTTGGGGGGTTTAATACCATTCTATAGCATCTCAGTTTTGTTCATTATGTATTCAAATCAGAACCCTCAGATTCTGGTTAATGTACATATGTTTTAGCATCAAAATGTTCCCAACTCCTTTTACAAATGTTTTCCTACATGAAGTGACGTAGGCTTCAGCATGATGAAGTTACTACATATAAACCTCACTAGGTTCAGGGAGATCATCAGTGCTGTCAGCTACATCACTCCTTGGCTGACGGCTGATTGGGAGTTTCCACTTGAAATAGTTGGAAAATAATGCAGAAAATTTAAGAAAATATAGAATGAATAAGAAAGTATATCAAGATGATATCCCACTTTTTTATATTCAATGTGTACCATTAGAAAGGGGGTGTGATTTTAATGTAATCTTGTTTGTTTTTATGTATCAATCAACAGGAGGAGAGGGAGCAGCTGAATGAATTCAAGACCCTTGTGACCGGCCTGAACAAGAGAGCCAAGTCCATCATCCAGCTGAAGCCACGCAACCCCACCACCTCCATCAAAGGCAAACTGCCTATCCAGGCCGTCTGTGACTTCAAGCAACAGGAGGTTAGAACTAACTGCTTTGTAATCATTCACGGCCCAGAGTGTCGTACTTCTCACAGAATGCGTATTTCTAAGTCATGGATTGTTTTTTCAGATCACTGTCCATAAAGGGGACGAGTGTGCGCTCCTCAACAACTCTCAGCCCTTCAAGTGGAAGGTCCTGAACCGCTCTGGACACGAGGCGGTGGTGCCCTCTGTTTGCTTCATGGTACCTCCGGTCAACAAAGAGGCCATGGACAGCGTGTCCAGGTGAGAAAACAGTAAAACAAAACTAAACGAGTCCCCTATGTGGCAGCTGTCCCAAAAGTGACCTTAGAAAATGTTCTCTTTTAAGGAAATACTGTATAATCGTGATACAAATGACTGTTAACTGATAAATGACGCACTACTCTCTAAATTAAACGGCTTCTTCATTTCTCTCTTTCCCCAGTCTGGATGCAGGTCATCAGCAGATGGTGTCTATGTGGCAGAGACTCCATATAGACATGAAGAGCTTGCTGTCATGGCAGTACCTGATGAAAGATTTCACACTGATCCGCTCCTGGAACATCACCATGGTGAGTATGGACACGTTTATTTAAGAAAAACGCCATTGTGAGTTGTTATGTTAGGGTTTGGTGTAAACTTCAAGCACAGGCATCACCTCAGCTAACTATAGAAAATCTGATCAAACCAATAGCTTCTATTAGGTGTAAAGAGTTAATAGAAGCTAAATTAATAAATCAAGGTTAAAGGGCCCCTAAAGGCTGTTATTTTAAGAGCAGGCTATGCAGGGTTTTTATTGTCTTTATTGCTTGGAATCAAATTTAATTACTGCAGGCAGTGGAAAGCGTACATTAGCCTAAATAAAACTGAACAAAGAAACTGTTTGACCATTTTGTTCTTGCTTTTATGGTTCTGTATATTTCAGTCCATGAAATAAACCTGATTCCAAACCAAAAAGACATCATTAAACCAAATTGAATATGGTGTGAAATACCACTGCAGTCCTGCCTCCTAACCCCTCCCCTCGTTTTTTTCCGTCCTGTGCAGTTAAAGACCATGAAACCAGAAGAATATAGGCTGATCATGAGGAACCTGGAGCTCCACTACCAAGACTACATGCGCGACAGCCAGGACTCGCAGCTCTTCGGCCCCGATGACCGCATGCAGATGGAGGAGGACTACACCAAGGTGACCCAGCATTTCGACACCCTCGTTCGCTCCATGGAGAAAGGTAATTTTTTTTTGTCTCTTTAACACAAATTAGTTTTTTATAAATCATGGATATAAAAAGGGAATAAACAATAAATGTACAGCAACTTTACGGTATATAACTGTCGTTCACCTTTCAGGACTAATGGTTATTAGGCTCAAAGGTGAGTCAAGCCAGTTAAAGCTACAGCTCACCAAGCTAGTGTGTGGACACGCTTCTAAGCCGTGGATGAGATGTTCAAAAAATAACCAGTACAGTTAGATTAGAGTTCTGACTGCATGTTGTTTTGGTTCCTAGGTTGCTTTTTGCAGCTCTGTGCAGAGTAGAATCAATAATTTACAGGTTAATATACAGGAATGTTATGCTTTTGGTCACGCAGCCACATCACCTAATAGTGTGATTACTACTACTAGATAGAAAATACTTGATATACCATATGCTTTGACTGCAGTCTCTACAAAGCTCCGTGTGTTTGTGCCGTAACACATGCAGAGCTGCATGTATGATTGTGTTTAAGTGCACCGCTAAAAAAAGGTCGGAGAAATGTTGAGAAAGGTGTGTAGACATTTATTAATTTATTTAGCAATTAAGAGTTTCATTGCTCATTGGACAAAATAAATATTTAGCAAAGACATATATAAAATGACAATGCATTAAAAGTATTTTAAAAAATGAATAAATCAAATGAAACACGACATTATCTATTCAGTATTTCTACATTCTTGGTGCATCAAAAATCTGTTTTTCTCCCAACCTCACCTTTTGGCTAAATAAATAGTGTATTTAATTCTGCCGCACTAAACTAATGCGTTTACTGTTGCACAGGTCAACAGGATGAGACTCTGTGTAAGAACTACATCTCTGAGATCAAGGACCTGCGTCTGCGTATTGAGGACTGTGAAGCTGGAACTGTGGCTCGCATACGTAAACCTATGGAGAAGGAACCTCTGAAACAGTGTGTTCAGAAGACCACAGAGCAGAAGGTACTGTACTCAAATGAAGTCTGTAATGTGTTGAAACAGCAATGTGATATCAAAAAAATCATTACCATAATAATTACACTACATTACCATATTAATTAGACTATTGGGATATTGCTCTACGAGCCTCTATGTCATGTCCCACTCAGCTTAAATCAGTTGAACTGTCTGGAGGATCACCTCAAAGGCCAGCTGACATGAGCTTTTCTTGTATTCCCGTCATTTTAGATGTGAGGATGAAGTTGAAATAAAGAGGAAATATCCTTTGCAAAAGGAAATATTTCTTCCCATATGGACAACAGACAAATTTTACTACATATTATTATCTTTAATTTGCAAATTGTAGGTAATATAAATGACAGTCAAACCAGGTACAATATCTTTAGTAAATTTGAGTAATATTTAACTTGTATAACTTTGGAAGCTAAGACTAAATATGACTGTAAATCCGCTTACAATAACCTTATTAGATTTGTGTAATATCAAACTTACAAGAGTTGGGCAGCCTTTGTGAAGCTGTAATCTTGTAAGTGTGTTATATAAATGGCTTAAAAGACGTGTAAGACGTAAAATACAGAGAAAAGTTTAAATATATTATTCAGTACATCAAACATAGCTGAAATTACAAACATAATTTGCCATACACTTAATTTTTAAACAACATACATAATGTTTACTTCATTCTTATGTATTTCTCACATTATGTTGTATGAGAAAAGTGCAAAATTGAGTCATAAAAGTCTTATAAGACACACAATTCATGTAAAACATAAACATTCACTATTGTAGGCAATGGAGAAGTTTTTTTCTTCTCTCCATATGGATTTATTTAGACATATACAAAATGCTCTGCATATCGCCATTACATAATGTGGCCATTGTTGATGTGTCTGCAGTATTTGCATTTAATGACCCTCATGGTATTTTAATGACCTTGACTACTTCATGTAAGCCTCCACAGCCAAAATCTTTAGATGGCAAAACATCCATTACACCGATCTTTGGAGCCAACTAGACCCAGAGGCTAAAACAAATCACTCCACAGAGAGTGAAGAAGAAAAGATAAGATGTGGTTAAAAGTGACTATAATTTAAAATGAGATAATTCTATGATTGAATGAAAATGCTCAACGCTGTTTAATCATATTGTAGCAGAACCCGTGCAGTACATTGGAATTTAAGGGCCGTGATTGGTGGACTGGAAAATGTGGTGGAAAGAGGAATGAGGAATAAAATGACATGCTCTCACTGCTTCGTCCTCTAAACCATGGGGTGTAGTGTAAAAATGGAGTGAGAGCTGCACTCATTGTTCCTTTGAAGTGCGAAAATACAGCAGAGAATTGAATTTGCTTCGAGATCTTGGGTTCTTATGAAGAATTTGTTCCCCAGGCCAATCACTGAACAGAGAAGCCCAGCAGAGTAATTTAAAATTTAAAGGCGCCTTCTAGCGCATTTTTGGAATCTGCTCCTCATAACAGCCGGGTCGGGATTTCTTTTTCAGTTGATTGTGGGTTGTTTTTTTATGTTTAACCTGTGTTAAGTTTTGACTCCTTACATGTTGCTGTCTTCTTTTGTTGTACAGAAATGCCAGGCAGAACTTGAGGGCCTGAAGAAGGACCTCAATAAGGTTTCTGTAAAGACGCAAGAGGTCTTGGCCTCCCCTCAGCAGTCTCAGTCAGCTCCTGTCCTGCGCTCAGAGCTCGACCTCACTGTGCAGAAGATGGATCATGCTTACATGCTTTCCTCAGTTTATCTCGACAAGTGAGTCTTCAGCCACTTACTCTTGAGATTTAAGAAAACAGTGTTTGTTTGTTTTTTACCAATTCCTTGCTACTTTATTAACTTCTTACTTGTCCCAGGCTGAAGACTGTGGAAATGGTGATCCGTAACTCCCAGGGTGCTGAGGGAGTTCTCAAGCAGTATGAGGACTGTCTGCGCGATGTTCACACCGTCCCCAGTGATGTCAAGGAAGTGGAGACTTACAGAACAAAGCTTAAGGTAAACAGCATATGATTCTTTTATTAGATGTCTCACTTTAGAAATAAATCAAGTTCAGTTCACTAGTTCAGTCTAGTCTTAAAGGGTTAATTCATCAGCTTAGTGTTGCTCTTTCATAAAGTTAGAAAACTCACAAGAGACAGATTAAGATAAAAACAAAACAGCAGAGCAGAGGCCATTTAGTCCCTAGTAATCTCCAGAAACACTGGATCCTACATTTCCCATAACTCCACAAACATAACCACAACTCAATAGGTTCACTTGCCTCTTAAATGCCAACGTCCGCTGAACTTCACACCTTCAGTTTCTAACACAGACTTTCTACCACAGAAGACTTTGTATAACTTTTTACATTAAATGTACTCCTCATGATGAATAAAATAACTTTGATATGCTAAACTAGTGGAGTGTCCCTTTAACTGATGATTGTGACCATGTTTTCTCACTGCTGACTGGTCTTTATTTTTGTATGAACCCTGCAGAAAATGCGTGCTGAGGCCGAGGGCGAACAGCCGGTGTTTGACTCTCTGGAGGAAGAGCTGAAGAAGGCCACATCAGTGAGCGACAAGATGTCCCGCGTGCACAGCGAGCGCGACGCCGAGCTGGACCACTACCGCCAGCTGCTGTCCAGTCTCCAGGACCGCTGGAAGGCCGTGTTCTCACAGATCGACCTTCGTCAGAGAGAGCTGGAGCAGCTCGGCCGCCAGCTGAGCTACTATCGCGAGAGCTACGACTGGCTGATCCGCTGGATCGCAGACGCCAAGCAGAGGCAGGAGAAGATCCAGGCTGTACCCATCACCGACAGCAAGACTCTGAAAGAACAACTGGCCCAAGAGAAGGTAGGTTGTGTGCCGCTTGATAGTACCAGAATTCTTTTAATGGTCCTTACGTGAAACCGGTTAGCTCAGCTCTTTTCCCTTTTTTCAAACAGAAACTGCTGGAGGAGATTGAGAACAACAAAGACAAAGTTGATGAGTGTCAAACATATGCTAAAGCATACATTGATACTATCAAGGTGAGCATTAAACAGTGCTAATTTGCATTAATTATTGTTAGAGAAAGTTTTGATGGCATAACTGATGTATTGAGAATGTCCCTTTTTTCCAAATAGGACTATGAACTCCAGTTGGTTGCCTACAAAGCTCAGGTGGAGCCTCTCGCTTCTCCCTTGAAGAAAACCAAACTTGATTCTGCTTCTGACAACATCATTCAGGAGGTATGTTTCTTGGAAGCCATATTGGACACAGTTTCTAGAAAACAGAAAATAGTGCAATGATTAGTCCATTAATTGACTAGTCTATCAAAAGAAAATCAGAAAGGTCAAACATTTGCAGCTTCTTAAATGTGAGGATTTCTTTTGTCATTTATGATACCAAATGAAAAGTCTTTGGGTTTTGGACTGTGGTTGCACTTTGCAAACATCACTTTTTCCAAGCTTTGTCTGTGTGGACGTCCACAGTCTCAGGCTCTCTTATAGACTAAACAGTTAATTGATCAATCACGAAAATAATCTACAGATTAATCAATAGTGATTAGTTGCAGCCCTAATTTTGATGGACAACTTAACCGTTCACTAATTTCATTGTGAAAGATATATGCATGACGCTGAAAATCACACATTTCTAAGTGTTTTTTGTTTCTTCCTGTATCAGTATGTTACACTTAGGACCCGGTACAGTGAGCTGATGACTCTGACGAGTCAGTACATCAAGTTCATCACTGACTCGCAGCGACGCTTGGAGGACGAGGAGGTGCGTGACAACTGGCTGAGGATCCCAAACAAACTAAATTCTAACATTAACCTAACCAACCCAATAATCAACCAACCAACAAACAACATGCCCCGCCGATCACCGAAGCGCATGCATGCACTTTTCTCCGTGTCTCACACACACACACACATATACAGACACACATACATGTTACATTAATGTACGGATGACAAATAGTTCCTTTACACTGGTTATGCACGAAACATTGGCATGCTGTAGCTGATCTACAGTATAAGCTAGAGAAGCACAGATTTACTGGAGTGTATTATATGCTTTCAGTAGTGATAAAGGGTCAGCAAAACTGAAAAAAATAACCAAAATAGCAATTGCAAACAAATATGATGCATGAGGTGTGATTGTGTTTAAATTCAAGTGAATACGGTCTAAAACAAAACTGAACAAATAGCGTACACAGTGTGTTTGTATTAGCTACTCCGCCTCCATCCATTGTGTGTATTGTGCCATTGTAGATTTAGAGTGAGGGGTTCTTTCTTTCACTACGGTTTTCCTTTCCTTTCTTTCCCTCTGGCCACTCCCCCCCCCAAGGTTAAAATCAAAGTTAAGACTGGTTATCAGGGTCTTCAGCTCTCCTTTTTTTCCTCCAAATTAACACAAGTTTAAAGTTTCACATTCTTTTCTAACCCTAATGTTTTGTTTGTTTTCTTTGCTTCTCTTAACTGCTTGCCAGTGCTTTGCCATGATGAATGCTTAACTTGTTTGAGCATTTAAGAGGTAAATCATGTACAGTGTTTTAAGTATCTATACTTTACTGTATAATCTCCACTCCCTCTGTCATCCTAACATCTGTGTCTCGCTTTCAAACTGCATTTTAGCTTTTTGTGGCATTTTTTTTTTTCACCGCTGCATTTTTATATAGAATTCACACTTCTTAGAGTAACTATCATTCTTACTTACTCTGTGCACTTAGCATTCATTTTAACCTACTTTACAGTGCTTCTTACACTTCCTGGAATCATGTCTTATTTCCTAACTTACAGTAACATCATCTGAACCTGTTATCCTTGACTTTGTCTTTCTTTCTATTTTGTGGCACATAGTGATTTAAAGAACCCCCAGTGCATGGGATGAGTTAAAAACCAGTCTTAAGTGAATGGTGTGAATAATATTCTAACATGAAGCATTTAGTCTTAATTTAAAAAAATGTGTATATTGCGTTAAAAAATGTTCCCACACTTTGCACACAGACAATATAAAGACGGAAAACAATTTAATATGAAACAGTTCAATAGAAGCCTTAAACAAGTGCCTATTGAACAAATATTAAACTTAGTAATGATTATAATAATTGTAAAATGAATGTGTGGGAGACACTCTAATACATACATGGAAATAAAAATATTCCAGGCACTTATGCAATAAACTTTGAAAAAAATATTGAAAAAAATATATATGTTCAGCAATTTGATAAGAAATAATGATCAGTTAGACTTGAAATATAGTGGATTATAATAAATTGGAATCACAAATATAATGCAGTTTTTAAGAGTTAGTGCTACAGCTACAGTTGCATGCCATATGATTTTCTTGCTGTGTTGTGAAGTGATATTTTGTTTCCATACATTAATTAATACATTCTCATCATCCATTTTTGTTGAATTGTCTTGTCATGTGTTATTTTAATTGCATCGTGAATTTAACATCAGTTTGATGAATGTGCATCTAATTTGCATCTAGTGATTGATCTTTGACTTGACCCTTGAGCTAACTTTAACATTAACATTGCCTGGGTAATACAGTACATTACGTTGCTCATATTCCAGTGTGATTAGGCTGTGATTACAGCAGTAATTACAATTTTAATCCACATGGTTTTGAGCAGGTTAATGTATAGTGTTACCTTTTAACATGTCATGCTTGATTGTAATCCTTTCTTTACCATTTGCTTCCACTAATGCAGAAAGCTGCAGAGAAACTCAAAGCGGAAGAGCAGAAAAAAATGGCCAAGATGCAGGCCGAGTTAGACAAACAGAAGCAGTTAGCTGAAGCTCACGCAAAGGCCATTGCCAAAGCTGAGAAAGAAGCTCAAGAGCTGAAGCTCAGAATGCAGGAAGAAGTAAGCAAGCGAGAAGTCGCTGCTGTAGATGCAGAAAAGCAAAAGCACAACGTCCAGCTGGAACTGCAGGAGCTCAAAAACCTCTCAGAGCAGCAGATCAAGGACAAGTCTCAACAGGTGGATGAGGCTCTTCAAAGCAGGGTCAAGATTGAGGAGGAAATCCGCATCATCAGGCTCCAACTTGAGACAACAGTAAAACAAAAGTCCACCGCAGAAACTGAGCTCAAGCAACTTCGTGACAGAGCAGCTGAAGCTGAGAAACTCAGAAAGGCCGCTCAGGAAGAAGCTGAGAAGCTCCGCAAACAGGTCAATGAAGAGACCCAGAAGAAGCGCATGGCAGAGGAGGAACTCAAACGCAAATCTGAGGCAGAGAAGGAAGCTGCAAGGCAAAAGCAAAAAGCTCTGGATGACTTAGAAAACCTCAAGAGGCAGGCGGAGGAGGCTGAGAGGCAAGTGAAGCAGGCAGAGATTGAAAAGGAGAGACAAATCAAGGTTGCTCACGCGGCAGCCCAGAAGAGTGCCGCAGCTGAGCTCCAGAGCAAACACATGTCCTTTGTGGAAAAGACCTCAAAGTTGGAAGAATCACTCAAACAAGAGCATGGGGCTGTCCT
Organism: Lutjanus erythropterus; assembly: GCF_056507025.1. Lineage (NCBI taxonomy): Eukaryota > Metazoa > Chordata > Actinopteri > Lutjaniformes > Lutjanidae > Lutjanus > Lutjanus erythropterus. Next base: position 11,298,507 of record NC_139325.1, read on the forward strand.
TCAGCTGCAACAAGAAGCAGAACGTCTCAAGAAACAACAAGAGGATGCGGAAAATGCCAGAGAGGAAGCAGAAAAAGAGCTTGAGAAATGGAGGCAAAAAGCCAATGAGGCCCTCCGTCTAAGACTTCAGGCTGAGGAAGAAGCTCACAAAAAGAGCCTCGCTCAAGAAGAGGCTGAGAAGCAAAAGGAGGACGCTGAGCGTGAAGCTAAAAAGAGAGCCAAAGCTGAAGACTCAGCCCTGAAGCAGAAAGATATGGCCGAGAAAGAACTTGAGAGGCAGAGGAAGGTAGCTGAGAGCACAGCTCAGCAGAAACTTACTGCAGAACAGGAGCTGATTCGACTCAGAGCAGACTTTGATAATGCAGAACAGCAGAGATCCCTCCTTGAAGATGAACTTTACCGCCTGAAGAATGAAGTCATTGCAGCTGAACAACAAAGAAAACAGCTGGAGGATGAACTGGCCAAAGTGAGGAGTGAAATGGATATACTCATTGAGCTTAAGTCTAAGGCAGAAAAGGAGACCATGTCCAACACAGAGAAAAGCAAACAACTTCTTGAGGCTGAAGCTGCTAAGATGAGGGACCTGGCTGACGAAGCAAGCAAGCTTAGAGCCATTGCAGAGGAGGCCAAGCATCAGAGGCAGGTTGCTGAAGATGAGGCAGCTCGTCAGAGATCAGAGGCTGAAAGGATTCTCAAAGAGAAGCTGGCTGCAATCAGCGATGCAACTCGTCTGAAAACAGAGGCCGAAATTGCCCTGAAAGAGAAGGAGGCAGAAAACGAAAGACTCCGACGGCAAGCTGAGGATGAGGCTTACCAGAGGAAAGCTCTTGAAGACCAGGCCAACCAGCACAAGCAAGAGATTGAGGAAAAGATTGTCCAACTCAAAAAATCATCTGAGGCTGAAATGGAAAGACAAAAGGCAATAGTGGATGACACGCTTAAACAGAGGCGAGTTGTCGAAGAAGAAATCCGAATTCTCAAGCTCAACTTTGAAAAGGCTTCATCTGGAAAACTTGATCTGGAGCTCGAATTGAACAAACTGAAAAACATTGCAGAGGAAACTCAACAAAGCAAACTAAGAGCAGAAGAAGAGGCAGAGAAACTGAGGAAACTTGCCCTTGAGGAGGAGAAGAAGAGGAGGGAAGCAGAGGAAAAGGTCAAGAAAATTGCTGCCGCAGAGGAAGAGGCAGCCAGACAACGCAAGGCAGCCCAGGATGAGCTCGAGCGCCTGAGAAAGAAAGCAGAAGAAGCCAGAAAGCAGAAAGAAGAGGCTGACATGGAAGCAGAAAAACAGATAATTGTAGCCCAACAAGCAGCCCAGAAATGCAGTGCAGCTGAGCATCAAGTCCAGAGTGTTCTCGCCCAACAGAAGGAAGACACCATCATGCAGAAGAAGCTTAAGGAAGAGTACGAGAAAGCCAAGAAGCTTGCCAAACAGGCAGAAGATGCTAAGGAGAAGGCAGAGAGGGAGGCCACTCTCCTTCGTCAACAAGCAGAGGAAGCAGAACGACAAAAGGCAGCTGCTGAGCAAGAAGCTGCAAACCAAGCTAAAGCTCAGGAGGATGCTGAGAGGTTGAGGAAGGAGGCTGAATTCGAAGCTGCTAAACGAGCACAAGCTGAAGCTGCGGCACTCAAGCAGAAGCAGCAAGCCGATAACGAAATGGCTAAGCACAAAAAACTGGCAGAGCAGACATTAAAACAGAAGTTCCAAGTTGAGCAAGAGCTCGCCAAGGTTAAACTTCAGCTCGATGAAACTGATAAGCAGAAATCTGTCCTTGATGAAGAGCTACAGCACTTGAAGGATGAGGTTGATGATGCTGTCAGACAAAGGGCCCAGGTGGAGGAGGAGCTATTCAAAGTCAAGGTGCAGATGGAGGAACTACTCAAACTGAAAACCAAAATTGAGGAGGAAAATCAACGCCTCATCAAGAAAGACAAAGATAACACACAAAAACTCCTTGCCAAGGAGGCTGACAATATGAAAAAACTGGCAGAGGATGCTGCTCGACTTACCATAGAGGCTCAAGAAGCCGCACGCTTGAGACAGATTGCTGAAGATGACCTCAATCAACAACGAGCTCTTGCAGATAAAATGGTCAAAGAGAAAATGCAGGCCATACAAGAGGCATCCAGATTAAGAGCTGAGGCAGAGATGCTCCAAAGGCAGAAGGACTTGGCTCAGGAGCAGGCACAAAAGCTGCTGGAGGATAAACAACTAATGCAACAGTGTCTGGAGGAGGAAACAGAGGAATACCAGAAGTCACTCGAGGCAGAGAGGAAAAGGCAGTTGGAGATCATAGCTGAAGCCGAAAAACTCAAACTTCAGGTTTCTCAGCTCAGTGAAGCCCAGGCCAAAGCTGAAGAGGAGGCTAAAAAATTCAAGAAGCAAGCCGATACAATTGCATCCCGCCTTCATGAGACTGAAATAGCCACCAAAGAAAAAATGACTGAAGTGCAAAAACTGGAAGTTGCAAGACTAAATACCAGCAAAGAGGCTGATGATTTACGCAAAGCTATCGCAGACCTAGAGAAGGAGAAGGCTAGACTGAAAAAGGAGGCTGAAGACCTTCAAAATCAGTCTAAAGAGGTATTGTGTCAAAAATGGCATAACAGAGCAGCTTATGTCATTGTTAACTCTATCTCAAAACTAACACACTCCTTTCTTAAATTTTCTCTATTCCTGTCTTTGATTTTACTAATCATGAAACCGTATCTTTCATTTTGGATATGATTTTAATTTTACTTTTTACAGTGCACTGTGCTCATGCAGATCATGTCTTGAATGCCCCCTCATATCCTGGAATGTTTCTTCCTGGAATGTTTCTTCATTTTTAAAACATGTTTCATATTTCTTTCAGTTTCGAAACTCAGTTGCAACTCGGTTCAGAAATACATTAAAAGTACATCATTTCAAGTCATATTAAAACTATTAAAATATGATATTGCATTAGACATTTAGTCAAAAACATCAAGTTCAATAATTGGTAGGATAGCCAAGTATTACAGCACATGCACCCACAGATTAACCAGGAAACTAAGAAATTGCTTAGTGAGTTTTAAAGGAGTCCCACGGCGTTTATCATGAATGATACCCAAATCTTGAATGTTGAATGTATTTGCAGGATAAAAACATTCAAACACACCCATTCTTAGTCAAGAAAAAGACATTTGTCATCAATAGTCAGGATCCCACTTGTTACAAGGTGAATGCTATGTTAAGAGGTGCAGCAAACATGCCTCCACCCCAGCAAATATATGTAGAGGGTCTGTGCTAGGGAAGCCACCACTGATGACATGCAAAAAAATAAGATGTCACCATACCAATTGAGCCTGTCTGCCCTGCATCTGACATAAGCATGACATGCACTAGTGTGTATCAACTGACACGAAACACATGCACATACTTCCTTGTTGACAAAGTTTATGTTAACTTCACCCACAACCCCCACCCCTAGGTTTGCTAGGGGTGAGTCAGGTAGATTTGCTAGTATACATACCATTCACTCAATTGAAAGCGTTGTTGGTATGACCATTATTCTTACTTTAGGAATACACAGAGATAAAGTTGAAAAACAGTGGAGTATTCCTTTAATATTAACTATATTAACTTTTTGAAAGGGTACCTTCCAAAAGTCCATGCAAACTGTTAATCATTCAGAACTGAAGGCATTATCCCTGTTAAACTAAGCATTACACAGTGTGTCCTCTGTCCCTTGCCATCTATAATAAGACATATATTAGGCGTAGCTCTCGCACTATAAAGTGTAACAAACACATGAATACAATTTACTGATATCTAATAGTAAGCACTAAATTCTCAAGTTGCAACACATTAATTAACACAATATACTGTGCCAAGTAAGAGCCAGCAAAATAGCACTGTGGAAGACAAAATTTGCCATTTATTATTGCCAAATTCAGCAGATTACTTCATCATTTCATTATCACTTTATAAAAGCTTTCATATTTAAATAAAAAGTATAGACTTTGTCAAATCTAGTTTATAATTGTCCAGATTAACTGTGTCAGTGATTTTTTCAACTGGACTGTACCACTGTACACTATTCAATTCTTTACAAATGATCAGGGTCCTTTGTCCAGTCCTCAGTCCAGTGTGACCTCTTGATGAGCTGAACATACTTATGGTATCTTCTCAGAAAGTGTTCTGTCCAAATTATTTTAGACAGGACAATATTCACATAACAATATGTATGTTAAGAATGGGATGACGTTCATGCAGTTATCTGTCTTGTCCCAGTTTATGTAAGTCAATTCAAGTTTTTTATTAGTTAGTTAAGGAACATCATTCTAACAGTTCATCTGAACTTTGTAATGTTGGCGGAAATACTAAAGAATTAAACAAATATTTTTTTTTTTTCCTAAAATTTTGAAACAAGGATGCTAGAAAAAGAGTATATTTATTTAAAAAAAATACTGGACAATCAGTTTATAACTATCATCCTCAAAAAAAAAGGTGCATAAAAACACACATACAACTTTAATAGGGGTATTTATCTCCATACAGTATGCATAAGCAGAGTGCATTGTACAACTTTACTCTGTAAATATATAATTTAGATACAAAACATAACATTATAACATTTATGCAATTAATATGTGCCTTACCTACATACCGGTCCTAACTTATATTTTCTATTTTTTTCTATTAGATGGCTGATGCACAGCAGAAACAAATGGAACATGAGAAAACCATGCTTCAGCAGACATTCATGACAGAAAAAGAGATGCTGTTGAAGAAGGAGAAGCTAATTGAAGATGAGAAAAAGAGGCTGGAGAGCCAGTTTGAAGAGGAAGTCAAAAAGGCTAAGGCTCTCAAAGATGAACAGGAACGCCAGAGACAGGAGATGGAGGACGAGAAGAAGAAACTCCAGGCTACCATGGATGCTGCCCTCAACAAACAAAAAGAGGCTGAGAAAGAAATGCTCAACAAACAAAAAGAAATGAAGGAACTGGAGAAGAAGAGACTAGAGCAGGAAAAGATTCTTGCAGAAGAGAATCAGAAATTGCGCGAGAAGCTGCAGCAGCTTGAGGAGGCCCAACACACAGACAAAGAGGTCATCCATGTAACAATGGTTGAGACAACAAAGAAGGTTTACAATGGCCAAAATGTTGATGTGGCTGACAGTGTAGAGAAACCAGATCCCTTGTCTTTTGACGGTATCCGTGAGAAGGTACCTGCAAGCAGACTTCATGACCTTGGGCTTTTACCCAAGAAGGAGTTTGACAAGCTGAAAAATGGCAAAACCACCGTGCAAGATCTTGGTGAAACTGAGAATCTAAAAAGAATTCTTAAAGGAAAGAACTGCATTGCTGGTGTTTTGACACCATCTAATCAGAAAATGTCAATCTATGAGGCATCAAAAGAGAAGAAGATTACTCCAGGCACAGCCATGATCCTTCTTGAAGCCCAGGCAGCCACAGGTTACATGTTAGACCCCATTAAGAACCAGAAACTTTCTGTTAATGAGGCTGTCAAGGAAGGTGTGATTGGCCCTGAACTGCACAACAAAATGCTTTCAGCTGAGAGGGCAGTTGTTGGCTACAAAGACCCTTACACCGGTGGTAAGATCTCAGTCTTTGAAGCTATGAAGAAGGGTCTCATAGAACATGATCATGCCATCAGAGTCCTTGAGGCTCAGCAAGCAACAGGTGGCATCATTGACCCTATCAATAGTCATCGTGTACCCAATGAAATAGCCTATAAGCAGGGACAATATGATGCAGAAATGAACAAGATTATGCAGAACCCTTCAGATGACACAAAGGGATACTTTGACCCCAGCACTCAGGAACCTTTGACATATTCTGAGCTAATGGCGAGATGCACCACTGACCCTGACACTGGTTTGCTTCTCCTGCCAATCACAGACAAGGCTGCTCAGTGCTCAAGTATATACACAGAAGAGGAGACGAAGGATGTCTTCAGCAAAACAACTGTGTCTGTTCCATTTGGAAGATTCAAAGGAAAGAGTGTCACCATCTGGGAAATAATCAACTCTGAGTACTTCACTGAGGACCAGAAGAAGGACCTTCTCCGTCAGTACAAGACAGGCAAAATCACAATTGAAAAAATCATTAAGATTGTGATTACTGTGGCAGAGGAGAAAGAGAAGAAGAATGAAATTACCTTTGATGGTCTGAGAGCACCTGTCCCTGCCACTGAGCTTCTGGAATCCAAAATCATTGATAAAGACCTGTACAACAAATTGCACAAGGGCAATAAGACAGTCAAAGAGGTGTCTGAAATGGAGCCTGTCCACAAAGCACTTAAGGGTACAGACTGCATTGCAGGTGTAGTTATTGACTCAACCAAGGAGACAATGTCCTTCTATCAAGCTATGAAGAAAGACATGATGAGGCCAGGGCCTGCCTTGAATATGCTTGAAGCCCAAGCAGGAACAGGCTACGTGATTGACCCTGTTAATAATCAGAAGTACACTGTTGATGAAGCTGTCAGAGCAGGCGTTGTTGGTCCTGAGCTGCATGAAAAACTCCTGTCTGCAGAGCGAGCTGTTACAGGTTACAAAGATCCTTACACTGGAAAGACCGTATCCCTGTTCCAGGCAATGAAAAAAGATCTCATACCGAAAGAACAAGGAATCCGACTGCTCGATGCCCAGATGACCACCGGTGGCATTATTGATCCAGTAAAGAGCCATCACATTCCTCATGATGTGGCCTGCAAGAGAAATTATTTTGATGATGAAATGAAAAAGATTCTCAGCAGCCCCACTGATGAAACTAAATGCTTCTATGATCCCAACACAAAAGAAAATGTCACATACTCAGAGCTCTTCAAGAGATGTGTCCCTGACACAAAAACTGGACTCCCACTTCTGCCTCTTTCTGATGAAGCAATCAATGCAAAGGAGGAGCAAGCATTCACTGAAGCCCAGACAAAAGAGGCTATGACTCAAGCAACTGTGGAGCTTGATTCTGGACCATTTAAGGGCAGGAAGATGACCATCTGGGAAATCATCAACTCTGAATATCTCACTGAGGAGCAAAGACTTGACCTGCTCAGACAGTTTAGGTCAGGAAAGCTTACAATTGAAAAGATAATCAAGATTGTTATCACAATTGTAGATGAGAAAGAGGCTAAGAAACAAGAACAGTCCAGCTTCAAGGGACTCCGAGCTCCTGTTCCAGCAGACTCCCTGTATGATTCCAAAATTATTGACAAACCTACATTTGACCTCCTCAAACAAGGAAAAACAACACCTAAACAAGTCAGTGAGAATCCCGATGTCAATAAATACCTCCAGGGCTCTGATAGCATTGCTGGCATCTACCTGGAGCCGACAAAAGAGAAGATAAGCATTTATGAGGCTATGAAGAAAAAGCTCCTCAGGCACAACACAGGTCTTTCACTTCTGGAGGCACAGGCTGCCACTGGGTTCATTGTGGATCCAGTAAGAAAGCAGTGTGTCTCAGTAGATGAGGCAGTGAAGTCAGGCCTTGTTGGACCAGAGCTACATGAAAAACTCCTCTCTGCAGAAAAAGCTGTCACTGGATATAAAGATCCATTCACAGGAAAGAAAATCTCCCTCTTTGAAGCAATGCAAAAAGATCTCATCTTGAAAGAGCATGCAATGCCAATGTTAGAAGCACAGATGGTTAGTGGGGGAATCATCGACCCTGTAAACAGCCACCGTGTCCCAACTGATGTTGCATATAAGAAGAACATTTTCAACAAAGAAACTGCCAAGACCCTATCTGAACCCTCTGATGAAAACAAGGCATTCTCAGATCCAGAAACTGATGAGAATTGTACCTACAGGCAGCTTAAAGACAAGTGTCAGAAAGATCCAGAGACAGGCATGTACATCCTCCCACTCTCCAAGCCTCAGTCTCCAACTGTTGTGGAGAAGACGTACCTCTACACAGAGGAACAAACACAGAGTGACCTGACCAACACCCAAATTGACATTCCAATCGAGGGGCTTGCTGATAAACCAATGAACCTTTGGGATGTCATGAACTCCAATTTGCTTCCAGAGCAGGAGAGGCAGAAGCTCATGGATGAATATCGCTCTGGTAAAATCACTAAGGAGCGCATGATCATCATCATTATTGAGATCATGGAGCAGAGAGAGATCATCAGAAATGATAGTCCACTGTCATACAAGACTATCAGGAGAAGGATAACTATTGAGGAGCTCTACAATGCCCGCATCATTGACTTGGAGACATACAACCTTCTCAAACAAGGGAAGAGGGACATCCGTGACATAATGGAGATGACCAGTGTCAAACAGTATCTCTATGGCACAGGCTGTGTTGCTGGAATCACAACTGACTCCAGTTCCAAATTAAGCATATATCAAGGAATGAAGAGAGGTTTTATAAAACCAGAACTAGCCCTCAGCCTCCTAGAAGCACAGGCTGCTACAGGATTCATTGTTGATCCAATCAAAAATGAAACACTCACGGTTGATGAAGCTGTTCGTAAGGGTATTGTCGGCCCAGAGATCCATGATAAACTTCTTTCAGCTGAGAGGGCAGTCACAGGATACAAAGATCCATACAGTGGCAAAATCATATCTCTTTTCCAGGCCATGAAAAAGGACCTTGTTCCAGAGGATTACGCTCTGAAAATGCTAGAGGCACAAACTGCCACTGGTGGTATTATTGATCCTGAATTCCAGTTCCACCTGCCAGCAGATGTAGCCATGCAAAGAGGTTATATCAACAAGGAAACCAATGAAAAGCTGACTGACAGTGTCAAAGGATTTGTTGACCCTGTCACTGGAGAGAACCTGTCATATGCAGACCTGCTCAAGAGATGCAAGTTAGATGGTGGGTTACGCTTGCTCTCTCTGGGAGACAAGAGGCTGATGTTCAAGGGTCTGAGAAAACAAATCACAATGGAGGAGCTGCTCCGCTCCCAAATCATTGACCAGGAGACTGTCACTGAACTGAATGAAGGTCGTATTTCAGTGGAGGAGGTTAGCAGTCGACTATCAAGGTACCTTGAGGGCACAAGCTGTATTGCTGGTGTATTTTTAGAGTCCACAAAAGAACGTCTATCAATTTACCAGGCCATGAAGAAGAACATGATTAGGCCAGGCACTGCATTTGAACTCCTTGAGGCCCAGGCATCCACAGGGTATGTCATTGATCCAATCAAAAACCTCAAACTGACTGTCAATGAAGCAGTGAAGATGGGCATTGTGGGACCCGAATTCAAAGACAAGCTCCTGTCTGCTGAGCGTGCAGTGACAGGGTATAGAGATCCCTATTCAGGCAAAACAATCTCCCTGTTCCAGGCCATGAAAAAGGGGCTAATCCTGAAAGATCATGGTATCCGTCTCCTGGAAGCCCAGATTGCCACTGGTGGAATCATTGACCCAGAGGAAAGTCACCGTCTGCCCGTTGAGGTGGCCTACAAGCGTGGCTTCTTTGATGAGGAAATGAATGAGATCCTGACAGATCCATCTGATGACACCAAAGGCTTCTTTGATCCCAACACTGAGGAAAACCTCACCTACCTCCAGCTCATGGAGAGGTGCATCACCGATCCCGACACTGGCCTGGTGCTCCTGCTACTGAAAGAAAAGAAGCGAGAAAGGAAGACCTCCTCAAAGTCCTCAGTTCGCAAACGCAGAGTTGTCATCGTAGACCCAGAGACAGGCAAAGAAATGACTGTGTATGAGGCCTACAGGAAGGGGCTCATTGACCACCAAACCTACCTGGAGCTTGCTGAGCAGGAGTGTGAATGGGAAGAGATCACAATGACCTCCTCTGATGGTACTGTCAAATCCATCATCATTGACAGGAGGTCAGGGAGACAGTATGATGTTGATGATGCTCTTGCACGAGGCCTTGTTGACCAGAATGCTCTTGATACATATCGATCTGGAAACCTGTCCATCACAGAATTTGCTGACATGCTTTCTGGAAATATGGGAGGCTTCCGCTCTCGCTCATCCTCCTTTGGTTCCACCACTGGTTCCACTTACTCCTCTCCTATGAGCCCCATACCCTCTATCAAAGCACCCGCAGTCATATGGAATGACCCAGCAGAGGAGACAGGCCCCGTAGCTGGAATCTTAGACATCGACACTCTGGAGAAGGTGTCTATCACTGAGGCCATACACAGAAATCTGGTAGACAACATCTCAGGCCAAAGATTGTTGGAGGCCCAAGCCTGCACAGGAGGAATAATTGACCCCACGACTGGGGAGAAATTCTCAGTCGCTGAAGCTGCAGAAAAAGGCCTTGTGGATAAAGTCATGGTTGATCGCCTCAACCTGGCTCAAAAAGCATTCAATGGATTTGAAGACCCCAGAACTAAAGTAAAGATGTCTGCCTCCCAGGCTCTAAAGAAGGGCTGGTTGTACTATGAGGCTGGTCAGCGTTTCCTGGAGGTCCAATATCTGACTGGTGGACTTATCGAGCCTGAGGTCGAGGGCAGAGTGTCACTAGATGAATCCATCAAGAAAGGCACAATCGATGCCCGCACTGCCCAGAAACTGAGAGATGTCAATGCTTACTCTAAATATCTGACATGTCCAAAAACCAAACTGAAAATCTCCTTCAAAGATGCCATGGACAAAAGCATGGTCGAGGAAGGAACTGGCTTAAGGCTTCTAGAGGCCTCCTCACAGTCCAGCAAAGGCCTCTACAGTCCCTACAATGTCAGCGGCCCTGGATCTGCCTATGGCTCCCGAACTGGCTCAAGAACCGGATCCCGCACAGGCTCCAGGAGAGGCAGCTTCGATGCTGGCTCTGGCTTCAGCATGAACTTTTCATCCTCCTCTTTCTCATCCTCTTCAACTAGCTACGGCCGCAGATTCTGATTAGCTAGTTCTCTTCCTAACAACTTGTGACTAAGAACCAACAATACTAATGCACTTTACAGTTGCATTTTTCACAGGAAAATAGAGTTACATTAACAAAGAAAATATAATTTATTTATTCTGCCTTGCATATAGTCACATCAAGAATTGCCCAGGCTATTTTTTTCATAACAGATGTCTAAACTTGTGCCTCATATATGGAGACATAACCAAGCATTGCTAGATATAAAAGATATTAATTTTCTTTCTAAAGTCACTTTATATTTTTCAAAGCAAAGCATGAAATTTCTGCAGTTTTTTAAGTGACTTTATAGTTTTCATTTTACACCTGTTAAAAAATTGTATACTTGTGCTCTCTGAAACTAATATATACTGTATGTATGTCAAACAGAAATATTTTTCCAGTATTCCTTGTTTCCTTTGAAATTCAAAAATATTTGTCTATTTTTTATCTTTTTCGACAGTACTACTTAACAAGATACTGTATATCAATTTAGTTCTAATGTTTTTAACAGATTCTAAAATACATAGATGCCTTCAAATCTCTGAATGTTTGTATAGAGTATGGACACATTTTGTGTTAATGTTCTCATGTTAAATGCCTAACTAAATAATATACCCAGTAAGAATACACATTACAAAATTAGACTTAAAACACTGAAAATAAGTTCCAGAATTAGAATTACGCAGGCTTTTATAAAACCAGTTTCACATCTGCCATTACCTTGTATTTGTGCCCATTTATGTTCAGTGGACTTGCATCCGTAGACTTCATTACACCATTGTTTTACACACTCCAAGTATTGGATTCTTTTTATTCACCATCAATCAAGTGTTCCTGGTAAATCCCAAGATGATGTCAGACTTGATCCTGCTCTCCCATTCAGACCTGCCTCCTGTTATTTTGGTTCTTGTAAGTTGAAATGAGTTTTTTGTGTTTGTTTGTTTCATTTTGTTTGTTTTCTTTATTTGATTTTGATCACATTTCAGAACCTAGATTATGCCATTTATGTATGCCTTGTCCCACTCACTATCATTGTGAAATGACTCATGAACTATTTCCATTCATAATCCCCTTCTCATTACTGCTATTTTGTCCTGTTGTTCTGACAGGTGCCTCAGTCCCCCAGAATGCACCATGTAAGCACAGATACTCAGCTGGCCAGAGCATACAATCCCTTCAACTTGGATGGATTTGTGAGTCCATGTCATCCTCACACAGTTGCACAGGTACAGTGTACACATTTTTTTGGAAACATTATGTCATTTTTAATTTCCTTTGCAAAAGATGAAGCTAAATTTCATCAAGATTTGTTTTGCATTTTTTTAATTATTTCATCTTTTCTCGCTGCATGGTTTGGTTTATTTTGATTTCAATTCATAGTTTTTTTTTTCTTTTGTTTCTAGATCTGCCATTGAGTATGTCCTTTCTTCCATTGCACATCACATTTGAAGAAAGCTGAGGCTGAGTCAACCTGACATCATCTTGGGATGCCTTTCTAGGAACACTCATCATTCATGACCATTTTTCATATATTTATTACTTGAATGCTAATAGTGCTATTTATGTTGTCATATTAAGATTTTTTAGAGAACACTCCCAAAATACACACACATCTGTGTGTTCATTCTTTCATTTAAATTGGGATTAACTGTAGTGGTAGAACAGCACATCTTCATGTTGCTGTCCACTGAGTATATTTTTATACGATCTCTGTAAATTCAGTCCAACCAAAGTGCTAATAAGATAGATTTGGAGAATTGACATATTTGATACAGCACCACATTGCATGAATGTATGTATTATATCAAATTAACTCATTTCAGTTGACAGTTTGCCACAGATTGGAAACTGAAGAAACAGCTTGAAGCTTTATTTTGCTTAGATATTTTTCCACAGCAAGCATTTCTTTTATGTATCTCTCAAGTGTTTTACCTCTGTAAATCCTTTTATTTTGTTCTCATCATGTTTTTTGATATATCATGAATTTGCCTTGCATGTTTTTACTAACTTTACAAAGGATATTTGGGAAAAAAAATGTTAGTGTAAAATAAAGACAACTGCAGATGTAACTGCTGATTTTAATTTTAGCATTATATGAATTCACAAACTAAGTGGTTCATTTTGCTTATGGGGCAAATTTTCTGCTTGAATGATATGGTGAGTGGATTCTGTTGTATGTTCTGAACATAACACTATGTTGTAAATAAATATGCTCTGAAGAGGCCCTCTTGTCATTCATACATCAATATTCTTGCATCTGAAGCTATTTTTAAAGTAGAATATGGTTTTCAGTGCTGTCCAAAGGGAAAATCAAAACTACATATTTTTACTTTCTTTCAAATATAATGGAAATAGATGGTATTCCGCTTGTGGTGCCAAGAAAAATATAGTTTAGAAACTCAACAGCAATGTCTCTTTTCAGAAATAATGACCCAGTTACTCAAGATAATCCAAAAACCTTGTGAGCAGTTTCATGTAGGAACTATTTGTCTCTACCACACTACACCCTCTAGCCATATCATTGTGCAGAAGGAAGTCTGAATGTGCTCATGGATGAGGGGCTTGTGCTTTTGACAGTGTCATATGTAAAAATTAAAGACAACTTCCTCAACTGAGCTGTAACCTCTTGTTTCGGATGATTTTGGAGGAAACTATGCCTTTAAGTCGAACACTAAGGACACACTAGAAACTTAAATAATAGACACGTGGCACGACAGTTGTAGAGCAGCTGGTTCTATGTGGACATTTATGAGAACTATTCAAAGAAAAGTAAATGTCTTGCACATAGTGTATATGAAATATAATGTGAATATTTAAAAAATGTGTTACTGTTCCATTCCACATAAGCTTTCAATGGTTAGCTTTTTTTTTTTACTGCTGCACAAAAAGTATATTATGAACATAATATCCAGTAGTTAAAAAAGAGGAGAAACAATTTCATTGAAATGCTGTGCAAGGTCTCTGTTGGTTAGTTACATAGCTTTCAACTACCCAGTGTTATGACTCTTTCCTCTGGAGAGCAGAGCAGTTGACCACATGAGGGCAGTGTTATACTGACCCATACTCATCCCTAAGGAAGCAACAGTGAATCAGGTGACTTAGCTACTTTGATGATGTTAGAAACCCACTAAGGTGTTTACCATGATGATTAGATTAATGAGAGTCTGACTAGGTTTTTGAAAGCTCATGATTATACAGTACAACAGACATAACACCAGTTTTAGCTCCCATGTTTTGATTTCCCTCCAAGAGGTGTGTTCTAATCAGGATAAAGCCGATACTGAAAGACCCTTTTTGGATACTGGTACGCATGTGGATTTACACCCAATCTTTTAATGCCAGATGTGAACATATTTTGCTCTGTTTGCCATCATTAGCCACTGGATTTGATAGAGGATTCTGCCAACAGAAGAAACGGTGTACTCACCTCCCAGAATTCTTCGCTCAGCTCCCTTGACCTCTCAGAGCTGACCCTTTCCCTCCCAACTCTCTCTGCATCAGAGGGTGGAAGCAGGGAGGTAAGAACACGGAGAAGGGAGTATAAAAACACTCACACCATCTTCCGGAGGTGTCGTCTTTACCGTATTCAGTTATGAACAGTTGATTGCTCAAACAGCTGGAAATGCTATAAAAGTAAGCTTAACACAAGAACTGGTATAAGGATCACTTTGCATGTCTATTGTCCCAATGGTCTCTTGCAGGATAAAGGAAGTGCTTTCTTTGGCTCACGAACGCCTACATCACAGGATCAGAGATATGGGTATGCTAATGTGCAAGATTTATTCATTCTTCTTAACACAGTGCCGCAATAATAGGTAATTTGCGCCCTTGATTAACTGACAAATTCCAACATCTGTTAAAGGTAGACCATGCAGCATTGTTTGTACCATTCAAATTTGGCCCTGGCTCAACAAGAAAGAGAAAGAGACAGAGTGAATTTGGAGAGCAATCATGTTAGCAAGAACAAAACAGTGAATCAGAGATATAAAATTATTTTATGATTTGTTTAATCATGCTAGATTGGCTGGAGGCTAGACAGCACTGCCCAGCAGACTGAAGCCCAGAGATGTCCCAAACAAAATGATGAGAAAATCAGAAATTACAGACAGAGAGCAATGTCTCTGCAAATACAGATACCATCACACACGTCTAGAGGGCCATGAGTGATTCCCAGTGATTGACTGAAATGTAGGCTGAAGCCCACTGGTGGGCCTTTAGAGGTCATTTTTAAATTTCAGTTTTATAGGTTTGACTTTACCATTGCATATTGACGATTAACTAAAAAGTAATTGGAACTAATAAAACAATGCCATGATGGGTTATTCCTTGTTTATCTGATCTAGTTTAACAGGTGTTACACTGTATTTGCTGACCTGTAACATTAACACTGCAATGAATTTTATACCTTGTCATGGGGCAATAAGTCTCCCGTGTTGATCATAGTTGTGATTAAAGGTTTGGGTGAGCTACAGATGATTTTTGGGTGATTTGATGATTAAGCCTGGGACTGGCTGATTTAGAGGGATCATGTTTATGTTGTATATGAGTCTATATAGTTTTTTTTAGGAAAATGCTGCATGGTATGCCTTGAAATACTCAACCTTAGAGAAATCCTAAACAAGGAGTTTCAGATCATGTGCAATATAAGCGCTAATGGTAAATATTTGAAACTTAAATTTAAATTTTAGTCTATATTTTGAAGCAAATATTGTAATCCAAGTAAGACCAGTGTGACTGAAAGTGGCCACCAACAGTCACCTAAAACACACACACACACACACACACACCCTGTGACGACAGTTGGTCAATTGTATCAACTTTATAGACCGGTGAGTCTGCCTTTGCAGCAACACAAAGACACTGTGAAGACATTGTGAAGTGAGCACACAGTGTAAAACATCTAATTGAAACATACTGAAACAAGAAGACAAAGGTTCCAGCCCAACAGACAGAGAGAGAGCAGATGCCTCCCTAATGAGATATTTTTCTAAGCCCCGGTTATATTATGCTTTGATAAGAATAATAACTCTTGAAGGCTTTGTTTCACCTCTTCCTGCTGTAGTACAGGTCATGACTTTGGTATTTTGGCAATTCTCTGCTTCCCATCATCACAGTCAGAGCTCATACAAATGTCAAGTCACTGAAATAGAAATAACACTAAAGTAAGCATTTGCATCCAGAGTAGTACAGGTATTCCACAAATACACTGCATCACAATGAACGCAATGTCATTATATGATAACAGAACCAAGAAGTCGAGACAGAACAAAAATATCTCTATATAAACAAATTAATAATAAAGCAAGTATTCATATTTGTTTGGCTTGATTTAGATCATCCATTTGATGCATGTGCACCATTTCTCTGATTATATGTTGAAGATATTTGTAAAATATGATCAGTATAACATCTTATACTTTCTATTTCTCCTCTGTTTCAGGAGGGACGATGAGAACTTGAGTCAATGGCAGTGTGAGTTCAGGGGTCAAATCAGAGCACTGAGACAGTGGCTGAAGAGCATGGAGATGAGGCTGCCTCCTCTGGACCCCAGGGTTAGTTGGGATTACTGTCTGTCTGCCTTCTGTTGTCCCTCTACCTTTCACTCAATTTCTGCTTCTGTTTCAAGTTGCTGGATATTATCAGGCATTGGACACTTCAACATAAAAGATAATTGGTTAGAAAAAATGTTTTTATTGTTTATTTTTGTTGGATTATCTTTATTGCTCCTCAGGTTTTTACATGTTGTGCATCTTCCCAAACTTGTCCTCATGCAAAAAGAAAAAAAAACTTTCATGTGCCTGCCCTGTCTCTCACTCTACCTCATTGTGTGTCCAAATACTAGAGTTGTTCTGAAGGCTACAAAGACACTTGTGAGGCCCCGTGTTCTCATCACACTGAGGAACAATGCAACAACATTTTATTATCTTCAAGTGACAGGACTCCACAGCGGTGGCCCTGTACTAAAGCGGTGGTGCGTCAAACTGAATGCTATTGTCAGCATGCTAACACGTTCCCAGTGCCAGCATGCTGATGGTGAGCAGGTGTGATGTTTACTTTACCATTTTCACCATCTTAGTTTAGTGTGTTATCATGCTAACATTTGTACATTTACATTAAACACAAAGTACAACTCAAGCTGATTGGAATGTCAGTTTTTTTCATTATAAAAATAGTATAGGAAAAAGAAATCTTAAAATTTAAAAATGCACTCAAACTGCAAATGTCAACCTTGTGATGGCAGTGTTATTCGAAAAGACAGGGGTTTACCAAATTTCAAAATATCCCAAATTTCACAGCAAGTCATATGATAGTTGTCAAGATATTCTTGTCTGGACCAAAATGGTGGGCCAACTAACAGACAGCCATACACCACCATCACTAGACCCGCCTCATGATCAAAACAAACAAAAGGAATTACAGGACGCTTTCCCATGAAGCATCTTGTGATTATTCAATCTTATAGCATTACCTGCTGCTGCTACTTTTCCTATCAATACAGATTGATGTTAATTCAACAACAACAGTAAAACTGGCACCTGTAAACAATGTCTGAGAAAATTTTGGTAGGAGAGCAAAGACAAACAACAAAGATGAGAAAAATGAACCAATGAGTCATGCTGGTTGGTATAGTAACTTACACTTAAGTTAATTAAGAGCAATATGAGAGAGAAGAGAGAGAGGTTTTTCAGACTGAGGTTTGAGGTGGTCCTCCTCCACTCCTGCAGGGACACTTCTTTAGGCCACAGGGGGACAGACTGGCTAGGGGGGGGATCAGGCTCCATTGTGCCTGGCCTGGACAGCCAGGCTAGAGAAGTGCTTGGCATTGGAGGCCCTCTGCACACATGAGCGCACACACTGAAAAGACGTTAGACTCAGATGGGAGGAAGAGGCAAGGGGGCAGAAAAAAGAAAAACAGGATCTTTATGGTAAGAGCACTCTGATCTGACTATTGAGGCATTTATTGAACACCAACTGTAGATTTTGTGTCATACAACCATTTATACCAATATTTGTACAACAATTTTTTGGTCAAGGCTGTAGCCAAGAATTCTCCTGTTATAAGGTACAAAGCAGATTTATTTGTCATTAAGAAACACGTGAATATATAATTATATATATAATTATATACAGTACAATAGTTGCATAAATAAAACAAAACTATTTTGCAATATCAAAGTGCTGAGGAAGAATTAAGCACTCTCACAGCCTAAGGGAAGAAGCTGCTCTGCAGTCTGGTGGTATGGCCATAGATACTTCTATATCTCTTGATACATATCGTAAGCAGCAGGTTTGCTAACAAGCTAACCTTAGCACTAGCATTGCCTATGTCAGCTACCTTTTCTCCCATTGTCTAAATTGGTCATAAAACCTGTTGTGTCAGGTTCCTCCCATCAGGTCTGACTCAACCAATCAGATTATGTCTATCGCCAAAGCAGCTCTGCCTGTGAGAAATGTTTGCATTACCAAAGCTTGGACTTTGCTGACTGAATATTTAAATTACAATGGAGCAATCACACATTAATATTATGTCTAAAATTATGTGCATTGGTGCTGAAAGAATAAATTCAGCCTTTAGATAAGAAACATTTTCATTGAGCTTAATCTATTGTGCAGCACCAACTGAAAGCCATTCTAACACAAAACATTAACATGATACAGCTTCAAGATGGTGAGGTAATCATTTATTTGATTATCCTTGGTGATGGGTAACTGCAACATTTTCAATGAGCTGTGAATCAGTTACACAAAAGGGTCGAGAGTGCTTGATGTTTTTATTGTTATAGTAAAAATCGGTTTTGGTTGATTTAGTTATATGGTCCATTGAAGTAAATGTGTTCCATTGTCCTGGCTGAATGTTTGAGCCATTAATTGATTGTGTGCTTAAAAGTGCCAAGGGACAAAATACGATCTGTGTCTGAACCCGTATGACCTTTGAAGAAACTCATTGATTACCATCTCAGGGAAAACATTCTTCTACAGAAGACGTTCTTCTTGTTTAAATATTCTTTTTCCACGTAACATTTTGTTTCCGTTTCCCCGGGGACTGACGTGCAAGATGCACAGGCATGTCTTATCAAATCGTGAAAGCTTGAACGCTTTGGAGAGCTTTAGCCTGACCCCCAACGAGAGTGTGTGAAATAAGGGGGTGTCTTTTTTATCTCTACCATGCCTTTATCATACTGCATCCGACCTCAGACCTTTGTCATGGTAATGCTGTTAGTCTGCTGCACTGCTGGTTTCAGTCTGGGCCTGAGGGACTCGTTAGTTAGCAGCATGAATGAGGACATCCCTCAGCAGCCCCCCATATACAGACCCTCCTACAATACACAGGAGAGAGACACACACCTGCTCCTTAACACAAGGCATGCACTGGCACATCTTAAGCTGTTTTTCCCATGAACACTGAGATGCATATGAGCCTCAAATTGGAGGTCGTCAAGCATGAATATAATAAGCATTACCATTCAGATTGTCAATTTATACTTTATGTACCAGGAGAGTTTGAACATGACAAGATTATTAATAGATCAAGAAGTCTAAGAACAAACCATCAGTTCAGTAAATGTGAATGTTTAATTTGCTACAAAAATTTGAAAGTAGCTTTCAAACTTTAAAATACAGTACATAAGAACAGGCCTGGATAATAACAATAAACAACATTTTCTATCTCTGTTTACTGAATTTGATATCACAGTAGGGATTCCACAGGGTCCATTAAGTAGCTGCTCTGGAGCTTTCGATTGCAGATGGAGTTGCCCAGATGTCCTGGAAAGGTAGTTGTTCAAAATTCCAGTCCTCTGAGTACTTAAAGGATTTATTTAAAAAGGCCTTTACTAAAAGAGTGTTGTGTGACATGATCAAAAGCTCAAAAACAGCTGCTGAATGAACCTTGTAATAATAATGTTTCGTCAACTGCTGTTTCCCTGGCCAAACAACTTTCAAGCTCATGTTTTCATTTGCTCTGGTAGATCCGTCTGGCTCCCCTTGCAGTCAGGCAGAATTCCACCTGCCTGATCAGCCCTATTTAATATAGGGTGGGTTTTGTATCATGATTGACAGAGGAGCATCGCCAGTCCAGATTTGAAGAATCACCTATTGCTGTTCTGATTGGTTGTAGGTCTATCCGATTGTGTCCAGCAGGTATGTAATGCCTCAGATCAAACTGTAAAAGGCAGTGTTGATATGGACCAAGATTATGTTACTGCATGGTCTATTTCTTGCCTAAAATGTTTTCAGAAACATATTATAGCGTACTCTTTAGCTGTAATAAGAGAAAACTTGTAACCATTTTATGGCCTGGTTGGAAACAGACCAAGCACAGCTATGTCACGTTTCATCGCTCTGATTAGTTGCAGGTCACTTTACAGTCATGATGTTTATATGCACAAAATAAAAAAAATGTAATATTCCTAACAAGCTGTTTACAGGACTGATTAAAATTAATATACTGCTAACATTCTGGTTTACACACAACATTGTATACTCGGTTCATGGAAAAGTGTAACTTTTGGAGCCACTTGAGCCATTTTGCTTCTTTGCGTCAAAATAGACACTGCGATGTGTGAGCATAAACAAAAATCTGTTTATTTGACAGGCAAGAGGCCATGTGTCACAAACTGGTAAAACCCTCATGTGAAAGGCATATTCCAAATGTGCTGTATAGATGTCCAAAGAATGCTCTTAAAACCTGAATAATATTGGCATACATGTATTAATTGGAAAATACTACATTCAGACTATTCAGACAGAATCCTGTTGACATGATACATATCAAATTTATTTATTTTTGAATATTAGTGGAAAATTTGTATGCATGTAAATGTAGTCAGTAGTGATGAAAATGAAATCCTGACACATCTGAGTAATAGTGACTGTTTTTTTCTTTTGAAAGAAATTTTGACTTCTATTTACACTGTGTCTAAATTTCATGTCAGTGACAAGTCAAAACGACATCTCTTCACTTTGACAGTCAGGTTGAGGTCAAAAGTTCTTCTTTCAGCTTCCCCTGCCCCCCCGCTGAGGAGGCTCTTCTGCATAAAGGCTCTCTGTGTCTTAAAGGTCTCTGGTTTCCCTGGGCCTATGGCAGATGCTGCATCCCAAATAAGCCCTGTACACACAACTTACCAACAGGGCCAGGAAGAGGGGTGAGAGATCACAGCTTATTATCCTCTCCTGTCTGTTTCTGACAGACTGCAAACAGCATCCCTGCTCTCTGACGCTGTCATAACCTTTAGGAAAAAAGGGGGGGCTGTTTTCATTGCTGTGAACCACCTACAAGACAGATGAATAATGGAGGATGCTTGGATGGCAGGGATGTAAACATGCTTGTTCTGCTTCCTCAAGTTGAGATTAAATGTTACATCCGACTGTTTATCTCTCGCTCGGCGTGTCAAATTGATTTTCATCTTATAGCTCTTTAGGTAATCTCTCCCATAGGAGATTTTTTATTCACACACTTTATCAGGGTTAATAGCAATGTGGGGCCCCTTCCTTTATTGCCCGTCCTTCCTGTACTCAATGGAGGATGTGGACTTATGGCTGTAAATCCCCTCTCTCTTGGAGCAGTTGGATCAAACGCAGAGCTGATGATGAAGTTGAAGTCCTCTGTCCCAGAGCTGCTAAATCCTCGTCTCAGCCACGACTGTGATTTCCAGGATCCAGGCAGCCCAGCAAGGCCCAGGCAACCCAGTAGGGAAGCCCGTCAGCCTTTCATCCACTTTTCTTGGAAGCAACCTCTTTTGGTGATAAATGACAGTGTGGATGCTGAATGGTGCTTCTGGTTTGACCCTGAAAAGGAACCCCCTCTTTTTTTCATCACTCATGAAGAGGGCTAATTACCATGTTCTGTAGAGGGGCCATTGAGGTCTTATTTAATTTGAAGGCAGCGGAGAGGTTCAGATAGGAGAGGAGGGGGAAAACAAGCCCGTAAAATTAATCTTTTTTTCCTCTGGTCCTTTGGCACATGGGATCTGTGATCAAATTTAGGCCCCCACTGGACACTAATTTGGAGTCGCATTAATTTGGAAACTCATTTTACTCTATCCCAGCAATGTCCACTCCATTATCACATGCATTTTGGGAGGATAATGAGAGCTTCTAACAATGGACAGATAATTTATTTTTTTCTTTCAGTAGCAGCGTGCACTGTAAAAAATTTGTGAAATAAGTAGAAAAGGTAAAGCTGCCAGCTGCAAAGCCTTTTTGACTTTACTCAGCTAAATTTGTAGTGTCAATTTAAGTTTGTCAAACTTAACATTACTATCCAGAGCTACCCATGTACTTAAGTTCAGTGAAAGTGCTATCTTAAAATTGTTAAACTTTACATTGTAATTCAGATATGCATATGTACTTATGTTCAGTCAACATGCTGTTTTAAGTTTTATAAACACAATATTAACCTACTATTAAGATCTATCTATGTACTTAAGTTCAGATGTGAATAGTAATGTCAAGTGTGACAAACTTAAACTAGCACTTTCAGCAAACTTAAAGGTAAATTATGCAAGACTCATATAAAAATAAACCCCCTCAATCAAGAGTGGTGGTGCCTGCATCCAAAGACCCTGTCTACAGGCAGTTCCTTCTTATTTTTACATTATTTTGCTGTGCTTAAGAGACTTTAACAACCCAAAACGTCAGTACTTGACATCCTTGAAATGAGTCTGCACGATTAATTATCTCTCTAGTGCACTTACAAAAAGAATCTGAACAAATCCTACCTATTCTATCTTTAAGTACGTGAGAAGATCTGAATAGTAATGTAATGTTTGACAAACTTAAGACAGCACTTTAAGTCAACTTCTTAAGGTAAGCTGACACAACAAATTGCCCCTTAGTTGAGTAAAGTCAAAAAGGCTTTTCAGCTGGTTGCTTTACTTTTGAAGTTTTCACAACTTTTCTTTCTTTCCTTTTTTTACAGTGTAATACACCTCAGCATAGCTCAGTAGTCAGTTGCTCTTCATCCACATCAGCTCTCATCTTCCTTTAAGAACTGTGTGCAGTCTCTGTGTGCACCAACTGTGAAATGGAGAGGAGAGAATTTTGGCAAAATCATTTAATTAGTACAGAGGGGGCTGCAGGATGCTGAAAGCTGGGATCAGGTGTCATGGTTTTACAACAATGTCTTCCTGGCAAAGTGGTGCCTCATCACTGCCAGCTCCTTTCACATAAAGAAAGGGGGGACGGGGAATGTGGGCCTTACTTGCTCATTAAACAGCTAAAGACATTAGCTCTCTGAGTGACCCAGAGAAACAGCTATCTTTGAGTTTGTGGATTTGTTTTACGGCTAAACTGTCTGGGCTCTGTATTGTCAGCTAAAGGTGTTCATAATATATGATAGCCTGTTTTTTGTACGACAGAAGATTACAACACTGTGAGGTACAGGGTGTGTTTCGTGGGAGAGCTGGAACTCTAACATCAGCACTGGAGTACTTAGGGGTTAAATAACTTGACCCTACGGGGGTCATTCTATTCAATTCAGTCTCGCTCTCGTCGGCCACAGTGGCAGGCATTTTCACTTTTCTTTTTTCTCTGCTTTTGTTTTTCATCACCATTTGCATAAGTTGGGGCTGGAAGAGTGTGGGGGGTCAGAAATGGGACAGTACTGTAGTGAAAACCTGAAGTAGCTTCAAAGCAGATTTAACAGCCTATTTTTACCACCACCAGCATCTTTAGTGCTCATTCACTGAGGTTTATAACACTACTGAATGAATAGCTATGCGGATAATGTAACAAATGATAGACTGTTTTAGAAGACTAGAAGTGCACTAGGAAATATTTTCATCCAAGATTATAGTCTTGTTATCAGTTGCAAAGTAGGGTTTTATTAATCAGGCACTGTCTGAGACTACTGTCAGAAAATCCCAGTTATTATTACTTAGACTTAACTTTCACTATTGGCGGCTGATCCTCATCACACCCACCTTCAACAGTCTCAGAAAAAGTTAAATATAACATTATGTGATTTTTTTTTTTTTTTTAGCAAATTTAGCAGTATGGATCAAGGGATGGCGATGATGGTCTGTCAGTCTGAAAAATCGAAACAGTGGGCAGTCCTGTACAGATATTTATGCTCTCCAGAGTACGAATCCTTCTGACATTTACTCTAGGCCACCATAAGGTTTACATCGCTGGTTTTGATTGAAATATTTTGACAACTATTGAGAGGATTTACTGCAGGTATTTAAAGGTATAATATACAACACTGTTAATGCACCAGTCACAGTTGGCCCCTCCTCCCCAGCTCAACAAACGAGAGAGGCAGGGCGACATAGGAAAGGAATTAAGAGACTAAGTGTAGTTAGCAAGGACAAAGCAGTGGATACAATGTTATTTTCTGTTTCACAGCAGTTGCAGTCTAAATCAGAAATAAAGATACCCAGACCTCTGCAAAACAACAGATTTAGTATTAATACAGCTGACACTATCCTCAGTCTGCTCTGGTTGCGTACGTCTGTATATCTCTGGTTTTGACCCACTATGCCTTTCCCATCCAGGGAAAAAAATACCATTGCCTGGCAGGAGAAACTCTTTGTGGTGCGCTGCTTACAAGACCCACACTTTCTTTTCTTCTTTTCTTAGGACTAAGGAATTGACAGAGTTAGGTTCGGGCCAAAAAACTGAGACATTTTTGTTCACACATACTGTTGCTCTGTCGTCAGTTTCTATATAATCGCAGAGTTGCAGTGCGAGCGTGAAAGGGGTTTATGGTTTTGTAGTATCCCAACCTCATAACCTGTGCACTGTATTGGCTGGGGGTTAGTGGGGCAGGATCTGTGCAGTTACAGCCACCACCACACAGGAAGCACTTCAACGACCTCAGCCAAATTTGGCGTCACTTTTAATTTGCCCAGTACCTTGGTTTATGACCAAATGCAGTACCTGCAAAACTAATAGCGTTCCAATCAGCTAAATAGCAGATGTTAGCATGCTATCTAAAGGCTAAAGTAAGATGGTGAACATGGTACTTATCGCCTGCTAAAGACAAAGGGCCACTGGCATGGCTTTAAACTCTTCGTCCTGTTTAGTGACTCATCCTTCAAAATTTTACTCACTCTTTGATATAATATGACAGCGAAATGACACAACATTTATCTTGGGATGTGTTTAATTCTGAACGACACAACCCGCTGAGTGAAGCTCCTGCAGAACATATTTAACTCAAGTTTCGGTTAATGGAGTTACATCATGATCCTCTGGCCCAAAGTGAATAAATCAGGACTCGGCACACATCTCATGCTGAATAAACCATGTTTGCATTGACATGTTCAAATACATTTTCACTCACATGTAATGAAGAAAGCACTTTACACTGAAGCGAGTGGTATTGATATTTTATGAAGTGATATATGTACTTGCACAGGGGAATGCATGCAGACAATCACAGGAAGATTCTTTCCTAGTCATATATGATGTTATTTAAAGCTGCACACAATGAGATATTATACAGGCAAATTATATACAGTATATTATGTAAAAAATAGTGTAGCATAAAAGTGTTTATTGAAAAGGTCAATAGTAAGGTTTGCCCTCCTTCAGATGTGTTCTCCTTTAACTCAAATGAGTGACCTTGTGGATTAAGGAGGAGGCTGAGTGGCAGATATCTGCATGCATGTGCGTGTGTCCACATTCCCTGGCGAGACAAAGCGAGAAGGAGTGTGTGGGTGTGTGTACTGTACATGCATGCATGAATTTGGTGGATCAGTCAATTGGTTGATTATTTGGTTGGCTGGAGAAAGACAGAAAGGAATAAAGAGGGCAGGATTTGGGGCGTGAACGCCCTTTTTGAGACCGTCACCTGTATGCACTCTTCTGTTGCACCTGCACATGATGTCATTTCCAGAAAGATACTGTATTTCTGGTGTAGTGAAAGCAGTGTTACTCTCATAGCTTGTATCTAAATTACCACCTGGACAGAAAAAGTTCACATGATTTAGTTCAAACATCAAAAAAATGTGAGTGAATGTTGCTGTAATAGTGTTTGCATACAGTTCACTTGCTGTTCTGCATTTCTAAGGCAAATATTGTGACTTATTGAAATGGGGAATGATAGAATTTCACCATAGGGGTCCTTCCTTTGCTTTCCCATGCCAAAAGCACAGAAAAGACTCTGTATTATCTTCCCATTGCTCTCTATTTGTGTTTTCTTCCAGCCTCTTTGTTTATGGGCCGGGGTTGCAATGGCTGGAAGTGAGTTGAAAAGTAATCTGAGATGTTTTACAGTAATTAGTCGTCTTTGTTGCTGCTGTGGAGACTGCTGCACTGACTCTGAATGGGGAAAGGGGGGACTTGCAAGGGGGTTGGGGTGAATGTGTGAGTGGGTGGGTTAGCAGGGTGGGTGTGGGTCCCTTCTTTTGTAGCATGCACTTCTCTCCTTCGCCATCGAGAGAGTGGAATGGGCAGAGGCAGCTGTCACTTAACATGTGAATGTTCCAAGGGCGGCCCAGGGGTCTTTAGAAAACTCTCCCTTTTTTTTGCCCCCCCCACCCACCCATCCCCATTTTTCAAGCAGAAGCAGCATGGAGTTTTCTGAGCCACAGTCAGAGCCAGAGGAGGGGCTTTGTTGGATGAGAAGGGGGAGAGAGTGAGAGAAAAAAGCCTGGTGGAAGGTAAAGGGGGCACTTTGCCGCCTAGCCGCCTGGTACAGGAGCAACCTGAGCAGCAGGGAGAATGCCGCCGCCTTGTCGTTACACGGAGCTGGCACAATCTGACCTCCATGTGAAAACTGCTCTTGGCCGGGAACTGTGGGAGTTCAACTGAGCCGTTGGAATACATTGTCTCCATCTGGGCGCACTATCCCATCGGCGGCGTTAACAAGGAAGGAATTCCTCTATCACAGCTCCCACAACAAAGAAGAAAGGGAGAGGAGCAGAGCTGGTGGGAGGAGAAGTGAAGTGAGGGGAGGGGAGGGGTGCACCGAGAGGGGAAAGGAGGACATTGTTTGCCTGTGACTGTGGGCAACGGAAAAGCATGAGTTATCAGGGCATGTGTGAGTGTGTTTAGAAAGTGTGTTTGTATGTGGGCATGTGTGAATGAGTGGACTTGATTGAGTGTATGCATGTGTGTGTGTGTGTGTGTGAGGAGCCTTCAGTTTGGGATGTTAGGGGCTGGGAGGCTGTTCAAAGGATGCTCAAACAAAGCTGGATTTTTTGTTCCCCCCCTTTCTCTCCCTTTTTGAATGGTGATTGAGGACCGGCTGGATTCCTTTACTCATGCTGTTTGGCTCAACTGTGCTTCAGGGTAAGTGTGGTGCACGTTAGCTTCAAACCGCCAAAACTGCCAGTAAACCAGGATTGGCCCAGGGAGAGTTTGGTTGTGGACTTTGCTGGTCACTGATTGAAGGAGCCATGTGACAGTTATAACTGGGGGATTTTCCTTACTTATTCTAACCAAATGAAAAAGCGCAAGGGCAGGAGGCAATGAGATGCTCCATCAGAATGTATGGATCATTTTGATGTAAGTATATTTTACCTGGTTCGGAAGTTTGCTTGGATTTCATGAAAAGATTCTCAAGTCTGATCAAAATTTTAACACACCTCAGCAGGCATGGCCATTTCTAATAACTTTTCATTTAGCCAAAGCCATGCTGAAACTGGATTCTGTACAGTAGCTTTGTGTTGTATGTTTTGGACGATTCTCCTTGAGATGAACCGTACGACCTTGTACAATATCCACCCTAAAATGTTATGGGTCTCATGGGTGAATGCACAGCTGCCATACTTGATTAGAGACCACTACCATGATTACTACTTCAGGACCTCCCTTAGCAGAGGCAGACACACAGCAGTGACACAACATTATGGCTCTCTACTGTTGTGATTAATGATTATTGTTCTGCTACTA
This sequence comes from Lutjanus erythropterus, assembly GCF_056507025.1. Classification (NCBI taxonomy): domain Eukaryota; kingdom Metazoa; phylum Chordata; class Actinopteri; order Lutjaniformes; family Lutjanidae; genus Lutjanus; species Lutjanus erythropterus. Next base: position 11,326,176 of record NC_139325.1, read on the forward strand.
ATTGCAAACCCCGCTATCTCCTTGAAAAATGTAACTGGGTCAATCGATAAAAGAACATACAACAAACGTCTTTCATAGTGTTTTGATATAGCAAGGTGTTGCTCATGTCTCCCGTTAAAAAAAATCATTTTAAATTAGAATTAGACATAAAATGTGAAGGATTTGATTTCTACCAGGATTCAAACATTAATATCAGGATTTTTTTTTAGCGTATTTATTTTGCCATACCACGGAGAAACCCCTTTGCTATGGTCGTAATCAAATTCATCAGGAAATGGACTGCAGTCATGTATCATAAATCACTGTTGAGAGCAGAGAAAGGGTTGGACTGAATTAAGGACCATTTCAAAATAGGTTAAGTGATGGGATGGTTAGGTCATCCGCAATATGAGGTAAATGGTGGTGGGTGGAGTGGTTCTCTGGTTCTCCTGCTGGTATCATTATGCTAGAAAGTGAAAGGTGTGTATTGCTCAAGGCATTTTTGAGTATTTCCTCATTTACTTTGGTTGTAGAATAAAGTAGGTCAAGACATTGTTATTCTGTCACGTGAGGGATGAAAACTGCCTATAAAATGATTTTATTGCCCTTTTTAGAGCATGTAGTATATCAGAGCCTGAGTGGCTGAGTCTAGTAGACTTAATAAAACAATATATTTGCATATTTAGTTTTAATACCATCTCCCTAGTTGTGCACCATGTGCGCTCTAATGAGACCACTCAGCATATCCTCACATACATTGCTGTGAGCTCACTGTAGAGGCAACCGTGTAATTTAGCAAACGACCACACATGCGGCGCAGTAACCAGACACGGCACACCCTCTCTCTCTCGAATTGTTAACCCATGTGAACACGGCCACAGGCACTCTCTCTGCCCTCCTCAGGAGACCGCTGGGCAGTGATCTGAGCTAACTGGGTAATCATTGATCGAGAGGCCGGGGCTTTGTCTGGCCACCACTCTCTGATCTGACTGTGTCATCCCCTGTGGATCCCTTGACTGCATCATCTGCTCTGCAGAGACATACATGATGTGGGTAATTACTAGCCTAATGCACATGGAGGCATTATACCAAACTGGGTCAATTTTAGATTCTCATTTAGTTAAAAGGTTGTGATATCTCTCAAATATGATTGGTTCCATGTTTTGGAGGCGCACAAATGAGATTTGATTCAGATTTGGGGGTTGGAATTGACAGTAGCGCAATGCAGATTTCTTTGTTTCTTTAACCTCTGCCAAAGATAAGACATCTGCATATTCAGCATAAATGTCTCTCCCTTCAACTCCACTGTAACATATAATTGCACCCAGGCAGTGGGGATGGACCTGGTTTGTTTCATTCACCTGCGACCAGTGAACCCACTCATGTATGACTCTTTTGGTTTTGTATTTTCAAAACAGAAGGGCAGGACTCAGAGAAAAAGTCACAATTACAAATCCATGTGCTACTACAGTCAGATTAAGGGTCGATGAATCAGGCAGATTAAAGCAACTACTGCTTCTAGGGGATGGGGAGGGGTGATGGCAGGTTAGAAAGGATGCATTTTGGTCATTTTGCCGACAAGGGGGTTAGCACCCCCCTCAAATCGCCTACTGAAAGGTGCTAACTAGAACCATAAAGGGTTCTTTGGCCTATCCGCATAGAATAACACTTTGGTTCCTGGAATAGCATTTTATAAAGGTTCCACTTGGAACCCTTTCAGAGAGTTCTATCTAGAACCCAGCATAAAGGGTTATACCTACAACCATCTGTGAAAGGTTTTACCCAGAACCCCCTTTGGGAGTCTCTAAAGAGAACTCTTCTGTGGTGTAATCATTTCACCCAGAACTCTCTCTTGAGGTTCTATCCAGAACCTTTCCATCTTTCCAACAAGAACTCACCTAGAGGGTTTTACCAGGGACCTTTTTATATTTTATATTGTTCATTAAATTCATGCAAATTCCTCTTTGGCAATGGCAAATGGGGAGATGAGCATATATGTCAGCAATCTAGGGTCAGCACTGATGCATGCACCCCCTCATACTCCAAGGGTTTTATCTAGAACACACTTAGGGGGTTATGCAGAGAACCTTTTTATGTTCCAAGGGTTTTATCTTGAACCCAATCAGGGATTCTACAATGAATCTATTTTTTCCAAAAAGGGTTCTTTGGATGAAAAGGTTTTTAATGGAACCCCTAGACTTACAAAGAACCCTTGACAAAACCTTTCTTCAAAAAAAGGTTCTGGGTAGAACCTCAGCCCTTCAGAAAGAACTCTTCTGGAACCCTTAGTTCTGAGAGTATACCCATACAGCACTATAAATCCACCCCATCTGCAATTTCAAGCCAGAAAAAAACCCTTCTCTGTAGTTTGGGGAGCCAGCATCCCAATTCACCCTTTATTAACCCATATTGGTCCCCCCACAGATCTTTAGTCACCAAGCATGACCTGAGGTGACCTGTGTAATTCTTAATGGACCAGTCCGACTCCACCTCAGAGGGAGGACCTGTCTTCAGCAGGAACCCTCCCTGTGATCTCCTGATGGGCTCACCTCAGCTCCTCTAGACCAAGATAATTACATTCCCCTCTGACCTTTCTGTCAAAACAATGAAGGCACTGAGCTGAGGGGGAAGCAGACGGGCTGACACAGTTTGAAATTGTCAGCGCCAATGAGAGTCCTTCCAGTTTGCGTCAAACAACATGTTGATGAGATCACTGTTTGATTCAAAACTGTAGCAGTAAGAGCCCAGTATCTTACGAGCTCCACTTGGTGATCATTATGGATGATAATTTCTACTGCACACGAAGGGACACTGTTGATTGCTGTATCTCTTCTTACCTACCCCCCCACTGCCCCCATGCCACCCCCTGTGTTCCGACTCCCCCCTCTTATTGTCACCCCTGAGAAATGAGGCGATGTCTGCATTTTTATGGCTGTCATATTTGATCAGATCCTCCACGGGTTTCCCAGGACTGGTGCAGGCGGAGTGAGAGAAAGAGCTGGCTGTCTGCCACCGCTTTTCCGTGCCAGGCTCAACAGTGGGATCCTCGACAAGCCTGTCACATTGATTTCTAAGCCCAAAATATTTCAGTTGGTGATGTGAGATAGATGGGGAGCATGTGTGTATGTGGTCTAAAGGAAGACAAAGGGACAGGGAGAATCCAGGCCAAGTATCTCTGCTGTAGTTCTCTCTGGTCTTTCAGTGCCAAGAAAAGGGCAATGCTGGCACAGGAATATAGCAAATAAAGGATGTGGGAGACTGGTTTAGTTTGGTCTCATGGCAGTTTTCTGAAGTTGTAAGCTGTGACAAACATTACTCAGTGACTGGGACAGTTCACCCCCAAATCAAAAATGTAGTACTATTTATCCTTCTTGATTGTTTTAGTGTGAGTTGGAGTTTTGGAGATATTGGAGATATATATTATTAGAGGTGTCTGCCTCCTCTTGACTATTATGACTTGGCTTCTGGCACTCAAAGTGCCAAAAACATATATTTGAAAAACTCAAGACCAGTGACTCTTTCCAGAAATCATGACCTGGTTAATCAAGGTAATCCACAGACACAGAGAGCAGTTTTATGTAAGAACAATTTTGTTCCACTGAGCCACCCTTACCAACTGTATCACTGTGCAGAGGGAATGCATCTACTCGTGGATGAAGGCTCACCACTGAGCTAGCTTGCGTACGATATGGTTGGTGGGTGTAGTTTAGTAGAAAGACAATAGTCCATACATGAAACTGCTCACAACAAGGTCTGCTGCTCACCTTTTGGTGTTTGGAGCACCACAAGCTGAGTGCCAACTAGTTCTGTTATATTTGAGAGAAGGCAGACTCTGTATGACTGATATCTCCAAAATTCAGCTACGCAACAAACTCAACAGGTGGATAAATAGCACTACAGGTAAGAGGAAAGATACGTATTTTCTGAACTGTGGGGATGTTGTGCAAAGAAAGTGATTTATACAATGAGCACTTGTTCACTGCATCATGACACAGAGCCCCCTTGTCTTATTTTAGGTAGCTGAAGGATCTTCCGCATGCATGGCCGAGGGGCCTTACCTCACCTATTACCTCACTAGCCTCTGGGCTGAAGGATTATGGGTAACCTCATCAGCCGGCCCAGCTGCCTGGGCCAGAAGTCCAAGCATGTGAGGACAGACGAGGACTTCCTGAAGGAGTGCTACCAACGACGAAGAGAGTGGCAACCCCCAGAGCAACATGGAGAGGCCAAACCAGAGGTGGTGGTCAATGACAAAACGAGGGAGGATGCAAACAAGGAAAGAGAGGTGGAGAGCAAAAAGGAGGCACAGGATATTGATCATAGGAGAGAGGAGGGGGCTCATACTCCTATTTCGGACAAACCCCTCCGCAGTTCTCCCGCCTCCACAATCAGGAGTACCAGCACTCTGGATAACGCCTGGCACAGCAGCCCTTCTCCAATAAAAACATCCCGAAACGGAACACTAACAAGGATAACAGTGCCTCCCGAGTTTGCCAGATCCCCCCTGGCTCACCTGGACAAGACTGCTGCAGAGAGGAGGGCCAGCTTCCAGAGGAGAGACTCCAGAGAAGGAAGCCCTTGGTCCTGGAAGACTTTATCATCACGAGAAGTTACAGAGGTGACGGAGGTGACAGAGACTATTGTAACCGAAATTGTGGAGGTGACAGAGTACCCGCCTGGAGACAAGGGAGGAGACCCCATAGTTACCAGAACTGTTAGAGTCCTGAATGGTGTCGCTGAGGAACTTGCTGAGGTTGATAAAACCACCAACTCGACAAATTTCATCTGTCTTCCATTTCATTCTCTCCTCTTCTCATCTGAGCTTGATATTCTGACCTCTTTTCACTTTTCTCTACGTCATCGTAAATGGTCTTTTTAAAACAGTGATTTTATGAGTCAAAACAACCTGTGGACTTTCTTTATTTTGCAGCTCCAAAGTGATGGACACTCAAGCTCAGACCAGGATTCCAGCCTGGATAGATGGAGGGTATGTTTTTACCCTTAAGGGTAACTTTGGGATTTTTCAACCCTATGTCCCATGTTTTTGTGAATTACACCTAAAAGTCTAGTTCCTGAATTGAACCAATGTGAGGATTATGATAATGATAATAATCTGCCTGTGCTCACAAATGGCAAAACTTAAACAGTCCAGAAATTGCAAGCAAAAGCCATGGTGAAAATGTTTCTGGTCATGCAGTCAGTTCTATTCATGTTGGTGTTAATCTGGAGCACATATCAGCAGACTCTTGGGGGCCACATATATGAAAGTTGCATAAATAATTTAATAATGCAGGCATTTGTTATGTCATCATGTGTCCAGGGTTGTTCCCTGCCAGTCCACATTTTGGTAGCAAATGCGGTACTAGTTTACCAGTCACCAAACAGAAAGAGAAACCAGTGAAATGGTACATAGTGATATGCTCGTGACAGTGGTCCAAGACTACCCCTTTGAGCCAAACCAGAGAGCTGTTGTTTGGTCTGCACCAGAGTTCAAGTCTGGCATTCACACCAACTAATGACTAAGCAAGGTTGGTGTGAACCTGCCCTAACTGACCGATGGGGTCTACAATTTTTGGAATTAGTCCCCAAACAAGCTGCAGTCTTTTGGGGCAATTGCCAACCATCAAAGTATGTCCACTGAAAGTGCTTTTTTTTTCCACTGACAGGCTCAGATTGTTCCGCTAATTGTCTGATGACATGGAAAAGAAAGGAGGAATTTGTTAAATCAGAAACAGCTTTTTTTTTTGCTCTTTCCAAACTCACTCCATTTACAGAAACAGTAATTTTATCATTGCAAAACAAACTTTAGCCAAACATGACAGAAAATAAACAAACCCATATTGACTCATCTTTCCACAGTTCCAGCAATCACCAACTCTTGTTTGGTTGAAACAAGCTCTTAATTCAGTGTTAGATGTTAAAATATTTTTGTTCTAAGTGCTTGTTCTCTGTTGTCCAACTTCAGTCTGCTCCTCTTCCAATAGTTTTACACCTAATGCTGTGATCTAAGCATTTACTTTGACCAAACCAGAGATGGTGACTGCCCCCAAGGACCACCCTTTTTCTGCCTGATTGGGGCGGCAGTCTCGTTCAATTCTGGACCAATTTCAAAAACATGGGAAAATAGGGTCCTGGTTGAAAAGCACTGAAGTTACCCTTTTACTCTTTTATGCAGCAGTGAAACTGGTCATGTTTCACCTGTGATCATTCACCTGCAGTATTTCATTCATTCATACTTCCGGCTAATACTTTGTTATGGTCTTTCTCAAGGGACCAAGATCAGTGAGAGATGTGTCAACAGATTCTGAGACATTTCTCCCAACCTTGGAAGCCTTGCTCACATGGGTCTGTGAGATAGAGGAGCTCACAGCCAATCAGAAACCCCCATCTTCAGAGGTCAAAGTGGTGAAAGCACAGCTCCAAGAACAAAAGGTCTGTTATCACCAACATCACCTCACCTCATTTCTTGTTCCAAAAGACATCTTTCAAGTACTATAGTAGGAATACACCTGAGAGGTTAACTTATAGGACGGTGTGCTGAGGTCATGGAAAATGCTCAACTGCTCCCTTTATAATATAAATTCAGTTCTATTCAGCTGTGAATGGGTGGCGTTCATAGTCACAATGAGCCTCAGCGGGTCTTTGTGAACATTTCCTGGGGGTATGAAAAAAGCAGGGAAGCCTCTCACCTTTCAGCTGTAATCACACCCATTGTGAGCTCTTTGGATGAGGTGAAACCTGCCTGACTCTTAACAATGTAAGCTTGACACATGAGACAGGAATCTTGACACAAAGGCAGAAACAACAAGAATGGAGCTTTGATACAAAATAAATGTCAATTCTTACTGCAGGCAATGCAATTTCTCTTAGATTAAACCTCAGTTAAAGGGGAATCATTTTCTGTAGTACTGATGAGAAAGTTTCTGATTTAAGAGTCACTGCGAGGAAATATTTAACACCTGTCCATTTTCTTTAAGCTTCTGTCTTTCTTCAAATAATGGTACATTATTACATTATTTTTATAGACTCCTCCATCTTTAGTACACCTTGATTTCATGAAGTATGATGGCTTAATGTGTTCTTTTACAGCTCTTGCAGCGCCTCCTAACAGACCGAAGGCGTAGTATGAACTCCATGATGCAGGAGGGCCCTCGGCTGGTGGAGGCCCACCCAGGAGAGGAGGGGGAGCAGGCCATGGTCAAGCTCGCTACGCTCAAACAGAAGTGGGAGGCCTTACAGCTAGAGGCAGAGCAAAGGTCGGCTATGTTTACTGGCAATGCCACACTTTCATTTGGCAAGGCTTACTGTGTGATATAAATCTTACTCATCACCAGTGTTAACAATTAGGGGACATTTTGTTGTTGGTAGGAGAGCGAGTCTGGAGCTCATCCTGCCCAGGGCCCAGCTCTTCCAGGAAGGAGTGGACAGCTTGCAGCAGTGGCTCATATCTGTGGAACAGACGCTAGCTGAACTACGAAATGCAGAGAGAGTGATGCTGCACCTGTCAGAGGCCACGGATAAGGCCAAGGTTGGAAATCTATCATGCATGATTCAACTGCATGTACAGTATTGTGAATGCACACTGACCTTTTTGATTAGCGAATTATATTTTTAACATTTTTTCATTTTCTTTTAGGCTGTTGTTGAAGAGATTCAAGTCAAAACTGCTGATCTAGGGAAAATACAAAAGTCAGGACACGATCTGATGGAAGCAATTTCAGGTAATGCTAACTGCATATAGTAAAATGGCCATAGTATAGTCACTGAAGCTGATAATTATAGGTTTTAAATTATTTACATCAGTACTAATACTAAACAACAACAACAACAGCAGACCACTTTACTGTAATATGTAAAATGGTTTATTTATCATCATATTAATACATGCTCCATTGTGTGGAATCTGATCAACATGTCAAAAAGGTATAACCAATCCAGATGATTGGTTTCTAACAGATATCTGGTATGATATTTAACAGTTCTGTTGATCAATCAGGCAGTGTGAGAAGGTGTCCATGAGGGCCTCGATCCTGACTGCATCACTGTCGTGTTAATAATGACAGTAAAGCTCACCCTTGAGTGTTATATTATCATTATAAAACAGATTACCAAAAAATTTAAAAGATTGTATTCATATTGTGGGGCAGTTTGACAATTTGACATGACAACAGTCAATAGAACTCCAGTGTAATTAAACCTAGTTTACTATTCCAGCAAGTCCAACCAAGCAGTAGAGACAATTTCTAGTTCTTGTTGAGTCAGCCAGCTAACTTCAGCTAATTTTAATGCTTTCAAGAGACTGTTGGATTTCCCAGACTGAATAAATTCCACACATACAAATAAAAAACTGCTTTGCTAGCTCAATCTTGCTGTAACTAATATATCTGCTGGAAAATATTTTTTTTCTCCATGGACTGATTAAAGCTATTGCTATATCTGAAAACTCACCCGCAAAGCTGACGGGAGGATTCCAGAGCATCTAACATCAAGGCTAAACGGAGATCCTGTGTGATTCAAACATTTCTATTAATTCCAGAGCACTGTAAAATCCATATAAAGCCTCTCAAAAATAACATTTTCAATGTGTGAAAAACCTGCCCCGCTGACTCTACACAAGGGAGGCACGCACATGTATCAAATGGACTTTCTAGCAGCCTACAGCACCATACATTAAATGATGAAGTAATATTTTTAGTAATGAGTGGTGATTTTTGTTATGATTTGTGCTATCTTAAAACATTGCCTTTCCTTGATTTTGAATATTGTCAATATCTGCAAAAATATAGCCTATTTGTTTGCAATTTGTTCTTTTTTCAGAGGAGGAAGCGCAGCAGGTACAGGAGAAGATGGACGCTCTGCGTATCCGTTGCTCCGTGCTAAGTCTGAGCAGTCTGGACGTGCTGCAGAGGCTGGAGCAGGCCCTGGAGGCCTCCAGTCGCTGTACCTCCAGCCAGGAGGACCTCCACCTGTGGCTGGGCCGCATCGAGAGGGAGCTCCTGGGGGCGGCAGGAGCGCAGACGCATGCTGGAGATGCAGTACTATGTGCAGCTGAGAGACAGAGGGTAATGTTCCCACACAATCATACAAAGGACCAGCATTATTGCATCTATTTTGAATGGGACTTTTTGCTCAAGCCTGCTCGAAAAACAGCTAGATGTCTCTAGATTAAGCTGCATGTCATGTCGCTGACATCATTACATCCCTTTTCACATACAAGATCTTTTTTTTTGTCAATGGGTGAAAATGTTGTCATCCTATGTATCTTTTTAATAAAAAAGAAATTAGAAAGTTAACTCAGACTAGCTTTATTATTCGCTAAAATGATTTTTTATGTGCTTATCATCTCATTAATATACACCTTAATCTAGCTGTAATAGACCTTTTTCATGGCAGCATTATTAATATGAAATAGTAGGTTAAACACAGGTCTTACCAATGATATGCAATTAAGGTCCCATTTCATTTAGTGTTGCAGAGCCTGTCCCATGAGCTAACATGCAGTAGTAGTAATGATAACATTATTAGTAACTGTGTTTATATGAAACTGTATTTGTGTGAAAAATGTCTATTTCAAAACCACCACTGTGTTTTAGTATCTTGCACTCCAGCAGGGATTCAAACCAAGAGTATTACTGCCAGCGTGTGCTGCCAGGCGCTGTTAGTTTTCAGAAGTAATAATGTCATGATTCAATTTTACTGTTAATAATGCTCTGCTAACATGCAGTATGTTCTCATCAGCTGGAGCAGGCAGTGGTGAAGGAGATGGCTTGGTTCAGAGACACAGCGCTGAGTCTTGAAAAGCTGAAAACCATCAATCTGGATCCAGAGCTCATAGCAGAACAACTCTATGAGCAAAAGGTCAGGACGTTAACTAACTAAATAGCTAAATGAATGTTTTCCCACTTTGAATAATACTCATTACTTGATTGTTGTTTGGTAAGTGACTTTGACTTGATGCATTGTGAACAGATTTTGGCAGTGGAGATTCTGCAGCACAGATTCAACATTGAGAAGATGGTGAAGATTGCTGAGATCTTGCTTACATACAGCGATGAAGGAGAAACAGGCGATTTGCGGGTACTCCCCTCATTTGCTCTAATGCAACCATTTTCCTGACAATGTAAATAAATAGACTTTTAAGTTTAAAAATATGCTTACATTTCTGATGTCTTCATTTTACTGTCACCTCTCCATGCAGACCCCATTAGAGGCCTTACAAGAACAATGCAACACCACCTCAGCCACCAATTCCCATGTGGTCCTGCAGCTTGAGCATGCGCAGTCACTTCTTCTCCAGTTCTCAGAGGGCCTCGCTGAGGTTTCTCCCTGGCTCAAGGAAACTCAAACCCTAATTGGCCAGCTCTCCCTGAGCACAATTAGCTATGAGGCATTTCGGGAACAACAGGACCTCTTACAGGTAGAGGAAACCTGCCTCTCCACATTCAAGTGCCAGCGTTTTTCTTTTTTGTATTTTCCCCTTTTTGTCCAGTTTAACAAAGAAGTCCTTTCATACTTCACAGTCTGCCACCATTTCCTTCTGGGTAAATGAGCTGTTCTGCTTTTTTCAGTGTCTTATAATGGCATATCAGTTTTGTCAAGTATGCAATGAAAAGTGAGACAAGTGATTTCTTTCAGCCTTCACCGTCTATTTAAGGGATTAAGCTAAAATCATGTCCTAACTGGGGTAGGGGGTCAAAGTACACAATTAATATGTGAACATGTATACTCATGGGACCGTTAGAAAGCTGAGATACTTGTGTTGTGGTGGATGCCAGCCACTTTGAGATATAATCATAACAGCAGATACAATCAGTGCCACAAACAAGCAAAAAGACATTTATAAAACTGAGGCAACTCACCACTGAGCACTTGTAATCCCTTGATATTCCTCGATAATATTACAACAAAAATGGTCCTGTTACATCAAGGTACACAAGGTCCCATTAACCCAACCCAGAAACATATTTAGTCCAAAGCACACTCTTTCCATTCATAAATACCCATGACCTGCATGAGCAAGCCAACACTTGTTATAATCCTCAATATATACATCTCTGTCTGGAGTTTGTATGCAGATTGAAGCAATATCTTACTCTCAAGATGGCAACTGCAGTCTGATCTTTTGATTGACACCTCACTTGAGCAAACAGGAACTTTGATGTCCTGTCCACAGCCTACCATAGCGAACAAGACCCAGCATTGAAAGGCAGTGCCTGCCTCTCTTTTCTTGTCTAAAGGCAGAGAGAGTTGGAACAGACTGCATAGATGACATGCGAAAATTACATTAACTTTGCTATTGGGCAGAAGCCTTGCATATCCAAAACTGTTACTTTGTAGGAAATAAAAAAAACTGTGTGTTTAAACTAATTGAATTCTGCTTAATCAAAGTTAGAAGCTCTTTTTAATACTTTTCAACTGATAAATATTTGTAAAACCCACAATGCCAGTAGCAATTACAGTGATTCTGACTGTAACCTTCAGTGTTACCTTTGAAAGGAGATTGAAAGCATGCATGCTCTCTAAATATGAAAAGAGGTTTTTAACTTTTCTTTTTATCCCTCTTCTGTTAAGGGTCTGAGGGAGTCTATAGCAGAACACCGACCCTTGATTGCACGCGTATGCTCTGTGGCAAAACGCTTGTCAGAGCTTAACCCCATTCAGGGGGATGAGTTCTGCCAGAAGGCTACAGAGGCCGAGGAGCAGCATAGAGCCATCAGAGACCGGGTCAGAGAGACAGCTAACCTGCTGGAGGAGTCTTTGCCTCGATTCACACAAGTAAGAACGCTTGAGTAGTGCAGAAAATGTTCTAAACTTCTCCTTAACGTTGCACAGGCAAACAAAGTCCTATCTTTTCTCGTACCTTATAGCTTAATGAGAGGATGACCCTTATCAGAGAGAGTCTGGACCGTCTGCGCAGTCGCATACAGACTCCCAGTGCTCTTCAAGGCCTCACCCCAAGGATCCAGGAGCAGCTGCAGGACAACAAGCACACCCTGGCTGAGCTGTCCAAGCTAGAACTTGGCCTTGGTAGTATCAAAACACAAGCAGATGAGCTGCTGGCTAACACTCAGGCAGCTGGTGATGGTTCCGTTGGCACAGGTAATGTGATCTTTCTTGTATGCAGTCATATGCTACAAGTATCAGTGCTATTTACTGTGGGGAACGGGCAGATTCTTAACAATATTCCTTTTATATCCTTGTGATTTTAGCAATCCAGGAACGAGTGTCCAGCCTGTCCCAGATGTGGGATGAGACGCACACTCAGGCCCAAGAGAGGGAGAGCTGGCTGCTCAAACTCTTAGATCTGGCCATGAAGTTCTGGAGTGATGTCAGCGATGTCACAGCTGCTCTCAGTGATGCTCAGCAGGCAGTTTTGGATCTCAACGCTAGTCGGACAGACTCCGAAACAATCCGCCAGAGCCTTGAAACCATGCAGGTTTGTCTGGAAGCTCTTAAAAGAAACAGAAATCATAAGAAACCCACATTGTTATATATGAGACACTATAACCTTTTTCATCCTCTCAACTTACAGACTCTCAGGGAGGATATTGACAGTTTACAGGGAGATCTGGACACCCTTGGCGTTTTGGGAATGGATCTGATGTCAGCATGTGGGGATACAGACAAACCAGATGTCACAAAGAGCCTAGATGAAGTAAGTAATAATATTTAAATAAAATCCTTCGTAACTCTGTTCAGTGTTGTGTTGGCTAACTTAAAACGGTGTCTGTTTGCTGTCTTCAAGCTCTACTGCACATGGAACAACTTGAGCAAACTGTGGAACGAATGTCACAAAAAGCTGGAGGAGTCCCTGCAGATGGCATTTCATTATCAAGACACTATGCAGGTGTGTCTCAATATATAGTGTTATATGCATGCCCATATACCGTATTGGCCCGAATATAAGACGGTGTTTTTTGCATTGAAATAAGACTGAAAAAGTGGGGGTCGTCTTATATTCGGGGTCTGGACATCATACCCATTCACGACGCTAGATGGTGCCAGAATGCTGAACTTGACTCCCCAGGCCAAAGCGAACCCGTGTCACGAAGAAGAAAAATAAAAAATAGCGGTAAGAAAGAAAAGAGAAGAAAATAATAGAAGAGATAACAGAAAATGGAGAAACGTAGCGACAATCGGGAGAAAAGTGGGTCGAAGATCGGCCAGGTTAACCGGCAGCTGAGGAGAAGTTATGATGTAAACTTCAAGATGATGGTGATAAATGAGGCAGAGTCTTCAAACAATTGCAAAGCGGCTGTGAAATATGGTGTCACAGAGTGTAATGTTACGGAGATGGAGAGCTCAAAAAGATCACCTAAAAAATGCTCACAGTCAGAGAAAAGCTTTCCATGGTCCTCAGAGCGGCCGCTTCCAAGAACTTGACAGGAGGGTGTGCGCGTACGTGGACGAGAAACGAAAGGACGGGATGCCCATCAGCAGAGCTGTCATTCAGCTCAAGGCCGTGGAAATAGCCAAAGAGCTAAACATACCCACCGCTGACTTCAAAGCTAGCCTCGGCTGGTGTAAAAGAATGATGCGGCGTAACGGACTAACGCTGCGACGCAGAACAAGTCTAGCCCAGCGCCTGCCCTCTGACTTTGGAGAGAAGCTGTTGTCTTTTCAGCGCTATGTAATCAACGTAAGGAAAAATTTTCTGTATAAAAATTAATTTGGTGTTCAAAAAGTCTTTTTTCAAACTTGAGTCTTGAAAAAGAGGGGGTCGTCTTATAATCAGGGCCATCTTATATTCGGGCCAATACGGTACTAACCAATATTTCTTGGTCTGTGTCATAGACATATCAAACAAGACACTTTGGCCACCACTGTCTGATTCAAGCAGTGTGACGGCATCCTGCCAAAGACAAAGCAGTTCTTTTATTCAGTAAAGTTCAGACTCTTGCTCCCTGTAGCTTTACTGATGAGTGACTGACAGTTTGTGTGGTCCTCTGCCAAAGGCAGATGAGTTTAATGGTGCCAACTGTGTGAGACAGCAATCAAAAGAAAACTGTGTGAAATGTATCCAGCTGTATATGCCAACAAGGGTACATGTTTGGCTGTTAAGAGCATTTCTTGAATTTTAAAATCATACAGTGGTGCAGCGTGTAATTTTAAATATTGTAAATATTGTTTTGCTGACAGGGTCTGTTTGAGTGGTTGAAGTCAGCTGAGCTGAGGTCTACTGAGGAGTTCATGGTAGGAAATGACCTGGAATCAGTGAAAGAGCAGCTATGTGATCTTAAGGTGAGTTCATACACTATCAGTAAATTGGTCTCACATTTTAAAGAGACACTTTTGAGATGTGCATGTTCTATTTTAATGATTTATCGGTCATGATTATTGTTCCAAACATGTATTTTGTCTTTATTTTTTCCTTCAGGAATTTAAGCGAGAACTTTACCAGAAGAAAATAGAGATTGAGAGCCTGAACCATCGCTTTGTGTGCCGTCTGTCTCCAGGCTCAGAGCGTCCGGGCTCTGTCTCTCCGCTGTGTGACTTCAGACAGCGCTGGGACAGCTTGGAGTCAGAGACTGTTGGCAGACAGGTGAGAATAAGCAAGCAGATATCATTATCCACTATACGCACAATGTTATTTATTATAGTTTGATGTAGAAACCAGATTTAAATATATAAATATGCTATTTTACTTTATCCATTATACGCACAATGTTATTTATTATAGTTTGATGTAGAAACCATATTTAAATATATAAAAATGATATTTTACTGTTTTCCCTGTGCTGCTACCAGCATCAACTGGAGTGTGCGCTGCTGGGTCTGGGTCAGTTCCAAAACACACTGGATGAGCTGCACACATGGCTTTCCCGAACTGCTGAACAACTGCAGGGCAGCCAACCAATCAGCATCGACCTGCAGGCCTGCGAAATAGAGCTGGCCAAACACAAGGTAGGTGGTGGCCTTAATATTTACAATAATATATAGAGATGAATATTTCAAAATAAGCCCTTCATTATACAGCTTGGCCATCATTGCTTGGCTGTAGTGTAATAGTTCTTCCAGACCTTGAAGGTCTCAGAAAACAGTAACTCTCTAACTCACAGAGCTGTGTGTTTATCTGTTAGATAACACACTTAGCCTTGAATGAATAACACTGATTTCTTTTTCATTAAAATCTCCTGACAGTGTTCATTGTGTCTACCAGCGTCTGTATTATTTCCGTCAATGCTTGCTTTACCAATGATACACACATTGTGATACAATCATAAATCTCTAACCTGTAATGCTTCTTATTTCTCCAAGGTCTTGCGCAATGATGTGATGTCTCATGTTCGCACAATGGAGTCCCTGAACAAAGCAGGCAGGGGCCTGCTGGAGGTCGGGTCAGGGGACAGCCCGTATGGTCTGCAGTCTCGACTGGAGCAGCTTAATGAAAGCTGGGAGTTTGTCCGCTGTGAGACTGAACGCAGGCAGCTGGAGTTGGAAAACAGACTGAGTCAGGTGAACGGAGAAAAATAGATTACATTATTAAGTAGTATAGAAATATTGTTAAATGTATACATAATACATTGTGATGCAGTATATTAGGATTCAGCCATTTCTCCCCTACACTGCATTTTCGGCTTTATTATCATTGTATCATGGCGCCCTCTTGTGGTGTACAATTGACCATACCAGCATGTAGGGGCGAGTCCAAATTGTCATAAAGGAAGGCAACATTTAAAATGAAATAAATTAAACAATGTTATTACAAATACATTGTAATAACCTAGTAATAATCTGTCAGTATGCCGTTATTTTTCCACTCATGCTTAAAAATATAGCACAAAGGTTGATTGCAATTAATGTTACACGATAAGACTTTTGCCTTTTCTAAGGCTGGAGTGAACTGACACCCACATGACCATACAAGGCCTTTTCATGAATTCATGATTTACTGCAGGTACAAGATGTTACCATGGAGATTCAAGATCTTCTGCAGTGGCTGGAGAACACAGACCTGAGACTGTCCTCTTCTAAAACTATGTGGAGTATGCCAGACTCTGCCAGCGAAAGGCTCAATGCACACTTGGTAAAATGGAAAAGTTTTTTTTAACTGTCACAATAAAGCGATACCCAAGAAATTTAAAATTCTTAAACTCTTAAAAAATGACTGTCCTTCTTCTCGCCCACAAAAGGAGCTGTGCAATGAGATGGAGTCAAAGCTGCACGCCTACACAGATGTGAAGAATGCCATCCACAGGATGCTGGAGAGCAGCGATGTTGTCCGGGGATCAAGCACAGAACACAGCATGTCTATTCTTGAACAGAAATGGGTGTCTGTTTACAGCAAAGTCCAGGAGCGAAAGGTTATTTAACCCTTCATGTGTCATCCTGTTGATTTATCATTAATTTAGCGGTTGATTATATATCTGAGCGATGCGCTTTTCCCACAGGCAAAGCTTACAGAAGGACTGAGTCTGGCCAAGGAGTTCCACAGTAGTGTCCAGGAACTTCTCACGAAGATGAGCAAGTGTGAGGAGTCTGTTGGGCTCCTTCCTGCTCCCAGCTTTGTTCTGGACACAGTTTGTACTCAACTACAGGATCACAGAGTAGGTCTTTTTATACCTGTCGTAGTCTGTCTATATGTCTGCTTCACATCCAGAGTTACAGATACATTTTACTTCTGGTTCATTAAACACTTACTTATCTGCACAGGCGCTGGTGAATGAGGTGAACGGTCACGGTGAGAAGAAGATGACAGCGGAGAACACCGCCCGTAGACTAACAGAGCTGAGCAGGAAGGAAGACTGCGATGTCATTCATAACCTCATCATGACCGTCCAGGATCGCTACAAAAAGCTGCAGCAGCGCGTTTCAGAGAGAGGCAGGATGCTGGAGGAGGTCAAAAAGAATGCTAAACAGGTATACCACTGACCTTCTCCATATTTCTCAAAATATAGTACATGTCATTTTGATGTAGCTTTTGCCACTCAGAGGAACTTATGCATAATATTTGTCTTTGTTTCTCAAATTTCAGTTTAATGAGTCATGGCGCCTGTTAGTGGACTGGATGACGGAGGTAGAACAGACATTAGACACACATAAAGAGATTGCTGTGTCCCATGAGGAGATTAAACAACAGCTGACTGAACAGAAGGTGCAGTAAGCATCACAATCAATACAATTTGTTTTATATGATATTTGTATGTGAATGTCTTCACTGATCACTTCTTTTGTTTTTAGGAGTTCCAGAAACTGCTGAGGTCAAAGAGGCCCATGTATGAAGCTACATCAAAAAATGGACGCAGCCTTCACGAAAGAGCTCAAACCAGCCATGACAGACAGCATCTGGAAAATCTACTGTCTGAACTCAAAGACACCTGGGACACCATCAGTGGCAAGTCTATGGAGAGGTATGATACAGATGATAGGGACGCATTCAGATTTCTACCAAGCGTTAAAAAAAAAAAATCCTCATCTTGGAAATTTACCCAATATTCTGGTTTGTTTCTCTTAGGCAGCACAAGCTGGAGGAGGCGCTGCTGTTCTCAGGTAGATTCACTGATGCTCTTCAGGCCCTGAACGACTGGCTGTACAGAGCAGAGCCCCAACTAGCTGAGGACGTCCCTGTTGGTGGAGACAAAGACATGGTGCACAACCTGATAGACAAACACAAGGTACAACATCTATCATGCATTTTAATGTGTTGAATCAATAATTAACAGTATTAAACTGATTGAAATACAGGAATCATGCTAATTCGTATTGAATTTTTGTGCAACTTTGTTTACACAGATTAATCTGGTCATAATTTCTTGATTTGAACTTGCAATTGTCCAACTTTCTGTCAGTTTCTTCACGATTCTGTCTTGTAGTGAAATTGCAGTCTCTCAGTAAATTGTCTTTCTCTTAGGCCTTCCAAAAGGAGTTAGGGAAGCGGGCTGGCTGCATTAGGACCCTGAAGCGCTCTGTGAGGGACCTGACCAGGAGCAGCACAGCTGATGCTCACTGGCTGCAGGAGCAGATGGACGAGCTGGAAGGCCGCTGGGAGGCCGTGTGCAAACTGTCTGTCAGCAAGCAGGACAGACTGGAAGCAGCACTTCAGCAGGTACTTCAAACGAATAATAAAGGTCAAAAGTAAAAGTATGAAGCCCATTTTGTCCAACTAAGTCATTATTTTGAAATAATTAGTAATTAATTTGAGAGTTTCTCATTATTTGGGGATATATAGTCTTTGAATTTTTAGTACTGAAGCTGTGAGGATCCATTTAATTGTGCTGACCGTATACAAATGAGATGTAGTTGTGTTTCACTCAGAATTTTGTCAGGCTGGAAAAGTCTAACTAGCAAATCATGGAAATTTACAAGCCTCCTTACGTGAAAAGACAAACATACAAAAATACTCAGGACACAGGACGCTGAGGTCATAAACAAAAGAGAGGGGAAAAAAAGCAGGGGACAGGCTGATATGTGACCTTTAATAAAAGTTGATTAGTAGGGCTAACCCGTACTCTTATCTTAATCTTTGCCTCTGTTCTCATTAGGCTGAAAAGTTTGACGGCCTTGTCCACTCTTTCATGGAGCGCCTCACTGAGGCAGAGAGGGTACTGAAGTATGGGGTGATACCAGAGGAGGAGGAAGCTTTGCTTGCTTTCCGCAAACAACACAAGGTCAGTATAATGTGATACTTTATCGGTCCCTTAAGGGAAATACATTGTTCTGCATCTTGTTTGCTTCAGGGGAGGTCAGAGGTCAGGGTCTGCTGCAGAACAACAAGCTGGTCCTGATAAGGATTCGTTATTATCAAGGGTAGCTAAGCAGGGTGGATGATTGCACTCTTGCTTGAACCCATTCAACCTGTTGAAGGATGGAGACTCTGACCTTTAGTTAGTACTTTGTTGTTGAACCAAAAACTTCTAACATGTCTAAAAAGATCAAAAATTAACTACATTTTTAAAACATTTGAAATTAATGGAATTGTATTTGAATGCCGAACTAATGGCTCGTCTGACTTGGGAATATGTATTTTCCTGAATATATCCTTTGTTCTTCCCCTGTAAAGGAATCGATGGGTGCCTTGCAGGCTCAGGCTGTGGAGTTACAGAACATCCACTGTCTGGGTGAGGAGATCCTGGCCTCCTGTCACCCAGACTCCATAATCACCCTAAAATCTTGGATCAGTGTCACCAAGACCCGCTATGAGGAGGTGAGTGCTTTTGTGCTTGCAGAAAGGCTATTTTTTATTTCCTCTAGGAATTAAATACACCGCATCAGTTAGGAAACTGAAAATGTTGAAGACACTGATTTGATGTTTCAATACTTCAAGCACTTTTTAGAGTCTTAACATTTGAGAGCATGTTAATATAACTGGTGTAATTTTCTTCCTCGTCTTATTTCCTGAGTCAGGTTCAGACGTGGGCTCAACAGCAGGGCCAGAAGATTGAGGCCAGCTTGGCAGCACTGGAGTCAGAGAGAGAGGAAGTCCAGAGGCTGCTGGACTGGATCTCCTCAGCGGAGGAAGCTCTGAGCCTCAGAGACCAGGAGCCTCCAGCTGAGACCACAGAGCAGAACCAAGAGCTGATCGAGCAGCACACGGTACGTTTTTTCTCTGTTTTATGGATTTGACCTCCATTTGGGAGGCTGTGTGTGACAACCTGCTGTGTGAATTATGTGTTTGTTGAATCCACCTACTGGGTCTGCTGTCAGCTGAATAGCTGTCCTCCTGCGGCCTCCCGGGGTTTGATGCATGCTTTATTCCTTCAGCGCAGTTTGCGGTGGCCTCCCGATCACAATGCCCCTGTTTCACTCCAGCAGATGTTTTCCTGGTGGTTTCCTGGTTATAGCAGGCTGATATTCTCACTAATTTAAAGGGATAGTTCACCCCGAAATGAAAATTAAGTCACTATCCACTCACACTCTGGCTGATTGAAGGTCGGCTTTAGGTTTTTAGTCCACAAAACGCTGCTGGACTTTCACAGGAAAAGGGCATTGCAGAACCTCCAAAACAATTGAAGTGAATACTGCCAGTTTTTAAACATGAAAAAACAACCAAAAAACATAAAATGCCTCCATCTTTTGTCTGGTGTAATCCATGTTTCCTAAAGCTCCAATATGCCAAGTTGGCTTGAAAGATGTCACTGTGTGTTTGGGGCATGTCGGGGATTTAGGAGACATTGTATGACATTTTATGGTTTTTGGGGGTTTTGTTTTTTCTGTTCGAAAACTGCTCACTATTCACTTAAATTGTTCAGGAGATTCAGCATTGTTTTCCTGTGAAACTCCAGCAGTGTTTTGTGAACTAAAAAACTAAACCTGACCTTAAATCATCATGAGGTTGAGTAGATAATGACTATTTTTATTTTTGGGTGAACTGTCCCTTTAGTTACGTATAGGCATAGTTAGTAGTTAGGTGCCAGAATGTGAGATTACTGCTAAGGCACTTCCTCTACCTTCTTCCTTAACTGTACTTTGGGACAAAACATGCAGTACAAATTTTAATATCTATAACATCCTACTGTTTCATTGTAACATACTTCACCCTGGTTACAAGTAACCAGATAATTGACCACTCACAGAACATTAAAAAGCATCATTGCTGCATGTTATCACTGATCATTCGTCTCTGCAGGTTTTCATGGAGGAGCTGAATAAAAAGTTTCCAGAGGTTGAAAATGCCACAAAGTCCTGCAAACACAAGAGCGTCTCTAAACAGCAAGTTTCCCCCAGCAAACGACCACTCACAAGTAAGACACCATGAAAACAGTGTAGTGTAAATTCTATGAACACAATAAAAAAGGTCATTACTGTAATACAGGCACTGACACAGATGATGATGATGATGATGATGATGATGATGATGTGTAGAGCAGAAATTAGCTACCTAAGCTGATTCCAGTCTCTCATGTTGCTCTTCCTCCCTCCAGAGCGGAGGAGCACTCTGAAGCTGCAGCCCGCTGTACCGGTTCCCCTGGAGCACCTCGACCCCCAGACCCCAGAGCTCAGTCAGCTGGTCAGTCAGTGGCAGAAACTGTGGCTCTTGTCTGTGGCGAGGCAAAAACACCTGGAACAACACCAGCAAGCACTCAAAGAGGTTATTGTCCTTTTAAAATCATACACAAATTAAATTTTGGCCAATAAAGTCCTTTGAACATGTTTTGTAAGATATCAAGCTCGATAAAACGTCACCACTTAATGTAATAACCACATGACGTTTACGATATTTTGCATTTCTGGACAGATGGAGGAGTTTGCAAACTTTGACTTCAATATTTGGCGAAAGCGTTACATTCAGTGGATCAGTCACCTGAAGTCACGGATCTTAGACGTGTTCCGCAGTATCGACCGGGACCAGGACGGACGCATCACCCAGAAGGAGTTTGTTGATTATGTCCTTGCCTCGAGTAAGACCTGCTTGTCATAAATCGGTCCAGTGTTTCCGCCCATATCACTCATTTCATGTCAGTCAGATACCCTTTTTTACACATGCTTAAGTCATGGCATTCTACTTTTATTTTATTTGATCAAAGCAGGAAAGCATAAGCACTTCAAGTTAAAAAAGAAAAATGAATTTTACAGGTACAAAATTCTTAATTATTATTAATAACTTTACACCTCTCTGCTGCAGAATTTCCCACCAACTCTCTGGAGATGAATGCAGTTGCAAACATCTTCGACATGAACAGCGACGGATACATCGACTACTATGAGTTTGTGAGTGCGCTTCACCCGAGCAGAGATCCCTACAGGAAAACGCTGGATGCAGATCAAATCAACGAAGAGGTGTGGACAGTGTGTACATAAGAAAACACAAACACACAGAGGACACTTACTGTTGTACTTACTGGGACTCTATCTCATTACTTCGCCTTCTTTAGGTGAGTCGACAGGTGTCACAGTGCAACTGTCCCAAGAGGTTCCAAGTGGAGCAAATAAGTGCCAATAGATACAGGGTGAGTCATTTTAATGCAAAGTTATAAAAACATATTAAAGCAGCTATTACATTGAGTTCTCTGCTTTCCATTGGCCAGAAGCGAAATTAATTGTTTATAGTCCCAGCTTGTTTGTAGTTATATATATATGATACCTGGGTTATTGTAAAGAACATGATCAGTAATATCTTGAAAATGCAGGTTGAAGATGCCACAGCAACAAGAGCTTCAAAAACTCTAACTTGAAACATGTATTTTGTCTGTTTGTTGAAGTTTGGAGATTCCCAGCAGTTGCGGATGGTTCGTATCCTGCGCAGCACATTGATGGTCAGGGTGGGAGGAGGCTGGACTGCTCTAGATGAGTTCCTGGTCAAGAATGACCCCTGCAGAGGTCAGTACACTACAATACCTTTAGTGTCCAAGAACT
The DNA here is from genome assembly GCF_056507025.1 of Lutjanus erythropterus. Lineage (NCBI taxonomy): Eukaryota > Metazoa > Chordata > Actinopteri > Lutjaniformes > Lutjanidae > Lutjanus > Lutjanus erythropterus. Next base: position 11,348,448 of record NC_139325.1, read on the forward strand.
CCTGCAAACTGTATTTTCTTAAGAGAACAGAGCACACAGAAAAATCTTTTTTTCCCTCTCTATTATACAACAGTAATGTCGTCTATAAAAACTAGTCAAGTGGAATGTCTGCTATAAATGACACATTCTTACAGTATTATGTTAAATTCACCTGCCGTGTCACCAACAGTAAAAGGCAGGACCAACCTGAAGATCAAGGAGAAGTACTTGTCTCCTGCAGGGAGTTCTTCGAAGGGATTGACTGTCAGCAGGTCTAACTCCAGCCTCAGCCTCTACAGCAGTGCCTCTGCCCCCACCAGCCCCATGACACGCAAGGCAAGACAATTATTATCAATCATTATCATTATTAGGGTTGCAACGGTATGAGATTTCCAAGTTACGATAAGCATCTTAGAAAATATATGTCATAGTGTCATCAGAATACAAAACCCTATTAATATTCTTATTATTATTACTATCATTATTTTTAGTAAAGTCCACATGATACGGAGAGCAGAGTGCTATTTGCTTCTGCATATTTGCATGTTTCCTGTAAAAACAGGCAGCTATGGAGGGACTTGTTGCAGCACTCAGTAGCACTGAATAAGTGTTCATGCTATGTCCACCCTGCCATTCAGCTACAGCGGTCATAACCCTGCTGACAGTCTGGGACTTCCCAGTGAACAAGATTAGACTGTGACCAAACACAGCCTCCGAGACAGATGGAGGTTTTATGATAGGGAATACTGTACAAAGGTGGTTTTCTTGCCAGATTTGGCTCCTGGCATCCAGCGGTTGAGGTAGTGGTTAGCTACTTTAGCAACAAGTTAAGCTATCTTTGCATCAGGAAACATTGGTACTGAATGCCCTGTTGGCCTCTGGGGCTCTGTTTGGTCCCGGTCCAGTTGTGTTCACTGGGAGGCTGCTGAGCCTGTGGGTCTGTTGCCCACCAATGGCAGCTAAGTTAGCAGAAACTCTGACCCAGTGTTGAAACTGGGGAGTTGAAGAAAGTGTTTATTATATCCTGACAGACATGACATTTAATGTTAAGTTGATCCTAATTAATAAGCCAGTATAACGTTACCATAACTTCTTTTAATTTACATATAAGGTCCTCCAGTTCATCCAGTTCCACTCTTCTAACTGCAAAGTTTTGACTTCATGTTAGCATAACAAGTCAACATGTGGAATCTTATCCTGTGTAAAATGCTGAAAAAAAAAACCCACTCCCACCGTAAAATATTACATTCAGCAACTTTCCATGAGCACTTTAAGACATTTTACCATTGACACTTCTTACTCTAATCAGTCTAACGTGTCTTTTTTTAGGCATTACTGCGCAGAAGTTTCTCAGGTGACCGCTGCATTCGTCCCAGAAGCTCCATCGCAGCTTTGGGCTCTGATCTACAGTTTGTCACAACAGGGGAGGACGATTCTCCCTCGCCATCAGGTTGGCCAGTCACCTCAGAAATTTGCTTTGTCATGCATCCTGCAGGGCTACTTTTTCCCACTGGATACATTAACATGAAAGGGACTTACAACTTGTGAAGTTAACCCTCTACCTTGTCTGTTTTCATTCTTGTGCACCCTGCAGACGAAGCTGAGAGGTTACCCACATGATTACCTCTGCCCCTGAGCACCATGTGAATGCTGCAGAGCTGAGTCCAAACACAGCCTTGGGGCCCCGAAACAGAGCGATAAGAAGAAGCAACGTGATTGGGGGGGGACAAAAAGAAACAGCCGACACTGACAGAAAAGTGCAGCGAAGGTCACCAGAGGTGATGCTAAAGGCTCTTTAACATCTGATCATGTCTTCTCTGTGTGGACACTGAGGAGGTCAGTCAGTCCAGATGCAAGACAAAGATTTGTTTGTCCCATGTTGCATTTCATACATTAGTATCTGATTGTGTAGAGAGTAGGAATCGAAAAGTTCTGCATGGATGCTTTTTGCATGATAGCCAGAGCCTTGCTTAAATCAGATTTTTTTTTCCAGCTTGTGATTTTTTGGTTGTAAAGAAAAGAAAAGTCAGACGGTACCAGAACGCAAGAATAATACTCTCTTATGGGCAGTGATGTGGTGTTATTGATTTAATAGTGACATACAGCAAGAAGACATTTGTACATTGTTTGTGAAGGTGTTGTACTGTCTGACTTCCCCAACTAGCGTCCCAAAAAATACATATACCAAAACCATGAGTATGTGAAGGTCACAGAATTATGTCCTTCAACTTGTGTGATACTTTTGTTTTAATTTCATTCCATGAAGATGACATTGTTGGCAGGGCCACGCTGTTTTTTTTTTTTTTTTGTCTTTTACTTTTTGACACCATGTTTTCAGATAATTATGTATTTTTATGGTTCTTTATTGTAAGGATGTTTTAAACACTGGAGATTGTGCGATGAACAATGCACTGAAGTACAACAGGTCATTGTTGATTTGTAGAGATTATTTTCTCAGGATTGGTTTTTGCCTTTGGATGTATGTTGTATTTCTATGGAACATTACTGTGAAAATGTAGATGTTTGTTTTCTTCCTTGGAACGTTTTGTTTAGCACATGCTGTTCATAAAAAAATGCACTTTTCTGTGTCCAACTACTGTAGATAAGTGGGAAAATCGGCAGTTGTCGTGAGTAAGAGAATTAATTTTTCATGTGAATGCACTAGGGGTGATGTCTGGTTGAACAGTGTCATTTTTTTTAGTGAAATCTACCTTTATTTTCCTTTTGTTTTCCATTTCCAGCCTCTTTTACCAAAAGCAGTATATTATTAATATTCTGTATTTCTACCTTGATGTTTTTTTTCTCTGACCTTCAATCCATTCAGAAATGATCTTGATGCTATTATTTCTCTTTCAAAGGTGTTTTAGAAAAATGTTTATTCATGATGCTGAAGATACCAATATGCATTTTTTTTCAGCAAAAACAAAAAAAATACTGAAATAGATTTTCCTAGAGAAAAAAGCAACAGCAGCTCCACCATCAGTCTGCTGCACCTGCTGTTCAGTGTTGCACTGCTCCTGGCCTTTGCTCTCTTTCATTATAGAGCAGTGTAATATGTTATCATCCGTGTAGAGTTCCTGTATTTGTACGTGTACGTTTGTACTAGATCTTCCTGAGGTTGAAGACGATAGCTTATGTACCGAATTGCATTTGGTCTATGCAGTTGTCAAAATGATTTTTTAAAGTCAAAAATGTTTTTACATGATAAAGTACCTTTTCCTCTTCGCCTCAATGTGTTGATGTTGGAGAAGGTTGAAAATTTACTGTACTGTAAAAATAGCCAGATTTCACTTCTATTGCTATGCACCCTAATCTTTCTGTACTGTAAATGTTTCTATACCCAGCACTCATTCTGATTTAGACAAACTGTAGATGAATGTCACTAATAATTTTACGTCCACTTGTATAAAAAAATAAATCTTTTTGTAATAAAAGTTAAATATTTGCCATGATCATTGTCTCATCAATATTATACAGTGTTCAGGATTATTTAAAACACATTTGCTCAGTTTGGCTAATGTGCTAGTGCATGTGTAATTTCTTATACATGCAATTAAAAGAATTGGGGCAGCAGAAACCAGCTGTGAACACAACATTAACACATCACCTTTTAAACTGAGGGTGAATTTGTTAGCAAAGAGTTGCTAATTTATTCATTCAGCAGTTATTATCATTCATTTGGAGTCATTCACTCTCTTTTAACTCTGTTTTTGGTCCCCAACAAAAAGTAAGTGTCTCTTTAGTTACCTAATACTCCACCCTGTTCATCAGTTCAGTCAGTAACTGTAGGCAGGTGGTGTACAGTGGGGTTTTAGAGGTTTTTCACTAGAAACAGCTGCCTGCTGTGATGCTATCTGAGCAGTGAAAGTCAACCAAGTTTACAGCTAAACAAAGAGCTTAAGTAAATTTACTGTCGGTTATCACAAGTGATCCCTTTCACATTGCTCATTGTTTTCACATTAACATGATATTGTATTTACAATTTAATTATAATTGCTCCAAAGTTGGTTTGATGAAGTTGTTGGGAAGCAGTTGTCTATTTACACGTAATGCAAATTTGGAGCAGCACTGGAACCATGTTTCTGGCCGTCTGATGTTTATAAATCCAGTACTGACTCTCCTTATATCTCTGTTTTTGGTTTCCACCATTTTCTCAGTACTGGGCGTGTAGCATGCAGTAAGGTTTATCTGAGCTTTTCCATAGAAAGCACCTGCCTGCTGCAGCTGGAACATGATGATACAAGAGCAGTGAGACTAAAACAGTACCGTTGCACTTGCAAAAACAAAACAATGAAAAAATGAAAGATTGCCATTCTGACCTAATTGCACTTTCTCACAACTGCAAAATACTGACCTCAAAAAAAAAACTCATGCTGTGAACCAAATGCTCAGAGCTCTTAACCTATTTATCAAATCATTCACACTACTGGCAAAACTCTAAACACATCCTCACTCGCTAAGACACGTTTTGCACTGTGATGCACACCTGTTGCAAAATGGTAAATGTGGGCAGTAGATGCTGAACACAACTACAACACACCTGTCATCAATTACATGCAGTGACTCAAAAAAGTTCGCGCTTGCTTCCAATTATGTGAATTACAGTTTTTCACTTGAAATGCAGTCACTGAAATGGGAATCCCTCAGTCAAGCATTCAATATTGCAATGTAGAATGTAGAAAAATTTGTTTTGTATGTTGCAAAACATTGTGTGTAGTGTTTCGTATGGAGTGTGAGGCTGAGAATGTACTTAAAATTGTGTGTGTGAGTGTCAGGTCTCACTAACTGTGCATTATTTTTCATTTTAGTGCATAAGCAATTGTAAAAAATGAAACTAAAAACTGTACAGTGATACAACTTTTCAATACTTTTTATTAAGATAAAGGTATTAAAATAAGACAATATGTTGCATGTTACATTCTGTTAATGAGGATCTATATATTAAGCTGAAAGAATGGACAACCTTCAAAACAACAACAACACAATAAGAATAAAGGTCAAGTGTACTTGCAAACACCCCTGAACGAGTACACAGACAGTAAAGACAAGATAAAATGATAATACTAATGACTCATGGGGAGAAAATAATAAGATTTCCCCCTTATTTTTTTAAGTGTAAGTGCATTGTTCCAGTTGTGTCGTTCAGTATTTCTTTGAACAAATTAAATGCTGGGGTCTTTGCTGGTTCCAGCTGAATAAAATGCACTTCTTTGTTGTATATGATATTATGGCGATCATCTTTGCAGACATTGGGTCCAGTGTCCTGCTCAGTTCTGTATCAAAGAGGTATCGTACTGGAGAAATATCAGATGGAATCTGCAAGACCTGAACAGTGAGATTGTGCGCCTCTTTCCAAAAATGTTTTAGTGTTCTACATTCCCATGAAACATGAATGACTGACCCTGTACATGTTTTATTTTAATAACATTGAGAGGATGAGTTAGGATATATCTTCCTCAAGTGTAGTGGGGTAAAATACATCCTGTGCATAAATTTATAACTCTGTTCCATGATTTTGTTACAAGACAGTGAAGCTAAGAGACTCTAAGTGTACATAGTTTTGTGTTTGTTATCTTATTTAATCATAAATTCTCAGTGTCAGAAATTCCATCCGTGGGTCCGCAGCTCAAGTTGCCCTCCTGTTGATGTCTAACAAGTGAAACATGAGGTACCAAAAACACAGACATATTTGTTTAAACACACAGCCCAGCAGTTTTGAGAAAGTAAGCAGAGTATTGTACTTCTACACAAACATCCACCATGAGTCCAGGTCAGAGGAGGTCAGAGGAGTGTCCTGGGGTTTCATCAGATCAGCACTGTCCTGAGGCTGGACATAACTGTCTTCTGTTCATCATCATCTCACCCTGGGGCACACTGTATTCTATCCATGCTTCAGAATCAGGCTGAGCTGCACCCTGCACATCAATAAGCCAGATTAGCTTCAGCACTGTTTGGCAAAGATTTTCCAAGTTTGCTAAACTGTGCTTGAGGTTATGAACAACATTCTTCCAGGGATCATATTTCCTCATACCATAAAGGTGATCACTTAGAATAACTTTAGAATGATTTTCAATGACCCTCCCTTTAAATGCACAGTATGCAGGGTCTTGCAATCAAAACAATAATATATAACTTTGATGACGTAATGAAGTAGCGTGGGATCATGGGAGTTGCCGATGACAAACTTACATGACTTGAATAGAAATCATGTCAAATTTTATTCATGTTACATTTAGCCATGTTAGCCTATGTTTCCCTGGAAGTTATTGCAACTAACGGGGGTTCAGTTGACCGAATGAAACGCACTGTTACCTTGAATAAATTACAGATCTGGGGTTTAGCATGGTTGGAAACATTTGGGATAATGGAAGCACACAAATCAAGGCAATATATAAAATAGGTCTAGTAATTTTTTAAATATTTTAATGTGGAAATGACCTATTATGCTTTTAAAGGTATGGTTAATAGTAGTAGTTTTCCATTCAACAAATTGTCCCACACTCAGCACAGAAAAAGGATGTGATATCAGAGTTACAATATGGGAAATAACTGGTACACATGCAATCTCCCCCTAGTGGTAAGTGGAGGAATTTCAGAAATATTTTTTTCAAAGTTAAGTAATTTAAAACACATATCAAAATTTCAATGAAATACATTAAGAAATATTTAAATTGCAATTTAAAAATGAGTTTTGAGAACTTGGTTTAAGATGGTAGGCCTGTATGAATGTACTTTAATGTTGGTCATAATGATGGTACTTTGAAACTCGATATTTTTTAAGGTGCTACCCAGTGTAAACTTTTTAGAAACACTGACTTGAAACATTACAAAGGCTAATTTGCAAACAACAAAACAGAATGAATCGCTTTCTTGCATGAATTAATTGGGTTGAACAGAAATACTTTTGGGACAGCAAAGAACAAATACATAATTGACATTTGGCAGCAAAAAAACAATCCACTGTGTAAATTTGTTAGTTATGTAACAGTCGCCTTAATCCCATGTCCAGGACAACTCAAATCAATTTTATTGACTGTATCAAAAGTAATTTGAGTCACTGTCACAAGCCTAAAAAGAATTATTATTCAGGAAGGGAACATGTAGTACCAGTCAGTGCAGAGGTGGGTGCAAGGTCACTCGAATGAAATACCATGAAGTTAGTGCTCAACAGGAGTCATTCATTTGGGCTGGAATTTGTTCGGAACAAAGCCAGACCGACCCCAACCAAACACCCACGCAGACAGCACAGAAAGCTGTCCAAAGTCATCTTCTGGTTGGCTAAGCTGCCCGCACCCACCCTGCAAAAATGGGGAGACCCTTCGCTCTCATAGTAGACACATCAGATTCTTTTCATACTTAACTGCCAACATTTTGAAGCTCATTTTCCTCCATCTTCATCCATCCTCTATCCTTTTCTTTCCTCCCTCTGTCCTCATTCCCTCCCTCCACCTAACAACCCACCCACCCCTGCTGCTGCTGCTGAGGACTTTGATTCCCAAACCGGACCCCTGGCTCAGCCCTCTGCTGTCACATGACACAGACTCAAAGATCCAGAGTTGTGAAGTACAAAGCGCTCAACTCAATGTGCATGCGCTCTCTCCAGTCAGAAACATCACAAGGCCGCAGTGGTGTTACGCATCTGAACGCAGCAACCCTCAACCCACTTTCTGCTGCACTTGTGTAACCTCGCGACCAGAACTGCCTCTGCACTGCCATTCCCACAAGCAGGTAGGTGGTATCTTGTCTAATTTAGAATGATGAATAGAGGTAATTTATCATGCTGAAAGGAGTTCATACAGTTTATAGTGTTTTGTGTGAAGTTGTGTAATCTTATAATGAGGAAATCTAAAATGGTCTAGCTTAGAGGTTTGATAACAGAAAATATGAAAAAAACTTTTTTAACAACCAAAGTTTGATCTGGCAGTTTTTCCACTGGACTGTTTTTGCTTAGTAACTGTCTTCATTTACTGTATATTCAACATTTGAGAATATAAAAAGACCAAATTTGACTCTATGAAGCACTTTGATATACTTTTAGATTGGTTTTCATTTATTTAAAATTGTGTAACTGCAATATAAGATCACAACAATATCAACATCTATGCAATTTAATGTACAGTGTTCTATAGCAGTTTGCTGTATAACACAGGTCCTCCAACATTCCCAAGCAGCTCTCAATCCTATTTGTAGCTGGCAACCTTGAAAAAATGTACTGCTTTGTCTGTCAGTATTATCACTGATTCGTGTGAACTTGCAGAAGGGCATTCTGGTTTAGTTTTTGAGTATGTTTTTTTTGCTCACTTCTCCAGTCATGTCTGTTGAACAAAATTATTCTAAACATAAAAAATTTGATGCGATGATGGTGTGAGATGAACATTTAAAGGGGCCCTAAAGTTCTTACAATTCAGCCAGAGGCATGAATGTGTACACCAACTTTCATAGCAATTCCTCCAAAAGTTGTCAAGACTTTTTGCTCAAAACCAAATTTCATCAGCTCATGGAGACATCAGAAATCAAGCCAGGGGATCACCAAAGGCTGCAGATTCATCCTCTGGGGATGAAGAATGTCTGTACCAGATTTTATGGAAACCATCTAGTTTTTGAGATGTTTCAGTCTGAATCAACTGACTACCAGCATTGGCATCCTTAGTGCTAGCATGGTTAAAAAACATGTCGACATTGTGCTCTGTGTCAGCCATACTGATCAGCACTACAGTGATGACTGCAGGTTTAGTAAGAAGGGTGAGATCAGCTGGTAGAGCTCTGTGGTGGTGGGTTGTGAGTCCTCCTCCAGGCCCAAGGTCTCATGCAACTTTTTTATAATGGATCTAGTTAATGAAAGTATCCTGGCTTACTTAAGGATGCAGGACAGAGGAAACCCAGTTTTTCATGCCCGAACAGCCATTTCACTGAGTTACTGGGAGGGTCTATTAAAGGAGCTGCTTGTAGGATGCAATAAGAAGCCCTGCAGAACTTTTTGAAAAACCCCTCCATCACCACTTCCTTTGCGTTGAGGAGGTTAGGGCCGGAAACCTCTTGCCTCTGTTCTATCAAGCACATAGGGTACTTCTGTGCAACACTGATGGTTTTAGTATTTGTACTATCCTTTAAATTTACAATTATGTTTTAGGGCCCCTTCATACTTTTGTTTGGCTAAACATTTGGACTTTACAGTTTGATGTAAACAAAAATTTATGAGCTTGCCACGGTCCCGTAACCTGACATGCCAGATGTAAATACAACAACAAACTGCAGTCTGAAGTTGTGACAAGAAATGACAAGAATCATCTACTGACACGCTAACTAAATAGCATGTCAGTAGATGATTCTTGTCATTTTTGTAAAGAAAGCATGCACATAAAAGACACTTTTCAGGTTATCGCCTTCATGGATGCTTCTTGATATCACCACACCTAAAACCTGTCAGCAGTCCCTCCTAGGATGCTGATTGACTGCACCACTTTTGGTGATTTGAGGCCTGGCAAGATGGATTCTTGCGTGATCTTATGATCTCCCGAATCCAACTGCCTCACAAGCTAAACAGCCCGGACCAACCAGCCGAACCTTGGTTCAACCCGAAAGAGGTAGTCCTGGTCCAGATCAAAATGTGTTTTTGGATGATTCAGACTTTCCGACCAATTATAGGAATAGGGTAAGTGTCAGGACCAGAAAACAAAATAAAATGAGGCAATGTAAAAAAAAAAAAAAGAAAACTTACCAGATCAAGTATATACAATGTAACATAAAAATTAACCTTTGTTCAGATTATTAGATGTGAAAAGGCCCTTAAACACTACCAAGACATTACAACCACATGCTCTACTTTATAGTAACTGTGTGTCAGATGTGACTGAGTAGAAATGAGGATTGTTGGCCTATTCAGCTGGCACACAAACACCATACTGTATGTTGTGAGGGTTTTTCTTTCAGTTCATTTCATTTTTAAATCTAAACTGCAGTGTCATGGGTGTGCTGTTGGAGTTCAACTTGACAGACTGGTATTTTCAGTTGAGTAACTGATCACACCATAGATTATTGTGCAGCTAGATTTGTAAACCAACATGCAAAGTACTGCTGGCACAATGAGCAGGAAAGACTCAGCAAGCCACGAGGAATAAACTAAAAACGATAGAGGAAGAGAGGTAAAAACCAAGGGGGTATTTCAGGCTGGGTATTTCTGACATTTAATACATAACTTGATTGGTTGTGAAACCAAAAACAGGGTCACACTTCTCTTTTACTCTACAGCCTGTGTGGTTAAAGGAGGGCAGGCTGCAAGGTTGTATTCTGGTTGGGGGAGGGAAAAGGAAAAGGAGGAGCTGTTCTCACTCGGTCCTCCCCCTTCACTGTGTATCCTCCTATTACTGAGCTCCCCGGTACACTGAGAGCACATGGCTGTCTGGTTTTGAAACCACCCTCCAATAGAAGGACGATCAAAGTGACATGGTGGTGCGAACCATGTGCGCCTGTGCAGTCCCTCCCTTCCATGTCAAGTGCAGCAGGGACACGGAAGCAGAATGTAAGCCTGTGGATATGTGTGTGCGTGTGTGGAGGAGAAAAGGGGGAGGGAAGGCATACACACACTTACGGCTGATGTAAGAGAAAACACTGTGGTCACAATGAAGTGACGGTTTTTGAAAGGGAAGAGGGAAAAGGAGAGCTGGCTCGTCCCGACTATGTTCTGATTGAGGTAAGATGATATATTCTGACACCTTGTAGAGGGTTTATGACGGAAGTATGGATTACAGGATTTCCTGGTTATCCCAGGACGTCAATCCTTTTGGAACTAGGATGATTGCACAGTTTCAGGTATTAGACTTAGAATCAGGAACAGGAAGTCCATTGAAACTTTGGAGTTCCAGGTAATTTTGACATTAAGCATTTCTTCATTTCAAGACACTCTTATAAAAAGATTTCAGAATAAAAATTTACTAATGTGTTGAAATGGTGTAAATGAAATGCTACCATTTGCTTGTGGTTTTAATTAGAGGAAGTCCTTCACAGTGACAGATATAATGTTTATTACAATCATTCCCCTTTAATGTATCTGTTTATGTCGGAGCCACATGGAGCTTTTTATGGGAGCAGTGTGTCAGTATGTGAGAGGTCAGGTATCCCGTGCCAAATGGCACATGAGTGAGGGATGGGATGAGAGGCAATGGAAAGGGGGGACAGGGAAGGTCAATCCGAGCCACATGGGGACATGGTTTTGCACTCAGTGACAAATATGTGACATTCAGATATACTGTGCTGACTTACTGAGACATACTTTTTTCTTTTGATGTTTTTCAAAACACATTTATTTTTAGCAATGACAGGATGATGGCAGACATTCCTGTCCCCCTAGTGCCATCATTATGTCAAATAATTTAAGTGGTAAAACTGTACAATATAGTACACAAGATGTGAGTACTAGGGCTTCCCCATACTAATAATTTTACTGTTGAAGTCAACAGTTGCCCTGTTGTAGCATGTTTATGATATAAATTTAATCATTCTAATATATATTTTTGGGGCAGCAAGTGAGCCACCTGTTAAATCCAAACAGCAAAAGTAGTGATCATTCTGAATGTGTTGCAAAAAATAGTAAAGCCACTGAACATTTAATTTTCAACACAGTAACAATTCATACAGTTCTTAGTGTTTAAAACATGGGAATAAATAGCTTCCAATTTCATAAAAAACAATAACTGCAGAATTATGAGCATTGTGGATGATGTGTACCTACAAATTAACTTGCTACAAACTGACTGCTCAAATTCCTTCATGCCTCGTGTCCCTGCCTGAACCCACTGTGTCTTCACTGTCCTTGGAGTCAGAGTCCTGTATATCACCTCGGTAACGTTATTGTCAGTCTTGGAGACTGTGTGCCAGTCTAACAAAAGTACAGCTAACTGAGCTAATTGGCTATTGATAGCTACAGCACAGTTCGCAGCAGTGCACAGGTGATTTCAGTGTTATAGGAGAAAAGGTCTGTGTTTAAGTTTAATCAAATATTAAGGGGGAGCCCTGTTACTCAGTAGTTACTAAGAAATGAGATAATGAATGTTGATGAGTAAATTATGAATAACTGGGTGGATCATGAGTCAGTGATCAGACTGGGAGATACTATATTAATAGATCATTAGGTAATTAGTTCAGAAATATCTAAATTGACATACTGGACACTTTCTTTGTGGGTTGCTCTTCACTATTCCTCAGTTTTCTCTTAGCAACCACTCACATTTTGTGTGCTAAATATCAATATGCTGAACTATAAGATGGTGAACATGGTAAACGTGTGCCTAAGTATAACTTTACAAAGATGCTGGCATGATGTAGACTCCAAGGTACAAAAAAAACCTAATCATCATTTCCCTTTCTGCTTATAATCTCTATTAAACAGTACATATATCTGTACTGAAATAATAGTAATGTCTTATTACATTCAGTTTGTATTGTAGTTTGTACAATCTGCTAGTTTGTTACTCAGTAACAACACACTAAATGGAAATGTTGTAACATGTCCATCATAGAGTTGGATGAACTAATTGGCTTTTGATATAAGAATACCAGACAAAAAGCAGTTTAGTTTAATTTAATTTTTTTATTTTCGACTGTGGTAATGATTCTTCAATTTTTCGCATTCTGCTGATAAAAATGTCCTGTGTTGTGTTTGTATTTCAGATTGTGTAGATCTACATTTCCTGGTTTACCTCATTCCATCATCATCATCACTCCATCATGTCGCTGCTGACTCACGTGCTCGCGTGCCTGTTCGGTATGGGCTCCTGGGTGGCAATCAACGGGATGTGGGTAGAGCTCCCCCTGGTGGTACCGGAGATCCCAGAGAGTTGGTATCTACCATCCTACCTCACAGTCCTCATCCAGATGGCCAACATAGGTCCTCTCTTCATCACTCTGATGCACCGCTTCCGCCCAGGGGTGCTCGATGAGCGGCCGGTCATCTACTGCATCGTAGGTTTGGGGATCGTTGCTACATTCCTGCTGGCTTTCTTCTGGAGGCACACGGTGACAATAGCGGGCTCTTTGCACAGTGTGCCCCTGCTGGTGTTGAGCTTCCTGCTCTCAGTGGTGGACTGCACCTCCTCTGTTACCTTTCTGCCGTTCATGATGCGGCTGCGTCCGCAGTACCTCACCACGTACTTCGCAGGCGAAGGCCTCAGTGGTCTGGTGCCTGCACTAGTGGCTTTGATTCAAGGTGTTGGTGTAGTCCAGTGTAAGAATGCCACTTTGGCTGGTGCAGCCAACCCAACAGCTGACAATGCCTCAATGGTAGACAGTGGAGCACTAGTAGCCACTTACCTGCCAGCAAAATTCTCTGCCCAGGTCTTCTTCATGTTCCTCAGCGCCATGATGGTTGTGTGCTTGGTAGCCTTCATCCTACTCAACTATCACCCAGCTGTGGCTCGGGAGAGGAAGAACCACCTGTACTTCAGTGTAAATCTGGCCCCTGGGAAGGGAGAGCAAGATCTGTCCCTGCACGCCCAGACACCAGAGCAGAAACCTATGATCAGCCCACTGGAAGCCGTTAGGAGGGAACCCAGGAGCTCTTTTGGGAGGGGGACATATAGCAGTTTTGAGGTGATGTTCATCTTTGTCGTACTTGCTTGGGTCAATGCTCTGACCAATGCAGTGCTCCCATCAGTCCAGTCTTACTCTTGTCTGCCTTATGGGAACAAGGCCTACCATCTAGCTGCCACCATGGCAGCTGTTGCTAACCCAGTGGCCTGCTTCATCGCCATGTTTATGCCCATCAGGTAAGAATGATTTATGGAACCACTACTTCAAATGATCATTGTGACGAAAGACTCAAAGATTTTTCCCTGCAAGAATTCTATGGGTTCAGTCAAAACTGATCTACTGGTCACTAGAGTTTGTAGAGCACATAGATAGAAAAAGTGGTTTTCAAAATGTTTTGGGTCCAAAGTGCACCAAAGGCACATCTGTATTCATATCTCTGCAAAAAAGGGCCTCCATTACCAATGGAGGCAGCAGTGTGTACAGAGTACATTATATAGTAAATGAATAATTCATTCATAACTTTCATAAATATATACAGTTGTCACACATCCCAAGACACATCTGGACTTGCCTCAAGGCGCACCACTGTGCCTCGGCACCATTTGCAAACCAGTTATCAGTATTGTATTAATTAAAACTATCATATTTGTGTATTTTATTTGTGTATTTTATGACGCAAAGTAGTTAGTAGTGTAGAGTAGTGTAAACAGAAAATGCTTGTTTACACATACTTATTTTTGTCTCCAGGTCTCTCATCTTCATGGGTTTCTTGACAGCAGTTGGAACTGGATTTGGAGCCTACATCATGGCCATGGCTGCTCTTAGTCCGTGTCCACTGCTGGTCCACAGTGCCTCTGGAACTGCAATCATAGTAAGATTCATTTTTTTTAAAGAACTGGGAATCAAGATGTTTTATTTATTTAGACTGTGAATTTTGAAGTCATGTTCTGTCTTGTAAAAGGCACTCATTCTGCACCTTACAAAAGAATGCAAGTACAACCCACGTGTCATAGTCACATGTATGTTTAGACTTTATATGATTTGGTTTTGTAATATGATTGACAGGTTTTAACATCAAGTCGTGTCAACTCAAATAACATATCAAGTCATGTTTGTGCTGTAGTTGTAAACGCTCATGTATTTTCCCAGACATGTTGACTCAAGTGTATATCAGCCGCACTCACCCCTTGTGTCTGCTGATAATGGGTGTTGTCAGCATAGTGACGCTTCAAGAAACATCATGCTGCCATGTATCTGGCATGAAAAAGGCTCAGACACTCTTTCATAATAAAGTTTTAGAGTGCAGAAAAAAACAGTTTTAGGAAAAATATCCCAATAGCAAGTGAGATATCGGGTATCAGGGTGACTTTTGGGAAAGGCTGATGGCTAATATTTATTTTTTGTTTTTTTTCTTTTTTATATATTTCCCTTATATTTGTATTCATATTCTCTGTTTCTCCATTGTTCATGTGTGTATTGTATGTGTCCTAATTGTATCACCAAAAGCAGCTTCATTGTTTTTTCTAAACAGAGTTATAAAGAAATTAATTTCATGCTACTGTAGAAAAAAAAGTAGCACCTACATCAAACTACCACACCAAGGCCTGTGAATTATTTTAAGTAACTGGGTCATGATTTCCGGAAAGAGATTTTGGTGTTAATTTTTTATGCTTTGACCACCACAAGCTGAGTGCCATCTATTTCTATTTCTCTATGGCCAGTATCTCCAAAACCTGCCAACTCACACCACTACAGACCCATATATTTTGGATTTTCAGGTGACCAGTGCCTTTAAAATTAATAACACAAAAAAACATTGGCCTGCTACCACACAGTTAAAACAAATGCACTAAAAATTTAGTTTAGCTATGATTGTTGTGTCAGTAATTATGACATGACAACTTCAGCCACACAACAGGAACTTATTTCTTAACTTGCAGAACTTCCACAAAAGAGGAGGAACTAACACGTAAACTGGTTCAGCTTGTTGTCTATTGTACCACTCTGTTCATGAATCACTGTAATGTATAATATTCACCTTTGTTGCAGGTGCTGACCTGGATCCTGTTTGTCCTGTCCCTGTCCTATGTGAAGGTCATCATTGGGGTGATTCTGAGGGATGAGGGCCACAGTGCCCTCGTGTGGTGTGGGGCAGTAGTGCAGTTGGGCTCCATGGTTGGTGCACTGTCCATGTTCCCGTTGGTCAGTGTCTACGGACTTTTCAAGACGGGTGATGCCTGCAACACCAAGTGTCCGATGTAGTAAACACATATGTTTAAGTCAAAGCACTGCTGTAAAAAAACTGAAATGTAATTTGCTCTTATTTTATTAGCACTGAACTCTTTGCAGTCAGAAGCTTTACATATTCCAATTTGTTTCAACAGAGCTGAGAGGTCAGAGATGTTTGCCTACTGATGTGTAATAGATTTGCTCCTCTGTCAGTCAGATGTTAGATTTATGTTTTATATAGTGTATTTATTGACTCATGAAGTGAACTCTACATAAAGACTACATATATAAAATAAAATGGTACCTGTCAGTGGGCTGGATTGCACAAGACATTTTTGTCTGTCCTTCTCAGTCCAGAGGTCAAAGCCAGATTACTTGAATTGTTAACATTATGTGAGAGTATAACTGATTGATGTTACTTTTATAAGAACATATGGTACTTTTGGCTTTAAAATGTGCCTTAATTTGAGACACTGAAAGATTTGTGCTTTTTTTTTTTTAGTGTACAATGTTTAACATTGTGAAGTACTTTGTTTGTGTTACCTGAGTGGAGAAACTGTTCTACAATACTAAATAAAACACTTTTACTGCTGCCTAAGTATGTTGCATTGTACTGCAAAGAAACAAAACAGCAATTCCCTTATACAAATCCAGCTGGGGCAGAAGGCTTTATGTCTAAGTGTTTTTTTTTTTTTTTGGTGTGACTTGCAGAGTTTTGGAGATATCAGTTTTCGAGGTGTTGGGCTTCTCTTCAATATGACCTGGTTACTCAAAATAATCCACAGTCCTTGTTGTAAGCAGTTTCATGTAGGAACTATTTTCTTTCTAGTGGAAAAGTAGACTCTGAAGGAGTTCTGTTAGATTCTACTGCAGACAGAAAGTAGTTTTTTGGTGCTTCGAGCACCAAAAGTCTCATTATAGTGGAACGAAGTCAGACGTTTGATATCTCCAAAACTCTAACTCACACCAAAAGAATCTAGATGGATAAACAGCACTACATATCAGGGGAAAAATATGTATTTTTGATTTTGAGGTGAACTGTCCCTTCAAATATCTTCTGTTGTGTGTTTTGGTTTAAGTGGTAGAATTTGTAAAGGGTACTTTTGAATCAGAGACCTAAGCAGCATTCCCCCACACTAAATTCTGTGCACAGAACTGGAAATGTTGCAGGGTACAGAACAGACACATAATGCAGGAAAAAAGGAAAAATAAGAGATGCAGAGAAAAAGATGAAAAAGAAATAGACAAAAAAAAAAACATTCAGTACACACACAGTCTGTCCAACCCTTCTCTGCCACTTTGCAGTTCACAGTCTCACAGAATTATGTGCCCAGTAGACAGTCACAGTTTTTCAGATATCTGGACTTAAATGTGTGTCCTGATAATATTCCCTAGTATATAGTTCACATGACACCAAAATCCAATGAGCATCAGCAGATTCCTAAAACATGTTTTGTGTGCCAATAGATTTTTTCATTAGAAAAGGGACACATTGGATTTAAAACAATTTCAAAATGCATCTCTGAATTGAAAGTTAAAGAAATATTGCACTATTTTTCCAATTAATAGTCTGTCCACTCCTTAACAGATATACATTCCACACACTACATCTACTGTATTTATCAATGCAATGCCCACTGTATTTTAATAGTTATGAAATAAAAGGCCATGTGAACAAAACTTGAACTCAAAACTTGAGCCATGTGTTGACAGTGGTTCTGAGGTACCTCACAGGTTGGCATGGTAGTGCACAACTGTACATAAAAATTAAAAAGATAACATAGATAAATTCTATTTAAAGCTGCTATTAAGGAACTTTAATATGGTATTGATTTTGGAGGTGCCTGTAGACAATGTTTCTTTTTAACTGGCTAATGTACTCACTGTAATTTGCCTGGGAAAATGGAGACAGACACTTTTTATCTGATTTCAAAGAGCATCCAACCCAGTGGCAGACATTAAGAATAACTATAAGGAAATAGCCAATCTTGATGGTCTTCTTTGTTTAGACCATATAGGTCATAACCAGTTAAAAACTATAACTAAATAACACATATTTTACCTGTTTGGGCACTTTAATTGAAAAAAGCAACTGCAGGGTTCATTTGGAAAAAAAGATATCTTATTTTCCTAAATCACATTTTAATTTATTTTTTTTATTGAACATTTAAGAATGGTGTTTATCCGTTTCCAGAAATTAACTTGTGAATTATTGGTTTGAATCAATGCCCACTGTCTCTGTATGGTACGCCAGTGAATAATTCACTCATTTTGGTTGCCTGCACATCTTCTAAACAAACACTAGATGTCGCTGTATGATCAAAAGATACTCATTGGGAATTGAGGCGATTGCACATTAAGCTGCAGTCAAGATTCAAGATTAACAATATACTAATTATGAAATATAACTTCTTCAAAAAATTGTTTTATGAGGTCATATCGGCTAAATGAGTCAGTAACAACAAACTGAACTTTAAACCTGATTCTGCTTAAAAACTGAGCGTAAACAGAAACTTCTCTGTCCTCATATTGGGTGGTTCTAAGTTTGTTGAGAAATTGCTCAACCTGAGTTGAGGTGTAGGAGTGATGCATGACTCTGGGGTGTTTTCTAAGGTCATGTCTGCATCATATCCTCCTCACACTAAATCAGAGAGAGTGTCTTTGAGGTGTATTTGTGTGTGTGTGTGCGCGTGTGTGCGCGTGTGTGCATGCACGTGTGTGTTTATATCCTTCCTCCAGTCTACGGGGACAAATAGGAATGAGGAACTCATGGCCAGTCAGCGTCTGATTCAGATCCCAGTGGTTCCTCAGAGAACATCTGGGGTCATCATCTCCTGGTGTCTCATACTTCACCTATTCCCCTTATCTCTCCCCACAGTTTCTATGACTTATGGTGTGCTGAGTTTAAAAGGCACAGACCTGTTCTGAATGATTTTAGCAACAGGTAAATATCAGAGTACGGGGAAATTTTTCTCATGTTTTTCTGAAATCGTCTATAAAAACACAGTCCCATTAAGTATTATGAAATGATCCAAGTGCACAGATTCAGACAGGTGGACATGTTGCCCAATATCCAATATGTTCATGGCAGGATGACACAAGTAACATAATGAGAGAAAGAAGGGACTGCACTCTTCCTTATCTCCCTGCCTGCTTCTCTCCTTCTCTCCCTCTGTCCAACTATTTTGATATCTCCTTCTCCCCAGGCTCCTTGTCTTCCTTCATTCATGCATATGGCAGACTTTGTGACCATAATTTCAATTTAAAACACATGAGGGGAAATCCTAGCCTGCGCTGCTCTTTAATGGGCCGTCATGGGATTGGAGTATGCAGAGAATGATTGAATTTTGTGAGAAGGCCAGGAACGATCAAGTCTCGCCTTCCGTTATGCAATCGACCATTCCCCTCTCACAACGCGACGTCTGGTAAAACCTAGAGGAGCTGGGGTGGGGGGGCTGGAAACCTCGACGTCTAGACCAAACTAGAGAAAAATATTTTTTCTTCTAAATGACTCACGTCTATATAAAAAGAGAAACTCAGCTATCATATATAAAAAAGAGCCAAAAGAGATGTGATCTGCCACATCAAAGGCTGAGATGTTGAATCAGGCTGCTTTTAATGGTTGTAAATGAGTCTTTTTACACTGTAATGCATGACATCCTATATTTCCTCGCAGACGGAAACATATGGATCCTATACAAAGCCTGCCATACTGTTTTATTTATATGATTGTGTCATGTCTGTTTTTTCCCTCGACTCTCCACCTGCTTGGCCCACTTTGACAATGTCAAGATAAAAACTCGGCGACTCCAACACACTGAAACACAACAGAAGATATTTAAAGGGACACACTTACCAGATTTGGGAAGTAACTACCAGTACTAAAGCAGAGATTTCAAGTATCTATACATTACTTGATTATTTATTTTTCTTTTTACTTTTACTCCCTACATTTTTTCCCCTACATTCTGTTTTACTCAGTTTTCAGAAAAAATTGTTTTAATGTATTTAAGTTAAATGATAAATTATTTCTATTTTGTGTCATTGTGCACCGCCCCCGCGACATCGAGACTGATTTCAACCTAAATGGATGGGACAAAACACATAGTAAAGATGATTCTCTGGTCTATCCATCACTGCATATCATGCAGGAGTGATGTAACGAAATGAAAATGATGTGACAAGACAGAAAAGATTTAAGATGAGAGATGAGAAATTATCCGCACTGAAAAGAACAGTGTGAAAAGTCAAAAATAACAGAAATGACGATGAGGTTGTTAAGGTGAGGTTCAGTTATCTTTGCACAGAAACTACTGGTAAAAATGTCCTTCATGGGTCTATGTTTTTACTTTTATACTTTGAGTGCATTTCAGAGCCTATAAGTTGAATCAGTACTTCTAGTCTTTTTTAACACATGGATCTTCTTTTACTTGTGTGTACTTTTGCCACTGCTCTAATTTACCACTTTGTGCAAACTTTTTCACACCCGCTGTGTTGGATTACACCGGTGCGATATATCCTCTCAATGAAGCAAGCGAGACTACCTTTCCCGTTAAGTCCATTATATTCAAATGGGCCAGGTCTTTTTCTTTTTTTCTTGTTCGCAACAAGACATAAAGTAATCAAAAGTTAAAAGCAAACACTCAAGGAGGCACTTAGCAAAAAAGAAAAGCTTTTATGATAAAACATTCATATACCGTGCAGGAGACAGGTAATCTTTGAGGATGATAGGGTTGTCTTGTGGTCAGTTTCAGTATAGTATGGCTTGGGGAGCCTTGTAGATGAATGCTCCTAATAACATCCCCGCCCACCCATCATCCAGCGGCCCATCCAGGCAAAACAACTAATACCTGAGTGTATTTCTTCAGTGGTGTGAAGTATGCCTTAAAGAGCTGTTGGAGGCTGCAGTAAAGTAGGGTTCATTACCTTGACAGACTGATGACAGCTAAGAGATATGTCTATACACACATACAGACACACACACATACACATCGACACACATATAAATACTAAAGCGAAGGCTGAATAATTTGCTATCAGTGCTTCTTACGCAATGCACACAGTCAGATCTTTCAGACCTGAGAAAAGGTAATATTTCACTATTTTCTGGAGATCTATACTGTAAGAAGTAAGAAGTAAGAAGTAAGAAGTATTTTGAGAGTCATCTTCTGATGGCATCTAAGAGAGCTAAATGAGAACAAAGATACCACTCTCACATCTGTGGAAGCCGTGACCAGCCATGCTTGCAATTTAAAAAAAAAAAAAAAAGCATTTATTTCGAGATCATACGTTAATTATGTCATTACCTTGACATAACAAAGCTTGTTTTGTCATGATAATGAGTTAAATTATCTTGTTATCTAAACGAAGCTGATTTATTGAGATAATGAAGCAGTTTATACCAAGAAAATAACTTTTGTTTTGGTGTGACCACATTAGGTTTATTATCTTGTTATATCTATATGACCAGTGCTGGGAGTAACATGTCACAAAGTACCTGACCTTACAGTGGCGCAAGACAGTTCAGATGATGTGAGCTACATATTTAGCTTCCTGTGGGTCTTCTTCTACTGAAATCCTATTGTCTAAACCATATACAATAAAAGTGTAGTACACATGCTAGTTGTTACTGCTCTTTGGTGGTGGTAATAATAACTCTGATTAATGATAATGGGTACAATGATAGATAAAAATGTGACAGCTGTCGCTAATTAATATAGCTACACTAAAATAATATAACTATGTTTTCTTTTAAAGGAGTTAAGCAAAATTAAAAAGATGTAACAAAATGAAAATGATGAATAGCACAATAAATAAAAGTGACGTAGCAAGACATAAAACAACATAAACAGGGTAACTAGATGAAAAGAGGTATAAGCGACATAAGATGAAAAAGATGTTACATGACAAAAGAGACATAAGATGATGAAAAATGACATAACAAGATGAAAATGACATAACAAAACAAAATGATGTCAGTGATGTAACAAGATGAAAATGGGTGGAACAGGACAAAAAAATGATGTAACAAGAGGAAAGACATAACAAGAAGAAAACAGCCTAAAAGACGTTTGAAGACAAAACAGACAGAGAGAGACTCGACTGTGGAGTAAGTTTAAGTTAACTTAGCTTTGCACAGAAACAGCTGATAGAAATGTCCTTCAGGGTTAAATTTTACTTTTATACTTACATATACATATACATTTCAATGGCAGTACCTTTTCACTTTACTTGATTAAAGAAGTTGAATCAGTACTCAGAGTATTACACAATTATTAAATTAAAGCAGACATGTCTTTCCCAAGTAACTAATTAGTTTTACACTGCAGTAATTGGTTAAGTAATTCAAATACTTATTGAATAAATAACTAGTAACTGTAACTAATTACTAGATTTCAACACTGAAGATCCCTTTTTTTTCTTGAGATAATGAAATAATTAACTTGCCATTTCGAGATAACAGTATGAACAAAAGTTGTAGCTTGGTTATCTGATGGACTATTGCTTTGTTGGGCAGAGTGGCATCCTGTGATTTTCACTGTGAGATACAGCAAAATGTAATCTGGTAGTGTGTAATCTTTATGTAGGTCCTGGTGAGTGTATTTTTGGTGCCTTTGTATGGGACCTGGTTGGCTGTTTCTGACATTTCCAATCTTTATTCTATGCTAAGCTAAGATAACTGTCTCTTGGTTGTAGCTTTATATTTATCCAGATGTAACAAAATAAAAAAAAACCTTTTTGGTTAGGCAGTAACTTCCTTGGGTCTTGTTGATGCCGTGAGGTTATCAAGCAAGCAGTGGAGGCTCAAGGAATTTACAAATCAGTCACAGTAGTTAGTTAATAACACATAACCCCCCTGTGAAACCAGATCATGTAATTTTTACACTCAAGTTTTTGTACGAATTAAACAAATGATTTATAACATGTTAATTAGTGAACTCTAGAGGATCTGGAAGGTGGATTTTGTTACATTTGGACAGTGCCAGGCTAGCTGTCTCCAGTCTTTATGCTAAGCTAAGCTAACTGGTGGCTCGCTGTAGCCTCTAATTGACCTTACAGAAATGAGAGTGGTATCGACCTTCCTATGTAACTCTTTGCAACAATGCAAATAAGTTACTCCCTCAAAGTGTCAAACTATTGGTTTCATAATTTGAGCTAAAATATGATTAGACATTTCTGATTACAGTCCCTCCTTCTGTTTGGATAAATCATAACCAACTCAGTGAAAAAAGAGAAATAACTAAAGCAGCGAACTCTCACTCCTTCATGTCGGGAAGTCAGTTTGCATGCATGTGGGGTCAGCTTTAGGTCACACTGGGCATCCATTAGTGGCCTTATTTAGAGTCTTATTCCTTTAAGAGGAGTGATTGGCCAGCAAAGACAAAGAATCATTACCTTTGCCCGCCCCCTCCCTGCCAGCAGTCAATAATGAGGGATCATTAAAATGAATAGATGGACATTCCCCTTTTCTCCGGATCCTTATTGCAAAATCAGTGTCAGGGGAAATGAAGATTGAGCTTGGAGAAGGCGTCTAAAAGCCTCACAGTGATTGTCGTGAACTCATCTCCAGTGCCAGGCTCCTTTATCTACTGTAAGAGTCTGCACCTGCCTGAACTCTTGACTAGCAAGGGCTTTTACTGTAGCCCATTAAGAGCATCCCTAATGTGTGCTACAGTGTACTTCAACATAAACATTCTGCATATATACTGAAACGTTTACAGCAAACAATAGAAGAATGATTGCTTCTTGAGACGTCTTGGAGGGTTTTTTTTCTTTTGGATGAAGAAACAGAGCTCTCAGAGTGATCTAGAAAGGGATATTGAATGCATCAACTTTGATGTGAGGGAATAGAGAACTTACGTGTTGTGATCATATAAACAGACTCTTAAAGATAATTCTCACTTTTCACTTTTCTTAAGCGCAAACATCTGTCCCGCTGCTAAATTTTATAAATCCTTGCACAACATTTCACGCATCACAAAAGAGAGGGCGAATCAAGCTGAATGATTGCAGATGGAGAATAAAAGACGGCACAAGATTTTCCAGGCCCCATCTGGTTGCCTTTCTGAGGGTCTCTTAAAGTGTCTTTTAAAAAGGTGATTTGTCTGTGGCTCTGCAACGATGTGACCATGTCAGCGGGTCATCTGCTGGTCCTGTCACATGTGAAACGGTGCTATGAAACGGGTCCGTGCACACCTGTGGAGCCGCTGAAACCCCACCCCAAACAGATTAAAAAAACACATGTAAACACATGCTCAAACACACACATATGGTCTTCATCTTCTTTCTTTATCATCTGAAAGGTAATTGATAAGACGGCCTGTTTATAGTCATCTGACACATGTTTCTGAAGAAAAAGAAAATCTTAAAAACTGTCTCAAGGGACCTAAAAAGATCAAATGTAGACCTGGCTTATGGGACAGAACTATCAAAGGTCCCTTGGTATGGTCAAGCAATTATCTCTTAAAGCATCTCTTAAAGCTACCCCCATGGTTCTCAACATGCCCTTCATAACAGAGGTATATTGAGGATTTACTGCCTGCAGATGGCCGATGAGAGACGAGGGCAGGAGCTCCAGCGCTGTGCCTATGCACTCACTTTATAAAAGCCCAAATCAAGGCCTCTGTGGGAATACGATGGGGGAGGAAGCGGGGCCGTAAAGACGCTATAAATCCGTACAATGAAACTTCTAAGTCGTGCCCTCTGCCAGGTGCCATGTGCATGTGAACCCCAGGGAGAAAATGGCACGTGCTGCAATCATTATGATCAGAGGTTGCTTTTGGCTCGTCTTCGCTGTTCCACCGGTGGGATGCTGCGATCTGAGTCAGTCATCCCATGCGCCTGTCAGCAAGTCAAGTCATTTGATAATTTGGTCAGGCGATCAGTGGGTTCTTCACTTTATCTCAGCTCCCTTTCGTGTGCGTGAGACAACTGCACGTAAGTGAATCATCTGTGACATTTTTATGTATTTTCTGTAAAAATTTTCAGTGTTTAGTTTTTCCTTGGGTAAATCATTGAAATCATGGGAAAAGGATTATACACACCCATCAAATTTCCAGCATGAGAAGTATCAGTTTGTTTGGAATTAAGAGAGAAAAACACAAATCTTGCAGATTACCAAGAAATCATTTTTACATCACCTCAGTAGCTAAAGCCAACGAGACCACAGCTAACTACAAATTTCTGATGTCAGGTAAAGCAGGCATGACTATTTTCCTTAAAATTTCTGTCCACAAGTGCAATAAAAAGGTTTTCCTGGCACACTGAAAAGCAAATATTGGCGAAGAGCTCTACTGTGACTAAATGAAAACAATATAAATAGGCGTATGTGATGCATTGGAGCCCTCTATTTTCCCACAACTTGTGTGAGCCACACCGCACATCATTTGAACCTATTCTATAAAACTCAAACTCAAAGCAGTGCTGTCAGTGAATCCTGCTCTCAAAATTAAGCCAACATGGAGGTGCCAAAAACTGCAGTTTCTCAAAAGGCCACTAGAGGCTGGCTCCAAAAACAAGTAAATCAAACCCCATATTAAAAATGACCCCCTTTACTGCTTGGCACAAAAAATGGTTTTGCCCTTTATTGCTAATTTTTCTGTTCATGACAAGTGTACAGGGACGAATTTTATATAACACCCATTTAAATTATATTATTGCTTAAAGTTATGTATAATTAAGAGATACAGGTAACATCACAGACTTGTCCATGTTTTATTGCACCTCAAAGGAAATACAATAAATTGACAATTTGGAGAATACACTCTTCTTCTTTCCTGATTTTCTGTATTTTTTTCCACGAAACAGTGTGCAACAGTGTGCAACTTTGTGCAATAGTGTGCAGCAGTGTGAAAGTTTTCTCTCATTTGCTGGCTCTGTCAGATGTGTTAACCAATCAGTAGCCAATATGTACAGCCCTGAGCTTGGAGAATGTTTGATTGGTCGCTCTGCCCATGATAGAACCCTAACTACTGCTTCAGACAAGATTTGATTGGCTGGATCAAAATTACAATGACTGGCTGACAATGTATGTAGTGAGATACCAGAATGGGATTCCACTGAATAATGAATAACAGGGGGGGACCAAAATCACAGCAAAAAATATAAAATATACATTCTTCTTTCATGGTTTCTGTTTTTTTTTTTCCAGAGCAGACACAACAGGTTAGTTAGTGACCTTTAGAGGTGCTGGTGGGCAGATTTTGTTGCTCCTTGCGGCCGTAGCTTCATATTTAATGAACAGATATGACTGGTTTTAATCTTCTCATTAAACTCTTGGCAGGAAAGCAAATAAGCATACAATGACTGCAGCTTGAAGTGCTTTGCAAAACATGTAAAATGTGCAAATGTTGGCCGACATACTACAAAGCTCAAGCTGTTAAACATTCAGCAAGCATTCACTTTTTATGCATGCATAATTCAGTGTTTAGGTGTTACAACTGAAAGACTGAATTCCACAAAATATTTAAAGAAATGCATGGTTGTTGCATGTTGTTGTTGTTGCAGACGTTCTGGACTTTTGATCATCAAAAAGTAGATGCATCCTCCAACAGATGCCGATAGATTAACAGATGGATAGAAACCGCATTTGTTTTCATATGAATATTCCACTGCTTTAGTTAGTCTCCTTCCTTGACTGCTGCTTGGGTGGAAACTATGGCCTGGAGTCATCTCTCCACTGTGTCAAAGGGTACGGCGCTGTCAGAGGAAGACTAAGGTAAGAAGGACAGGGTGCCAGGAAAAAGGGGCGTGACTGCATCTGTAAATAGTGGGGCTATTTTGGGCTTACCACGGTCGTACAGGGGAGCACCGCCTAGGCCTGCCTTCTGTCACTATGGCGATGGGCGCTTCATAACTTTGCTGGATGGAAAAAGTCTGGAGGACTGGCAGGTGGTACACAGGAGCGTGGCACAGCTCCCATGGCGAGGAGCTGTTTCACTCATAACTAGCCACCACTAACAATACTCACCGGAAAACACACAGGCCTCTGCTTGTACTCGGCATATCAGCAGCTTGTTGCGTTTGATCCTGCTAAAGTACAGTGCGGGTTTGTATTTGTGGAAGTGGAAAAGTGGAAGACAAGAGCAAATACCAAGCGAACTCTGGCAATTGCAGAGGAAAATTGTAAGATGTAAAACACCCAGTACCTACAACTATTTTGTAGCAATTAGAACTATAATTCTGTAAAACTAAATACTTTAGGCAAACAAATAAAAGTAAAAATTAATTCAGAAATCAGTGTGATACATTATTGTTTTATGTACTAAACTTGGGAAAAACTATATTCTCCTCTGCTTATTTCAATGACAAACTGTCTCCGTTCCAGGTTTTATTAGGAATATAGGTACAGGTTGGAACAGTCTGAGGTTTACTAAGGTCAAGCTATAACACAAGAAAATCACTCAGCCAAGTTACAGTGAAGGCCTTAAAACTAAAGCATAGCCATATGGGCCATGCATGTAATGGTCAAAGAATGCTTTTAGCATAAATTGAAGGAAAAGAATGACAAGAAAGACTGAATCCATTGCCTGCTGATTTGATATTTGTTTTACAAAATGCATTATTTCTCATAAATAGAACTATCTGTCTTTCTGAAAACATACCACCCTTGAAAATGTTTAGTTTTACATTAAAGGGACAGTTCACCCCTGAATGAAGAACACATATTTTTCCTCTGGTCTATAGGGCTGTAAGTAAGTAAGTAAGTAAGTAACTAAGTAACTAGGACTATAGAATAGATTCTGCAAATTTAAGATTTATATGTGCTGAGCACATTTTATAAAGCATTTAAACTTTGCATATTGATTTGCTAGTGAGAGGGAAAAAGAACAAGAACTGTTAATTCTGCCTAAATGCACTTTATTTTGACTTTATTATTATGAAGGGAAAAATGTCCTATATTGTTGTCCTGATGAAATAAAAACAATAAGAAGGCTAACACAGCCTAAATACATTTATTTCTCATTTATAATAATAATAACATATGTATATGTTAATGGAGGTGATGCAGAAATAGAAAAAAAAATGGTCAGGAATTAAATCTTTTTTTTTTAAAGGTGGTTTCCCAAAAAGAAAAAAAAGTCAGGAAAACACTGTGAATTGTTGAGTTTTGGGGATATCGGCCATAGAGATTTTAGCCTTCTCTCTAATGTAATGGATGTAGACAACAATCTGTTTGTGGTGTTAAAAACTAAAAAATAAAAAAAATTAAAAAAAAGAAAAAGAAAAGAAAATAAATATATATAATATAGTGAGGAAAGTGATGCACACATTTAAGTGTTCCATAGAAGAATTATAAGTTTGTTTGGAGTTGAAACATGACCACAAATCATACAGATGACCAGGAAACTGGTCTGTACTTGAATACCATATCAAGAGTCATATCATCATGTCAAAATTGGAACAGTTAAAAAAAGAATAATGGAGAACTTAGATTACATATGGTCACCATTATGCCATTTATTAATTCATTGTTGAGAACACATTAAATGCACTTAAAACACATTTCATTTTTCATAAATATTTCATATTAAAGAGAAATGTTTCACCTTGTGCCTACACAGAAAAGCATTATAGACTTGCAACGATCTTGTAGCCAAGAAAGAGAGTAAGGCACAAAATAGAAACCTTATTCATACAGTTTAGTCATGCTATTATACTATATGTCCAAAAATGTATTAGGAAGCTATATTGTAAGCTACTGTCAGCTAAATGATCCCCAACATTATAACGATGTGCATGCTCCAAAAAGACAGATAACATGGAAAAGACTGCAGCTGTGTGGAAGAAGAGTCGGTGTAGGTAAGTTTATGACACGACAGTGGAACTCAATCTACAATATTTGGTCTGGAAGCAAGAAAATCTGCTCTGTTTCTACGGTAAAGTGCATAATGTTTTTGTACAGGGAGCCGCTCTACGCTAAAGTCTCCGACAGAAAGAGGAAACTTGGACAATAATTTCACCAAAGATAAAATCCTTTGGTTTACTCAGATCAATTATTGCCAATAGTAAGTAACAGTCCTGCCAACTCCTCAGTGGAACCACCCGAATGACGAGTAAAACTGAGCCTGTGGCATACTTAGATTATCCCTGTGCCTATTTACAAGCAAACCTGCAGTGCAAGAAGTAACAGACAAATAAAGATTGTCCAGGAGGATTCTCATTTAAATTCAGCAGGTAAGCATACCATTGTTCAACTATCTTATAGCTGGGGGAGAAGAAAACTCTGATACCTGCCTTTAGAAGCCCCCATAACCAGGGACCGTTGTCATAGGATATGTTTGATATATTTCTCTGATTGTCTGTGCATCATTATCTCATGGTTTGGATGGGATGACTGGAAGACCGGGGCAGGATGATTAAAAAATAGGCACTAAGGTGAAAAGCATAATGCAGGATAGTAGAAATGCACTGTAAAAATAAAAATAGTTGAAAAAACTGAAAAAACTCAAACTCTTATGTTTTGAAAAAGTTTTACCAACTAACAATGTTTTGTTGAGATAATGTACTTTTGCTATTTATATAAACTTGAATCTCTGAGTTTTAAAACCCTCATAAAATCATTAAGTCACTGGGAATAATGGTTAATAATTACTATTTTCAGGAGCAACCATTTAATTTTCAAGCACCTGAATAATGAATTTTGGGAGTTTTAAAACTCAAACATTCAAGTTTACCCAAAGAAAAAAGTAAATTACCTTAACAAAAGATTGCAAAGATGATGGCAAAAGTTTAGTTTATTCAAAAACTTTTGAGCTTGTTTCAAAACCCACAAATCTTGTGAAGGCAGTTGCCTTGAAATCGGTTTTCTCAACTCTTTTTTTTTTTTTTTTTACAGTTACAAATCATATCAGAGTGAAGACAATGAAAAACAGGGAAAGCTAAATAGCAAACTGCATGATATAAGCATAAGGCATACATAAGTACATTTTCAAATACATGTTTATACAAAAGAATATCATACAATAACATTCAGTATAAATGAACAATGAGATAATAATGAGGAAGCAAGAAAAAATACAATTCTAATCTATTCACATACTCCCTATATTTTCCAGCCTTTTATTCTGTTTCCCTGTAAACAAATCATTGAAATGATACAAAAAGGTCATATAAAAACTTCCACTTTGGGTTACAATGAACAATTTTGCATTTGTGTGACTGCTGCTGTTGTTGTTTGCCGTCAGTATCACTGCTGTAAGGCACCAATTCGGTTGACTGACTGCACAGACAAAAGAAGCAAAGTGATGAAGCACGACACTTTATTGTCCCATTAGCTTGTCCATGCATTAACATACAGATCACACTCGAAATGAAGATTGTCATCTGTCAACGATAGACGTGATAATTCAGTCTCATTGAGCTGTTTGGTCCACTAAAGAACATCTGCTGTGAATTAAGGCAAGTGTATTCGTATACTTTGCCCCTGATGTCACTTCCCTTTTTGTAAATATAACATTCATCTGTTTATTCGAATGGAGCTTGCCCAGTGATTGTCAATGTGGATCTGCAGCGAGTCTTCGAGCGAGGAGGACCTGATGGTGATGACGGTCAGGTGGGAGATCCTGGTCTTAACTTTATTCTTCATCATGTGGATCTCTAGGTTGTGTATTTTGTCCTCTTTTTGTTGATGTTGCTGCTCTTTGTGTGTGTGTGTGTGTGTGTGTGTGTGTGTGTGTGTGTGTGTATGTGTGTGTTTGTATGTGTGTTTGTGCTGCTGCAGAAGACTTCTGGACGTCTATGCGTGAGTGTGCACGGAAATGCTGGAGAGGTCGTTCCTGATGATCTCGTTAACTGCGGAAAGAAAAACCAGAAGATGTGGATCATTATTAAGAAGTCGCAATGAATAACAATTCAGATCATTAAAACAGCATTGCATGTAATGAAGAGAGGTGGCCTAGAAGTTACAGAGGTGAGGCTTGTGATAGGATAAAGAGTCTGACAGTTTGAATCCCAGCAATACCTGGATTTCCAACCAGGAAAAGTGGGCAACTGCCCCAGAACCCCAGAAAGGTCCAAGCTCACTATGTTTCTACTTGTGCATGTTAATTTATAGGGTCAAGCCACAGATTTTACATATTAAAGTTGGGGTTGGCAGTTTATTTTTGCCATTAGTGGGCAAAAATTTCAAAATAACATTTAAACATAATGTAATTTAAATGATCTGAGAAAAAACTATATTCTGCTCTTTGCTTTGGCCCTGTTGTCAGGCTAGCCTGTGACGGGAGACTTTGGCCAATCACACAGTCCATAAGATAGTTGATTATTGATTCTTTTTACTAAAATGTAAGGATTTGAAGGATTTCAATAGTAAACCATCTTTGAGCCACTAATAGCCACTGGGCTATTTACGAAAAAAAATAAATAAATAAAACAAAACAAACGCATCAATGTAGCGAGGAGGCTGTGGTGGATAAATGGGTCAAACTTACACCGTGGACCCCGGGGTTTTAGTGCATGACATAGTTTTTTCTTTTTTCAGTTTTCAGTTGGAACAACAGCGAACAGTTCAGGCAACAATATTGCTTCTACTTATGTGTCTGCCATTAACGTGTAAATAATTCCACCCTGGGTGCAAACAGCATTGTTGGCAACTGACACCAGCCAGGAAATCTGGTTGAAAGCAGTATTCTAGTGTAAACAGGGGGTATGGGTCCATTAATAAGGGCCCAGCAGCTCCTTTTGAGCAGTAAAATCTAGTTATGATCCCTGGAAATGCAGGGGAAATAAAAGTTACAAGTGTAGAAGTTTTAAAAAGTGTGTATCTAATGTCTTCATCCAATGACACTGGATTGATTAACAGAAAATACTTGAAACTTTGACTGAAGACGATGGAACTCTTTAGTTTGCAGCCTGCAGTAAATAGTGGTCACATGAGGTAATAGTGGATATCAGTAGCTGCAATCCAAACATATCATTGTCGTTACCAGTCTCATATCATCCCCATACACACATCTCTGTTTTCAAGTCATGGTCTTGTCTTTCCTGCTCGGGTTCCTGTGCCCGCGCCTTTCCCACAGTCGGGCAGACACAGATCACTCCACTGCCTTTATCTGCTCTGTGTTCTTTGGCAAAACAGCGGGAAGTGACTGTGAAGATGGCGAGGACCCCCGAGCCCTGTGTCCTGACGCAAACAAGAAACTCCTCAGTTATAGAGCTGGCTGTGATAAAGTGAGCTGATGTAGACATAGAGAGAGAGAGTGAGGGAGAGAGAGTCTGGTGAAACCACCATCCGCAGTGAGGAGCCGAGACAGGAAGTCCACCCACTCTGAGGCCCGAAGAACGCCTGCAGTCTGTTATCACTAGATACTGTTTGTTGAACGGTGCATCTGTGCTGATCAGGACGAAAACATCACTTCACAGAAAACAAGATGAAGGCCTTTAACAAGTCTGGTGTGTAAGATTTAGAACTTGAATATAATGTTTTCTTGACTTTATAATCACTTGAAAATAAGAAATGTGGGGTTTTTTTTGTTTTCCACTGACTCCACCATGTTGCACCAACATGTTTCTACAGTAACACAGACTGGACAAACCAAACACTGGCTTTAGATATGGCCTTTTGCCAGCATAAGATCTTCTACATGATTGGAAGGGGAGGGTGAAGCAAGCAGTATTCAGCTGGTTGTAATCTATAACCTCACCGCTAGATGGCAGTATATCCTACACACAAGTCATTTAATACTCAACCATTTCAGTGCTCTGAATTATCAGTACAATGCCAGTTTTGAAGCTATGGTGCTAAGAGAATGCAAAAAAAATTGCATGTTTCTACTCTTCTTTTCTTGTACAGCAATGGGTACAATTTACCGCTTTTCACCCTCTTCTCCGCCAGATTAACTGTGATTCCAAAAAGATGTGTCTTCAGAAAATATTTCAAAAACAGGCTTCTAAAAATGTGCAGATTTCATTTCAAAAATACAAAACACTATTTTTCCTAAATCATTTTGAGAATTGTTCAGTTGCAGGTTGAAAGAGAGACAATATAGATTAGTTTGAAGAGATTTCTCACCAACAGGTCTAAAGATGTAATTGTATAAAACATCATAAATATGGAACTCTTTGGCTGTGTGCTTTCAACAACAACAACATCATAATCAGACAAGTCTTGTACATAAATGTAAAATAAGGCATTGCTCTCGATGTAGTATAAAGAGCGACAAAGTCCTTATGGGCACTGGAGATGTGGTGGATGAATGAGTTTTTTTTCCTGGATTTCACATGAAAAATTTGGCTGTGTTTTTTTAGTTAGGCTCCAAAGTGACAATAGGCTGTTATCTGAACATTGCAGAGAATGAAAATGTCATCAGTGAAATATGGTCTCAATGTGAAGATCAGCATCTTCAAATAGTCTGTGAAAATTTCCACTTTTGAATCTATTCTGAACATCTTTTCATTGGTGACCATAGTCATTTTTAAATGTCTTTTCAACGGAAACAGGCTTACTGGATAGAATGATCAGCTGTCGATCTGGAGAGGAGACCACAGAGAATGCCTGTGTATAGAATTATGTACTATGTCCCAGAACACATGTTAATAAATAATGTGCCGGGCAGATTGCACTTTTGAAATAAGTAGGCCACACACCTATAAGAGCATGCCCTCCTTTCTAAAATGCTGCCAAACACCCACCTACTGTATTCACACACACATACACACACAAACAGGTTGGTTGGGACTCACCTCCCTAAACAGGAGGAACTCCCATTGGAAAAATCCAACCTGTGCCAACACTGCTTGCTGTTTTCATCTCTATTCCACTCCGGGCTAAACAGGCATTTACACGCTGAAGTTATTTTTAGCTCCACCATTGCAGGACATAAAGGAAGTGTGAGCACATGTAACAATTAAATGATCAAACTTTAATGTTGCTGCTAAGAAGGTGAGAAAAAAGCTCCAGGTAATTCTGATGAAGGAAAGGGAAAACCCAGCAGCACAGTGGCAAAAAGCCACAAATGTACCCTTTATTTTTCTCAGAGGAAAGCACTGGCTTCCTCTCTTCTTTTCAGTCACTGTAAAAAATTGTGACGTCTCCTCCGCCCACATATTAACTGCACTGTTATTTTTCTGCGCTATATCAACTGATATTTTCCATTGGCATGCCTGATGATGTTCCATTCTGATGAAACGAGTGATATAGAGAGAAAAAAGGTAAAACACTGGCCGCTGTGTTTTTCATCTGTGTACTCTGTCGGCAATGTGAGAATCTCAGAAGCAGGATGTGGCCAACTGTTACACCACAACACAACACCAAGCTGCTATTTATAGCTGTTTAATGGGGTAGCTCATGTCACTATTTAGTTGCAACAGCTTCTGGGAAATGAAGAAATTTTTAAAGAACAGTTTCTGAAACCTGAATGACACACGCACAGGTCGTGACTGTGAATGTGCGCCTGTGCAGTTATTTTTTAAATCCCTCGTACTGTCTTTTACCACAGTTCTTCAAATGATTTTAAAGTAATTTCATTAGATCTTGTTTATTAAATTTTAATTAAAGAAGCACGTAGCAATTGTGCTGCAGTCCAAATAGCGAGTTGGAGCTATGGACTGTATATTAAATAGATTGAATTTTGATTTGATATACGTTCTATGGTTGAAGAAGATTGTTACCCCCTGCCGCCTCCTCCCCAGACTCAGGGAAGCTCTGCAGGCTGCAGGAGGTCTGCAGGGGAGCGGGAAACATGCAACATCATAAATTGGCACTAACAAATTTCTAGATTTAACTGTTAGAAACATCTATGGCCTCTAGAAGATTATTAATGTTTCTTTATGACTCATAAACAGACACCAACTCATTTGGTGAACATTCGGCATTAATGTGATCTCTAATTAACTTGAAATGGGCAAACAAAAAGCTGTGGCTGCAGCATTAATGTCAGAGAAGAGAGTTTTTCAACTTAACATGTTTTCAACTTAACATGTGTCCAGAAGTTTTCACATTCTGGACATTATGTCTTACATTACAGCAAATATATTACAGATTTCTCCTTTGATTTAAAGGTGCTGATTATTTTGTCATGTGTCACAGCTTTGCAAATGCATATTTTTCCTTCCATGACAGCACTTCATTTTTGAGTCTCACCGTCCATCAAGTGACTAGATAACCACAAAAATGCAGAATAAGAACAGGCAGTCAGACATGCTGAGGAACATTTTGTTCGGAGTGGAATTTGGCTCCAATAACTCAACCCCTTGCGTAATATGAATGGGCATCAGTATCGTACAAGGTCTCCTCTGTAAACTAGGTCTTGTAAAGTTAGTTGTAGTGTTTTACAAAACATGCCAGAGGGGTTATTTTCCACTTTCATGATGTCTATAGTCTATTGTAAAAAAATATCACTATTGTATGTTACACAATAACAATGCAAAGTTATATTTTATATGTTTATTGTCAGATATGAACTCTCTGTGGCCTGGCATCCATCTCAGCAGCACTGGAAACTCAGTTTGTTTTTTTCTTTTTTCAAGTTGCCCAGGTTAATAATGGAAAGCTGTAACTGGGAGGATACCCTCTCATGAATAAACAAAAACAGCGGAAAACTGCTCTCCAAATATTCCCCTGCTGAAAAAAAAAAAAAAAAAAAAAAAAAAAAAACGTGCCCTGCTAGTCTTAGTTAAACAGAGTGACATCCTTTATTAGCGCTGGTGCCAGTGCAATCAGTAAGCCGCAGCCCGGACCTGTCAGGACTTATACTTAGGGCCGGGCGGGTGGGAGATCTATTTCAGGCAGGTGTGAGAGTGACATAAAAATATGACTGTGATGCCAGCTGTGTCGAAGAGTTCAATGGACAATTCAGCTCCTTTGTGAAGGCCTACCAGTGTTTCTTGGCAGCTTGAAGCTAAACCCCCGTCTCCATCGGGCGTGGCTGCTGGCTGAATGAATGTTGACCCCGCTAAAATAATCCGTCTGTATCAACTGTGATGGAAATGATTTGCTTCTACCTGCTAGAAGAAGGGGGTGATGGCAGTGGAGTACCTCCAGCGCTGCCTGGGTCATGTAGTGCATACATAAACAACACAGTACAGGAGGTAAACTTTTATAAACTGCACCGTTTCAATTATCAAATTAACTATGTAAGACGCACAGCAGGGCAACAGTTTGCTCATGTGTGACAGGTTGTCTGAGACCAACCATAGCAGAAGGCCCAGCGGGCTTTCAGACCAAAAATAGCACAGCTTTAAAAAAACACAAGGGGCTGCGTAGGTGTGGGCATGTTGCTACAGGTACCGCTGGGAAGATACAATCTCAGAAAGGAAGTCCAGTTTGAGAAACATAGACAGGGTTTTGAAGGCTTAAAGGGACCCTTCAACGCAAAATAAAAACACTTTTTTTTTTCATATATTGGCCATAGAGATGTCTGCCCTTTCTCAAATATAATGGGACTAAATGGCACTAAAGTTGCGGTGCTTAAAGCACTAAAAAATACACCTGAAAAACTCAACAGCAATGTCTCTTTGCAGCAGTCATGATCCAGTTACTCAAGATAATCCACAGACTGTGTTCTGAGTTTGATGAGGAACTATTTTCTTTCTGTGGTAGAAAGGAACTAAAACACCAATGTTAAGTTTTTCAATTCTTTTTCTTTTCTTTTTTGGCAGTTTGAACATGAGTGCAGTCTACTTCTATTTTATTCTAGAGAGGGCAGACATCTCTATGGCTGATATCTCCAAAACTCTGCAACTCACTCCAAAACAATCTAGATGGATAAAAAGCACTACAGGTAAAATGGAGAAAATGTATTTTTGATTTGGGGCTGAATTTTCCCTTCAGTGGACACCAAAACAAAGCACAGCAGTTTATAATACAATGAGTAAGTATTTTAAAACTGTGGAAAGCAACGTGCCTGTGGAAACAAGCCAGCTGGTCTGTAATTCTTAATACAAAGGACCGGCATACCACCGGAAGTCTATGATAAGTTATGATAGTCAGATAGCCTGATTATCTGATTCAGCTTCTATTTTGTTTCCACTTCAATCATTTTAATTCCGTATGTAAGATAGTATTTTCCATTTTGAGGGAGAAGAGTTAGTTTGCCCCATTGCCACTTGCCAATTAGTGGTGATTAGATTTGTCTCACTGATTTATTTATTGTCTACACAAAAGCTATGGTGGGTGTAGCTAGGAGCAACCCAATGTTTGTCATGCTGATCAAAGAAACATGACGATTTTAGAGTTGTTTTTTCGTACGTTGACTGTTTTTTCTGGCTCTGGCACAGGAAGATGATGCACTCAAAAGTTTTTCCAACCATGAAAAATGGTTGGAACACCAACACAAAAACACCATAGCTACATGGAACACCACAAAAATGTGGGCAACCAGCGATTACAATCTAGAAAACTAAGATATGCTGTGAGTTTCATGATAAGACAAAGTATGAGGCCTAGGTGATGAAACAATAGCGGTATTTATCTGCATTAGACACTTAATCAATAGCAATAGGAAAACTGTTTAATACAATGTTCAATACCTCAACTTAAATGCATTAAATGCAAACTGACAAGAAAGCACAGAAGGAATACATAAACAGCCTATTACAGCCCTTGTTAATGGAGTGGTTGAATTCAACCTTTCTTTTTTCTTTTTTACGTACTCATCAAAATCATCATCAATCAATAATTTTTCATATCAAATGAAATTAAGCATTTTATCAAATATTCAAACCTGCAAGCTGGAAATTGGTAAGTGTCTGGTGCTTCAGTTTGGACTTTTTATTCAGTTATTTTAGATTTAGTTAGCAATGTTAGAGGAGAGCGGTGTGCACTGGAGGTTCGATAACAGCTGGGCTTCCTCAGAGAACAGAGGATGTCCTACGGTCTGCTGAGATGCAGAGCCTCAAGGCCTGAGAGCCTCTCGGAGGTTCCTGCTGCCGTAACACGATCGCCCTTGGCCAAATCAGGCCTGACTGGCAATGACCTGACGGAGAGTGACTTCACCTCCCCCCTGGCTTCCCTCAGCTGACTATCCACAACACAACCTCTGACCTCACGGTTGTAACGGAGGCTTCCTGTCAGGGACGTCTGGAGTCTCTTGATGCCAGTGGGGCGAAGGGCATCTTCCTGAACCTCTCTCACTTTCACTGCATGAGTAACCTGCAGCTGTGTCAGGGTCAAGGACCTTAACACTGTTCCAGAAGGGGGTATTTCCTATTCTTACCTCCTGTAGTAGCACTACAGGTCTGTGCAAATGAAGAGGTAGCTTCCTTCTATTGTGGTACTTAGATTCGACTTGAGGAAGTGAGTCTGAGTCATATGAGGTCTTTCGTATAAACACAGATAAACACTGGCATCGAATGTGTGCAGGCGCTCACAGAGACTGGCTGCAAGACAGGCTCGAAGCTGAACCTCATCTGAACTGCTTTCATGTGAAATTGATTTGGTGGGGAAGCCAAACTAAAGCTCAAACTTGCTGGAGAGAGACAATTGAATTTCCTGCTACATATTACTTTTGTTTCCCCACTATATCAAATCTTCTCTCAGCCTCAGCAGAAACACTTAATGGACAATTTGCTGCCTCCCACACACGGCTCGAACGGCTGGACGGAGGGGCTCGGACAGTGTCACTTATCTTGCACTGATAACTAGCAGCGTCAAAAATAGGGAGGGGTCAAAGGTCGGAACACACGCGCAGAGAAATAAAGATGGAGAGACTGAAGGAGAACGAGCGAAACGGAGGGAGACACCATCATTATTCCCACAGATAAACACAAATGGAAAGAGACAAAGTGTTCCACTAATGCTTCATCATGATAAAGTGCTTCATAAATTCATCCGAGCCTCGCAGGTAGACAGCTCCTAATCCATCGTAGGGATCCCTTTGGGCCTAATGATGTGATGATATGTACAGACAGCATATTTCATCCCCACAGCTAGGCTGATGTGTGAAGCCCTGGGCTTTCCCATGTGGAACCACTCAGTCTCCACTACAGACAGATGAGATAGCGAGGAGAAAAAAAAAGAGATAGTGCTGCAGAGCGAGGGTTTGTTTTAAAACAAAGCTGAGTTTACCCCGATCGAGAGCCGAGGTTTTACAACCGCCCCGCAGCAGCTGTGTGGTATACTGTGAAAACACCGCTGTGCCGGGGCCCGCAGCCAATCATCTCCTCACACTGCGAAGGTGAACAATGATAGCATGAAATTTCTGATTTAGACTTAGAGGTAAAGGCAGAATTCCTTCTGGGGATTCTTCTCAATTTTGCTCTTACTGTCCTGCCGCTTCAGTCCAGATAAGAGATATGAGTTGATAAAAATGTCGACACGTGTCTGAAATTTCTTCAATTATTACTGTGCACTCAAAGCAACAAGCCTAATGAGCAGCAGTGAGTGGAGCTGCAAGTTCTTTGTGAACAATATTGCCCTGGGTCTTGCCTATAGGCAAGGTACAGGCTGCCTTACCTTCCTGGAGGCATCATGTGGCTTGAAATTGATACCTTCATGTCTCAGGGCTGAAAAAACCCAATTTTTGTTTTTTGTGTTAATAATTTAAGCTACATCATTAAGTATTATAGTTAATGTAGTCATAAAAAGATGCTAGAACTGAACATTAGTCAAAAAGAAGATTGTAAAGACGACTGTAAAGTTCATTTCTCTTTGTTACAGAGCCAAGAAAGCCCATGCTTGTAATTTTTTTCATGCCATTATCTCAAAAATCACAAGTTAATTATCTTGTTATCTTGAGAACAAAAAGGCTGATTTCTTGAGATAACAAGATGATTTATCACACAAAACACAACTTTTGTTTTCAAAAAAAAAAAAAAAAAAAAGGCAGGATATTTATGGAGAATTTGAAAAAGAGTGCCTGGTTCACTTGATAACACCTGATCACTATCAGGACTGTGATAAGTAACGGATACTCCTTGCTCTCACGTTAAACTGGTTGCCACAGCTGTCAACATGTCGTGTATGCATGCTGGAATGGAACTACTGATCTCTGATAAACAGAGGTAAGAAAAAAAATGCCTTTTATTTTCTTGTGATAGCAGATTATCTCGTTATCTCAAGATAACAAAGCTCATTTTCTCAAGATGACTGAATAATTAACTTGTGATATCAAGATAACGGCTTTTAAGAAAATACTTTTAAATGTGACCATTCTTGACTTCATAAAATACCAGACACCTTTCAGTACAGAGCGTTATATTTCTACTTTTTGTTGTACAACCATTATAATGCAAAACATACTGTATAAAAAATGTATTTCACACAGCCTCATTCAGTTTTTTACTTTAGTGATGGCAGTCTACTTTTGTGGAATATAACAAAATGCAATTGCATCCCATTCCCTTAACCTGCTATTCTTATTTCTGTAAAAGAACATCCGTTAGGTTTCTCTTAGTATTGTGCATTGGACATTGTGATGCACACATCTTTCCCAGATTTCTTCCCCCAACAGTTGAGATTGCAGTTTCTCTTGGTGACTCAGAAAGAAGGTCTGAAGTCTAATGCAAGACATACATGGCCCACCAAAACTGGTAATTTCAATAATGATATTAATTACAATTTAACAAACTAAAGTAACACATTAAAGTTACTATAAAACAAACTACTTTTCCTTAAACCACACATACTTGTTAAGGAGCATTATTCTACTTTTAGGTAATGCAAATAACTGAGTTGGAAAACTGGAAACTTTTAGGGAAACTTGTCTTAAGTTTAAGTTTCATTAATGTGAACTGTTGCTTTGCAAGCAATGAGATTATTAAGTACATATGAATCAAAGCAATTATTTTCATCCAACTTGATCTAACTATGAAACTTGATTCATTTGTGTTTTACAAATTTAAGTAAAGTTGGTCCAATAATTCTCTTTTTTCAATGTAAGTTAACTTCTGATATCAAATCTACACTCTTCCACAGAATCATGAAAATGAAAGAGATAACTGAGGAGAGAGAAAATGAGAAGAAAGAAGAAGGAATGAGACTGTAAAAATGTGTGTTTGTAAAGCGCTGGCAAGATTTGAAAGTTGATTCAACAGCAGGAGGGCCGAAGAGGAATGCCAAAAGAGGGGTAATCACCTACAATCCCTTTTTTGGAGAGTTGAGGAGAAAATAAGAAATAAAGTGTGGTGTGTAAACAGTAAGTGCTCTGATGTCACTGAAGAGATTTCCAATCAATACGTCTGCTGCTGTTTTTAGACAAGGGCTCCTGGCTCAGTTGGATAAGAGAGCTGGAGCAGCCTTGAGAAAGAACGATGACACACTCCGTGAGCCTCATGTGGAGAGACAAAGTGGAGCTGGGCTCTAATCTCCACCTGTGAGTCTCTGATGTGCCTCATTTTTCAGAGGACATGCTTTATGGCTCTCTGTAGTCAGCCGAATCTGACATGTTGCCAAATGACCTGACCCAAGAGAGTTTAGGTGTCTGCCTAGTCCAGATTAAAGTCACTTGAAAGCAGCCAATTTACCCAGAAATGCTGTGATCCAGGCTCGAGAACAATAAAACAGCAGTATCCCAAATTAGAAATCTAAAGACAACAACTTTTACTGAAAGCCCCACCACTGACGTGCTTATTTTGGCTGCAGCGGAGCACAACCTCGCTCTTTGATCTTGCATGGTGTGCTGTGCCTCTCCCTATCTCACCTCACTCTGTCTCTCTTTGTGAGGCTGCCACTTCCCTCTCCTCCTCCTCCTCTCATTTCCTCCCGGGCCCAGGAGGCCGCGGGTGTGCTCACTCGAGGTCGGCCTCCTGGGAGGATGAGGGGGAGGTGTTTACATGGTTGGAGCTGCTCTCCTGTGCCCTCATCACTGACTTCTCTGAAATCGTTGAACAGTCGGTTCAGACTGCTCTGTAAACAATAACAAAATAAAAAAAACTATATAAACTACAGCATGGCAACAAATGAGACATACAAAATGACTTGTAATAGAATTGCCAGCATGGATACAAAAATCTTGCCCCAAAATGCAATGCATGATGAAAAGAAAGGAGTGTCTCACTCAATCTTCATGAAAGCTGACACATCCTATCATTTATCAAACAACAGCTCCTGAACATTTTGGCTTTTGAACCCCGAAATGTAATATTTAATAATATGTACCAAAGATTATTGCCTAATTGTTTCATTTGAATAATATTTATTGGCCCATAGAGGTGAAAGTATCCAGTACCCAGCAGGATAATTTCGTTTGAAGGCAAGACAAAACTGAAGATGTTTGTCTTTTATCTTTGACTTATATCAGGACCCTTTAGGCATCGGTAGCCCCATGTTGGGGACCAAAGATATAGTGCCATGATTTTCAAAATGAGGGTCAAGGCCTGTTGTGGTCCACCAGGGGGCCCTCAGCAAATTGGAGGGAGGATGTGGGAAAAGGCTTCATTTAAAGAATAAATAAATAAAACCTAAAAACATATAATACTCTGTGCATTTTCAAGTATAATTTATTATGTAATATATCAATTAATATTATTACATAAATAAAATAGATCATTCTGGAGTGATTTTTTTTTTATATTTTTCTATAGAACTTGGATTCCCCCTTCATTTTAAAATCATTCCCTCTGTATTAAAACACGCAAGGAAGTCCTGAATTCTGTGTAATAGGTACTATAATTTGTCATCAATAACCACAACCGGAAATATACATCATAAAATTGAGAGCTGTGATTTTTTTCCGTTATTAGAAAACAGCCCATCCTCCCCAGCTCTTGCTGCTAGAAATCAGCGCGGTTGTTCGAGGGGAAGTCCGACAAAGAGTGGGTAAGGACGACTAACAGGGTCACGACTTTTCCATAAAAATTCAGCAATTTTTCTCATGTAAGTTGCCAAAAGCACCTACCTACTGCCACATTACTCTTGTTAGTTCTCATAACATAGGTGTGTTTTTTTAGTGAGGATTCTCAGTGAACTTTAGCAACAATCTTGAATTCTACTGGGGTCTTGAAGGTAGTTAAAGACCCTTAAAAAGTTTCTCTTTTTATTGTCTTTAATATATATGTGTGTGTGTGTGTGTCTTTTCTTGCTCATGTTCCCTTTTGTACATGCAATGATCTAGCACACTAAATGGCATTAAGTCTGCTTGCACATAATGTGCAATAGTGTTTTCAAAAGAAGTGAATGCCACAGTACCGCCCACACTATTTGACTGACACGCGATGTCAACAAGCGCACGGCAGATGCAAAATACTAAGCAGCAAAATGGTGCTTTCAGTTATTTTGATTACACAGTTGAGTTTGATTGAGCTGAGTTGTGAAGTATTTATTTAGCTGCAGCAGAGGAATACCACAACACAACTCAACAATCAAAGTGTTTATCAAAGGCAAACACAAAAGTAGGAAGCTTCAGAGCTTCTGACATAAAGTGTGTATGGATGACTCAAGACTGTGAGAA
Organism: Lutjanus erythropterus; assembly: GCF_056507025.1. Taxonomy (NCBI): domain Eukaryota; kingdom Metazoa; phylum Chordata; class Actinopteri; order Lutjaniformes; family Lutjanidae; genus Lutjanus; species Lutjanus erythropterus. The sequence continues at coordinate 11,391,506 of NC_139325.1, forward strand.
ATCAAAAGCTCACTTTCACACAAGTACTGAAGCACGACCGCATAAAGCAAACACCCAAGCCTGAAAATACACCAAACTGAGGGGAAACACACACATCTTTGTGATTGAGATATGAAAGGAGACAGATTAAAACTCTTTGCATGGCTCATTACCAACGGGTTTATGGTAAAATAACTCAGGCATCTGATAAACGCGTTGTGATTGATTCAGAATTAGAAACGTATGCTCCCGGCGGAGGCTGATGCAGACGGCTTGAGATTTCACTGGGTTTGAAAATGGCACACAGAGAAAAAATATGAGCACATTGAAACAATCATACTTCAGTAGGTCGCAGCCGTCTGAGTGAGAATTTGGCCGTGCACCTGCGTATAATACGATTTATGACTGCATTTGTATTGTGCTTCTTTAAATCACCTGTTGCCTGTCAGTTGTTATGTGGGATTTCAGATTTGTTTTCTTTTATTTATACAAAGAGAAACTGTGCTGTCTGTCTCCAAAAAGGGTTACCTCAGTGCAAACTTTATTGTTCACTATCCATCACAGACAGATGCCTCTGAGAGGCTCCTTCCTGTTTTTTAATGTGCATGTCTGCCTGTGAGTGTGTATCTGCACATCATGGCCTTTGGTGAACCTGTCTGTTTTGCACTCTGCTAGCAATAGTTTTGTTCTGTCAGGAGGCCAAAATTGGCCAGTTGTTGATTCTGCTGGTCTGTATTTTTTGGTGTGCGGAGCTGAAAGGCCTCTGGGGCAGGAACTTATTCAGTCCAAGACCTGCCCTCCTCCAAAAAAAGAAAAAAAAGAAAAGGTGTTTCCCAACTGTACCAAAGCACAAAATGAATTCACCCTTTCTATGTCCCACCCCTTTTCACCTTTTGCTCCAATGACAATCGAGCAAGCTTTGAACCTGTTTCCTTCAGATATGCTATGTTTTAGGCTTATATGTTGAAAAGAACACCACATTTTGAAGGTGACTGAAAGATGTTGATGAAGGATATTCTGTTCTACTATAGGATATTCACATCTTAAGCTAATGTGAGCAAAATGCTAGCTAACAATGCTGCCAATCTACTTCAATCATTAGCTAGCCAGTTAGCTAGCCTTTGCTAACGTTAGCTAGCTTAAGATGTGACATAAATTTCACTTTTACATGAAAAGCAGAATTTACCGAGGTGCCAAGTTTGCTCTGCTGTTATTGGATCATAGAGCTAAAGGGGTGGGCAGAACAAACCACAATTTAAAATGTATATGAAATGTGTTTATTTCATTATAAAAGTAGATCTCAGCAATATTCAAATCTGCTGAGTGCAATGTTAAGTTTCTCACTTCCTCATGACAAACTTTCATTGTCCACTGAAACACTAGAGGGCTTTTAATTTGAAACCGATACAGGAAGTGTTGAGTTTGCATCTGTCACAGCCTATTGCAGTAACTTTCAAGGATTATTTATGTCCCTTTTTTAGAATAAAATGTATGCCTCTGTTTCACACAATGTAACCATCACTGCTCACATACTTTCATGTGTCCTTTACATTCACATGGATGTTAAGCAATAGATCCACTAGAGGGCGCCACTCAGAGTCAAAAGTTATTTAGAGGAAGAAGAAAAAAAGTCAAAAGTTTGTGACAACAAAAAACATGGTGATGCTGGAAGAGGCAGAAGAGGAAAAAGCAGAGGCAGGGTTGTAGACATAATACATTGCGACATGTGGATGGAGAATTCTTTTCACTAACTAATTGATGATGAACATCATATCCAATATTTAAGGACTTTTATAAATGTCTTTGCCGTGTCCTGTGGCTGTGTCTCGCTTTAAGTATTGGCTACATTTCAATACTGCCCCCACAACTACTGGTGGTACTACTCTGTCTTGTCAGTAAGGCCTGTATCCATAAGCTTTCAGAAAACGTGCACAAATACAGGCTAAATGAATGCAGAGTGTTGAAAAAAGGCTCTGTCTGTATCCATATCTAACATTTAGCATAAATGAGCCTTATCAGAGCAGTCTGGAGGAGATTAATGAGGCTTCATAGAAAAATATTGTAGTAATGGCCCACATTTCTTATCGTACCTAATATCATACGAACTATCATTATCATACAATGGGTATGGGTTTCTGTTTCTTATTCCCTGCTGCTTGTCACTATTTGAAGAAAAAAAAACACACACACACAAGCATGGCTTCTAGACTCTATTTTTTTTTTTTTATCTAGAAGTACACTGGACATTCTAGTGCTGTCTTCCTGCTGAAAATGACACTCAGAGTCTCTTATGAGATGTTTTACAGCTTTGGATAGCACGCTCTGATGAAAGTAACATTTCCACTTATCCAGCATCTCGGTGAGCTCGATAGAGGGTGTCAGGAGGCTTCATCCTTAAGTCACATAAAAGGCTATGAATAGTATACTAAAGGTAACTAAATCTTAAAAAGATCCTGCTGCGCACAAGGACATAGCCTCTCTTTTTTCAACATCCCTGCTGAGCTGCAGTGATCTGACTCTGTACTGAAGCAGAGTGTGATCTGATTAACACTCTGTCTGCTGACCCCGAGAGCTGGCCCACAACTTTAAATCCTCAGCGCCTGCAGGGATTCAAAGAGACTGAGGAGGAGGTCACCTCGGGGCACATCGTGGACTTATTCACGTATAGACCAGTCTAGAGGCAATCTTGGCAATCGTTCCACTTATCTCCTTTCCAGAACCCTCGACCTCGCTTTGATTTTCATAGACGGACAAACTTTCATCCATCTGGACTCCGGAGACGGTATAGTTTTCAAGTGTCAGAGTCAGAGATGAAGACAGGGCTCCTCTTCCAGGGATAGTAGGTGAGACAGAGACGTTTGCTGTCACCTGTAAATCACAGCACCACATTTTCACCTGCTTCTGTTCATGCTGCTTCAAATCATAAACCTAACTGTTGCCAGGGCTCGGGGAGTGAACCTGCCACTTAAATACCTTAACAGAAACGAGAGCCTGCTACTTTACTTCGTGATGCAGTAAATCTAAAAGATTTAATTAAAACATACGTGACATTTTCATTCACAGTGTGTTTAGGAGCCGAGTTTTCCAGCTCCTACTCCCTGAAGATTTGACATGGCTGATTTACAACATGAGTAGAAAGAGTTGTCTCGTCTTCAAGTGCTGGAAGCCACAATAGATTTGAGGAATCTGACAGAAGAGTCATTTGTCACTTTCAAGGCATAAAAACAACGGAACCACTTCCTAATAACACCATTTATACACTTTTTATGAGTTGTGAAGGTGCTTAATTGATTTGTCGATTGAAAAGAAAAGCAAATATGTCAAAACATTTGCTGGTTTCAGCTTCTAAAATGTAAGGATTTGCTGTTTTTCAGGAAATTAAGAATGTTTGGGTTTGGGTTTTTGACATTTTGTAGACTAAACAATTAATCATGAACATAATTGGCAACTTAATCAATAACAAAAATATTTAATGGCATTATATTATTATATTAATAGTTCATGAATAATTTACAAATGCTTTTTCATCACTTATAAATTATCAATGAATATTAAACAGAAGGCTATTTTACAACTTTAAACATGGTTTATAACTTTTCTATAAGGCATTAGTAATAACACTGTAGTAATAACAATAACTGTTTATGACATATTGACACTTGGCACTAAGAGATGCCTTTTTAGAAAGCCATACCACAACCCTTTGGATTAGTTAACTTTAGGCCACTAAATTTCACATTAATAATTAGTATATTAACACTTAATAAATGGTTTCAACACCATATGTAGTTGTATATACATATAGTCTTTAAGGACATTATAAGTGTTAATTTATGTACTTACTAATTCCCTCTGAGACACATTTGTAAATGATGTTATATTAACTGGTGATAATTAAAGAATAACAAAGTATAGCATATCTGTAGTCATATGTGCATAGCCTTACAATGTGTTATAAAACATTTATTAACTGTTAAACACATGCACAAATCTTTTGAATAAAGATTTTAAAACTGAATGTGCTCAGATGTCATGAAGACATGGGAAGACATGCATGTCATGGCCTTCGTAAGTGAATGACGGTTTTGCAATTGTCACCTGGGGAGAGTAAAGTATATATGAATAAATACTTCATTAATAAATGAAGCGCTCATTGAAAAAAAAAAAAAAAAAAACACCCAAAAAATAGTTCCTATTTTTCCTAATCATATTCTTTTTATTGTGCACTTAAGGTAAAATTAATGATTTAAAAAGACTTTAAAAAGAGTTTTTAGGATTTTTTTTTTTCAAATGAACTCTATATGATACATAAATGCTTTTGTATTTCACATTCACAGAAAACATAAAGACTGAAGTACTGTGTCACTACATTGTCAGTTTTTATCTCATTATGTTGTTAATCTATATCTGTCTCATTTGGGGAATTGTTGTTTTTATATATGCTAAACAAGTGATGTGACTGTTGGTTTTGGCAGGTCGTTAAAATAAAGTCCTATCCTGAATTTGAAGGTCATACTACATAAGTATTTCAAAGCTGGGGTATTTCAGCGCTAAACACAGCACAGTTAGTGAGTTAAAAGCATCGTGGCCTTTCTTGAGCTTAAGACCTTAATGTTGAGGTTTGTGTAGCGCTGCTGTAGCCTTTCATCATTTAATCTCTCAATGGTTCACACTATAAAAAAGGCTTAGTGAGCGTGAAAGGATTTCCCTATTTGTTAGCATGTTGTTTTGAGAGGAACTGAGCTCAGCCGAGTACAATCAGGAGAGTCGGGGGACCCGTTGAGGTTTATAACTGTCATGGGTCACATGTCAACAGTAGGACACTTACAGTTCAGTGGTTATGATCATTCCCTCCCCTGAAGTAAACATATTCACCCACCGCCTGGTAAGTCTCTGCACTGCGAGCGGCCGCTGGTGGGAGGGGAGGAAAACGTGATCTTTAACTTTGGGAGTGTTTATCTTTCTTTGACTTTTGCTGTTTTGGTTTTAACTGTTTTAGCAGTGAGAGGAGCACGTACTGTGCGTGAGTGTGTGTGTGTGTGTGAAGAACAGGGGCAGTGGGAGAAGCTGCCAGGGAAAATCACCAAGATTGCATGCTACTTTCTTCCACCTCAGATTTTCCCCTCTTTCTCTTAGCCTGTCTGTCTGTGTCAGTGTCTCTTTTATTTCTATGGCTGACCTGCTTCTTCTCATGCTCGCTGAATATTCCTGGATTTGAGGACACGATGAGAATGTCCTGACCCCAAAATTTCAAAATGCCTAAAACACATTTCATGACTTGTGGCTGCCCCTTAATTTCAGGCCCATAAGCTAACGGATACCACACTAAAAAGAACTCATGAGAGATGGCTTGAGGATGGCATAAAACAATGGACCATTCTTAAGTCCCACACCTTTGACACCTCAGTCGACTTTCTCTTTTCTCCTTTCCTGTGCCCTGTAGCCTACATAATATCCCATTGCTAGGCTTGTCTATGTTAAAAAAGCCAAATTTTGAGGATGATAAAAGGATATTGTTTGGAGCCCAAGGTATCTTATCCACAAGGTAGCTCACATACACATCACTTGTTAGCTAACTATTTAGCTAGTGTTTTGCACAACACTACCTAACTAGCAATCGATAACTAGTTATATCTGATAGCTAGTGTTAGCAAAAGGCTATCTAAAAAGCTAGCTAATCCACATCCATCTTTAGCTAGCTAGCCAGCTAGAATTATGTTAATATTGGCTAACTTAAGATGTGACTATATGACTATATATGGCTTTTACAGGTCCACCAACATAGACAAGGCTACAGATAGTTTATCCAAATACAGGAAGTCATTGGGTAGGGTTATGGAAGAATATCAGAATAAACCATAGTAGAGCAGGTCATGCTTTCAGCATCCTGGGAAAAATATATTGAATAGGAGAGAGCAAAGTCATGACCTGCCCTACTCTGACTCTGATTGGCTAGTACACATTGCTGTCATCAGTTTGGGTCATGGGACTGGTTGGATATGTTCTAGGTAGGTTTGGAAATGAGGAGTGTGATTGTATAGGGTATAGGGTAAGCCAGTCAGAGCCAAAGTAGGGTGGTATGCCTTTACCAAAAGAGCATCATGTACATAAAGCAATTGTTTTTATCTCTGGAGAGTGAAGTCGTGACCCGCCCTACTGTGAATCTGATTGGCTAGTACTTGCTGCATCCGTTGGTTTGGGTTATTTTTGTTGGATGGGTTTAGTCATGAAGAGTGAGACTGAGTTGGGTTAAGGTAAGAATATCAGGGGAAGCCAATCTGGGGCAGAGTATGGTGGATCAAGCCTTCACCATCCTGGGAAAACAAATCACACATACAAAGCAGGAAAGGAGGTTCTGCCAGGTACTAAGCTTGTTCAACTGTTGCAGAAGTGCAGAGTAAAAAGGAGCAGGATTTAGGAAGAATAAACTATTTTAAACAAATTCATTATTTTGACACTTGCCTTTTATTTAAACCTGCCTGTAACACTAAAACAAGGGACATGCATTTGCTGCATAGTTTTGTGACAGATTTTACTGGGAAGTTTATCAGCATTTTTGCTTCATTCTCTCTTATACTTTCTGTCCTCACGGTCCCTCCTCCTCCTCTCTCTGTCTTTATGGCCATCTCTCCCACCGTCCTCTTTCTGAGGTATCTGCGCACGGAGGAGACGGCAAACCCTGCCAAGAGTTGCAAAACCGACGGCTTTCCCCATCCCACCCGGTTGGATCAGACTCCTCTGTTGACATCCGTCGCTACAGGATACTATTTCACTGAGCTAACAGATTTCAGATGGGGAGCTGTTATTAAGTGGTCTGGGATGGAGACCTGCTCCTGTTTACTGATGCCGCAGGTATTTACATCCCCTAAATACCAACCAAGAACATTGCAACTGCTAGAGGCAAGTATCTCAAAGTGTGGTTATTATGCTCAAGAGGAAGAACTCATCTTTGAACCACATTCAACTGTCTGTGACTGCTTACGTGTCCTTGAGTGAGACACCCTACTAGCTCTGGGGATGTTGTCCAGAGGCCGATCCTGACCCCTGACCTTCCAATAAAAACGTATCAGTTGTGCTTGTTTGGTGTTTAGTATGTTCCTGGACTGTATGAGTTTTCCATATGCTCATATTTTCGATGCCAGCAGGAAATATCCAAGATTCAAGTGAAATTTATGGTTTCTGTGACTGCGTAGTGCTTGTGTTGTCTGCAGCTATATCAGTTGTCTCCACAGAGGAACAGTGTTTTATGGTTAATGTTTGGAGGGATTACAGAATTTTCATCACAAACAAACCAGCATAGTAACCTTTTGCCTTTTGAGAAACAGTGTTTAAATTTAGGAAGAAAATAAGCCCTAAAATAAGCAGATAAGGGCTTGGAGCATGCTTAATCGCAGCTTAAACCCAGCCTTCACTGAGGCACAGATAACGACCTCGCAGCCTTGTGGGGGAAAAGAGTCTCTCTCAGATCATCCTGTCAGAGCAGTCAACCGCACTGACATTTGTCATATTATGATTCAGTAATGAGAGTGTCTGGCGTGAGGTGGCAGCTCCATGATCACAGATATACACAGCAAGATTCCAGCCAAGCCACAGGCCCTGTCTGAGTCCTGACCCGCTGTGATCCGTGTGGCTCGGTGGCTTTTCAACGCGTGTTTCCTAAACCTCAGAATGTGAGCCACACATAAACGGAGCCTCTGAACTGCTGTGTCAGGAGAAACTATAAGAAATGCATTACGTATGATGAACTGAAGGGACAGAGCCTTAATGAACAGTCTCAAACTTATCGTGAAGAGCATTTTGCTATTAATTCCAGGTTATTCACCCTTCAAGTCAAGTCAAATATTTTTCAGATAGCTCAAAATCACAACCAACTTCAGGGGGATTTACATTCTGTACAGTGTAGGACACCATCTCTTGTTAGACCATAATTCGGATATGGAAAAACTTCAACAGAGGAAAAAAAAGGAAGAAACCTCAGGAAGAGCCACAGAGGAGGAATCCCTCTCCCAGGATGGACAGCCATGCAATAGATGTCATACGTATGGAACAGAACAAACACTTTCGTACAAAGTCCACACAGCTTGGAATAATACACACAAAAAAGACACAAATCTGAACAGTAGCAAATCTGCGTCACAAATCTTTGGGCAAAATAAACACTAAAACCATTCAAAATCAAAATCAAAGTCTCCCATCAAAATGTGTCCGTGTATCAGATCCCAGACACAAAGGGAACCCAATTTGTTTAGATAATTTAGCTGCAGTTTTTCAGCAGACACATTCTTTCTCAGTGACTGTGGATATTATGACGGAGCGACTGAAACCAGACCAGATCCTCTGGCTCGCACACAGGCACATAAAAGCCAGCGCGCTGCGGTAATGAATGGATTGAATTCTTACAGATTCATCTTGCTGCACTTATCAAAACTAATAATATTCCCCAATGGTTTTACAAAGAGCTAAAAAATCAAAGCGCTAATGCTGTGACCCCATTGCCACTGTCACATGTAACCACTTAGATCCAATTATTTGCTAAACTGCAAGCAATCTTGGACAATAGTGTCTATAATTGAGTGGGTTTCATAATATGTGTTGCAAAAAAAATCTGATCACAACCAGGGATCTAAAGGCTCTTATGTTCAGCCAATGGGACAGAGATAAAAGAGATGTAAGAGGAAACAGAGGGCGCTAAGGTAATCCAGAGAACTTCCACTCAACTGCAAAGGTAGCCCTTGTCTGCTGCGAAGACGTTGTGGTATTCTCTAGGTTTCATTGCTCCACTTCCATTCTAACTTCCACACTTTATATTAACTAACAGTGTGTTTAAGCAGACTGTTATCTGCTTTACAAGAGTGACTTCAAGTTTCCAACTGTGTGCTGCTACAGGGTAGAAAGATATTTTTTCCCCACCACTTTTGGCCAGGCTCCACTTTTCCAATGTTATACGACTACAATTATCGAGTTTTGTTAGATCAAGCAATAAGTTCGTATCTTCTAGTAAAATTTTAGAAGCTAATTGATCAATTAATTTCATACCCAACCTCCACCACAACCAGATCAATATAAATTAGATGTTCAGATTTGCACCCTTTCAATTGCTTGTGCACATGGAAGGAGTAAAGGTTCAGGAAGTCCAAAAAAGCTGCCTGCAAGGAAGGGCTTTCTGGCAGAAGGGCTTCAGGAAGTCATGTGACACAGTATAAAGGCCGACAACATATGGACTCTGTCCATATTCTGCATTCATTTTACCTGTTTTTTGTGCACATTAGGGACACGGACCATACGGACGAAACAAAGTGGCACCACCGGTGGTTGTGGGCACTCTAACCCAGTGATCAAGCAAGACACAACCACAGGATACAACAAACCATTTTTTTAAACATCCTCTAGTACTGGAAATGATGTTTGGCTCTTCCGTCCATATGTTGCAATGTATTTAATGGCCACACAGGACCCTGTCTTTTACAATACTGCCTCCACTTTTGCCACTTTCTCAAGAGGTATGTTACTACAGCCCATGCCAACATAACAGATGCATGGACAGCAATCATTGTATTGTTTGACATATCTATTTTCGTACATAACATGGGCATAAATGAGCCTTAAGACTTCTACCCGGGAGACTGGGGCTAAACTCGCATGTGGAGCTTATTGATGATTTATTATTTTTGGACCTAGCTGACTTATTATCTTCAGTTTCTTTAATTATTAAGTTTTCTGTCATTGTTTGATTAGGTTTAAGCAGCAAAACTACTTGGTTAGGTTAACAGAAAGACGATGCTGTGGGTTAAAATATACCATTAACCATGCAGAGAAAGCCCTGTCTGGCAGAAACATTTGAAGCCTCCCTTCTCCTATTTGTAGTACTTGTTGAAGACTGTAACAAGAGCCATAACCGCCCAATTCTCACAGTAAAAGTAATGGTTTTTGATCCTAATGAGAAGAAATTGAATCAAATCTATTGCTGATCCCAAAAGTGTAGTTGTTGTTCCACAGCTCAGGCGGTCAATGACTGTAAAAGGCCAATCATAGTGCAGAGCGCAGCCGCCTATTAATTTTTGCTATGACTGTAAAACTTCTCCAGCGAACCCAAACTTTTACTTATACCTCAACATGTCAAGACCTGCCAGGAAAACAAGATGCCTAATATAAGATCACAGCAATGACAACAATAGTTAAAAAAAAATCCACATCCTCTTTGTAGTCATAAATAATAAAGAAGCCATCACCCTTGTTCTTGCACCCGTCGATATTGCAACGTCTAGAAGGAGACTATATTCTTGGCATTGCACTTAACCATAAGACAGCCTTTCTTTCTGTGTACTATTAGCTGGAGCTTGACCTGCTCCCAAAAGGCCAGAGGGTCAGAGGTGGAGCGTTGTGAAAGCACAGGCTGTCGCTGGCTCTTACACTGCTTCCACATCTCGCTGACTCTACTAACTAAAAGACACGCACACACAAATACATACTGTCTAAACATACAGGAGCAGCTCCGGCTTTAGTGAGTCCCATTAGACACTTCAATCCCCACTTTAATGAACACCCCCCTCCCCTAAATCCTCTCTCTCTCTTCTGCCCCCCTCCCATCCCAGAGCCAGCCTTGCGGCACACTCCAATGTTAGCGACTCAGCATGTTTTCAGCGCGGTGCGGACGCGCTCTCAATCATCATTAGGGGTTTTGCGGAGTCCTGGGGTCTGGGCACGTTGCCAGGATGTGTAAAAGTTTCCATGAGGAAAGCCTCAAGTTGCCTTCAGAAGTATTGCTGGTGGACGGAGATCCTCAGGAAGGTTAGAATGCCGTTTTTTGTTGCCGAAGGGGAGGGAAGGAGGGCCAACAACAATCTTGTTTTCAATTTAAGAAAACAGGCCCACACTCTTAGAAACAAGGGTTCCAAAAGGATTCTTCCTGAAGGGCCGAGGTTCTACTCAGAACTATTTGCTTCTGAAGAAGACTTTTCTGAAGAAAGGGTTCGTCAAGTGTTCTTTGTAAGACTAGGAATTCCTCTTTTTGGAAGAAAGAGGAACTCTTTCCTCAAGAGTGTTCTTCATGTTTTAACACAAAGTGGTTCTTGGTAGAAGCCTGAATGTGTTCCAAATTAAAACTTGAAATATAAAAATGTTCTTGGTAGAACCCCTGGTTGGGCTCTAGATAAAGCCTTTGGAATGTAAAGGGGTTCTAGGTGGAGCCCCATGGGTGGGTTCTAGATGAAACCCTTGATGTATAAAAAGGTTCTCTGTAGAACCCCCTGAGTGTGTTCTAGAGAAACAATTGAAATATAAAAATGGTCTTGGTAGAACCCTCTACATCATAGAAGGGTTCCAAGTGAATTCTTGGTAAAACTCTCTGACAGGGTTGCAAGTGCAACCTTTGTTAAATGTTTTACCAGAAATCAAAAAGGGTTTTCCTATGGAGACAAGCTGAAGAACCCTTCATGGTTCTCTAAGCACCTTTATTTCTAAGAGTGTAGTAGTTTCAAATGCACAAACTTCAGATTGAGGAGGAAACAATCACAAAGAAAACTACCCTGCAACACGAGGCAATCAGAGCACATATGTCAAATGTCAGAAATCAGCAGCGGCTGCGTTGCACTCTGTGTTTTTCTTATTTTGGGGAATAAGGGTCCTCTGTTTCCCAGAGAGGCAGCTGGTAGAAATCTGGCCCTCTGATTAGCACTAGTTCCTTTGCTGTGCTGCTGCATTCAGCTGCATTTCATGATATCACCCATCACAGCAGCAGCTAATGAGACAGGACACACGGCAGCAGCCTCACAGGAACAAACGCCTACCCCTGCCAGCACACTGTTTCTGCTCTACAAACACACACGCATCCACAACAAAATACCTATAAAAGCCAAGAATAGGGGTCAAAGTAAAGGGTTTGCAATAAGTAATGTGGGATACATTTCCCACATAAAAAAAAGCTAACATGTGTGTATGTAGATGGACATGTGTGTCAGAGAGAGAAGAGGGAGTATGATGTCACCTGAGTTACTCCTTCAGACGTGTGACAAAGCATGCTGTCATTTTAGCGTTTCTTTTTTTGGCCTAATTAGTATGGCTAACAAGGCTACCGTAAATGCTGCAGGCCGTGTTTTTCATCAGTTCTGTTGTTATCCACACTGATGTCATTTGACTGGCGTTTTTCTCACAGTCATATGCTTGTAAAGCACAGATAGTGGGCTGTGAGTAAGTACCAAATGTCTGAAAACTTCAGTTTTATGTGAGCCCCACAATGCGTTGTTTACGACAGTGAGTTAACAATGCAACAAGGCAGAGCTGTCCAGCAGTGCAATGGTGTTTCATCCTCTTCTGGATTCCATTTTCTAAACCAGTGGTTCTCAATCTGGGGGTCGGTATCCCCTAAGGGGGTCATGAGACAATTTTTGGAGGTCGCCACATGGTTGTGGAGACTAAAATAAAATACTGCAGCAAACAGCACAAAATGAAGCAGCTCTCAGTGAGGTCAGCCCCTTAATGATATTCATCCTAAGGGACAAGCAATCAAAAATATGCAAAATACAGCTGGCCTCAGTGGTTAAAACTATAAACTAACAAAAAAAGACATTTACCAACATAAACCACCATGTTCTGAAGGGACAAACCCTACCACAGAGTGACATTTGCATTTTGTAACATAAAATAGCAAACTCAACAAACTACTTAGGCCAGCAAGCATGATGGGAAATGACCACAGAATGGTTTTCACATTATATTGCCTGTGCCAGTGATATAATTTGCATTAGAATAGATTTTTTTAGGGTGTTTGTTTGTGTCAAAGTGTGCATGCACATGAGTTCTTATTGGACACAAAAGTACACACACAAAACCTCACAAAAAACTCTCTTTTTCATTTTAGCCCCTTTGTACCAAACTATCCTGCTTAAATGTACAATATGTAAATTCTAAGCCTCTCACTCACATTAAGACAATAACAAAAGTTACTTGGATGACTTTGTGAAGTAGTGTGGGAGTTATTATCTTGACTTTTAAACAACCACTACAGCTGATGAAAATCTATGTAACCTCACTCAGACAGGTTCATGGACAAGGTAATATTAAAGTTTTATTACATTACATTTAGTCACATGCAGACATATCCCCCGTTTTCCTGGAAGTTAAAGCAATTACCAACTAGCTAGCAACAACTAGCAGTAAATGCACTGTGACCTTGAATAAATAACATTTATCTCTGGGTTTTTGTCAGAAACATTTGGGTTGATTTAAGTACACAACTCAACAAAACATATGACATATCTTTTTAGACACTTTATTGCGGAAATGTTACATATTATGGCTTTAACCAAGGAGCTATAGCCAGTTATTAGCTATCACAGGGAATGAATACTATGGAGCAGTGGCTTCTCAGAAAAAGTATTCCAAGACTCAAGCCAACAGAAGACTGGGCAAGAAAAAATAACTGTCTGAATGTGGGTCACCTGAAAGTCCGACAGCAGCACCATGACCTGAGAAATGCAAGGCGCTGGCGTACTCAACAGAGTCCTGAGCTCTCATCAAGTGTCAGATATATCACCCTGCCATTATGCAAAATTGGTTTTTGTGGGGGTCTTGAACACCAACCCGATTATTCAAAGAGGTTGAGAATCACTGCTTGAAACTGTGCTGATCTGCTGCTTTATTCCAGGTATGAGAAGCAAGACCGAAGCAGGTGAGAGCCAACAAGCCACTGAGTGAAAATGGCTGCTCCAATGTAGATCTGACTGGATTCTTCCCATAAAACCTCTTTGCAGACACCAGAATTATCGCCTCATGTCTCGCCCTGTAGTTAGTAAGCTTCTATCACAGCTGAGGGAAGAGTTTAGCAGATTACAATGGAGGCTGTGTATGGCAGTCAGGGGGGTTTACATCTCAGACTCCCTCTATACTAACCAAGCTCCTCGCGGTACAGTAGCTCACCGTTGATAAGTTGAGTGATTTCTCAGGGGCTGCGTAAAATCTGGGCCTGGCCAGAGAGACACATTTCCTCTGGCTGATGAGAGCCGGAGGCCTCAGCGTTGGAGCGTGGGAGGCGCTCCACTCTTGGGGAAGATCAAGTGTGCTCCCGCAGACTCCAAATCACCGGCCCCCAATTGCTGGGGAGGAACGCTACTCTACATGGCTGGCGTTAAATCACTGCTGCTGTGGTGAGGTCATCCGCTTGTCTTCCCTCTCTAATGGAGCGCTCAGCTCGCTAACATACGGTGGTAATGCGTGCGGACGGGGAGCGGGACGCCCCGTGAGCTGCCTTCCGATCTTATTTATTTTAGCTTAGGGCTCATTTGAGGGGTTTGGGATAGGGCCGGGCCTGGGAGCAGGAGATGCCTTTGGAGTATGCTGTTACCACCGCACACTTACAGGGACTCCAGGAGCTCACCACAGATGCTTGCGCAGACGTTAGGTGATGCACAACTGCAGCACATTGAGGCTTTTCAAGGGGCGGCCTCACTGTCCTCGGTCAATCAATACACATTCCTGTGCGTCACTAATGCAGCTGTAATCACTGGCTGAATACATTTGGCCACCGGGTTAGAGAAAGATTTAGCCTGCTAAAGTGACAGTGGATGGAGTACTGGGGAAAAGAAACAAGGTTACATGATTTCACCTTCGCACTGCATTGTACATTTGTCATATCTTCATTCTGTTGGTGTAAAAGGACCCCTTATTACAAAATGCAAAATAAAGCTACAGCTTCACTTGATTTAATTAAAAGGATAGTTTGGATTACTTGATGGTAAGTTGTACAGTATGAGATACTTATGGATAGTGATTTATCTACAGGCATGTTGGATGGGGCAGCAACAAAAGTTTAGATACGAAAATACAATATGACAATTTCATCATCGTGACCAAAATTATAATGGTTACCAGTATGACTGTATTGTTAAAATGTAAAATAAACTTCTCAACAATTTCATATGACATGCCCTATGTGATGTCAGTGTTTCATTGATACAAAACAAACACATGTGTTTGCTGCGCCTGGGTCTGGTAGACCGTTACTAACTTTTTTTAATGTTCGACAGTACTGTGAGTGTTAAGTGCAGTAATCAAATAGGGTTAGGGTTGAAATGGCAATATTAGTGCAGAAACCGACTATTGTTTCATCCCTACAAAAGGTATTTTAGCAACTTAAAAAGGTCTACCTAAAAAAAATCAACATCAGTTTAAATGTGTGGTATGTTTAGAATATTTTCACTGCTTTACTTTCCTGTCAGGCAACCTTTTCTGATGGGAAACCGCTGTTATATATGCCAAATACTGCTCCCTCCAAACCAACCAGACTCCATAGGTGAAATCAGTCATTTTACCTGGCAGAACGCTGCCTTGATCTGTTTGTGTTAATGCGTGACTTCGATGCATTAAAGGGATGGTTTAAATCTATTGAAATCATACAAGGACACAAAGAAAACAAACACATCGAGGCAGCAGTAGACCTGGAACTTCTGTGTTCTACAAACTACAATTACTGATTTCACCCATGGAGTTTGGTTGGTTTGGATAGTGATATTTGGCTTGTAGAACAGGGGTTTCCTGTAGGAGAAGGCTGTCTGAAGGCAAAGTAATGTGGTGAAAAATATTCTAAAAATCAACTGATTTCGACTTTTTTTAGGAGGACTTTTTTTAAAGTGGCTAAAATAGCTTTAATTGCTGCCCCCGTCCACAGCAGTACATCACTCTGCTTGCATGCTGGTGCCTCTCTCTGCTTCTCCAAACTGGGGGTGTGCTGACCGCTATCTACTGTAGGTAATACACTGACTATTGACAAGTCAAAGAACCCCACATCAAATGATCCAAAATGTCCCTTTAATTATGAAATGAAAGCCTCTGCCTGCTGTAACCGTTAAGAACAGACATAAAGAATTTCAAAGGAGCAGTTTTGTTTCAAATTAGATTTCCAGAGCATCAAGCATCGCCCGGAGAAAAGAAAAGAAAAGAAAAAAGCAAACGAAAAAGTTGGAAATCAGTTTATATAGCTGATAACAGACAGACATCCCCCCTGTCTCTATATTGTCTGTTTATGAGGTGAGAACTAATGGGACTCATCAGGACTGACAGATATGCTGACAACCGCATTTCAACTCAATTACAGTTCCACAGCAAAACTCCCCTGGTCCCCTCATGCCTATCACCCCTCTACTCCCAGAGCTGTTGAGTGAAGTGTGCACACACTCGTGCAGGAACACACACACACACACACATGCACTCACTGAACAAAAGGTGCACAGGAAGGGTGATATTACTGAGCTCAGTGTGGACTTGTCTTCCCCCCACCTCCGCTATAGGATGCAGGGGGATTTTAGCGTTTCAAACTGGCACAATGCCATCGATGTGCTCGGTGAATATATATCATAACAACAAGTGGAGCCTCTGCTAACACAGATAACACATTGGTGACCTGAGAGACAAAATGTTGGATGGACACAGGAGGCAATAAACTCAACCATATGGTCCCTTGGGTGTGACTGGCTTCATTGCCAGAGGGAGACCAGTGACCCCACAGGCTCCCCTGATGACGACAGCCGCACGGTGTCGACTCTGCGGGGAAAAGACGGGAAAACAAAGCCTCGCCTCCTGCCTCTCGGCATCCCTCCCAGAAAGATGGGGGGGAAAAAATGGCTCTGTTCAGGAAACCCCTACCCATTGTTTTGCTTCCTTCATTAGTCGTTGTGTCAACAGTTTGGTTGGCTACGCGTGTGCCACTGTTTTTGTTCTGCTGCACCCCGGCTGACCTCGCTGCTGTGATGTTTTGACAGATTGTTTCAAAATCCCATCAAGGCAATTTACCATTTTAAAGCAAAGCAGCCACTTGGACAACACAAGCCGGAGGGCACGTTACACCAAAAGCAAATAAATCTGCCAGGTCTAAAATTAAACAAATCTGACGTAAATCAGCTGCCACAGATTCATCAGGAAATTCTGCGAGGTGCGGCAGGGTGCGGCTGTGTGTGGGGGCTCGCAGATAAGCAAAAGGTGTTAAATAAATGTGATGTGCTACGTAAACAGGCATTTTAGGCGTGGACAGAGAGATCATAAAGAGAAGCTTTCATCTAGATAATCAAAATGCCTCTCAAATGATCATATAATGGAAACTGGCAGACAATGTATGCACTAGGGATGCACGATAATATCGGCACATCATTGGTATCAGGCGACAAAGGCTTTAAATGAGAAAATATAGTTAGAAAGATTTAGGAAAATGCCATGTTGAAACACTCCGTTCTCTGACAACAATGCTACAGCCGCAATGTCCTCCTTTGAAATTTCGATCCCTGCTCATAACTTCAAATTAATGCTGAATGTTCACTGAATGAGTGTCCATTTATCAGTCATAACTCGCTATGTGGACTGCAGTACTCATTTTTGAATGTGCAATAGATATTGTTCCGTTAAAATGAAATATCAGTATCAATTCAAATTTCTGAAAATATGAAACTCTATTGAGATGACGCTTTATTTACGTGGAGGTCCTTGAAAGTGTCCGAAATAGATAGCAAAGTTACTACGCGCAATGATTTCTCAATCCAATATCGTGTATCCCTAGTGTGCACACCTTGTTTCTCGTCACTCACCATCATCTAGGTACATCTGGTCCAGTTCCTGGGGTTCCTGTTTGACGGTGATGGCCATCGAAGGGGGGCTGGCGTCCTCAGGTAACAGGCTGGGTGAGCTGGCTGCTGCCTGTGCCTGACTGGGGCTGTAGGCCTGAACGAATGGGCTCTCCGCAGTCCCACTGGGAGTGGAGGGGTGGGATACTGGCGAGGATGATGGACTGCTGTTGGCATAGATCGGGTGGTAACCGTGGGGTCCTGGGCTGTTGAGGTGGTTGGGGCTGCCCTGGGAATGGAGCATCCCTAGAGGAGAGTTGTGGTCTGGTGACGCTGGGTGGGCAATGTTGGGGGTATCCTGGATGGGGGGCACGGCGGGGCCTGGTGGGGCCGCATGGGTGGGGCTGTTGGGGAGGCACTTGCTGTATGCCACGGGGGACAGGTCATGCAGGGTTGGGCTGGAGCTGGGGGACGACGATGGCATGGAGGCATGGCGAGGCGGGCAGGGAGGGTAGCCACCAACCAGGCAGGCGTCGGGTTCGGCTACAGGCATGATGGGAGTGAGCCTGGGCTGGCTGTAATAGGAGTTTGAATGCATGGGCAGTCTTGCAGTCCCCAGAGAATCATATTCATCAGTGGGTTCTGTCTTTATTATCGGCACTGAGGGAAAAAAAAAGTAGAAAGAAAGGTGGAGATATTAAAAAACGTGCAGGGAATCCACGTGGCGCACTGAGTGCACGAGTGAGGCTGAGTAAAGCAGTGAGCAGGCACAATTGTGGCCACGATACCCTCCATAATCCAAACAAACAACCACCAGTGGATATGGGCTCCGTGTCAACTTGGCTGAGCTCTCTAACAGAAAAACCCTCACGCCTCCCAACCGCCACCCCTCTTTTACCACACCACGAAAAAAAGCAAAAGAATAGGGGGGAAAGAAAAATGGATGAGTCATCAGTGTGGAAAGCCACAGCTGGCTCTAATCATGAATAAGACCTATTTTCTTTGGACTCTCCTCCAGCTCTGATATCCAATAAAAGACTACTTTAAAGCACTGGGCTTCTACTGTTGCTGCTGCTGCTGCTCAAGGAGCCCGGGACCCCTTGGTTTCCTCTGCACTGTAGCAGTAATTGTTCCTCCCAGGACCAAAAGATAGAGGGAGAGAGTGAAAAAAAGGGAGATGATTTGATTTTGATTAGGCCGCCTGAGCTCCTTAAGAGGCTGTAGAGCTGTGCCTGTGGTTTCAGGAGCTTCAGGCCTCAGCTAATGCAGGAGAGTGCAGTGACCCCACTTGATCATCCTGCCTCCTCTCTTCTAATTAGAGCGTCTGCACCGTTTCCTGATTTGCTCTGACTGACAGGTATCACATGCCTCCGGTTCACTGTCAAGTGTAGTTATTGGAAACAACTTTCTATTAATTGGACATTTAAAACAGAACTATACTCAACAAAATATAAACTCTCTTGCGTCTGCTCCCATTTTCATTACTTCCTCTTCTTCTATGCACACAAAAGGTTAATTTCTCACAGATTTTGTTCATAAATTTGTTTATTTAAGTCCTTGTTAGTGAGCATATCTCTCCTTTACCAAGATAATCTATCAACCTGACAGGTGTGGCATATAGAGATGCTGATTAAATAGCATTAATTTTGCACAGCTGTGTCCTGGACTGGTCACAATAACAGGTCGCTCAAAAATGTTGGCCGTTTCTCGTAGGACTACAGATACCAAATGACATACCAATGTCATGACCTGCTTGTACTCGTTGCATTTGTTGGTTTGGTTGTTAAGGTTTAGTGTGAAGAGTTAGTGGTTAGGCTAAGAATATCAAGGTAAGCCAGTCAGAGGCAGAGTAGGGCCTGTCACGACTTTGCCGTCCTGGCAAGAGTGTCGAATATGGTAGAGGAGGAAGGGACATATCCCTACCAGTATCCAGGGATTACTGACTTGCCCCTTGGAATAATGTTGATTAAAATTTTAAAATATATCCACTGTTGTCTGTCAGTATCTATGTTAGTGAGATTCGGTGTGACAAAGCACATGTGCTAATAATAGGCACATAACAATGTGTTTTTGAGTTTTGAAAGATTGCATCCTCAACCTCATTATGCCTCATATTGGTTTGGTTTGCTACCTACCTGGGAAGAACATTTGGTATCTATAGTTTGTGTAATAGCCATAGTTCAATGCCAAAAAATAAAATTTTTCCAAATAAAACTGCCAAATAACTCCTGTGTTTGCATAGAAGTCTTAGATTTTTTACTTGGGAGCAAAAAAAGGAAGCAAAAACAAAAGTGATGCGTTTATATTTTTGTAAAGTATATATGGCCTGGGTTGAGAGATGGATCCACATTAAAAATCTCACTGGTGAGTCATTATGTAAGTACATATGCACAGACTGTGCCAGCACAAAACTAATAGGGCAGTGTTAAGATACCCAGATGCACAGCAAAGGCCTGTGAGTCACAATGGACACACTGTTTCTATTTCTACACATTGTTAAAACGTGTTAATGGGTGTGGTGAGCGTTTGATGCCAACCATTAAGAGTTTTTGGCTAAACTCGCTCCAAGTGACATTTTACTCACAGGCGTACAGATGTCAATATGAATAAGATGTCTGTACAAACCGTGTGTTTGCATGTGTACACAATAGAACCTTTGAGAGATAGTAAAATCAAAGGGTGTAAATGAGATGCAGTGTGTCATATGAAAAACAGGCTGTTATTATTTTTGTGGAAGTTGGATTTGAGAAGACATTAATCGCGCCTGTAGCCTCTGGGGTGCCGAGCTGCGATGCAGTGATAACGCAGAGCAGGGAGCACATTTACGTCAGCTCTGTCTGCTTTCAGAGCTCAGGGACCGGGACCGGTGTCTGGGGGAGCATCGTAAGGCGAGTCCCATGATGCACGGGCCTCATCTCCGCTGCCTGGGGAATAACAAGCGAGTCACAGGGTGCGCGCCACTTCCACAGTCACTTCCCTTAGTGATCCTCTTCTCTTGATGTCTTCTGTTTAGTGTGAATAAGTGGCACAGTGCCACAGAGCCAAGTGTTATGTCAGTGTTGTCATGTGAAAATGCCATAACGAAATTTGATCACATTTTAGTTTCAGTTATAGAATTGCCTTGTCCTCTGTTAGTTGCCTGATGAAATCTTTTTCAAGGTCCTGTTAAATAAAGTCAAAACATCAAAAGAGGCGTTTTCAAATAAGAGGAACTTTTTCTTAGTTCTAAGAACAGCTACAGGATACTCTGGGAGTGATTGTAGTTCCTAGAACGCTGTTTTAAGGTACTTTTTTAGCTTCTACTTAAAAATAGGTATTCTTCCGGCACAAGAGGAATCTTGACTTAGGTAAGTGTGCCGTGAGCGGTCGAACACATGAGCCAAGGCATCACTGCAACTGCTGTTGGTAAGTATTGTGGGATAATTGGAGTTGTTGTCTTTGCTGTTACACAATGACCACTTCCGATCAGAAATGTTCACAGACGAGGTATTGTTCCAGCCATGTTATGTTTAGTTATGTTTGTTACTTCCGTCCGTGCTCTCTGACGTATCTTGTTTTCCCGGCAGTTATAGCCACCGGTAGGAAACGCACCATTGCCTTGAATAAATGAAGTATTTCTCTGGCTTTGACCATTTTTGGAAACATTTGGGACGATCTAAGCACACAACTCAAGAAAATAGATGACAGTTCTAGAGTTTTTAGACATTTTAATGGAAAGCTGTTATGTGTTACAGCTTTAAAGAATAGTGTAGAACATTTGCTGGGTAAGCAACTCATAATAGTAGCCTTAAGAATGGAACAAAACGTGGACAATTGAACAGCGGTGATATATCAGCTGTTGACTGTGTTAATGGAAAAAAAGTCCTTGAAGTCAACATTGCCTTTGGTCCAACAACGGCATTTACCATCAACCTTTTTTTTTGCCATAGCTTTATGAGTGACAACATTACAAAAAACTGAATATTTTTTACAAAGGTCACGCCTTTGAGGTTCGAAATAATCCAGTCACGTTTGAGCAAAACACACTCCTGACCATTCATCGGTCCTGGTGATTCACTCTATACCAAAGAAAACCACAGAAGAATGAAAGAGGCAAATTGTCTAATGTTTGCAATTGTGGCTTTATCTGGGTGCCTTTTTTAAATAAAACAACTCCAATTTCACAAGTCACATTTTTTTTTGCCTGTGACCATAACCAACATGAGAACTGAATTCAGGGAAATAGGATGAATCAGCAGTCGCTCAGAAAGGATTGGAAGCTGTCATCCTTTGCATCCTCACTTTGTATTCCAGTTAGAAAAGACAGGTGTAATTTATTGCAGTTTAAGGTTTTTTCATTCCTACTGAGGTGATTTGTCAACATGATTTTCCTCTATACCTTCTGACTATGAGCAAGACTGGCAAAATAGGAAATCAAATCACATTGGACTAATGGCCTTTCTTTAAAGAACATTTTTTTCCGTGCTTCTCGTCCCTCTGCTACAGATATAAACAGCAGTCTCCTTCCAGCTCGATCCATCTGTGTGTCTCCTTTCCACTTTGTATGTGAGCTGAGAAAACAGATTCACCAGGCGAGTCCCAACTTCAGCTGGCTTTTATTTCCTCCAAACCTGTGGGTTATGGCCCACAGACAGTTGATGTTCTGCACATGGTTTCTCTCCATCCCTGGCAGTTTCCCCTCTGTCTGCTCGTATTAAACTGATCAGGCCTGATCTGGGTATTTTATTGAGCAGTCGTTTCCTCTGAAGGGGATGGGAATTGGGACGTAGATGTGCTTTGTCTGTGCCATCAAGGCAATCAAGGCTTATGTAGATTTGTAAATTATAGTCCAAAGGAGATCCTCTCTATTTGTAGCCATCAGGCACGGGAGAATTTGGCAGACAAACGGTTCTCATTCTCATTTACGATGCTTCTTGGCTGAGATATGACATTATCGCACCGCAGTGAAAAAGATCAGCTACAGTTGTTGTTTAGGGCTGTGACGATAACCACATTTCCGCAATACCGCAGTCATGCGATGCCTACCGTGTGGTTGAGCTCATTACTGTCATCACTGCAAATTTCATCGAGGTCAGTCTCATCTCATTTTGAGATCTGTGCATTGATCTATTAATATACCCCAGGATCTGCACTGCCACACACAACTCAGAAATACGACTTCTGATTGCTTGACGAAGTCAACAAAAAGGCATCCTGGGATCTCCATTGAGCGCTAACAGCAGGCTAGCAACAACAACAACTGTTTTCAAGACTGAAAATGGACTGATAATTACAGGAGACATTCAATATTGGACTTATTTTATCAAATATCCAAAAACGATGGTTAATGGTTGATTCAAGGCTGGACTATAAATCTTCTGAAAATGATTCGTATGCACCATACCTCATTATAAAGCTACAGTGCTAATATTAGCATTAGCTTAAAATCAGCTTTTGCAAGTCAGTTTACTTCAGGGTAAACCTCAACATTTTTCCAACACTTAGAAATAACAAATGAGACTTGGTCTTTAGAAGCTGCAGCGTTTATTAACTGACACACTGTAACCTGTACTGTACATTTACTGCCAAATCGACAGCTTACGGTTAAGTAACTTAAGTTAAGTTTCTACTATGGTATGAGCAGCACCATCAGTCTGCTGCTTGCTTTCACTCACTTGCACAGCTCACACCCTTATATATACTTTTCCTTAAAGGAGCTATGCCGCAGTTATGACAGCATGATTCAATAAAGTCCAATAAAAAGTCATTATTAAGGCAGTCTTGGTAAACTGCCATCCTGTGGGAAATACGTTGCTTTGTCACGAAAAAATCCATATAGTCACAGCCCCAGTGTTGTTGCAGAAATGCTGACCTCATCTTGTTCTAATGGCATGAATCTGCAGTGACATTTAACATGGAGCAGGTGGTGGTTCATTAACTCAAAGGTACCTGGTGCACCATGTCCCACTGTGTAGGCAATCTGGTCACCCAGCATACTGTGAGCATCAGTGTACTGTAGGTGAGTCTGACAAAGCCCAAAGCTGTAGACATGACAGAAACAGTTCGGTCTTTGTCCAATTTTTGGAAAAAAACATGACTGTGCAAATATTTACAAAAAAAAAAAAAAAAAAAGAACAATGTGTGGCTCATCAACTTTTCCTATATGTGTCAGGGAACATGTTTCTGACTTTCCTCTTTCCAACTCCAACCACAAACCCATGCAGCGGGGGGAGTCGGCACCCGTTTGCGTTAAGAATAGAACTTGATATTACAGAGGAATCTCCAAACGGCCTGTAAAAATAAAGGGGTTCCGAGAAGTTCTTCGTTCCAGCTTCGGTCATTGCCAGCACTTCTCTGGCGTTTGTTGTTTAATGTGGTTGGTGAAAACTGTTTCTTATTTGAAGAGCAACACGTCACGTCCCTACTCACGCAAGAATGATTGGAGGGGAGCTTGGAAAAGCGAGGCTCATTCCAGCAGCCAGACAAGGACATTTGCACTGTATGTATCTCAACATCATCGCAGACAAGCACTTAGGCTTGACATGCAAACCACAAATGCTGCTGATGGTATATCTCAACATCAAATGTCATCTTGATCCAGTGGCTGAAGACAGTTTTACCTCATACTCAATAACTCATGAGCAGCAAAAAAATGACAGAACGGCCTAACTGTCGTGCACATTTTATCTATTTAACTTTAATAAACTCTTTTAAAAAAGTAGCCCTTATGTCTCTGGAAAGGGTCAGTGCCCAGTTGCATGAATCAACTTAGGCTGGGGTTGCCTTTAAATTTTCATCTAAGGATAAAAAAAAAATAAACAGCTGCATGAAATCACCATAAGGATTTCCTTAGGATGTTGTGAGGGAAAACCCTTGGATTTTTAAGTGCTTGCCCTTACTGACCATTTAAGGGGACATAAAATCTGAATTCTAGGCCTAAATTTGGTGATTAAAGAGGGGAAGAGATACCGTGACACATTTTTCAGGTCAAGGAAAACCTACTGGAGACCATGAACGATGCACAACTTGCTAGAGATTTTAGATTTGACCACAGTTTGCAGTAGCAGCCTTGTAGCTAGCTAGCCAAACATTAACATGCCTCTGTCTCATATATTAACATTAGCTCTGATGTTTTATTCAAATTAAGCAGTTTTTGTTCTGTTCAGCTCCTGTTGCTGTTTTTTGATCTCCATCTTTGTTATCACAGTAATGTTTTCATATTTTTTCATTGATTCATCTACAGTTTCACATTGAACTGTCATGCATTGGGTTTATCAGTTACATCTTGCCACACCTTTTGCTTGTCCTTATTTGCAATGGCTGGGTTGAACTTACTTTGTATTATGTGTCTGTCCAGGTGGTCTATATTTTCTTAAATTCTCTTTATTGTCTGCTTTGGAGAAACAAGTTAACACAGACTAATTAAGTGTGTAAGCTAAGCTAGGTAATTAACTGACAATAGTGCTGTCTAGTGACATTAAGGAATGATGACAGTAACCGAACCGTTATGAAAGCCCTAGTCTAAGCCAGTGATTCTCAAAGTGGGATGTGGGACCGACTGATTTCAGCCTCTCAAATGTTTTCTTTTTCTTTCTTTTTTCAATAATTTCAACCTTAGTCTGAAACCTAAGATATTTTATGCAACTGGGCCCTGGTACATTTGTTCATTGAGGCCCAACTGAGGGATTACATTGCTCATAATAGGCACTTGACCTATACGCACTCTGACATACTCTACAATACTAATGACACATTTTGAAGGGGATGTTTCTGAATGACTCAGATCCTGTTTTAAACAGTCACAATGCATTATTACAGCAATGTTTCAACAGGTCCACAGGACCCCTCTGCTCATATATATCACTGAGGTTTATGCTTATCTGTTAGATAGTAAGAGTTAGAGCAGCTATTTACATAGTGCATCTGATAACAATGTAATCAATGGAAATAATATGATATGATTTGAGTTGAGGGGAACAATGAGCATAGTGAAACTTCTTTTATCCATTCTGTTTGGTTCTTCAAATACAGACATCAATGTTTAGCCACAGAAGGTGCCAACCGCATCTGCATCAGTGTCAAAGTGTCAATAACAAGCTGGTCACATGACCTGAATGGAAAATAAAGGTGGTTTTCACTAGCATCTGTGTCCCAGAGAGTGTTTGCTTCATCCTTCCGCTGTTTCAAACAAGTCAGGCTATTTTCGGGGTTGGGTTTGCCTTTTTATAGCTGAGCAGACATCAGAGTGTGAAAGAAATGTTCTCTCTAAACAACGTCAGTGACCACAACTGTGCTTGAAGTGGGACAGCGGGCCGGAAGAGCCTTTTCATACAAGCGAGCAAAAAAGTGTTGACAACAGTGTGTGTGTATGTGCGTGTGTGGGTGTCTGCCTCACCAGCCCACCCTGAGTACCTGGCCACAGTGTTGGTTGTTTCTCTCAGTGTTGACACACACTGAAACCCTCAAAAGCAAACAGCTTCACTAGGATTTCCTCATTCTTTGTTGCTGTACTGAAACCATGAATATAATACAGTCATCATTGCTACAGAAAATGTGTTTACTCTAATTATATAGTATTCTTTATGAATGTTTTTCTGTCCGCTAGCATCATGAATAAGAAAACTAAAACATACATTTATATTTTTTTCAAACTCTCTAATTACAACTATGGTACTTGAACTCTGTAATGATACATTAGCCTATAATACAGCTTTCAAATCTCACTAACAATGTAAAGCAAGTGTTAATGGTATAGCAACAGGTTTTTCTGAGACAAAAAACAACTTTTACTTAGCACCTTCTGGGTAGACAAAGAAACTGGAGAGAAAAAGGACTAAAGAGCTCAGTGCCTGAAAATTAAATAAAATCATGAATTTTCCATAAATGCCATAATCAAAAAAGACACTAAAATTGAGTAAAAAGAGGTGTCCTACTTTTCAGTAGTAAATATACGTCTAATTCGGTTTTTGGATTGGATTTGAAGTCACTGGGTCACATTGAATGAAAGCCGATGAAAAAACTGCAATTATTTTCTATTCAAATTATTATGTAAAATAAATTAATTACACATTTGCCAACCGACTTGGTACAATGTTTAGAGAAAATCACACAAAGCTTCAGTTCTCACAGTGTCACAGTGATTTATTGACATACCCTAACTGAAATCCTTGTGGCTAGGAGCGAATGCTAAGCTAATCATCACCTGAAGGTGCTTTCACACCTCTAGTTTGGTTCATTTGGTCCAAAACAATGGGGGAAAAAAAAGATCATCAGTGCATCATCAGGACCCACGTGGGGAGATTAAAGCAGTGACTGACAGACGTTTATACAGCACTTGTTGCATCTGATCAGGTAGAGATGGGATGAAAAAGAGACGTCTCAAAGAAAGCCTTTAGAGCTACGATTCTGTCAAAATTTTCAATGAAGGCCGCTGCAAAAAATGCAAAGGCCAGTCATCTTTGAGTTAGTTAGGATGAGTAACTTGCTAATCTGCTTGTGACTCCACTGGCTCAGAGAATTCCTCACTGAAATTATATTATATCTGCACCCAGAGCACTTCTGCCTCAGCTGTTATCCAGTTGCAGTGTTACATTTCATGTATTGTGGATTGCCTCTTTGATTTTAACAATGAAGATTTGTTTCTAGAAATATGCCATGTTGTATGTTTTAATGCATGTCTTCAAAAGCGTGATAAATCTCAAAATAGACCTCGATAGCTCGTGATTCATGGCCTCTTTGACTGCAACACTTGTGAGTTAATTACGCTCCTTTGAGAAGACATTGGCCCCGCTTGTGTGGTCCACACTGTACTTGTGGTTTACTTGGCAGTGAAAGAGAGAACACAACGAGTCATCTTTTAATTAGAGCTGTGTTTATGCTCAGGGAAATGACTTAGAGATGCATAGTGCAGGCTGAGAACTCTCGGCATCTCTTTCTGTCTCTCTCTGTACAAGTACAGTATATGAAATGGATATGCTATATAAGGCCACAGTTTGTCTGCCCAACACTGGTCCAGTTACCCATAATGCACTCGTTCATCATATAATCAGGCATCTCCAAATAGGGTCCTGCTCTACTTTCTCTCAGAGCCTCATCCAAAATCCCAATCACTTATCTCCTGCGGCCATAAATACATCTGCTGATAATCTAAATGTCACATCTTATTAACAGCTGCAGACTCAAAACACAGAGCATGCTATCCCAGCAGCATTAGACCCATTAGACACTGATCAATGAAAACAAGATACCAGTGTTTTGATCTAATGGATTTCACTGGTTATCACGCAGGGGAGGTGAGTCTTCTAAATGGAGGGTTGGAATCCCTAAAACCAGCTGGGGCAATGTGTGGGGGAAATCTGCAGGACCTGGAACACTAAACCCGCCTTCAACAACTATTGGTCAGGTGCCAGAAAAGTTGTCTTACGGCGTCTACAGACTGTGAGTTTTCAGCATTCTTAGAAATGTATTGCAGCCACACCATGCAACGTTGATCTAATAAACTTGGGTAAGACATCAAGATTGCTATATGTAGACTGTCTGTTGATCACACTGCCTTTATCTGCGTTGCTATAGTGTTAAGCAATGAAGCTAAGCAAGAATTGAGCCTTTGCAGTAAGTAGTATTTATGTGTATGGGGGAAAAAAAAGAAGAGAAAGAAGAGTTGTGGTGAGGGAAAAGAGGCCAACTTGGCACACCAGTTTTTGAAAGAAAGCTTAAATTAATGTTAAGCATTTGCAATATGCTGCATTTAAGTGTGCTAAAATGTTTTTGTACTCCTATCAGTTGGTTTGTTGCCACAGGTAATAGCAAGAGTCACATTATAAGATGGTTACCTTATATTTCTGACACTGTCAGAATTTTTGTTGTGGGCTATCAAGAACGTGACAACAGACATCTCTGAACCAGAATTCAATGTTAATGTTTTTTTTTTTACTTTGTGGGTCAGAAATGTACTTGTTTGTTATTAAAGGGTTAGGGTTAGGGTTAGAAAATAAAATTAATTGCCATGTTTAACCTAGGGCATCAAAGTCCAAAAATATGACAGAAAATAGTGACACATTCAAGTTTTTCACAGTCAAGGGTGATGTCTTTAAATGTCTTGTTTTGTCAGTTTAAATACAAATATGTTCAGTTTAATATTGTAATTAATGAAGAAAAGCAGGAAACAGGAAATCTCCATAGCTGAGAGCATTTTCAGCCATTTTGCCTGAAAAATGACTTTTCAGGCTACTGCTTGCCTTGTCAGGCAAGTGAGTTGCTTGATTTACTTGCCCCACATATCAGTTGAATAATGTGGCCCAGGTTCACGTAGGACCACTGTTTTGAAGCCACATGGTACACTTCTTTAATGTTGGTCATCTTTTGTCTGTGACAGCCCAAAATCACAGAGCGTAGAACCCGTCTTTACAAAAGGTACTAAACTCCCACCTGCTTCGACTTTGCCACTATAAATGGGAAGCTCTGTTTTGCTGAAAGAAGAGCAAACATGCTTAGTCAACTTACTCCACATACTTGAAGATAAAATCCTAGCTGGATGGTTGAAAGTGATACCAAAGCTGATATTTCACCTGTGCTCATTGTGAAAAGTCAATAGCTCACAATTTGAGCTCTCTAAACTCTCAGCAATACATTCTTCAAATTCCAGTGTGAAAGCCATGTATAAACACTGAGGCCAGGGACACATGATGAACACAGAGAGAGGTATTCCTAGGTTTTCAGGTTGCTACATGAATGACAGGGCAAAGCGCTGCCTGGTAGATGCATATATGTGTGTGTATGTGTGGTGTGTTGTTGAACCAGGAGGGCATTGTGTGAGGTGGGGTGTGAAAGTCAGGTCGCCAGGGGATTGACTTCTCCGCACCGACAGCGCTCGGAGGCTCTGTCACTCAGCAGGTACACCTCATCGCTGGGGAACGCGTTCTCACTACAGAATAAACACACCTCACATCTTCTGCTCTCACTCACAGGCTGCGGCCAAGTGGTGCCAGGCCTGATGACAAAAACACCGAGCGAAAAACTGGCCACAAATTTCACATGGCATGTTGACGGATGCCGTAAACTATAGCGGGTGATGGATGTCAAGACCTGGAGAAATACTGTGCATGATGAGTGCAGAGTGTGCAGCTTGTGAAAAGCACACATGTCACTGGCAATAAAAATGGTGGGAAATATTTATGATGATTACCATTAGGAGGCAGGTAGGTGAAGCGCTGGTACTGGCTCCTCTTCCTCTTGCCATTGCAGACGTAGAAGTTGACCTGCACCGGGCTGGATGTCCTCTGGTTCCTGTAGGGCGGGACCTCCACTACAAGAGTACTCTAAAATACAAACATGATACAATTATGAGAGAAGACTGCTGATGCCACCAAAAATAATCTACCTTTAGGTGACAGAACACCTGAGGTGAGGACAGGAAAGAGAATGAGAGAGCGTGGGGATGACATGAGCAAAGAGCGGCAGGTGGGAATCAAACCCACTTTTTTTTACCATATCGTGCAGCTCCAATCTGAACTGTCCTTTTAATATCACGCTCTAAATATAAGTGTGTAGCATGACTTCCTGCAGCACACTAATCAACAGCTATGTTTATTTGGCAGCTGGCCTGCATTTAGGGTACTGTTTCCCAGAGGCTGGGCTGGAAGCTGGTCTAAATGAGCTCGTCTGGACTGTGTAGACCCAGCAGTAGAGCCCATGAGGTTGGTCCACTGCCCGTGTTTGTGTCTGAGGAAAACCCCAGGGCTTTAGCTCTGTCCCCAACTGTACAGCTCGAGAGGAGTAGAGAGTTAGCCAGCTTATTTGTTTGCACAGCCATGTCTCCCTGTGGAGAGGCTGGCCTGTCCCCCTCCCCCGACCCCCGAAGGCCAGACCTGGCAAGTCTGGACTGATGTGAACTTTTAACCGCTTTCTTTCTGACAAGGGAACATGGGTAGAATTTGTCTGAGCGGTTGTGTCTAATTCCTGGGATGGCTGTCACACTCAGAGGGGCCGGGATATGAGAAACTGTGACAGGGAAGCAGGCTTGTGTTGGTCATCACTGTTGATGGAGGGAGCCGTGAGGCCGGGGGTTGGAGGTCTGCCCTCCAGATGACGACAAAGCAAACCTGCAGGTGGCTGATTGAGTGCGTAAAGTGTGTGTGTGCACATGGCTTTCCCCTCTCCGTCCTAACCAATGAAAGTTAGCATGCTCTGGATGGCAATAAAAACACAGCGAGGCAGGCAGGCTGGAGCAATTTAAACTAGTCTGGAGGCGACTGACATAAGAAGAAGGCCAGTGCTCGCTGGCTTGTCTCTCCCTACTTGTTTGTTGGATCTACAAATAAACACACTGCTGTATTTGTCTTTCATCGACCTCGCCTCTCCACACACCGCCGCCCCCGGCTGAGCCTTGCACGCCCGCTAATTTCGCAGCATCTGGGACTCCATCCATGGCCCATCAGCCAGCCCTCCAGGCCAATTAGACATCAGAGTCCATATTTACCATCCTGATGCAACCAAGTCATTTACCTGAGTGAAATAACAGCAATAGCAAGGACAAAAACACCCTGAAGTTGCAGCATTTAGATGTGTGTGGCTTATTTCAGACAGTGTAAATTGCCTCGGTTAGTTTACCAAAAAAAAAAGGGGGGGGGGGGGGGGGGTGCTGCTGATGAAAGGCATCAGCAATTCAAAACATACCGTCATCACGCACGAGCAAACAGGTTTTTGCAGATCCTGTGCTTGACTCTCCACACTGAGAGCAGATCTAACAAACCTCAGTGAAATCTTAATTAACTCCAGAGCACAACTAGCTGCCTGTGACACGAAGAACAACATTTGCTTCATTTCCCTCTCTTGACGATTCTTTTTCACTGCGTTTTATATTAACACGATCTGAATGTGTGACTGAGCGTCAGGAAAATGAGCGCCCTGGTTTATTTTCTCATTATGGCTCTCATGAAAAGCAGCAGGTAAAAAGCAGGGGTGTAATCTGCTCTTGGCTGCAGGATCCCGGCACAGCCGAGGTGTCGAGGTCCAATTCACCACGCCACAACACTCTGCTGTGAACTAAACGTCTGGCTATGCTGGGAGGGCTGTGGCGTGACTGTGTGTGTGTAGGGGTGTGTGTGTTTGTGCTTCCATCCTGTAATCCGTGTGTGTTTTTTTGAGATGCAAAAACAATATGACAGCCCCTGTTTACTCCGTGAGGGTACACAGATTTTGTGAAAATTCCATTCAGGATTGCATGGGCTAATCATCATTGTCTATGTTGCAACTCGCAACGCCTTAGCAAAGGTTACATCATTACAGGGGACAGATGAGGAGGAGACAGAGGGAGGAAAGGAGAAAGTGTCAAGGGAGGGTGGGACTGAAGACAGCAGGAGCATTACCAATGAGTCATGTCAGTGAGGTGCACTTACAGATTTGACGGAGTTCTTGTCAACTTTGGCTTCTGTCTCCCACAGATGATGCCCGTCTATTGACAAAAGAATAAAATACAATATTCAGTATGGCTCATTATGAACATTATGTATCATTATACAAACAGGATGGAACTTAAATGGAGGATGGCAATAATATGCAGATGATACCAGTAAAGAAGAAGAGATGTGCTTTGGGTGGCTTAGGGTATTAGGAGTTTTAGCATTTTGTTCAGTGTAGTGCTGAAACAATTTCTCAATTAGTCAATAATAAGTGGTCAACAGCAGTTAAAGCAAAAATGCCCTGTTTTGCTCTCAGCACCAATAACAGTAAGAGCAAACTTGGTACCCAGTGCAATATCTTCTTCTCCATCATGGAAAAGGCATGACCCACCCTCCTCTGCCTCTGATTGGCTTACCCTGCATTGTAATCCTAACCTTTAACACTTAATGCCCCTTCTTACACCTAAAACTAACCCACATCAATAACCTAAACCAATGAAAGTAATGAGTACTAGCCAATCAGAATCAGAGTTGGGCGGGTTATGACTTTGCCATCCTTAGAAAAAAAGGTGTACCGAGTGGAAAATTTCCCTAACTTTTTGTGCCATGCCCCTTCTTCAGAAGGTGAAACAAAGGCCACGCCCCCCTTCAGCACAGTAATTATCAATCATCAACAATAACTGGGGAAGGAACTGATAAAAAAGGATTTAAGTTGAATTTAGTGAAATAAAAGTCAGCATGATAGTATCAGGAGCTCTTGTTTATTTCCCCTCCATAAATCAATGTTTTGCTAACATTAGCTATCAAATATAACAAGCTAGCTCAATAGTGAAGCAGATTGGTCAGCTAATTAGCTTGCATTTTAATGATGTAGATTAGCTAGCTAGTTAGAATTGTTATTAGAGCACAGAGCAAAAAGGAATAGTTCTTAAGAACGGTCAACTAATAAAAAAAAAAAAAAGTAATAACCCTATAAAAGGTAATTGTAACTCTGATTCTTGACTGGGACTGCCCAGTGTCTTAGTGGTTATCTCCATTAAGTTCTTCACTATTTTTCTGTCCCATTTTCTAGTTTTCTTCCTTATTTCTCTTCTGAATTCTGCTTTGTGAAATTACAAAAAAAGAAGCCTTGGTTTGTTCTCTCATTCTTCTCATCTCCATCTTGTTGTGGTAAGGAGGTTTCCCTTGCTGCCATGCAATAAAAGGCCTGAGAGCTACTGCAGCTGCTGCTGCGAGCCTGCAGAAGCTCAGCTCACATTCTTTAGGTTCTCTCTGTGATTTCATGCCACACCTTAGTGAACAGACGCTCTGAGCTCTGCTAGGGCAATCAGCACCGACCACAGTGCCATTTTTTGTTTTTTTTCTTTTTTTCTTTCAGAACCGATGACTCATTAGGGGCTGTCAGAAATAGAAGTGACACAGAACAGCCTTTGTGTCAGTGGCACACCATGTGAGGCAATATCATGGGCACTGTGGCACTAGGCTACTACCGTATGTTAGCGGGGGTAGGCAGGCAGCAGCTGTGTCTTTATGGATCCAGCAGTGTAGTCACCGCTGTAACACTGCACTTGGGACAGGAAGCCATCAGATAAGATAATCAGAGTCAGTATCCAAATAACTGATAGCAGAAGTCTAGCAGCTCTGGAAGATGTAAAACTTTTGTTTTTTTCCCTAAGCATTATGTTTTTCACATCACGCAGCAGCGAGTGAAAGAATAAAGGATCCCAGTCACGGTTGGCTTATTATTGGTGAGCTGTGGTAGTGGGGGCGGGTGGTCAGCTTTTTTATTCAGAGAGTGAACATCAGTAGATATCTCTTTCCAAAGTGGATATATAAAAACTGGGGGGAAGAGAAAAACAGACGGGGAAGAGATCAGATAAGGGTTTTCTATTTGAACTGAGGGGAAATAAGAGTTGCATATGGAGAAATGTGAATCGCTGTAATGGAGATGATGTGGACGACTGGGGAATAGAAGCACTGACGGACTGCCATGGGGCACAGCACTGATACTGTGCATGTGGGCAGGCGATTGAGATGCTCAAAAGAATGAGGCACACGTAATGCTGTGAAGTGGCTGGGAGTATGGAAGGGCAATTAGAGCAAGCACAGACAGGGAGAAGGTCAGAGAAAGGGAGAGAGACAGAGACAAACAGAGATGAGCGTTCCTCATGTTACGTCTCGGGGAACCAAGAGGGAATCTCACCCGCCTCCGCTCTGGGAGACACTCCAAGAGGGGAAACCTTAGACTACGACGTCAACCCCAACCTCCACGAGTAAACATGTTTTTCAAACTTTTCTCCCTTCTTGATCTTTTCTCTCACCTTTTATACCTCTCAGTCACTTTATTCCCCTCAAACTTTTCAACAACTGCTCCGTCAGACTTCGCAAATCTGTTACTAAGACTGAATTGGGATGGAGCCACACGTGGCATACCTTTGCGAGTCAGAGAAGTGCTGTACGACTGATAACCACAGAACTTTCCATTCACTCCTTCTTCCCTGCAACATCTGCAAAACGCTTCTGTTCCCGACAACACCTCCTCCTTCACGCAGCCTCTCCACCCACGCGTAATGCACACACACAGATGCAAACGCATGCACACACGCAGCCACAGTATCCTCTGCCTTTGTTCTGGCCTTCAAACTTGAAAGATAAGCAGGGGAAGCACAAAACAATAGGTGGTACAGGAGCCATGTCTGGAGAAGTCACATTTAAGTAAAGAAATGAATGGACACATGCAAGCACACAGACAAATAGAATCACACACCTATTCTTAGACTTTCTGCTTGAAGGTAAACCAACCATCTGTCTATTCTTGTACATGACTCACTTGTGTAAATGAGATCCACAAAGACTAACACCAACACAGACAGACAACCAAGACAACACACTCATTCATCAGGTAATTAGACCAAGGGTAGGGTGAGGCTTGTGTATTGAGACCCAGACAAGGCCAAGACTTTATGGAGTTGAGCCCAAGACCAGAGTGTATCGAGACCAAGACATGGCCAGGATTTTAAGGGGTTGAGACCAAATCATGACCAAGACCAGAGTGTTTCAAGACCATGCCACGACATGACTCGCTTCATCTGTTTTAATGACATATGTCTCTATGTATACACACCTACACGTACTGTGACAGATGTTTTGTTAAAATAATTAAAAGGAATCGCAGAAGTGAATATTTACGTGTCGGAATTTTCCAGATACTAAGGAGATTATATCAACTTGATGATCTTGATTCAACATCGTGTTTTACCATCTACCTAATACGATACAAGTTTTTGTGCAAACATCAGGTTTCCTGGGTGACTCGTCTTTCCTGAGAAACCACCATCAAGTACATACTTGATGACACTTTAGTTTCACTTTCAGTTCACTTTGAACGATATAATCCAATCACGATGATGTTAACAAATGTGTCAGACAATGCACAACTTAGTGATATCCCTGCGGTTTGCTAGTCGACTAGCTTGAATTAAAATCTTGAGTCCTCTTTGTCTGGGACAAGACAGAGTAAAAATGTGATTGTTTTCAAAACTAATCTTGCGTACTACAACACCACTATAGTTAATGGTAAAGATGTGTCCTCAACTCAGTGTAAACTCTAGTTGATGATCATCAAAAGGCAAACAGCCACTGCAGATACTAACTGTCTTTTTAATCATATTCATTGGGTTTTATATCTAGCAAATCCCAACTTGACTAATACCAAGCTGAATAATGACTTCTTTGTCCTCAAAATGACCTTACAGGCTTTGGTTTTCCAGACAGTCATTTTCTTTCAAAAAGTGTTGTGTAGTGCACAACAACTTCCACTGACCAGAAGAGAGTTCACTTTAGTATTTTTGAGAATGGAAAATATGATTCACATGCTTAATTGCGGAGGTTGTCTTGTGAAACAACCCAGACATATTTTGCATCTATGTCACTTTTCCAGAGAAGAATTTTATTTTTTCTCTCTTTCCTGTTTACATATGTCAAGTTTATTTTCCGTTTTAGCACCACTCTGCTGCTGCTACTTGGACTGAAAATGCCTGAAGAAATTTTACACATATTTTCATGGCAATTACCTTGTTGTCCAATGCAAAGCAAAGCCAAAGGGCTAAAAGAGGTTTCCCCATGACTGATCGCAGAGGTGCAGCTGCTTTCCTCTCTAAAAGCACCTGACCTCTGCCAATCTGAGGACTGGTGAAATCGGAGAAAGGCGGGTCTGCTTCAGATTGAGAAGCTTCCATATAAATTATGACCTGACAGTGGATTTGTGCTGGTTTTATAGTCAGGAAGTGAGTTATTCTTGGTGTATAACAGAGAAAGCGTGAGCTGACTTGACCTGTGGGTGCAGGCTGAGGAGGATGGTGGCTAGCAGAGTCAGGTTTTATCCTCCATTTAAGACTCCAGCTGTGTGGCATTGAGTCTGAAAAAGATCTAAAGACTGACAGAGTTGGCTGGAAGATCATCCAGACTTTTACATTTGTATTATATTTGTGTTCACAAGGACAACATCAAGGTTGGTTGCTCTCCATGCTGTGTTGCACAGTACATCACAGCCTAGGGAGGGTCACAGCAAGCCCCCTACCTACAAACCCTGGATGTATGACAAAAAGGAGTGCATGTAGACGCTGTTTTGGTATTTGAGCAGGGCCCCATGCACTGTGAAAGGGGTATTCCTTAGAATCAGCCCCAGAGAGGGCAACAGAAACGGTCTCTCTTTGATTTGAACTACTTATCCGGCTATACCATGTTCAGACAAGTAAGAAAGGGTGGAGGCCAGAGGACAATCTAGACATCTCTCTGTTATAATACTGATATGATCCAACCGATTCTTTTTGATGAACAGACGTGCCCAAAGAAGAAGCATTCCTAAAATGGTGCACTGGCCTGTTGCTGATTAATCTTTGCATCATGAAAGAAATACATTTTAATGAGCCAAAGTCTTTTAAGATGAGAGTCTAACTTTCAGTTCTATTTCAAATGCTGTAAGCTTCACCTTTACATGGGAGCCTATAGGCTTATAGGCACCATGACATTTTACATGTG
The DNA here is from genome assembly GCF_056507025.1 of Lutjanus erythropterus. NCBI lineage: Eukaryota > Metazoa > Chordata > Actinopteri > Lutjaniformes > Lutjanidae > Lutjanus > Lutjanus erythropterus. The sequence continues at coordinate 11,428,446 of NC_139325.1, forward strand.
AATGTAATAGAGAAAAAAAATGTGAGATGAAATGGTATAAAGTCCTCATATGGAGAAAGCCGGGTGGTTGGATGGGTCAAACAAACTTTGACTTTCACCTAAGAGACTGCAGTCAAAATTCTACTTATATCACCTATATAACTTGACTTACATAACAAATATACAGATTTTAACCCAAATCACAATCTTTTCCAAAATAAACCACCTAAACCAAGTGCTTTTGGTACCTAAACCTAACCAGACTGCAACAATGTTAACCATGACATGAAGGTCACCTGACAATGACAACAAAGGTTTCTTGGCCATCGTTACCATGTCCAAACTAAAGAACACTAAATGCAAAATATCCTTAGACGTGTTGTGCTATTTCAACACCATCCAATGAGATTATGTTGTATGATTCACCCTTCACTCTTTACCAAAGGTACACCCATAGACATGCAGTACTTAATGCATGATTCACTTTATGGGGGATGTCAAAGGAGCATGAGAGGCCGCTGAAGCCCCTACAGCTTTGTGAAAGGGCTCCTAGAACTACAATTATTATACATAATTATTGATTTTGGTGCTGTATACTGTCCTAATTAGACAGGATACTGTAACTCATACGTCTCTGATCTCTACCCTGAAGCAGGGGTGGAGGTTGACCTTACACTGCCATAGTGCCAAGACTCTGAGCCAAGATTATGCAGGTTGCCCTTGCCTTAAGACAAAGGGCAGTCTAGACATATTGCTAGAAGTACAATACATCGACCGATTTGTCTTGTGTTTAGACTTGCCCAAGGTGTTCATCGAAGTATAAACATTGTCTGAATGAACTCACATCTGAGTCTATAAAGCCTGCGTTCCTTGAATTATGAAGGTATGAGAACCCAAATATTTCAGCATGTTGCAGAGGAGTTTCCACATGACAAGAGTAATAGCCGAGGGGTATTGTTGTGGCCCGTGCTGTCCTAATGTTACAGATTATACTGTAGCTCTGAATTCTCTTAGTCTTGGCTGTGAGCTCGACCAGCCTGAAGCGGAGGTGGAGAAGCTGCAGCCCAGGCTGTGTGGTGCTGCCGAGCTCCAGGCAACGCTCCAATCCCACCAGATGTAAAAACTATCCAGCTCACCAGGGAATTCCCTTACCTCCCGTCTGAGTCAGAGTGTAGGCTTTCCCCAGCTCGCTCTCTCTCTAGCTCTGTTTGTCTGTCTGTCTGCTTGTCTGTCTCCCTCTATTTTCCCTGCCTCTAGCTCTCATTCCATCCATGGAAAGCAGGGCAAGCCAGAACACACACTGCAATAGGTGCGCCAGGTATGTCCTCCTACTGTAGTGCCAAAAGAGCGGTTTGGGCAAACCAAAACACTGACACAACCTCAACACATACACATAATAAAATAACAGGAAAACTGAACCAAGCACAACAATGCAAAATAAGATGGAAAGTTTCATAAATGCCCACATTGCGGCTAAAACTCTCCACTGCATGAAAAAAATCTTAAGGTCGATTAAAAATACATGTCAACAATAATTACTGCTAAACAGAATGTTTATGGTGCAGCGGAACACTGAAAATTTTTTTTAGAAAACTCATAATTTCAAGGCCTTCACTGGATTTCTGATTTCTGAATCTGATTATATTATATTAGATTTTATTTCAAACATGTTGAAATAAAATAAAATAGAATATACAAGTACAGAAAAAAAAATAAAACTAGCAAATGAACTTAACAGCATTTTCAGCAGAAAGAAATAATTCATGTCTGTTCAAAAAGGAGTGGGACGAATTTATCAAGTCCTACCCCCTTTTTTAATTTCATCACATTCATAACACAGCAAGAGCAAATAATCAACTAGATACAAGTTGGACTAAAACTTCAATCTTTGAATTTTAGAAACTACCCCAAAATTGTATTTTAAAAAATGTTCACAGTGAGCTGTCATTCTTTGGATGCTCGAAAATGAAATGGTTGCCCCTGAAAATATGAAATATTACTGAGTGTCACTTCAATGAGTTTACTCAATAATTATTTTCTATATTGATTATTCTGTCAATTACTTTCTCAACTGATTGATTAGTTGTTTGGTTCAGGAAATGTCAGAAAATGATGAAAAAGGTTTTCTGAAGCCTAAAATAACTTAAATCTTCAAATGTCTTGTTTTGTGCACAACAATTCTCTCAAACACTCATAGAGGAGCAAACAAACTATAAAATATTCACACTGGAGAAGCTAAGATCAGAGACTTTGGACATTTTTATTTAAAAACTGACTCAAAATAGTTAATCAATTATCAAAATAATTGGTGATTAATTAAAAAGTCCATAATCATCAATTAATTGTTGCATCTGTAGTTTCTATCACTCAAAGATTTAGGTTTATCTTAAGAAAACAGGAAATCATCTCAACAAAACATTATGAAAACATTACATTGCGAGTTGGTAAAGTTTTTGCAAAACTGAAGAATATGAAACTCAAAAATCTATTAAAGTAAACTGCCTTGAAATTTTGAGCTCTCTCTACTTTTCCATTTTTACAGTGAAACAGCTTGAGTCTATTATCCAGCCGCAGTCTGATTAATTTAATCTCCCTGCTGTGATCTGTGATAAACTAAAAACTAGGATAAGTAGTTGTACTGATTCATCCATTAAAAGTTGTAAATAAAGTTTATTTTTAAAATTCACAGGAATACATGAAACATTTTCTTGGAACTTCATAAAAAATGACCCTACACTGGTCATTCATTAACTAACAATAGTCAGCATCAGGGCAGGATCTAATTACTCGTAGGCTCCAATTTCTCAGTTCACAAGGTCATGAGCAGGATTTCTAAGGAAGTCCCATCTTTTTCTGCCACCCCTCTTCCTCTCCTCTTCCTCCCCTCTCCCTCTCCTCCCTGCCTACCCTCTCAGGGTCTTGTCTTTTCCGTTTCACCCCTCTACAGGGAATCCCTCGCAGATGACTCACTGAAAACACTTCCTACTGAACAACGCAAACAGGCCCGCAGGCTAGCAGCAATAGTGCGCACACACGTACATAACAACAAACACACACTCTGAGGCACATGCAGTGGATGCACAGAGTTTGCGTCAGTTATCCTGTGGGTGACAGAGTGGAGCAGTGGGGACGGACGTGGCATTTGAAAAGTAGAAGTAATTATTTTTCAAGGCGCATTAAGGTCTCCCGCAGTGGCAACAGCTATGAGCTCTGCTCATTTGATACTGGGACATCTCAGGGGGGGACAGACAGACAGTCAAAACAACACAGGAGGAAGAGACGAAGAATAAAGTGGCAGCAAAGGACAGACAGAGGGAGATTTAATAGTACAACAGGTTAAAAAATACGTAGCTTCTTCTTTATATACTTTCCCATGAAGAAACAACAGCAACATCAACAGCCTGCCCTTCACAGATATAACATTTAAAGCACACATCATTGTATGTTCACACCAGGAATACTAATGCAGATCTCTACATTACACCTTATGTTTGACCAAAAAATACGATTTAAACATTTAAATTAAAATTTAACCAACCTGTAGATGTGGCCAAGTTAACGGTGTGCCCTCTCATTTATTTATTTTAAGCTTTAAAAAATGTTTTTTTCAAATTCATCTCTGATAGCTTTTTCATGGACCTCCAATTAAAGGGTGAGTCTGGATTATTTGAAATGGGCTTGCATGAGACACTCATCTATAGCCAGTGTATTACAGTAGATGTGGTTTGACACACCCCTGGTTTGGAGAAGCAGAAGTCTTGGTGTAGGTAGGTAAGCTATGTATTGCTGACAAAAGTGTCAGCAGAAAAATGTATTTTAACTACCAAAGAAAATGCCCACCTAAAAAAATCAATATCTGTTTAATTGTGCGCAATATAATATATATATTTTTTGACAGAAAACTGCCATTATACATGCCAAATAGCACTTTATCCACAACAACCAGACTCCATTGGCAAAATCAGTAATTTTTCTTTGCAGAACATGGAAGTTAATAGTTTACCACTGCTTTAATATGTTAATTTGTTTGTGTTACTGTGTGATTTCAGTGAATCCAAACTAACTTTAACACACCAAAGTCACACTATAGCACATACAAACTAACCAATCAAGGCTCAGATAGACCAGCAACTTCTGTATTCTGTGAGGTAAAATGAATGATTTTGCCAATGGAGTTTGGTTAGTCCAGATGACAGCTTTATTTGGTGCATATAACAACATTTTCCTTTCGCAAAAAGCGACTGACAGCAGGGTAAAGCAGTCTGTTGGTGGCTAAATGTACTTCAGCCAACTGAAGATTTCCACACTGGGACTCTTGTGTCTTCTCCATACTGGGGGCGTGTCGACCACCATATACTGTAGGTAATATGCTGACTATGGATCAGTACCTCACACAACCGCACTTCAAATAATCCAAACTATCACTTTAAGGTTACTTAACATTTATTAAAGTAAGTAAACATTTTATCAGTTTGAGATTATGCCAGTGGCCCCAACAACAAGTGTAAATTAAAGTGGCAACATGCAGCTCCAGTGTCAATGATTTGCCTAGTGTCTCTGTTCTCATCACTTAACCAGAAACTGTTAATGGGACAATCTCTCAAATGTTGATGTCATCCATTATTTAAGAGCTCAGTAATGAATTGTAATCTTCAGGCAATTCCAAAGCAGCCATCTGGGTATGTTTATGCTAAAAGCAGCTACATCCTTGAGTCTGCAAAAGCAAATGGAAACAGTTAAATAAATACATGTATTTATGATTTATGGCTGTCTCATTTGCACTAATAGGCTTTTGTGCTGTGTGTGATCTCCGTCTGACTCAACTTGGATGATTTTAACTGTATATAATCATTCACACAAGTTGGATCGGGACACTGAAAAACCGTCTGCTGCTCTTTAGGATTTGTGGAATTTTCTGGAAGGTGTTTATTGGAGTCAATTTTGGAAAGTGAGCAGCCGTCCTGACCTTTGATGGCAGCGACAGTAATGGCTGTCACCACTGTGGCAAAAGCAGTGATTGGTGTGGTGCTGTACAAAGCGCTCGGCTCTGTGTACGCGTGTGTGTGTCCCACTGTGTGTGTAAGCACATGTCTGTGAGTAGTAATTATTGCGGTGCGATGCTCTGTATTTCATGGGTGCATTTAGTCATGAACTTTTCCAGAGGAAAATAAAATGAAAGTTATAGAATAAATCTGTAATATAATTATAATTTTATTGGTCTCTTTTTTTTCCTCATCCCAGGCCGGTCCTTCTAAATCAACAATCAGAGAAATTTTAAGTCTTCATGAAACAGCAGGATTCTCTGATTAAAATGCCAAAAGACAATATTTTGCAGTGTATTTGGGACATAAGTACTTTTCCACACTCACACTCGCTCATAGATAGCTGCCATTAGTGAGTGATGTGTGTGTTCTTGTGTGTGCATGTGTGTCGGCCTGTCTGTAATGGGCTTTTTGACTTAGGAGACCCTGGAAGTGGTGGGTCATTAAAGTTAACATAAAAGCAGACTAAGTAGTAGACAGACAACCTCTCTTTCGATCTCCCTCTTCTTCTCCTCGACACCACAGAGACGGAAAACAAACCGCTGAAATGTCGATGGCAGGCACGAGTGTGGGGATCCCGCTAGCGCAGAGCTCCACACCGGCTAATGTCTTTAACGGGTATCAAGGATAGAGGTAAGAAGTGCGGAGAATGAAGGAGTGAAAGGAGAGGAAAGGAGGAAACAGAGAACCCGGGGTGGACAGAGAGGAAGGGAGAATGGGGGTGAAAAAAGGGAAATGTGGCCTATGAAGGGGCCATGAGTCTCAAATAGCAGAAGGGTGGAGAGGTGAAGGTGTTGTGTATGTATGGGCTTTCCTCTCCAGGGGATCCCCCTCCATGACTAAGTAAAGCCAGGAGGAGGGAGACCCCCATATCACCAAGTTCATCCACCTCCCTCTCTACAGCTATGACTATCCCTTAACCCCTAAGGTGCTTAAGAGTACTCACTGGTGAGGCAAGGCATGAGTCTAGAGAAGAGTGAGACATTTTGTCTTTCCTTTAGCTTGCCTTCTTTTTAAAGTATATATTTTTTCAATGTTTTAATAAAATTGGGGAATAGTATAAATTTGGAATAAGAGTATAAATTTTGCATGAAATGGCTTGACACAATACTGAAATATACAGGTAATCAATTATTTAAATTGTTCAATTTGGTCAGGTTTGCTACTTTGTCGCAAAATGGCAAGATGGAGTTTTTATTTAACCATTTGCTTCCATTTCTGCAGCAATATACAGCAAATGTTTTTGTCAGTGATTTATACATTTTATTGTAGACAATGAATGTGTATAGATCTGATTGTGAATTCAGATTTTTATCAAGTCTGACCTGTTGATTCAGATTCTCTTTCCTTCTAACAACTATAATTGACAGCATACACACACAAACCTTTTTGTCACTTTTTTTCAGTAGAATTTTAAATAATAATAAAGTAACTTGTGCTCCAGATTACTATCAGGCCCTATAGTCTTTTATTTCTCGTTTCTCTCTACTTATGTCCTCTCCTCTATTTCTCCATCTCTTCTTTTCTACTGCTCCTCTGAACACCAACGAAATGCTGGCATGTGTGTGTGGCCGTGACCACTGCTGCTGAATATAGCTGTGACGCTGTCGCCGCCATAGACGTACTGCTGCTGGAGCGCACCAGAATGACGACTTTTTTTCTTCTTCACAGTTTACATAATCTGATCTTTATTAATTTATTCATAGGGTCATTGATGCATGCAAAGACAGTTTTCTTCTACTATGTGAGATGTGCTTTGTTTTGTGTACTACCCTGAAACCTCTTGGTGACCTCAGTCTGGGAAGAAAAAAAATTAAACAGTGTAGATGAGGTCAAAGGCATTTTTTTTGCCTAACTAGAGGTTTCTTAACCAAAACCATTAGCAGGGATTTTGAAATTTCTCTGTGACTAATCATTTGATGTGTACTATCAGACTTAAGAAACATCTATTCTCTGCCTCCCCCATCCTTCCTTTCTTGTTGCTCATCATCATCATCAGCATTGTGTTTCAACAGATGTCAGAGGTATCACTGTGCTCAGCCTTTGTTTTGATTCATTGGGTGCAATCAAGGAAATGATCATTCACTTCCAAACCTGATCAGGAGTGTTTTTATCATCATCCCCTCACAGTGGGGAAAAGGACAAAAAAAAGAGGAGAAGCCTCTTCATCGTGAGTCAGTGATGTGCGGCCGAGGTGAGTGGGCGGAAGCGGAGAAACGTTAGTGAAAGAAAGCGAGAGGGTTAAATGTCAGAAGAGAAGGGGAGTCAGGAGGGGAGAGAGGGAAAGTGAGAGAAAGAGACGTTGCACATGCCCTGCTTGTGATTCATTCCCTAACTTGTGGCGAGCACCAGTGAACAGGCAATGGAAACTTCAGCAAATGTAAATACGCTTTGGTTAAAAATATAGTGGCTTAATGCACACCACATGTGGCTCTCTGGCAGGGCCTGCTCTATTTTGACGGGAGGAGAGACCGAGGAAATGCGACGGAGGCAGAGAGGGAGAGAGACGTTTGAAAGAGATATTAAGAGGGGAAATTGAGAGGCAGTAAACATGGTCTGGGTGACGGCGGCAGCTTACCCTGCGCCTTCTCCACAAACACCACCTTGGAGTCAGGTAGGAAGTTGAGGCCATTCAGGAGCATCATTTTGCCTCCAGTGGCGTGGCAGCTGTCCATACTCTGCTTCTCCACCAAGGGAAGCTCCTGGGCTGAGCGCTGGGCTGTTGGAGGGAAACACACACACATATAATCTCACTGCCTGATCTCCATCCACTCCAAGAAGCACGAGCCCAGCACACAGCCAGCAAAACAGCAGTTCTTAGTTAGGGAAACAGGCTTATCAACTTTATTATGATGATTTCATGACCCCTAGCTAAGAGGTTTTCAGCCAACAGCTGCTCTTTAAATGACATTTAAAAAAAGGGGGACAACTCACCAAAACAATATTTTCATGGTCAGATGTTTAGTCATTATTTTCCATCAAGTAGCTCACGGCCAACCACCTGTCCTTGCTTTCTATAAACGCGGCTAGCTAGTCACCTTTAGCCTCTGGGATGTGATGACCAGATTCACAGCCAGAGACACATATATTTATTATCACACAGAGTTCTGCAGAGATGATGTATTTTTGTTGGCCATGCCGGAAGTTAGCATCGATCTGGTTCAGTCCAAGAACAGCTAATGTGACTTTTCCATTGGATTTTGGATTAGTGCAGAAAATAAGCTCTGGGGCAAACAAAAGTTTATGACACTAACGCTAGCTTCATACTACAGAAGTTTTGGAATGATCTGGCTCAGAGAACTTTGATGCCTTCGTACTGAGGTCCTGTAATATGAAGGGTTTACAGATCCAATATTAACCCTCCTGAACTGCTCCTAAACTCACTGGGGCTGCCCTGATAATTTTAAAACATGTTTGATATTCACAAGTTAAAATCTGGATGATTACATCAGTATGGAAGCGAAACTGCCATGAAACATTTAACATTTTAGCCCTTGTGCTTAACGTTGGCTAGCATGCTACTGTTGACAGCTTTTGTTTTTTCTTATTGCAAAATGTCACTACAGCAAGTTGTTGATCTAACACTATGGTAATTTGTGCAATAATTCAACTGTTTATTACTCAATAATGCAATAATAATTCAATAGCACAATACACTGAATCATTACTGTGCATTTAAACCAACCTATACTCTTATTTATAATACTGTTGCATCCTAACACACTTATCCCCCATCTTAAGCTTTATTGTTGTTTCGCCCTGTTTATGTGTACCACTATTGTATACATTGCTGTTTACATACATATTTTTTACATATCTCTTATTTCTATTTTTTCTATACTGCTGTATATTTCTATTCTTATATTTTCTAATATTCTTATATGATATACATTGATATACTGTAACAAATTATTTCCTCTGGGGATCAGTAAGGTATTTCTTATTTTGATTTCGATTCTGTTCCACTACATGAGATCACATTCCCCATTAAATCACATGAGATCATGCGAGATCATACTCAACTCTATTGCACGATAACTTTTTTAGTTTAATTCAAGAGTCTGAGTTGGACCCAAACTTCAAAAATCTATTACACTGCGTGCCTTGAAAAACAGTGTAGAGTGTGATTTGTGTTTGAAATTAGAGAGAAGAGAATCTTATGCAACCAGATTCCAAAATCGGTTAGGAATTTAAAACTGTGAGCCTAGCTTAACATGTTTTGTTCAGCAAGATAGTCTCTACAAAGAGACACTGCTTTTATGATCTTTAAAGAGTAAATGCAATTGCCAGAAGTAAAAAGTAAATATAACTATAATGCTGACCTATAGGGGACTAGTGTTCAGAGTGATGACATTTAATATCCCAGACAACCTCTGTTAGCAACTGCCGATATATACATAAAAGCTTTAAAATATTTGTCATAGAACCAAATCTCTTAAGCTTGTGTTAACCACAGACCTTATTTCAGGCATCTAACCAAAAGCCCATTCAAAAAACCCACTGACTGCAAGATGAGGAAACCAGTAGTGCTAATATGCTAACACATTTCCTGGTTTTAGGACTCATTCCTGCAGCACTCTATAGCTATGCATTCCATCATTTATCCCATTGCATAATTTTAGAGCAGAATTTAACTAAAGCACTAAAGAAATCACTAAACAAACCTTCTCTGTAATGATGAACCAACTCGGATTAACATCCACTTTCAATCATAAACTATAATGCCAGCTCTGTCTCCCCACCTAACTTTAATTGGCTTCCTTGGGTGCAAATAACATCACACCTATATACACAAAATGAATAACAAAGAAACAGAGGTTTCTTTCAATGTGCTCACTCAACCATGCCAAAACTGGGGCTGGCAAATGACCTTTGTGGAACCTGTGCTAATGGGCTAGTCTTACCACAATAACTTGTGCATTCAGTCATAAAATGGGAATTGAGATAGATAACACGTGTGTCTGGCATCATGTACAATGCATCTATTGCCTTGGCAAATTGCTTTGATCATATAAAGCTTATTGGGTGCAGAGGCACTGAATTTGCTCCAGCAGGTAATAAAATAGCAGCTCAGTTTATTGGATTACAACAATGGATGCCACCTTTCACTTAAGTGGGAAGCCAAGAGAAAAGGCATGCCAGTTTGTGAGTTTCTGTGTGTTAGTGTGTGTATGTGACTTACAGCATTCAATGGGGTTCGAAGTAGCCTGCAAGGACACAGTCCTGCCATTGGGCTGGTTGATGTGCACTCGAAACACCAATCGTACACGTGTGTTTTTACGTCCGATGTCTGTTTCCCCTTTGCGGAGCTCGATATCTGAATTACGCAGCTTCAGGATCCCTGCACAATCGATTCTGGAAAAGGGGCAGAGACGGGCAAAGTTTAACACCATATTTCAAAGATGACATTATATAAACATGATAATAGAAAGGTGAAGTTCAGAGTTTAGCAGTTTTTTTTTCACTTTCGAGGCAGACCTGTATGTTAACACAAAGCAAAATACATCAGTCTTTGCTTTCTCTGCTATTTCCAAAACATTCTCACGTCCAACTCATCAAATACGATCTCTAGTGCCACTTTTGCATGTGCAGGACTCTGCAATCAAGTTAGAAATAATAACATGGAATTGTCTAAGTAGACTGCGAAAATAAAGGCAACAAAATAACTTGGTTAGGTTTAGGTAAAGCTCATGGGTTAGAATACATAAATTTGTATCGTACCGTAAATGTACTGCACAGTAACAAAACAAACCGTAATGTAACGTAACGTAATGTAACGTAACGTAATGTAACGTAACCCAATGACATATAACGCAATTTGTTAGTTAATGTACATAACGTAAGTAACATAAGATAATGTACAAAATTTAACTTAGATATGTAACATAAATTAGATATGTTAGGCAAGTTCTGTATTCTGTAAGTTAAAAATAAGTCAGCACTAACTAATGGTCTCAAAGTCAGTTAAAAGTCCCGTGTTTTTTTTGACCCATCTCAGCCATACCCGGATTTTCAGCACATCGTAACATTATGCCCTGTCCACATAGACATGGCATGGGTATTTTTTTTTTTTTAAATTAGCTTTTTCTGTACCTTTCGGCCTTTCATCCACATACAAATGCTGCTCTAAGTCACTCAAGAGGTTTTTGAAAACTCCTAGCTAAGTAAAGGTATATTAAAAACTCAAACAGGGAAACCAGAGTTTTCGTATTGTAACGTCACAGATTATGCACTGTTGTCTCCCTTGTTTGACATCAGAGTGCTGTTACCTTATTTGTTTACATGAGGGCCTAAATTGTACAATGGTGCAATGGCGAGGACACTTTTGAATCAATGGCCTGATGAACTTGAATGAGGGCGTAAATGGATGCATGTTGTATTTATCTGAGCAATTCTGCAAAATTGTGGATGCATTTGGACTGTCCAGACAAGTCGTGGCAGTCATCAGCCGACAAGTCTGTCAGGCCATCACCATCCTTCTGTGTCCAGACAACATCAAAACAGAGAGTACAGAACCCGAAGGGAAGTGTCAGAGGGGTAAATACAGCATAGTAGTTTGAAGCATAGCCAAGATACCCTATTTGATGCGTTAGAAGTGAGAAGGGGCTGCCATTACACAGCGATGTTTCCTACATAAAGTACTGTATGTACAAAGGCTGAAATGAGAGCAGATTTGATGCCTCGACTCGACTTGGCTGTTAGAACTGAGACACTGAGCAGAGTTGCTGTGCATTAAGACCAGCAGTGAAGTCCCCGCTGGTGTTACAGATCATGCACTGGAGGTTCACGGGAGCATGACCGTGTCATTATTAATCCAGCATGTCATCAAAGACGGAGTTGGACATTAATGACTTCACATCACAGTTTTAAAGGGTCACGGTGGTCCAAGAATTAGCAGTTCTCTGGAGGAAGCCTCTGGGCTGAGCACACCACGTCCCATGAGCTGCAGTCAGTATACACAAAGTCACTTTACTGCTGTCTGAGTGCAGCAAGCCCCTCTAGTCCCCTCACACTATTCAAGACTTACACTTCATACATTTAGGGTTTAAACCTCCGTTAATCATTGCCATGTGCAGCAGCAGACCTTTTACTGAGCTGTCTGTCTTTATTTATTTCATTTCACAATTTGGGAGGTAAAGGGGTGAAATTTTCTTTCCCCTTTCTTCGTGGAAAAAAAGCATTCATTTTCAGCCATGGCCTTTCATGCATTTAAATAAAACTTGTGTGGCTGGTAAAACAGTGAGGGAATACAAATGGGATATGGTTTGGCATTTCAATTATTTTACATGGTAGATTTTTGGGCACCTTTCCTGGAACTTGGTAAATGTCAGGTTTTATACCAAGTCATTTCTCCCCTTGACTTCGGTTTGGACAATATGAATAAATAAGAAAAAAAATAAAATAAATAAATAAAAAACATTTTATGCCGTCTAGGCACTCCTTATCAGCCCGGCATGAGGTAAGTGTTCTGTCATGCATATGGTTTTAAAACAAACACAAGATGATGGACAACATGGATGAGTTTGTAGACAGTTTTCACGGCCTATATAACCTGAGATGTGGGACAGTTAAAACTTCAGCTAGGAAAATGTTTACACAAGATGAAAGTTACAAGGCACGCTCAACATGTGAGCTGAAAAAACAACTTTTTCATAGTAACTGTAGTGACAACAGTCAAAAACTTACCTTGCAGTGCATTCCCTTGCTTATTAGGTTGCAGGTATTTATGATCATACAGTATGTTGAATTTTCAGAAGGGAATGTACAACTTTAAATTAATGTATGCTATGTGCATGAGATGAATTTTCCTAGAATAGGAAAGAAAGACAGATTGAAACTGTCTGAAAGTTTGACTGCAGCTCTCGACTGTCTGCATCCCACACAGCGTTCAAATGATCGCTGGCATGAGAGCAGATAGATGGATGCTGTAGCGTTATCAAGACGACTGTTAAACAGCTCAGTGGAAAGAGACAGTTAAAGGCTTTTCTCTGTCTTTGACCTTTCAGATAGTCGGCGGAGAAAGTCAGAACTTTCGCTCCTTTTCCTTTAGCATGTGTGCTGACGACAAAGGGGAAAAGAAACTTCCTCTTCAATATTTTTTGTAATATCATGTTCATCCTAAGGGACACATTAAGTCAAGGCAATTCAGGGGCAGCCCTAAATATGATACAATATAAGGGAAATTGTGGTATTGTTGGAAATGATATTGTAAGGCAGTACGAATGTTAAAATCATTGAACCAGAAGAAGGCCACTGTCCAGTCAGGAAACTCCAATGTCCTATAAATATCTGTATTCAAACAAACCTGAAAATATGTCCCAGCAAAATAAGGTGCATTAAATCATTACTGATTCTTTTTTGCAAAAAGTTTAAGTATTTTAAAATTTGCAACAGCAAAGAATAAACTTGAGGTGCAGTAAGAGGTAACGGCCTTATGTAACCTATGTTCAGAGGTACAGTGGTTTTATCCATAACACAGAGTTCTGGGCCCCGGTCCAAAAAATTCAGTGCTGCCTAGTCTGAGCGGAGCCCCAGGACAGGAGCTATTGCCCGAACACACTGCAGAGCTCAGCCCCTTGGATTACTGCAAGTCTACAGGGAGGATGAAAGAGACCAAGGCTGATTTACCTCAGCCTAGTGAACGGATGCTAATGTTTTTAAAGGTAAACCAGGTTTATATTTAGTAGAGTATTTCATGTGATTCTAACCACACGTTCACTTTTGCAAAGTGAAATATGTCTGGTTGAGCTCACAGACCACCAGAACTCATAATGAGCAGATATCCTAACTGGTAGAGAAAACAGACTTTTTTTCACTGCAGCCATATTGATATAAAATAGTAGAGTAAACACAGGTGTTACCAGTGATACTAATTAAGGCCCTGTTCCATTTAATGTAGCAGAGTCTTTCCAGAGAGCCAACGTGCCCAACAGCAGCACACTGACTCTGTTTGACCTAAATGGAATATAAACTTAATTAGTATCATTGGTAACACCTGTGTTTGCCCTACTATTTCAAGTCAAAATGTCTACTGTAAAAAAAGGTCTATTAGCTTGCTAGCTAGCTCATCTTGCAGTAAACACTAGAGCTGGATGATTAGACAAATGCTATTTTTGCTAATTTAATGGTTTGCGAGCTGCTGCTAAGTTGCTCACTCTCATTCAGCTGCAGAGTACATGCCCGCTCAGCCAGAGGATGAATGATAGGAAAGCAGCCTGTAGAACCAGAATATTTTCACATATATCTCTGTTAATTTATGATTTATTTAGATCAAACCAGAGTTGGTGATTGTTAAAATAGTGGAAAGAATAAACAAGATAGTTTTGTTGAGTTTTACTTTATTTTTGTATCTTGTTTTTTCATGAAGTTTGCTTTATGATGTGTTAAGGCAATTATAAGCATGTCTTACTTCTATCAAACAGAGAGACTTTGGTTGTATATATCTGTTCAGTTGTATTTTTCTGTTTAATAAGAAAAATAGGTGTGAATAGGTGAATATTTCCTTTCTTGAGACTTTGAGCTTATTTTGTCTATCTACTGGATTTAGCAACTGTACATAGCATACACATGCACATATCTCCCAGCTGAGACTCAGGAAGGGGTTGGGGTTGAAGGGTGATATATATATGAACAATTGCTGGTTGATGGGCTGACGGTGGCCAGTTAGAAAATTATGGAAAACTATTGCCCAGCTCTAGTAAACACTAATGTTAGTCAACACAGACATAATGTATGTTAGCTAACGTTAATGTTTGCCGCATAATTTAATTGATCGCCATCGTTTACGTTATTAGTAACATTGATGGTTTTCCTACTATGATAAGTCATAGTGTCTGCTGTCAGTGCATTAAAGACATATATTACACTCCAGGAGTAATTTGAAGTTTTTTCCCTCATACACTTTATTGGTCATTAACTGAAGTTTTGAATTGGCAGTTCTCTTCTTCATCTGTTTGAGTTCAAACTTTTTCATAGCACATTGCAGGGTGTAGGGGTATAAGTAATTGAGCACCCTGAAATTTTAATCCTGATTTTGGGTTTCATGCATCATACTGGTGGACTGTGAGACTGTCAGTGTTTCATGAGTCTAGTCTGGTTGTTACTTTTTAAGACATAATTTGTGCAAACGATGGCTTCCATGAGGGCTCCTGGTTGGATGTTTATTTATCAAGTGCAAGCCTCTAGCTTTTAGAGTCCCTACATAGTGCACACATTGGTCAGAATTAAAGCACCCATGAATTCAGTGTGTCAACACTTGAGTGCTTACTTCACTTTCTTGGAAATCATGCATCTCCTGGGGTAAAAGTCCAGATCTCAGTTTTGAAGGCATATTTAGAAGTGTGTGCTGTACAGTACCTATCATCAGGCATTCTGTTTGTAGAGCGAAAGCAAAGACGAAAGTGCAGAGAAAGAAGTGTGTGTGCATTTTTGTGAGTGTTTTGCGGGGTTACCAGTGAAAAATATGGAAAGAAAAAGATGAATATGTGACTCATGAAGGTCTAAGAGGCACTCACATGGCTCTCATGTTGTTTTCAGGCAGCAGAGGGATCTCCAGAATTTTGGTGTTGGATTGCATGACTTCGTGGCTGGCGGTGGAGACGGTCTTGCCGGTGATGCGGTGGACCTGGTAGAAGGCATGTGGTCGCAGGAGGCGGTCGTCTGCGGTCCCTATGAACAGCTGCAGGGTGAGCGGCTCGCTTTCCATGTAGCCATAAAGCTGGCGGGAGAACAAAGGCATCCAGGTGAGAGGCAACATCAGGTTTTAAGACCCCCATCTCAGGCAACCCCTCATTTAGGAAATAGAAATTGAATGCACATCGGCTACCAATAGTTAAAGGGGGTTTTAATGATAGCTCTGACATGGTAGAGGGGCTGCGAAAATAAGCCCCTTTTCTTTGTTTGTTTTTTGGTTGGGTTGGAGACCCTTTTTCAGTGGTCTTTGCTGTTCTTTTTTCGTGTTAGTTCTACATTCCTTTAGGGGATTGTGAAAAAAGAAGGTTTTGATGTTTCTGATGTCTGTCTCGGGTTGGGATCTCCTGGGTACAGACATGGGGGCTGATGGAGGGGATGGCTTCCCATCACTTCACTGTTCATTAAAATCTCACTGCTGCTATTAAAAAAGTGCCCACAGAGAGACAACCAGTTGACAGTGACTCAGTGGAAAGTGCCCCTTACAGAGACAAAATAAGAAATCAGGGCAATCGTCTGCCTCGAGATGTGCTGCTCACAGGCTCTAAAGTTGGTGGAAACATTGGGACAACATACTGGCGATGTTTAAAGTAATATGCTGGGTGGAGCACCCTGGAATTTGCTACAACATCACATATCACAAAAGCTTGGCTGCAACTATGTCCTTGCAATGACTTTGTGTTAGTAGGGATACCAATTTCCCTGTATTGGAGTTGCAACTATTAGCCAACAATCAACCAGTCAAAGAGAAAGAAGAAAATTAGTCAAAGAAGAAAATTACTTGACAACTACTTTGATATTTGGTTGATTGTTTCAGGCTTTCTTCAAGCAAAATCTCAATAATTTGATGGTTTCAGCATCTTAAATGTAAGGATTTACTGCTTTTGTTTGTCATTTATAATAGTAAATAAAGAATATTTGGGTTTCGGACTGCTGGTTGGACAAGAAGAAGCAATTTGAAGAGGTAATTTTAGATGCATTTTTCACAATTTTTGTCATAGCATTGACTAAATGATTAATTGATTGAAATTAAGTGGCATATATAATGAAAATCATTGTTAGCTGCAGCCCTACCCCTGTATGAACATCTATGGGATGGGATGACATTTGGGAATTGACAAACCATAAAAATCATTAGAATAAATAAAAAGGAAATAAAAAGGAATTAGAATCATTGAAATTTTGCTTTTACTGTCTTTCAATAACAAGTATCAGCGTACATTTAGAGTGCTATAAATGACCCTATACTGATACATAAGTTGTCAAATTCAGCAAACTTTACACCTAACTGCAATAACCCCCAAAAAGCTTACTGAGCTTGGCATGCAGACGGGACCCAGCCCCCTTTGCCTTTGGGCAGTTATGAACATGCATTATGATTTCCATTAAAGCTCAGAGACTGTGTCCCACTGTGATGAAAGAGACTCCTGTATCAGAACCACCACTTCAAACAAGTACCACTTCCTCTCAAAGACGTCCATTAGCTGCTACTGCTCAACTAATAAAAAGATCAAATCTTTTAAAAAAGAGGAGAAACCTCCACGGCCATGCATAGTTTGAAAAGTACTGTTGACTTTGGGGGTCAACGACAGACTTCAAATATAACCTGTGGCTGCCAATTTACATTCAGCATCCCTGGATCCTTTTCTGACACTGTCGTAAGTAACGTTATTTGATGATTTAACCGAGTGTGTAATGGCTCAGAAATATGAACACACAGACAGGGTTGCAAATTCCAAAGTGTGGTGAAGGACAACTGATACTTTGTGAGTGATTTCTGACCAGAATAATTTGCCAACCAAATGTGGATTTCTAGTGGAACTGAGCCTTACTCTGCAGACCTCCCAGGATATTCTTGCTCTCTGCAGTGCAAAGTGGTCATACAGTATGGTCATATGGGCGGATGTCAGTGTGGCCTTAGAAATCTCTCCAATCTGAAAACCGTCAGAAAATGCAGAATCCATCTGGTTCAAACCAAGAGAAAACTGAGAGGACTAAGCTTCTCATCGAGTGGACCTCCGTGGATCCACCCAGGTGGCTACTTGACCACATGTGACATTTACTGTGAAGGATCACTTACTCTAGACCAGCGCTCACCAAGCCACGACCATCTGAAGAATCCCACAAATTGGTCAATTACCGCGGCACACACCGGTGCATCGCTTCAGACCAATTTTCTTTGAGCTCCATGAAAACAGTAGTACCGTCAAACGGAATAAAAGACCCCTGTTGTTTGTCTAACAGACTGAGTCATATAACAAAATGCAGACCACATGTAACCTATGACATAATCTGATTAATGGGTTTATAATTACCTTTCTGAGGGTGGTCAGGGATCTTGGGGGGGTGGGGGAGTGGGGGCGTATGAGGAAGAGGAAAGTTGGTAGAGGACTGGAGAGCTATGTCATTAGAAGTCTGTGGAAATTAGTGCTCAAAGATGTGTGATGTCTCTCTTCATTCTTTCACTCTAGTTGATCCATTAAAATGGTCTGCCAGTTGCTACTACTGTTTTTAAGATACTATTATCAATCCATTATCAAGATTTTCTCAAAGGAAAGAGAAATTAGATCTTTGCTGAGCCACCATGAGCAGGCTAGTTAGGCTACTAACTTTTAGCTAGCTCGCAAACAGTGTAAAGTTTTGCTAATTTTTTTTTAGCTTCCTAGCAAACAAGTGTTCTCAAATCTTTTAGTCTTTAGTTAACTTTTAAGCTAGCTAGGAACTAATTCAATGTTTTGTTAACTTACAGCTAGCTCGCAAACAATGTAACAAGCTATACGGAACTTAAGAATGGTTTCTTCCCTTCCTTTATACTCACTAGGCCCTGACAACACTCTGATATGTTATTTATTTATTTGAATTTGTCTAGACTATTAATTTATTAATTCTATTAATCTTCTATTAATCTATTAATTTCAGTTTGCATCAATAAATTTGGATTCACTAAGCTGAGAATAGTTATTTATTGTGCAACTGTGCTCTGCTTACTTTTAAATGTGAATTTAATCATTTTCAACCTTAGTTTTACTCTGATTAGATTGAAAACAGAATTATTATTAATCTTTGATAATGCCTTTGACTTGAGAACAAATCTGTCTGGATACTGTATTAAAAGTTGTCTGGCCTGATAATAAACCTGAAGATTAAATACCTTTAGTCTGAACTTGATGATGACAGATTTTTTGGATTTGGGACAAAGCAGAGGACGTGTTCTTTTTCTTCACAGTGAAAGAATTTAATTATGTTAAATAAAAATAGAATATGACTAGTCACTGGAGTAGAGCTTATATCCATATGTTTCAATAATCTCAGCACCAGTGGTTATCTGGCTTTGATCTTTGATTCAGATATCAAGGGAGTGTAAAGCTACGGCTGTCATTCATCTCCACTTTCAGCCGTCCTATTTTTCTCCTCAGCTCCACATAGTGTCTCTAGCAGCTGTCTTGACCTGTGAGCTAGTCACACATGCTAGTCATCAGTGAGTTAGGCCGAGGTCAGGAGCTTCTTGAAGTTTTGGCATCCCGAGGGACCACTTCATCTATGCGGTGATCTCACCAGCAGACCCTGCTCTGCTTGTTATATTTTACTTATGGTGTCACCAGAGGTAATTATCCATAGCCACACATGCTACCAGTTACTTGTGTATTGACTCGTGAGAGCTCTACGGCGGAGCATGAGGTACAAATCTGAAACACCGGAGCATTAAATTGCATGACGTCCCCTTATGATTTAATAAAGCGCAGGCAGCCACGCTACAAAGCTGTGTCGTCTGTCACTGTTGCCTCAGAAGGCGTCTTTGGATTTCTCGGTGACCTCCAGCCATTACCTCAGCCGCCACGTGGCTGCGAGGAGGCCCCGCAAGAGAGGCAGGACGGAGGAGCAGAGGAGGGGGTCTTTATCCCTTCACTCTTCTTGCGGTAGCACACAATAACGGTGGCGTCCACACTTGAAGCCGTAGTGACCTCATGACAGAGAGGAAGTGATTAATGAGGTCAGGTAGTCCCTCTCGGTGACGCTGGTCTTCCCAGCAGCAAAAGAAGGCGGTCTAGTCCCCCTTGGGCGACCTCCCCCGATCCCTTTACCATATGTGCTCCCTGACCCTCTCCCTTTAGCTTCTGCGTAAGTCCTGTGACGCTCACTCAGACTCAGACCACAAGCAGAGCGCAAAGCTTACTTCTTCATTTTATTCTCAAAGGGGGAATAAGACGGGGAGAGGGGAATAAAGTCAAAATAGTGCCGTAAACTTAGAGTGTGGGCTGACGACAGCGGCTTCACACACACCTGTGACTTCAGCTTTGTATTTGTATCTAATGCAGCCTGCGAGGTTGGACCAGAGAGCAGCTAATTTTGACCAGATGAGCTTTTCAAAGCCGTAACTGCAGCCTATCTGGCACACGCACTGTATATTTATTTTGAGATAATCTAAACCGAGGGTTGAATCAAGGCTTGATTTGCAGCTGTTTCAGGGTGCCAACTTCTGCCACTGTGTCAGCTAGATCCATTTACACCTCCCACCACAAGCCACTGTTGCACGAGCCATTTTCTGATAGCTGAGGCACAAGTAAAACATTGTGGATATGGCAGCTGATGCATTAATTGTGTAATTGTATGCAGCTGTATTGTCTGGGTCAGTTGTGATGATGTGGAGGGGTGCTGGGCTAAGAAGGGAGAGGAGGGTGCATCCCGTATTCTTTCCACCATTCATCCTCCAGTCCCTTTGGACTGTTACAGATCCATCATCAGTGTAGAAAGTCCTTGAGAAACAGCCCCAAAAGATTTTTTTTCTCTGTCTTTCTTAATTTTCTTTGCTTCACTCAACAGAAATCTGTTGTGATAAAATAATGATACACACTGTCTTTTTTTTCAAATGAATAATGTATACTCAATAAAATATAAATGCAGCACTTTGTTTTTGCTCCCATTTTTCATGAGTTGAAGTTAAAAACGCTATGACTTCCTCTGTGACACAAAAGGTTTATTTCCCTCAAATTTTGTTCACAAATTTGTTAGTTTTATTGAGCATGTCTCCTTTGCCAAGATAATGCATCAAATTGGCAATTTTTGTGACCAGCTAACGCAACGTACATGGATTCATGCATGCATGCATTCACAAACACAAACAACCACTCGTTATCCATAGCTTAAGTGTAAGAAGTGGGACTGGTGGCCTGGTAGCAGAGTTGGTAGAGTATTCACCCTGTGTACTGAGGCCATGAGTCCTCTGCAGCGGCTGCGGGTTGACTCCCACCTGTAGCCCTTTGCTGCATGACATTTCCCCACAATCTCTCCCCCTTTCCTATCTACACCTGCTGTAAATCTCTCTGACAAACTGTTTGTGAGGTATTAAAGGAAGTGAGGGCTAACCATCACCAATGAAAAATGAACTTTTAGAGTCAGAATACACTCATTCCAATGACGGCTGTGGCTGAAGTATAGGAGACGGGGCTAACTTGCACTCATGAAATTGGTATTCTCTGCTGAGTGCAATGATGCCTCACACAAGTCTACAACAAACAGTTCATTGGTTTTGTTATGTTGTACATAGTTATAAACCTTTTTGCTATGGGCCTCTTCCACTACCACACACCTTTTAGCCCACTGGCATGAATACAAACACACACCTTTCAGAATTTCAGCCTCCTTGGGCAAAAACTGTGGCCACAAAAAGATGGAGAATTTTTGTTGGCTGGCCAACTGATGGAGCAACCTGTGGAGCTGCTGGTTGCAGCTAATAAACCTTTTGTGTGCAAAGAAGAAGTCTTAAATCCTTCTCTTCATCTTATAAAAAATGGGAGCAAAAACACAAGTGTTAAATTTATATTTTTGTTGAGTATATTTAAATTGCAAATTTTAGATGTCAATTTTTTTTAGTAATAGTGGCAGTCTCAGTGCTGCCTGCCTCTGGCCTCAATAGTTCAAAGAAAGGATTTGAACATGTAATGTTTAATAATGACTTGCTGGTAAATTAGATGTGTCTGGCCTGGCTTGAAATTGAGTGTCAATACACTCTACAGGCCTGCAGTGGGCTGCCTTCTATCCCTCCGCAGTGATTTCATCACTGCCTGGAGAAATGTCATGACTCGTAGAGGTCCACGTGGCGCAGAGAATTGGAGGAGAGGAGAGGGAGAAGACGACTGGAAGCAGCAGAGGAGGGGAAGGGGGGAGAAACCGAAGCAGGGGAGGAGAAATACAACAGCAGATTCAGGCTTTTTCCCATTATCACGCTCCCCTCTCTCTGTCAAGTGCTGACAGTCACACAGCCAACCTCTGCTGTACCCAATTAAATGTACACTCATCCAAGTTGTCTCCCCATCCAGACTTTACTCCATCACCCTCCTGCCCCGCTAATGTCTCCAGTGCCTCATATTGAATGCATAAGGAAACATATGCAATCCTTTAATGTGCTGCATTCCCGTATAGCTCCAAAAGCTGCTCCTTTTATAAGCAACCAAACAGCCATATCCCTCAAACGTTTTTGTTGAACTGAGTAGTGTAGTGTTATGTCATTGAGGGCATAGTTTCAAGCACTAGCCCATGTCTAGACCAGTGAGGGTCCAAATTCCATATAAAAAGAATGACTTTGTTAGCAGCAAAGTGTGCCATAAGAAATATCATCCAACCCTACAGAGAATTTGAGTAGGATGATGCACGGACGACTGCTGTGTCCCCCAGTAGTACAACTACCACCAGTGTCTTACCTCATAAATCTGTGGGCTGTCTGGTTATCACCTCAAACCAGTGAAAACGATGCGAATTTCACTCCATATTTTCCACTTGCTATTAACTGGTAATTAGTGGTAGCCCAATACCAGTGTAAGGGAAGCCCCGCAGATGGAGAACCACAATTTAAGAGTGGCATAAATACCCCTTTGGGCAACGAATAACAGCCCTGACTAAGCCATAACAGCACTACAGGGTACACCGAGCCTTTTGAATATCAAACAAGAGGCGGCAGTAGATTTAATGAGCAATTAGCAGCTACAGTATAGGGTGCTGTAGATCAGGCTTTTCTTTTGAGACATTACGCAGCCCAGCAAGCACCGGATCCCAAGGTGAAACCGCACATGCGAAGAGCTGAGCACATGTTTGCCAAGGTCTTTCATCGTCGTCGTGGCGGAAACATACTGCAAATTTGATGTGCATTACATACAGTTGCAGAGGAAGGGAGATGGGTATTAAGTCACGCACACGTTAATAGGGATGATGGCCACATCCTGCTGAAATTACACCATGTCTGTTGCTGCTTTAGACTTAATGAGAGGCTGAGGGAGAGAGTGTGTGTATGTGTTAGGGGGAAAGCCCTATAGGCCAGTCATTATCCTATACGAACTGGCCATATGCAGGGCTAGGGCATGCTGTGCAATAGGTTTAATACTCCACAGGTGTTGCTGCGTGCAGTTACTGAGGGTCTGGCGGATGTCTGTGTGTTTCCTGACTGAGGTTGAACCTGAAGCAAACATCTTCAACTGAACCCACATTTAGATCAGTGCCAGGTCATGTCTAGGGCTGTGATGATAACCACATTACCGCAATATCACTGTGTGATGCCCATCGCTGGGTTGAGCTCATTACCATCATCACCTCAAATTTTATTTTTGGAAGGGTCAATCTCATGTTGACATCATTGAACTATTAAAACACCTAAGGATCGGTGATGCTACACAAGTCTGGAACACAGGGTCTGATTTGTCACTGCAGTAAGAAAAAATCCATACCATCACCGCCCTAGTCATGTATTCTGCGAATATACTAGAACTAACTGTGACATCACCCACTAGTTTGTGGAATACCGTTTTGAAGTGTCAAGTTTTGCATTATGGGGGTTGCCATCTTGTTTTTTTATTTTTTTTATTTTTTTGCAACCAGAGTATTTGCAGTACTGATGGAAGCATGGAGCTGGTGTGTGACGTACTGCAGCTGGGACGGTGCTTGGTTTTGGCTCATCCATTCAGCAGGAAATAATGGCGGCCTACCTGGCCACAGGGTTTCTCATATTACACCTAAACAGTACGCTAAAATATGTGTATGAAAACATTTTAGCCAAGAAATAAGCAATGAAGTAAAATAATATTAATCAAAGATATTTTATCAACCGTGTGACAGTTTGATCTGAGTTTCAGGAAACAACAATGGAAATCTGACACAATGGCAGGTGGATGCAATCTTTCTCATATTACAGCTAAACAGTGCACTAAAACATGTTTTAAAAACACTGGTGAGAAATAGCCAATATAATAAGAGAATCTTGATTCATATATGACAGTTTGATCTGAGTTTCGTGAGCCCTGTGTGTTGCACTGGATGGACTCACGGAGAATGACTTGTCAATCTCATGGTAACACCATACTAAAGCACACCCTTCTTATCGTCTATTTTACTCTAAATGGGTTCATAATTTACAAAATACTGCATAGAAGAAGACTTGAGACCATAAACACATTAGGAAACTGTTTGCTGAGGTCATAAATCAAGTGAGAGTTAGGGTCTGAGAGGTAGGTAGGGACTTTTTGTAACCAGTGATTTGGCCCCTGCTGGCCATTATTAAGATTGCAGGTTTAAGGCACTTCCACATTGGCTTCACTTTTCAGATCCGTCCATTATTTAACATACAGTGCTTCTCAATGAAAATAATTCAGTGCAGTTCCACTTTTTCCCCACTGTTATCCTGTGGAAAAACCCATCAGTCAATGCTGTGGTGATATTCTGAGCGAAGGTAGACCCAGGTTGTTTTTTTTTCTCCTGAGCATGGCTCATCATCATCCTGTAGACGTTTGGCATAGCTGTGGTGAGAGAGGCGAGCGTCTGGAACAGTGTGAGAGGAGCCGATAGAGTACCCTCGATCCCCCTAATGGCGTTGTGGTCTGGTGCAGTAAATAAAGTGGAAAAGCAGTCACGGGGGTCACAAAGTGGACCAATCGGGAGAGAGGAGGTTAAAAGGCTGCGGATGCGGAGGAGGGGAAGGAAAGACCAAGTCTGGGTCCAGAATAAATGAGTGAGATTTGCAATGGGAAGCCCAAAGAGCCGGTGCAAGCAGCTGAGGGGTAATGAGTCGAGGTAACCCATAATCTAGAGGTTTTCATCTGAGTGCGGCTGGAGTTTAGACACTCCAATCTCTCCACCCACCCATCCCACAATCCCTCCATCCTGTGTGGGGGATAGCACTGAATGTGGTATGGTTGACAGGATGATGTCAGACCTTATGGATGCTGAACTTTCCTGTGTCTTTGTCAAGAAAACACCTCTGCTTGTTATTTAATAACAAGAAAGCAAAAGTAAATGAGCAGCTGAGCATCTTGGTTTGACTATCTGTCAGTTGCTGTCTCCCAGAAGACATCGTAAGCTGTAGAAACAGTGTATCCCATCATGTTTTTCATCTTGCTCTTTTCTCATCCAGTGTTGCTTTCCAACACACATGTCATCATCACTCACAGTGCATGTGTCTGATCATCCATGAGCTAAAAAAACAATAGAGGGAGGCCTGCTGGTGTGGGCTTGGGAGATGGTTGAAGGATGAACGGTTCATAAGGAGTGACATCCTCAGGCCCCCCAGGGAGGGAGGGAGGCACCGGTGCATGGAAAGGGGAGGTGGCATCCGATGGGTGCTGAGATTCTGACTCCTATCCACCACCACCCCCACCAGCGCCATGCTCAGCCAACCTCAGGGCCACCCAGGCCCTAATCAGCAGGATGCAGAGCATCTCCAGGGGCAGCCAAGCCCCAGCTGCCTGGTGACTCCCTCTGCCCCTTCTCTCTTTTTCTCTCTACTCGCTCCAGTCCTTAGCACAAACACACACACATAGACACTTCCTCTGCTGCTTCCTACACCCGTGTCCCCGTGTCATTATTGACTTATTCTCCTTGACTGCATCTCACCCATCCAGCGCCTGCCACTCATTACCACAGGGCACCAGGGACTATAGCATGCCCTATCCTAAAATGTTGCAACAACACAATTTTGCACAACACTTCAAGAAAGACTAAGGGGCTGTGTCCACCAAAGTGTTTTTTCTTGAGGCCAGCATATTTTTTCTGTTGTTTACAATGGGAGTGCCACGTATTTAAGCTATGCTAGAAATGCCATCTGCATGACAAGGCATGGAGTTTCTATTCTGCACTGAGGACTGCACATTTGGTTTTTTTCCTGGTCACTGAGAGTTGAAAAATGTTCAACTTTGGGTAAAATGCTAACCATTAGACCATTTTCCACACACATGTGCCGGTTCGTCAGCCTAGCACAGCAGGGATTCACATTTCCATTACAGTAAGGCTACCGTGTTATAATGGAGGCATGTCTTATGTGTTTATCTTGACTCAAGAAGCTGTAAAATGGTGGATAAACATGTGTCATTTCCTACATTGTTCACGATAAAAGTTTCCTGTTATTTTGTTATTTCAAAGCTTTTATTTTGAAGCAGCAAAATCAGGAAATGTTGGGTTTTCATCAGCAGTGATTTAACACGACTCCTATCCAACTGACAGCAAATGTGAAACAGTAAAATAAATCAGATACCTGAGAGTAAAAACAGTGACACAGGAGAGAAGCTAAACTTCAAACCACAGAGATTCAGTTAGACACTACAAAAGTACTGAGAGCTGAATAGACTTTTAAAAATGGCTTCCTCTCTAATTTCCTGCACAGATGAGTTGAGTCCTGCAACACACACTCATTAAAGGGGAGTTGTCACAGGTTGGCCACGGTGGAAAAGACATCACCGCAACCCACTTGGAGGCAGGTCGGGCACGCCTCAGCCCCACTCCGGAGAAGTGGTCCATTGTGGGCGTGACTCAGCACAGCTTGACACATCATAAGTGGTAACGGAAATGCATATCAGCACGGCATGGTTTCACCCTGCATTTTACCCAGCCATCCAATCACGGCAGAGGAGGGGTGGGGCAAATACCACAAACTGTGTCCTGCTCAGACAAAAGTACTCCTTGGACTGGGTCCCAGCCAAACAGAGTACTCGCCAAGATGTTATCTCAGCCACAAAAGACCAACCAGTCCGTCTTCTCTCCGTTTGGCCTCCCCTTCATCCAGAGCACAGACTAACGTAAGTACTCAGTATTTGTTGATAACACAAACTATCTACAAAATTAGGTACTTGCAACACTTAAAATGAACTGTTACTTCCACAGATACTCCATATTATAGCTACCAAAGTAAAAAAAAACACTACACTTGAAATGCGCTCTCAAGCTCTCCCAGCTGGGCAGAGGAAAAATGCTTTGTGGACACGGCTCCTAAGAGAGAGTAAGACAGATTTCTGTGTGATTTCTGTTCTCCAAACTGTACAAAAGTCCCCAAAGATACAGTGCATACTCATCTGCAATAGTGTACCCTCTAGCATGTACACATGATTGCGTAATCCTTATGGATTTATCTTTCTGCCAGCTGCTGTGCTTCCAGTGGTTTCCACTGTTTGGAAGCCCTCAAGATATCCCAATTGATAGCACGTGCAATATCACAGGCATAAATCACTCCTCACCAGAAAGTAAGAGTAAAGTGTGAGCTATGTGAGGAGGGGGTGGGTGTTGTGTTGGTAAAGCAGCTGTCATCATATTTTCTCCATGACTACTACTTACTAATAATTGCTCAACACACAAAGTAAGACTTGAAAACATCCTTGCAAAGCTGGCCAATAAAATGCTCCCTGTGTTTTAAGAAATAAACAACCCAAGTCATCAATCTAAATCTGGACGAGACTGTATATGCAAAGACACACAGGACGCTTACTCATGACTTTTTTACCCCAGCCCCTGGGGTGAGTCAGAAAGTGGTGTAAGCTATATCAAAACCAGCCTCACCTGCCAGCCGCAGCAGCTGTGCACGGCAGGCTGCGTCTGGTCAGCCTCACAGGGAGGTGCAAGGGTAAAATGTTGATTCACCCGCATGTTGATATACAAAGGTTTGTAATGAAGGAGCATGATTACCTGTATTTACAGAGAAAACCTGAAGGTTGACAGGCCTGTTTATAACACCACGTTGGCCAACAGCTGTCAAGTGCGTTTGACATTGAGCAGACCAGGATGTGCTGACAACATCTATTTACAAAACAGCTGTGGCGCTAACAGTGTCTGTGTGACAGGGATGGACCACCGACTTGAAACTGACCTGGTCCAAAAACAATGTTTTCTCAAGGTGCAGTGTTTGTTTTAGCCACATGATAAATACATCTGCCATGAAATGAAATCTGAAAATCCAATCTTCAACAAAATGATCATCACTGAATGCCCCTGTATTCAGCAGGTTAAATGCAGTTTTATTTTGATGACATTAAAGGCGACTTAATGCTCAACCTTAGGGACACACGCACACATGGCTGGATCTCCACCTTGAGTAAACCAAGATGTCAGCGGAGTGTGATGACAGTGGAGCAGAGAAAGAAGCTCTGTGCTGTGCTGCTGGTGAGACTGACGTGTGCTCTTTAAGTGTTCGCCAAGTACAATAGTGAGAGGCGATGGTTCAGCTCTATACTAATTGAGTCAGCATGCACTGCACTCGTCAGGGCGAACTTTTGCAGCAGTAGATTGACTCCAAGCTTCAGGGCACATTAATAACGCAGCAGACTAGCACATACAGAAATGTATAGACTGCGGTATGTATACACTGTACTGCTGCTGTATAAAGTCACAGGAAAGGCTTTTGAGAGGTCTTTAAAATCTCTTTAAGTGGCTTAACAAGTTTTACAATAGTCTCTAATTTTCTGATGCAAACTTTAATCAATAGAGGCAATTTAATATTGGTTTATCTGTCAGTTGTAAGTCATGTAATATTTCTCCAGAATAAGCTGTAAGATTTTTGCAGATAATAGTATGAAAGTTTCCATGTTATGGCTGGCAGAGTGCTTTGCCAGTTAGTTGAGCTAGCGACCATTAGCTGTTAGCAGTAAGTAAAGCTATCTTTCCATCAGAAAATTACGTAAACAATATTGGTACTGTATTCCCTGTTGGTCTCAGAGCCTGAGTTTGTCCCAGCGAGCAGCTGTGTTTACTGGGAGGCTGCTGAGTTCAGTTCTGTTGCCCACTAACAGCAGCTAACAGTCACATTTTGCTACTTTAGCAACAAGTCAGCTGCTAAAGTTATCGGTTTGTCAGGAAACTTATTGCTGTAACTGAATCACCAAAACTCAGAGGGCGACATCAGATGGCAAACCAGAAAACATTTTCTCCATAGAAAATAAACATAAAAATCCAGTTTCACCCAAATCAGTGAGTAAAGTTATAAAGTTGTCCTTCTGTACAGTGAGACCTGGCCCCCAGAAACACTCCAGTGTGCTCTGGTGAATGTATGTATATATGTGTACCTCCCTTGCTGAAATTCGTTTCATTGGATGGAAATTTGGTGTACGCAGGACAAGTTATCAACTATTTTTAGTTGTTGTCCAGGAAAAGACAAACTTAAATACCATTAAAAATAACTGTGATCTACAAAACAATTTTTTTGTCATTGTTGGGCCAGATACTGGCATATAGTGAAATACATATGTGATAAAGACCCTTGAACAATGATTTTGATTTCATGAGGCCTTAATTTTTTTATTAAAAAGAAGAAATAGCCAGAGTCTAGACTAATGAAAGAAATGTCATGTCTGCTCTGACTCGACTCTGTGACTGCATGCTGTCATAAAGTCAGCAGCAGCCAAACGTCCATGTCACTCGCTTGTTGTTGGACAGGAAAAAGTGTTGTTAATCAGCATGCACTTGTCTGAGTGTTACCACTTATGCTGTAATGACAGCGAATTATTAAACAGCTTACACACACAAAGAACACCTTGTCTTTGGTAAACAGCAGTGTGTACAGTGATTCTAAAAGAGCTGATTCAACATACCTGTACTACAGGGTGGCCACCTGACAGCGCCTTCACCGCCCCTCGGCTGCCTTCAGTCTCGTAGTGGGCCCTGTGGTGGGACTTTGGCTGTACCTCAATCTGTAGGTTGTACGGGCCGGAGCAGGACGGAAGCTGCCAGTCGAGAGCTGGCAGAGATGGGCTGCAGTAACATGACAGATTTTTATTAGGATAGAATAAAAATACACAGAGTTTTTGCTTGTTTGCTCTCCCAGTGATTGATATAACTTCAGCTCCAATGATTAGTCAATTGAAAGAAAATTAGTTGCCAAGTATACTGCTAATAGATGAATCGTTTTAGTCATCTTTCAAGCAAAAATGTTAAACAATATCCCTCTCAAATGTAAGGATTTGTTGCTTTTTGTCATTTATGATAGCGAATGAAGAATTTTGAGATTTTGGACTGCGATATTGACTGCGATTTTGACATTTTATAAACTAAATGATAACCTATTTCTCATGGAAATAATTGATTGATTAATCAATAATTAGTTGCAGCCCTAGATACAACTTTTATCTACTTTATGAAAGATTTGTTTCTGGGCTAAACATCCAGCGTCCACTTATTCTTTCCAGGATTTTCCAGGTTTCCTGGAATAAAAGCATGATTTTTTTTTCTCTTTTTTAATCTATTGTTAATACTGTAGTCACATATGATTTGCCAAAGTAGGAACAGTGAGTTTACATTTTTTCCACGCTTCGATCACTGCCAAGGACGTCGAAATCAAAAGGTTCTAAACTTGCTTTAAATTAGCCTCAAATTAGGACACTTTGGTGTAATCCAACTGGCTTGATCCTTCTCCATTTCATCATGGACTATAATCTAATCAATTGAAGTCATTCGTTGACGTCCGTAATTCCTCGGGCCAGGGTAATAATTAGTGGCCATTTTTGTGAAAAATAAATGAGAGACTTATGTGCCCTGGTTAGAGAGCAGTGTGTTTTGGATTATGGTGTGACAGGTGGAAACAGACACAGGGAATTAAGAAAGTGACAGTGCGAGGACAGATATTTCAAGGGCAGAATAATAAATCTGGAAAACAGCTTGTCCTTTGATGCAATTATTATTCATTACAGTTTGAAAACTTTAACATTCTCAAGCACAGCCCTTCCACACTACTAAAGACAATGGAGTTATACAATGGAATAAGGTCAGCAGCACACCCTCTCTTGGTGAATGATATCTCTTTCTCAGAGCTACAGCTGGCCTCCCTTAACATCATTGTTCTCATGACGGAGTGTCAGAGCTTCCCATGTGAACACCGTGGAGATATCTAAACCAAAACAAACATGTGCAAGACAATATTTCTCTATGCCGGATGCCTGGTAAACGCAAACCCCTGACCTGAAGGGTGGCTCGAGTGAAACCAATCTCTGGCATCTTTGTGGAACTTGCGGGCTGTTTGTTGACCCAAAACGAACTGATTTCCCCCCGCAGGGCTTTATCTGCCCAGCCTGTGCATGACATCAGGCTAGCAACACAGAGAGAGATGGGCTGATGGCGCGACACACCAGAGCAGCGAGCCGGCTGATTAACCCACAGACTGCTTCCCCCTCAGCCAGGCCTGTCACCATTGCTTCCCGTTGCTCACTATCTTAATCAAACACTTGATTTCCGACAGGAAAGTGTGTTATTGGCTTGGAAAAAATGCCATGAGGGACACTATTGAAATTGAAAAATTCTACCTTGCTCAAAAGTCAAAAATCAATTACATAGTTGGGTGCATGTGTAAATTTGTGTGAGTGTGTGCGTGTCGTGTCTATATGCATTCTCGTGTTTGTGTGTGGGTTGCTATAGAAACAGTGGCATGCACATGGAGTGGAACTCCTCCCTGTGAAATATGATTTATGAAATAGTTTTGATCTTCAAAGAGGAGTCTTTTGAAAGTGCAGAGCATGATACTTTTGGATTTCTGCCTTTTGATATGGTCTTTGAAGATTAAAAACTAAAACAATTGTGTCCTTGCAATAAATCAACAACACTCAGTGTGGAAAGCAGACGACAACTGGGTAGAGTAATGACATTAGAGGAAGACTTGTTTTTCCTTTGCACTGTCTGAAAATTTTTAAAGTAGTCCTTTAGCAGAATGTTAGAAAACATAAATCTGCTTAAATAAGTAAACACGTGTGTGCTTCATTGTTTTCTCAAGGCAATTTGGTGGAAAGACTACTGAGTTGGTTTTCCAGTGACTAGTCATCTTTGAAGTGTTTCTTCTAGTGGATTTGTTCAACTTTTTTACAGTCAAGTCATTTTCATATAGTGCTACATCAAAATAGAAGTTATCTCAGGCCACTTTTCATATGAAACAGGCCTATACTGCACACTTTATAATATTATTTGTAGAGGTCCAACAATTCCGACCATGAGCAAGCACTAAGGCGACAGTGGCAAGGAAAAACTTCCTTTTAAGAGGTAAAGCAGGATTCATACATAAGGCCCTTTTCTACCAGCATGGAACTGACGCTGTTCTGGTTCAAGCACCTAATTTTGAACCATTCTAAGCATTTCCACAAAAGGAAACTGGTTCAAGAACAGCAAGTGTTCTTTGGGAACCAAAGGAGATGTGTCATATTCTACTGGTTGTTGTGCATTGTTTTGATGACATCCTTGATTGCAATGGTTCCTCTCAAAGCTGGTGGAAATGTGGGCTGGTTCACTAGATAGCACCAAGGTTCCAATTTTTTTGAATGGAACCAGATCAAGAACCAGAGTTTATTTGGTGGAAAAGGGCCACTATAAATTAAAAGAAATGATACTTTAAATACTCAGTTGCTAAACAGATCCACCCACCTGAGGTAAGGCTTTGGCTTAGACCAGGAGTACGGATGCTGGGGGACATCCAGGAATCCTCCACAGTAGTTCTCCTTCTTGAGGGCCATGCGGGAAGGGTAGTCTTCATGGCACTGCTCTCCATCAGGACCTAGCACTTCGCCACCAGGCTCCACCTTTAGATTCATGGAAGATGAGTGGTCCAGCATGGTTTTCCGTGTCTTGATTGGGATTCCCTCCCCCATGTCTACCATTCCGTCTGTGGTTAGAGCATTGATGGCAGCCACAATGGCAGAGTTGGTGTACTGGTTGGTGTTGGCAAGCCAGTTCTCATCTGTGACGCTGACCCTGGGGGAGCCGTGTGGAGACGGGGTGGGTGACTGGATGGGTGAGCAGGATGTCTGACGATAGGGAGTGCCATTGAAGCTGTACTTTCTCTTCCCCATGCCCCCACTGCTGCTACTGTTGCCATTGCCGTTGCCTCCACTGCAGGAAGGGGAGTTAGGCCTGGAGCCGCGGGGTTGTGCTGGCCAGCCTTCCTCAGCCACAGCTCCTATCTGAGGGGAAGTGGAGGGCGAATGGTGAGGGGAAGCTGCGGGGCCGCTGGCATGTGGGCAGGACAGGAGTGAGGACGAGCCCCTGGG
Organism: Lutjanus erythropterus; assembly: GCF_056507025.1. Taxonomy (NCBI): domain Eukaryota; kingdom Metazoa; phylum Chordata; class Actinopteri; order Lutjaniformes; family Lutjanidae; genus Lutjanus; species Lutjanus erythropterus. The sequence continues at coordinate 11,461,417 of NC_139325.1, forward strand.
AGAAACACAAGGAGACTGCCAGGGGGAGTTCTGCGGGGAGTTGTCGTAGTTGTAGAAGCTGGACTCATAAGAAGACGCCTCAGAGTTACAGCTACGTGAGGAAATGCTACTTGCAGGGCTGAGACAGCTGGGATCCCGGTAGCCATCTGCATTGGGCAGCGTCAGCGTCACAATAGAGTTAACGCCCCGTTTGATGATGTGGTCCTCACTGTTGCTCTCTTCTACTTCATCCTCGGGATACTGGCTGTAGGCAGTGATCTCAATACGGGGACTTTCCAAGGCCGGGGCCCCATTGGGTCTCAGGCCATGAGGCAGGTAGTAGCCTGATGCTGCGTGGTTGTCATTCTGGAAGGTGTAGCCTGTCTGGTGGCAAGATGAAACTGAGATGACTGGGCTGGACTGTAGGGTGTGGTACTGGGTGGCCAGACAGGGGTTTCCCATGCCCAGTGGAAGGGACAAGCTGACATTCGGCGTGTAGCTGTATGCATCTGAAAAGAAAGAAGTATATTTTAAGTACATGGAAGTACAGGTGTAGATTCTGGGGGTGATGCAGGGGATACATGTGCAATTGACCCCCCTGTAAACACAAAAAAGTAGGACCTGACTTTTATTCTTACAAAACAATTGCCTAAATGCATTCCATTATATTTTGAACTGTCCCTTGGCATCTGAATTTTGTTTACATAAGCAAACACATTTCCTCTAGAGCTGAAGCAATTAATTGAACAATTTGTGAAATGATTATTAAATTAATCACCAAATATTTTGATAATCAATTCATCAGTTCTCTAGTTTCTTTACTCCTTTATGACGGTAAGCTAAAAATCTTTGAGTTGTGGGCAAAACAAAGACATTTGAGGACGTCATCTTGGACTTTGGGAAACACTGATCGACATTTTCCACAATTTTATGACATTTCATGGACCAAACAACAAATCAATGAATCGAGGAAAAAATAAACGGATTAATCCACAATGAAAATAACCATTAGTTGCAGCCCTACTTGTCACCATAAATTGATGTAGAAAGGGCCCAAACTGGTGCATAATAATTAGCCAGAATATAAGAAATAAGGTGTTTGATGCTCAAAATTCCCTATGTGTCGCCCCAAATGTTGAAAAGAAACCTACACCCTTGGATGGAAGTATACTGTATATGCAGAATCATTTCATTACGGTGGTAATTAACTGACATTTTAGAACAATACCCCTACACAAATCTTACCAATATGTCTCAGCGACTGACTGCCTCTCTTTTTTCATAAACATCTGGAGAAGTTTAGCAATCATCTCAAAGCAGTTACTGTATGTGGTTGCTGTGTAGTCGCGAGTTGCACAGCCACTCTGTTTGTTTGATCAGTTCATCTAAGGCTCTACTTGGCACTCCCTGCTGTCATATGTACTCTACAGGAATTCCTCCAGCAGCGCTGATGGATGCTTTATTTGATTGATTGCATCACTCACTGAGTGAATTAGGCCCTCCCCTGTGGAAAACTGACAGCACTCTCGCATCGCTCTGAGCTTGTGATTAAGTCAAAGGGAGTTTGCTGCAGCGTTACACACAGATGCACCGCGGTACACACAGAAAACAAAGGGCACGCACAAGCAAGCGCGCAAGGAAATCAAAAGCAGACAAGTGCAATGACATACAAACTCAGTCAGCCTAGCAGTTAGCCTTGAAGCGTCTGGCTGCTGTGTCAACAGTTGTAAACCTCATGTCTGCCTTTTATTGATAATGTCAATAAGGGTAAAAGTGGTCAAAGAATTACTACCATTCAGTCTGAAACCCAGTGAAGGGCATTCCCCTTGATGCAGTGTGCTATATTTGTTAACCACAATGCTGCGCATCACATGAAATGATGAATCTGTCACACACCACATAATATGTGGGTAGGAGTCAGTCTAAAATTAGTTTATGAGTGTCTATTTTCAGAGGTGATTATGTGATGCGCATCAGACAAGTTCTATATACCACAAGTTCAATGAAGCCTACGACACCTTTCATAGGTGGCCAGTGCCATTTACTGAAAATAATATTCAAACATATCTAAAAACTTTTTCTTTCTTAAAAACTTTGAAATAACGGAGCAATATGTAAAAACTGCACCGCCAAAAATGAGTCCCGCAGTGAGCTGGAGCCATAGACGGTGAATGGGTTTGACTCCTATTTAATATAGTCTGTGGTTGAAGCGAGTTGTTTCCTCCTTCCCCTTCCACCCCAAACTTGAAGAAGCTCAGGCAGGTTGCAGGAACACTTAAGGAGCATTAGACAAGCACAACATGGTAATTAGACAATGACAAGCAATGACAAGCCCTACACTGTAAGTTGATCAGCTGTTTATAACTCTGTTGTAAAGTCAAGCCCATTATCCCAAAAACAAGAGCCTGCTGCTCCAAAAGTACACACAGTAGAGTTTGAGTACAGTGACCGCCTGCCTTACTGCCTGCCAGACTCCATTAAGAAGTTTAACCATTAAAAACTCCATCTAAAAGATTATTAATGATTTTTACAAGCAAACACTTATTCATTCACCATTAATTTGAACTCTAATTATCATCAAACAGGCAAAAAGTTGCAGCACTGCTGTCAGAAAAGCAACTATTTCAAATTACTATGTTTCCTCTGATAGCATATCATGGTCATTTTATGATTAATTACAGTAAACATATAACAAATTTCTCCTTTAAAAATGTTACTGTGGAATTAAAATAAAAAAGTCATCTTTTGTTTGCAGATCGCTAAATGTCAGGCCCATTCACAGCCTTTTTACACAGAAAGAAGTCTATTCCCTATTGGTTACACAGCAGTGCCCTCACACTGTGGAATATACAGGACATACGATAAAGAAAAGAAATCCTCCAGTGCCCTTAGGTACCCACCTGTCTCAGGTTCTTTCTGGACATCTTGGCTGTACTCAAACATATAGCTGAAATCAAACTCTTGCTCTTCATGCTGGGAACTCATCTCTGTCTTGACATATGCCCTCAGCTCAGCCTCTTCTGATGCTTTCCACCCTTGGTTTAAACCCTCTTCTAGTGCTGAACAGATAGTAATCTCCTGCCCACTCCACCCGGTGTGACACACCTCCTGACTTCAGGCCTGACTGACTTTGCTTAGAGTTGCAGCTGTTATATTTTTTTTTTCCTTTTCGAACGTGTGCATGATCTATGCAGCAACATACTTGACTTCTCAAAACACCCACTCAAACATACTGGGGCTTTCACTTGTGTGTGTGTGCTGCTTGATCTTGAAACTTGGCTCTTCCGGGTCACACGCATCACATCTGCTGAACTAACAAAACTATACCAGATCACAATGTGTGAAGCGAAACAAATCAAAGAAAAATAAAAAATGACTCACTCTTGCACTCAAGGCAAAGCTTCTCTACAATTGTTTTTGCAGTGCATTCAAACTGCGGTGTAAGCAGAGTTAATTTGAAAACACCGCCTATCACACAGATTATAGCGTGCTCTTTCTGTCCTCCACAATTTTTCTCAATTATGCTATCACGATCAAAACACTCTCTACCCACAACCAAACCAGCGTGACTAAAGAATGGATGGGTTTATCCACGGGGATTGTGGTTGAGGCTCGGCTCAGACTGACGGGACCTCAGGGAGAGATAGGTGGTCGCCCACAGAAGTCATCTGCAGCCTCTGGAACTAAGAACCCTGGGGCCACTTATCGCACATGGCTGACTATGGGCTATGGCAAAGCACCAGTAGAGAGTGTATGTGTGTGCGCGCTTGCATCTGCGTGTCTGAGTTTATGTATACGTGTGATAATAAAGCAGCCCTCAGCACACTGCTCGAGCTGTGTGTGGTTGAGCACGTCTCCTTGTCAAGCAAGAAACCCGGCATCCCTGAACGCACTGATCACAGCTCTCTCTCTCACTCACACACACACACACACACATATATATATATATATACACACACACACACACACACAAACGTCTGGTACCAATTATAAGGCTGAGGACTGAGGGACTGAAATGAATAATAATACAGCCCGCACCCGTCCGTCTGAAACCTCAAAGACAAAATGAAATTCCCAAAATCCACAAAAAGCTGGTGACATCAGCACTGGAAGACTCTGTGAATTAACAGAGGCAGACTATCAATGACTTCTGATGGACCAAATCAAATTTTGCTACCATAAATGCGGAATCAAAGAGCTTCTGAAAGAATGTCCTTTAATGGTAGGCCAGCCTGAATCATCCTCCTAGCTACAGTTTCTCTTAATAAGCCGCAGAATCCCCTGATGTTGCTGTTATATGGCTCAGTTTGACCTCTGACCTTACTACACATTGGGAGAATATGTCACATATACAGTATCAGCCGATTGCTATTATTGGCCCGATATTGGCCTATTACAGTTGCATCATCATATTGAGAAATATGTTGTCAATATGCCAATTTGAAGACACGTAATGCATTGTTTTTTGTTTTTTTTTTTTGTTGTTGTTTGTTTGCTGTTTTGTATATTAGGTTTGTTTTTATTTTAAGTTATTTAAAATGACAAAAAAAATGGTGAGTTTACAGTTTCATTTCCTTTATGTCATGTTTGACAATAAACCTTATTGTTTAAATGTAACTATCTCTGTCGCAAGTGTTAAATAACCACATTTGACCAATTATAACAAAAAACAGATGTTTATGCATATATTCTGTAGCCTGTTTTATATTCTGTATAAAGAATATAGACCAATATATCTTTTTTCTGTTTTTTTACTCCCTAATATCAGTACGGTCATTGGTCCCAAAAATCTCTCTCACTCTTTCTATACATATATACATTAATATATGTGTGTGTGTGTGATTATATATAACATTAGAGAAATGAAACACTAAATTTTGACTGGTATTTTAAATATTTATGAAGAACTATAAATTTCAAAAACACAAGCAGAACAACAAAAGTATCTGAAGTTGAGGTGAAGCTTTTATCAAAAGCAGTCAGAGCGGGGGCCAGCAGCAGTGTTAACCCCATCAACATTTTTCGCTGGTGATTAGAGGCACCTGCACAGACAGCTGGAGACACCTAATGGTGTGGATGTAAACTGGGTGCATGCCCCTCAGTATACTTGAGTGAGTGCTAATTTGATCCTCATGCAGAGGAAAGAAGATCAAGGAAAAAGGTGTCTGGCATTTATTTTGTGACATCTTTAGAAAAACAGCTGTCACACCAGAGGACAATTCAAAGACTTCTCCTCAAAATTAACCGTTTTCACTCACAATAACAACTAATGATTTATTACAGTGGTCAAACAGCAATATATTGCCATGAGTTGCTGTCATTAGTTGCTCAACTTCATGCCAAAATATTTGCATTTATTTATTTTTATTTATTTATTTTTACTTTTTTTTATATATTACAGTTCACCATGACTTGCAGCTCTTTCTCATGTAATATCAGCTTACAAAACGCATGACCTGTAGACTTCACAGGAGTACACAAGATTCATATCACTTTACATTATAAAACTGCAACACCTGATGTCAACTCATGTTAAATCCAAAGTGGTGCAGCTAAAACAGCAGATTAATAATTGAGCGCTGGGTGAAGCATTAGGTCTTAAGGAGATATATTTTACCTTCTTCTGCAGACTTCATATCGGCGGTGAGAGAGGTGAGAAGCTGGAGTCCCGGCTCCTTACCGGCTGTTGCTCCAAAGCTGAACTTGGAATTGACGCTGAGGCAGAAGGTATCCTGCATTCAACAAGCGATGCGCAACTTTCTCTGTAAGAAGTAACGCCGATGATAATAATGCAAGCGCTATATTAGTTCACACACCATCAAATAAAAGCATAATTCGCAGTGAAGTTAAAGCAAAGCGAGTGAACAACTTAGAGACGCACCGCGGTGACTGTGCGCGCCGAAGGAGTCGGGGAAATGTGAGTGTGGAGAGCGGCGCAGGTAAGGCTGCTGAGGGGACCGTGGCTGAGGTGAGTTTGGCTCTGTTCAGCCCACGGAAGGTTTTCAAGAGTCTCCCCGGGTCGATGACGCAGCGCGGTATGTCAGAGGGGCCGGCTCCGGTGCTTTTAAAGCTGGAAAACACCCTCCGTCCTCCCGTCAGCGCGCCGCCCATCCAGGGATGACGCGACCGGCTCCTGCAACCTCCTGGACCGCCTGATGATGTCTTCCACCCTGGGATCCCAGCGATGGAGGTGGGAGGTGTGTGTGTGTGCGTGTGTGCGTGATTGTGTGCGAGTGAGCGACAGAGATAGAGAGAGAGAGCAAAAGAGAGAGAGAGAGAGACCACACGCCCAAAGTTTTCTTGTCATATTTTTTTGTAAATAATAATAATTGTAAGTAATAATAGACTTCTGCCAATAAGATTATTCATAACACCTGGCTCTAATATTTTGTAATGAATTCTCAAATATTTTAGAGAAGTCACAATAGATGCAAAATGAGCCTAGGTTATCTTTTTTTTTCTGGACAAAATTTTTCTCAGCTCAACATTCATATTAGTTGCCATTTTAGAACTTTTGGCCAGACACTCTTCTTGTCAATATAGATGCTGAGACGAAAAAAGTTGAGGACTGAGTGGTAAAGCAGAGACTAGTTTTTATTTCTAAAGCTTGGGAAATTTGGCAAACTAGACTGAATAATATACGTAAATAAAACGGGATCATTATTTGTTGTTTGCAAGCCTCTAAAGCTTTTTGGGTAAGATGCAATACTGATATCAGAATACAGACCCCACCAGTAGCAGACTCAGGCTATATGAGGGGAAGGAGTGAAAAAAATAAAAAGGCCAACACCTGGTGGCACACATGCATTTAAGGTAAAACAGTCCTCATTTAGATTTAACTTGTTTCATTGTCCAACAACTTCTATAACTCTGGAATACAAACAAACATGGAAGTATTTAATCATTTAAGGGCATATAATTTTCTAGTATGTTGGGCAGCCAATGTAGCACTGCATTGTTTTTCTCCAAGAGGGCATTTTATCATGTTTTGTCCACTGGAAGGGCACCTTAGAGGGCCCCTTAGCACATTCTGCCCAGTAGAAGGGTACCTTAGAGGACACTTTACCATGTTTTGTCCACTAGAAACTTGAGAAGCCTTACCTTGTAATTTACCTTTTGGGCCACAGACTAAAGAAGATTTTACCCCAAACTAGATACAGTTAGACTGTGTTCAGACCAAACCAGTCGGTGTGGTGATTAACACAGGGTTGTGCTGCTGTGTTGGGGGTTAGGGGTTGTTTATTTGTGCTTTCTCTGATTTGCCATCTGTCTTGCTACCATTGCTCTTCCCATTCAGTCTCTATGACCATTGCTGCTCTCTCTCTCTCTCTCTCTCTCTTTCTCAAATAAAAGAACACAAACCAAAAAAATAAGCTTCTTGGTATCACTATGCAGCATAAACTGCAGCCAGACCCAGACACTGAAAATGGGAACACAAAATAAACCAAGTGCGGACACACGCTCGGAGAGTATCATCATTTGGTCCATGAACTCTGTCTGGATAGCCCCCAGTTTCACAGATATTTCAGGCTGAACCGGGCGGTGAGATGTCACTGCTGGATGGTTATGAAAGACTCTAGCAAAGCAGCACGGTACATCGAATAATTCAGCCAACCATGTTTAACTATATATCTTGAAACGTTACAGCTCAAAATAACAGCAGAAATAAACAAGTTTTGTTGATTTTACAGTTTTTTACTGGGAAGTGGTTGTTGTTACCACAGTGATTTGGTCTGTAATTCACTCAGTTATTGTCGAATTTTAGATGTTAAAATTCCCTTTAATGACTTTGGTGGCTTAAACGTTGACACTGAATTTTATGATTAAATTATATGGTTAAAAGTAGGGCTGCACTATGTTAAAAATGTGATTATTTGAGAAATACATACTGTGGTATGATTTTCACAGAAAAAGCTATTAAAATCATAATGATGTGACATTTGTTGGGAGCTGATATTTGAATATTGCACTTGGCTATAGTGGCTATAGTGTGATTTTGATAAAACTTTGATTAATTGTGCCTTAGTTAAAAGGGTTTTTTTTTCACTTTTTTTCTATTATCAGTAAACCTGATGAAATAACACAGCGTTATTGTTAGTCTGCTTGCCTTATAAACTTTCCACAATTCAGTGGCAACTACTGTATATTATTAGGACACATGCAAAAATAATAAAATTTTCCATGTTTTTCTTTAGCTAGCCCTGATCTTTGACTTCCTAGAGGAGGGGGAGGAAGTTGGGGGTCTCCTACATGAACAACAGACTATCAAATTGCAGTACACCTACTGATACGACCACAATGGCCTTCCTCATTAATGTTGGCAATCATGTTATTATATGGTCATTTACATTATTCAAACAATCAGCGTATCCCCATGATTAACATCAAGACTCAAACGCTATCATATTTCACTTCCAAATGTGTTTTCCTTGTGTTTGAGGGAAATACGGTTTCACAGATTTGCCCAAAATAACCATTGTGAACCACTGACAGCACAAACACACCGTGCTCCTCATCTCCGCTTTCCACTACTTTATATCAAGTGTGTCCCCAGTGAATCTGCGGCCACAAAGCCTTATGCTTTGCCTATGTTAAAGGAAAATACTGAAGTTCACTTTTCAGCTTATTGCCTTAATTGCACTCCTATTACCATTTATCAAAGTAATAGGTCCTATTATGTGTTGTGTTGTCATAAACTGATACAGAAGGTTGAATATGCAAAGAGCTGTTCTATATCTACTGAAGTTAACATGTTAATCAGCTAGCCCTGGCCCATCCTCTCGAGTAATACCCCTTTAGTCCAAAGCTCCCCTCATAGTGATAGATGGGAGATATAGGTTTCTACTTTCACAAGTTCTCTTAGCTTTTTTTAAACCAATACATAAAATAAACTCCCAAAATGTAAAGAAAGGAAATGTTTTTATACCTTGCCAATAATAAACCATACACCTTCTGGATTCAAGTTTCTCTCTTTTACCAAACTAAGAAGAGCTTCTTCCTAAAACACACTTCAAACTCAGCAAAAACGGAACAAAACTCCAATTCCGGTTTAGTTTAAAGTAAATCCTTAATCCACCGCATTACATGTGAAAATATTCTGGCTCCCTCTCTGATGCCCGCAGCCTCCCTCTCGCTTCTCTCTCCTTCACGCTTGTCTCCTCTCAACCAGCCGTCCTCATTGCTCCTGGAGTCACAGTTCTAGTCAGAGTCGGTGTAAATCAACTCAGTACAGTATTCCCCATCATCGTGGCTGTCTTCTGTCCCAGTCTAGCTGTGTTCACTCAGAGGCTGGTGAGCCTGGTTCCTTTGCCCACAGTGTAAACACAAATGCTCTGTCAAATACTCTGAGTTGCAGGTCTGGTCAGAATCAAGTCATAACAGGACCTCTAGCTGCACAGCTAACTGATCAAATGGCAGCTATTAGGTTAGCTACATTAAACATAGTGATAGATATAGATGAATTATACTGTATAAATCTAGACAGGACATTGCCGCTCAGCCTTGCCTCTGTTTTTTTTCCAGTGGTCACTTGTGGTATTGTAGCAAAAAAATTACCTACTGCCCAAAAAGTATTTTCGTTCATAAGCCACTACTATAAAAGAGACGTGTGTAAAACTACTGACAAGATATCTTGCTCAATTATGACTTTCTTTTTATGAAGATTTTTTTGATCAATGAACGCTTCATATTTGTAAAATTGTCCTAGAACTGAGAAAAGAGATTTAAAAAATATGTGACATCATCAAAATATAAAGTCTATGAGCCAAGCGGGAACTAGTGGGCGGGGCCAATGGAAGAAACACCACTACACATATTCAGTGGGCCACGTGTCCAGGAAGTAAACCCGGAAGGCGGACAACTTTTTGGCTTTTGGCTCAGGCTCAGCAAGCAATTCTCATTGGTCCTGTATCAGGTTACAGATATCATACATCTCTGGTTACAGCAGAGAGTAGCAGCCAGTGGTTATTTAGGCGAAATGCTGCCCCCTATGTGTTTGGAGTTACCCTCCACAGGTGGCCATATTTTACATGTTTCTCCTTTAAAATGTCACTCATCCTGGGATACAACTGCAGGCATCACCTAGCTGTAACACTGAAGCAGCTGGCAGAATAAATGACACTGTGAGCTTATACTGATAAATGAAGTTTTAATTTGTGATGATGTATGTCATTATGATACATGATGGTGTATTTAAAATGAACAGAGTTTGATGAGTGGTACTGGTGAAAGCATATCTTTTGGCATTTGCCAAGCACTGAACATAGAGTCTCCATTATGTGGGTCACAAATCCTACGGAAATGATAATGACAAGTAAAAACCTCCATAAAACAAGTATAACAGGAATATCACTGAGAGCTGGTATCTGCCATGAGTGCAATTAACAATGGCTTAGACAAGCTACAGTGTAATTCCTTTTGAATGGGGGCCAGATTTGAGGGGAAAAAAAGACTCCCGTGAGTCTGAAATGTAGCTGGCAAGCTCGAGGATGATCGCACATAATCAGAAGCAGACTGCCTTTTGGGGGCAGGCCGGCTGTGGGGCAAGCGTAAGCAGACTGCACGGGGGGAAAGTAATAGTACGCTCTGTTTTCTTTGCCTACAGTAGCTCGCTGGCGTCAGCTGCGGCTTGGCCGATGTGCACGTGTGAGCTCGAAGATGAAAAAGCAGCATCACATACTTTGGGAGATGAATTATGATACAAAACCAGCGGTAGGAAAAAAGTAGCTGCACAACTGATTGGCAATGTCGGTGGGACGGGCTTACATGAGTTGTTGAACAACTCCAAAACCCTGTGGTGTGGTGTAGGTCAGTGGCAGTCTGAAGGCTTATCTTGATGGATTCTGTGCTACTGAGTAAAGTATCATTAGCTACAGTGTCTGTCAACAACAGTCAGAGCTCCTCAGACCATCTTTACAGTGACAGACAATGTAACATCAGGCCACTAAGCAGTCTACACCTCATTAAAAAGATGTGTATAACTTAAAGACCTGATGGTGTAATGCCTCTCATAATGTATGTGTGAAAAATATGTAATCCTTAAGTAACTTTACCTTTTTGTCAGGATCAATTCATAAGACTGGCTGTTTTTCTTACACTGTAAAAAAAATCATACAATAATTTAGTGTAATCAACAAATCGTTCTCCTTAGATAAATACATTTTATTTATTCAAGTTAATTAAACTTAATGTTTCTAGTATTTATTTTCACAGCACTTGAGAACTTATAAATGATGAGATGAATGGTCATGCACTGTGTAGAGTTCAATCACAGCAGACTCCTCAGCATGCATTGTTTCAGTGTTAAAACTCCCCCGAGACCCTCCCTTTTACAGGTAGAATGTATTAATTTAACTCATTTATTTATTTTTTTTATTGTTTATTATTTAACATATTTTTTGTCTCAATATTGTACCAAAGTATTTTCAACTTATTTGCAGAAAATGAAGAACTGATCAATAAATCAAATTGTCTGACTAAAGATGTGTTGGTTCAACTTTTAAAAATGTGGGGGAGGCGTTTTATGCCTTTACTTGACAGGACAGCTGAAGTGAGACAAGAAATGGGAAGAGAGAGTCAACAGATGACACACAGCAAAAGGATCAAACCCATGTACACCGCAGTGGACTCACAGCCTCAGTACATGTGGCACACACTCAACCAACTGAGCTACCAAGCTGCCCCAAGTTGTTGGTTAAACTTAATATCTTTCAAAATGACCTCAGCTTATGTTTTCACATTCATCTTAAAATTTTCAAGCCAGCACAGACACTAACTTTTAAGTTAAAACAAACACTACTGCATTAAAAAGACGTACATAATCTTAAGACCTGATGGTGTAATGCCTCTCATAATGAAAAATATCTCAGCTTTAAGTAACTTCACCCTTTCCTCAGGATCAATTCATAAGTCTGGCTGTCTTTCTTAGCAGTGTGATTCAGGCTCAGGCTCAAGTTCCTACTACGGTTTAACTATACATGAGGTAAGATTTTTATGTAAAAAAAAAAAAAAAAAAAAAGAAAGAAATCTATACTGAGACTGTGTTGACTTGCCAGAGTAAACGTTACAGTGTTGGACACTTCTGCACTTGCAGGAAGAGCCAAATCATAATTTAACAGAGGTTCAAATCCAAAGTGTGTCCTCAACAGCAGTGAATAAGAAAGCTGGACTCACTTATAGTATATCAGGTATTTTGTCTTTCTCCCTTGTTATAAAGTCACCACAGAGGAGCCAACTAATATGAGCAAGCTGTGTGTGATTTGCTGAAGCTTCTTTATGTGATTTCTGAGTATTCAGCTTTTTAACCCATAGACCATTACATTATTTTAGGAAAGTTACATTAATTTCAAGTGAACATTATTTGTATATTTATATGGTGAAACCAACTGGTGTCATTTTCACCCTCATATAAAACAATGAAATAAATTCAGTAAACTCAGTAAACTTCAACATTTAATTTTATTTGTCTTTCAGTACAAAAGCACATAAAGACCTTAGTCATGGCATGGCCAGTATTAAGAGCTTTCCATTGTCACTTTGGGCCGTGCCAAATAAAAAAACGTATTACGAGTTATAAAGCTGTGTTGAGTCATACGTGAGATAATCTCTGAAGTGGAGTCAAAGAACGCCCACCCCACCTCCAACATGATGTCTCGTTGGCTGTGACCAACCACTGATGATCCGCCTTTTCTCTCTCAAATAAGTGTCTGTTGCGAGACACAACTTGTGTGCAGGAGATTAAAGAGAAAGACGTTTTCAAAAGTTTCTGGGTGTCCAGTTCTTAGTACTTTTGTAGCTTCTAACTGAATCTCTGTGATTTGAAGTACGTTTCTCTCCTGTGTCGCTGTTTGTGCTTTCAGGTATCTACTTTATTTTACAATTTCATGTTCACTTTCAGAAAACCCAGTGTTTTCTGATTTTGCTGCTTCATAATAAAAACTTTTAAATCACAAACAATATTTGTAACTATTGTACAACTTTTATTATGAAAAATGTAATGTGTTTAACCACCATTTGACGGCTGCTTGAGTCAAGAGAAGAAGTTTACAATAATGTAAAATAAGGTGTGTTTACATCATGTGTGTGTTTAACTTCATGCACTACAAGCAGTTATAGCAGACAGCTTGGCTCATGCTGTACTGGAATGTAACAGGAGGATTGAGCAGAGTGCTCCCAACCCCCTGACTGTGTGACACTTCAAATTAGGACCAAATTAGGAAATATGACAGGGTCTGTGGGTACCCCAGTCAGTAAGAATAGGTTGAAAAAGTTGCCTCTCAATGATGTTTGGAGACCCAAAGTTACAATGTGCTTGTGCATCTTTGATTTATGCAATATCGTTTCCAATGTGACACCCATGCTACTTATCCTTTGGTGTAACATCATTTTCTTTTACAGCACTACTGTTAAAGTTTGTGTTTACAGTAGGTTTCTCTGACTCAGCTCAATACTGTGATTCAGTAACTGTGATTGTCCATAAAGCCCAAGCTCTAAACAGGTTGTATGTTTTGTCCAGGAGAATTTGCCTTCGCTGTACATCTTTTTTGGAAATCTAAGATTGTAATTTATAGCACTACTATATCTTGCCCTGTGACACTGCATGTGCTGAGCAGCCACAACATGTCTGTGGAGAGCATTAGAGACACACTATGTCTTGCGCTTAGATTTATGAGTGGCCTGCTCCTCGCTTGTGTGTTTCGCAGAAAATGATCATTGCTTCATGTCTTGTAAACAGACACATGCTGCTTTTATATTTGCACAAATTGAGTTGTTGCTGTTGTGTTTTGCTCTTTTTCCTTATTGTCATTCCATGAAGTAAAGCTATTTATGACACACCAACTCAGTTTCTTCAATCTGCGTACAAATATCAGGACTTTTGGGGTGTTGTGGTAACTTAGTTGGTAGAGCATGTGCACCATGAATCAAATCTGTGTCTTTATGGTTTGATTCCAACCTGTGGCCCTTTTGATGACTGACTGTCATTATTGACTGTGATTCAATTCAATTCAGGGGTCTGCGATTGATTTTAGACAACACTGTATGCCCGTTTAAAACAGCGGTTACCAAACTGGGGTTGCAGAGACACTGCTGGGGAGTGTGGATGACCAGGAGAGAAATATAGAGTGAAATAAAGTTGAACTTGTTTCGCTTTTTGAGGGGGGGGGGCATGCCAGAAAAAACACTGATTTGACACATTCATTTACATTTATGTCAGCTCACAAAAGATAAGTAAATTATAATTCAACAATTTTATGACTGAACTCTTCCAGATATTAGTGACACAAACATACCATGGGAATTTCAAAATAAAGCTGTATCTTGAAGTCGACAATATCAATCTCTTTTTTCACTTTGCATCGATTATGCTGGATTGTTGAATACTGAACCAATATAGCAATCCAGACTGAGAGCCAGCCGGCCTGAAGTCACTGTTAGGTTTAAACATAACCTTACATTATTTCCATCAGGTGACTTGTGTAAACTACTCTACATAATGCAACATAGTCTCTTTAAACCAAACCATCATCTTTTCCTAAACTTTAACCAAGTAGTTTTGTTGCCTAAACCTAATCAAACTGTGACTATTTCACAATGTTAACCACGTTTATTTTATTTTATTTTTTTTACTATGATGATGAAGGTCACCTGACAATGGATCTGCTCTTCACAGAATTTAATGAGAAGGATTGGCATATCACCTGCATGTAAAATTAGACTTTGGCATATACACTGCATGCAACTGTGCAAGTGTTAAGTTGTGTTACTTGTTTGCAGATTAAAGACCATAATGTGCCAAAATCAAGAGGACTGTCAAATATGGGTCTCAAAACTCATTCCTGTGTCCTTAACATTCTCCTCTTGTTTTCTCCTATATGGTATTGGTATTTCAGTATGATGCATTACTGTCAGGGGACTGGAAATGTTTGCCTGTAGTGCTGATGATATAATAAATGACACGAGTGGGTTTTTCAGTACAAGTACTGTACTTAATGCCAGGCTCTACAATGTTTACTACCAGTGGTTTGGCCCAGGAGTCGGGCTACATCTTGGCATGGCCAGAAACCGTTTCTTAGAACTCTCCATAAAAGATTTACATGTAAACGACGAACCAAAAGTTGACAGGTATAAATTTTCACATCTAAAGCTCTCCAAGCCGTGGGCTTAGTCTTGTCATATTTGTTTGTCTAGACATCAGGAATGCTACCAGTAGGAAAAAAAGAGCCCGAGGCAGATATTAATATGGACATGGACACTAACAAGACATGTAGAGAGGAGCAGTGGAGCAAACTCTGGGTGAATCTCTGTAAAATTCAAGGCTGCAAACCCGAGCTCTTCCCTCAAAGCTGCACAGTTAATCCTCTCCTTTTACAACATATAATTCATGTTTGACATATCCGGGGAAATGTGCACACTGGCATCTTGAGTTGCCTACACTATTATTATGTATTTTCTAAGTTTTTCTATGAGCCATAACTTGAATCAGGCAGCTTTTAATAGCTGTAAACACTCATTTGTGTGCACTCTGTTCATACAAGTTTTGCTGCTCAGCCATGTTAAACCCTGCAGCATCAGCCTCTGCAGCTACAGACGTGATGACTAGTCACCTCGTTTGAATGAAGTCTAATGTGAGTGATGAATGAAGAAGTCTGCGGTTAATGAAGGTAAGTTGTGAGTGGCTGCGGTCAGTTCCATCATTTGGCATGAGTGGAGCACACACGCACAAACCAGTTGTACACGCTTCCCCACTTCTCCTTTTTCCTCTGTTAGTGTTTAGACGCATGGAGCTGCATACTTCAGAGCTCACAATGGAGAACTGCTTGGAGCTATCTTAGGCATGTCTGGACACCGCTGTATGTTTAGCTACTGGCTTTTTTCAGAGATTCCTCTTATGAAAAGGAAGTAGCGTACATGTCTGGCTTGTAAACCAAAGGAGCCGGGCTGTCATTGTCACACGGCCATTGACTAAGATTCTGTGCTGGCAGAAAAAAGGGAAGGAACAGTGTGAGGCTGGCACTTTGTCATAGTTGTTTACATGATACTTTGTTTAACAAGTGTCTGGGGTATAGTCTTATTGTTGCAGGTTTGGTACAAATGAGATTAATTTAACACTTCAGAATATTGCTAGCAACTGTGCTTTATTATGAAGTAACGCAATTCAAGAGGCAACATAACATAAAAACACTCAAAACCAGAAGAGTGCACTCAGTACCTACTGCAATGCCACGACAACTGCCAAATGAGATTTGCAAATCATATTGTATAGTATACCATAAGTTTCCTTATCTAGATGTATGCAAAGTTTTTTAATGATAATAATTTTGTATCATATATTCTCTTTAAGATGCATAAAATAGTGTAATGATAATGTAACCCAGTGTCCTGAATTTGTCTTTATTAAACTTTTAAATTTAAACCCTATTAGACCCTGTTACCCTTTACAACAATATAATAAAGAAAGATAAAGAGGATAAAGAAAGAAGATAAAGAAATCTACACTTTTGGAGATACTGATACAGGCTGAAATTCTAAGTAATGTACAATTGATGTTGCCCATTCGTAGGTTGTAGCCTGCATGTCCCAGAGGAAGTTGTGGTGTACTCAGAGGGTTAATGTTTTGGCTGATTAAATCGCTGCCAGTAACTTAATTCCAACGAGAAGCGTGTGCTCAGTTGAGTGCAGATCTCCAGGCAACCCAAAAAGAATAATTTGATGTAACCAGTAAGTAAGTCCAAGTGGACCTGAGTCCAAGTGGCTGTTTGTTTCAAGTTTGATTAAATGTCCAGAGATTTCAGAATTAGGTGAATTTGTGGTGACGTCTGCATCTCTGATTTGTTAAATAGCAGACCTCAAAAGCTCCAACATAGTAGCGTAGCAGATGCGATGACAGAGAAGCTAACAAAACAGGGATTTATTCATCTCGTATCATGCATAATTTAATGGGATCATAACATACTGGGTATGGAATTAATCTGCTTATACTCTGGGTTAAGGTGTTTTGAGCCATGAAAAAGGCCAAAAAGTGGTCTACAACAGTCTCGGTAAGACTTGTTTTTAGCCTAGCAGTTGTTGATGACTTGTGTCCCCTACCAGCCAAAGTAAGCAGTCAACAAACACAATAAAGGGGTCAATTAAATAAGAGTTTTCAAAAAATTGTGAATCACTGCAGCCACAAGAGGTCCTTAACCATAGCTGCAAACAAGGACAGTATCTCCAAACCCACTAGTCACATATACACATCTACCAAACGATAATGAAAAAACAAACGAACAAAAAGAAGCAAAACAGACATTATGAAATTACGGAAAAATATAAATCCATCCAGAATATAAAACCCTGGATAAAAGCCAACAGTTATTTGGGAGAAAACAAAATCATAAAAGTATGATAATGCTTGTTTGTTATTGTCTAGATTAAATACAGCTCCACTGGGTTGACATATCCGCACTTTGTTTTTCTAACTAATGACCTATTACTGCACTCCGTCAGTGTTGTTTTCTCTACAGCTGGTTTTGCTGACAGTGTGAGATGTGATAAGCGCTCCGCCATGGGCACTGTATCTTACCCACATGTGTAGCTAATTCAAAACCTGTGGCCAATAACAGTTTCTGTAGGTCAAAGACATATGACCTATGAGACAATTTTCCTACATCACTTCTAACACAGATAATTACTCAGGCAAGACATCAGAGGAGGGCCATATTGTCAGTTTCAAACAAAACAGTATGATATAAGCTTTGCTTTTTTTTTCCCTCTACAGAAACGTGTATCCATTCAGTTTTGTTGCAATCCCAGTAATGGTTATGGGATTATGAGGGCGGATGGTTTCATTTTTCTAGCCTATGACTGTCACATCCAGGTCCATTACAGTGATTTAAACCCAAGCATATATGCCAAGGCCATTTTTACTGCAGGGCTCTCCAGCTTGGCTGCTCTACATTAAAACACATTTATATAGTCCAGCACAGCCAGGGTCCTGGTTATGCGAAAGGGTCACTCACAAATCTGAGCTCAATCTCCCTGCGTCTTGAATCATTTTGTCGACTAAATACTGAGAGGTGATTTGTCACAGGCAGTCATTGTTTCCATTGGTGTTTTCTTTAACTAGAAGATGACAGGACAGAAGGTTCAGTGATATATGTTTTATTTAAAGAAAAACCCAAGGCACTTGAAATCCAAATTGAAATACACTTAGAATTTCTACTTTGCAGAGTAGTGTTATATAATATGGAATAACTGGCTCAAATTTTTTTTTTGGTGCAACTTAAAGCATTCAAATGTGTGCATTCTACGATTACAGGTGATGGTCACGGTGGTCATAAAAATGTTTATAGAATAATTCAACATTTTGGGAAATTCACTTTTTTCTTTCTTGCTGAGAGTTAGATGGTCAGATTGGTGCAATTCCCATGTCAGAGACTGTTTAGAGCTAAGCTAACCATCTCCTGGATCATATTTAATGTATAAATATAAGAGTAGTGTCAATCTCCTCATCTAGCTCTCTGCAAGAAAGCAAATATATGTATTTACCAAAAGAAGGTTGAAACAGTGGGTGAAAGCACTTAACCAGTAAAATCTCAAATAATAAAAGTAGCAGCTAGTTTACACTCTTCATATTAGTCTTTGTGGCCATCACTGTGTACTATACTATCTGATATTCCTCTATAAGGATTTTTCATATTTCATTGTCATTATTACTTCTGTAAAGATGCTGAGGTTCATCTGTAACCTCAGAAACAAAAGTTTCCATCATTATTGTCCTGATTTGCATGAAATTTACTGCGTTACACTCAATATCCCAAGAGAAAAATAAAAGAAAGAGGCAATTTTGGTGACTCCATGACCTTTCTTTTATTGGCACCATATCAAGCCAACCTTTCAATTTTCAAATGACTCTATATCTCCTGAGTCTTTGGTCAGTTATAAAACACAATATTTGCTGTGTGCTTTACAGCTCCCAGCAGGAGGAAACCTATTGATTTTGGTGACCTTTTTTCTTAGTGCTTCCAGCAGGCCAAACTTTGGTTTCTCTGAAGTAGGCCTTATTGCAACTGAGCATTGTCCTCTTTTGTAAATTTAAAGTTATGTATTAGAGCACTATTGAACACATAAATGCATACAAGAAAAAAGAAAAAAGACAGGAATTTAGTGGAATCAGTTAATCTTTTCTCGTTATCCTAAAGTAGTTAGGCAACTTTTATTTATTCAGCTTACTTAAACTTAAAATGGCTATTTATTTTCCTAACACTTCAGAACTCATGAACATGAGTGCTACTAACTTGAAGCCATATGACTTGAAATGATGAGTTGATTGAATGTTTTTAGAAAGAAAATGATGAAAACTTGTGTGACTCTGATACACTTTAGGATAAATCATGGTTGCTTGTTTTCATAGTAATGAAAACTGAATGATGAAAGTTAGTACTGAATTATCTAATTAAAATGTTATAAATTATCATACATGTTAAATGTTGTCAGTCTGACTGAAGAGTTGTTGGTTCAACTTAAAATCTTAAGTTAACTGAACATGTTTTCTTTTTGTACAACTTCAAATTCAGTCCAATAAGTGCTCCCATTAAATTATTTCTGCACCTCAAGGTGCTATACATTTCATCCTGTAGGCATTTATTCTCCACAGAGGACAGCATATTCTCTCCTACATTGTTCCTTCCTTAAATTTTGGTGAAATCAGATTTGGATTTCTGTTTCACATGTCAGAGAAGCAGCTGTGTTTGCACCCTCTTTAACTTTGTCATAAAGAAGACAAGTGGAGCACTCGTACAGCACCAGATTATCAGGGACAAGCTGAAACAAGATCCCATCCATCCAAGTTATCGCGCTGCATTCTTTGCCACTTTAGTTCAAGTTTACGATGAAAAATTTACGTATATCATTCATGGAATCTAAAAGTGTGTCAGTGAACTGACAGGAGGAAGATTTCAATTGAAGTAAGTGTCCTTCGGTGCTGCTGCAGAGGTATGATTTACAGGTCCTTTCATGTACAGACCCATAGAAAGCTCGAGGCAGGTCACTTACAGTGCTGTTACCGTGATTATATGACCTGTCCTTGGTGTTGGTATTGACATGTCATAAAAAGATTAAAAATAGCTTGAACCTGGCTTACAGTGCTGCAGCAAGTCACACCAGTCTAAGGTCGGCTGACAGTCATTCTGACTGAGGACTTGAGAAAAATAACCCCTGCTGGACATTTATGTGGAGGAGGGGGGGGGGGTCAAGTGAAGGACCAACCTCTGTCTTCTTCCTCTTTTTTTCCCCCTCCTTTTCCTGTCTCTAGTCAATGCCTTCCTTTTTCATGGCCCCTCTGATGGGATCCCCTCCTCTGTTTCCTGCTGTTTGTGTTTGGGTTGCTTGGAAACCATGGCAGCTGTCCAGTTGGGAGGGATTTTTTTCTTTTTACTGGTGTGACTGGGGAGGTTGGAAGGTTACGAGGTCAGCATATGGGTGGGATGCTTTACAGTTTTTATGTTGGCATTTTGATATATGGGCAAAAGTTATGACATGTTCCACTAAATTGGTTTGTCCTCCTCTTAAACTTTAAAATAATGTGTAACAAAACTACTACACTATCAAATTGATTCAAGTATATAATGAAGGAATTTGAAAATAGAAATCGTTACTTTTAAAAACACATTTAATTTAGTTCACATTTGTGGTTCCTTAGCTTATGACAGTTACTATTAACTATTCTTACTTTACCCAGCCCTTATGTGCCTCTGCCCATATTTTCCTTAAAGCTGCACCAATCAATACTTTTATATTATCAAAGAAAACATAATTATATGTAATGAACAGGGTGTCATGCACAGAAATGAACCCATTGAAATAAACAGCAACCTCTACAGGTCCCATCACCTCTATGGTGCATTTTAGCATTTTCCAGCTCATTGATTTGGTTTTATGACCTGCAGCTTGTTTAGGCTCACTCTCACTGCCCTTGTGTCAAGTCACAGGAAGCAGACAACGAGCCAGTGAGCGCGGTGAAATATTTAGAAGTTAAAGAGCAGATCGTACCTTCAGGTTCTGTTAGAGACCAAAACTGAGCTAGAAGGACAGTGAATATTTGTCATGTAGCCAGACACATGACTCCAGATGAACACTGCTCTCTGTTTGAGGGATGTGTAAGGCAACTGTTTTCTAACATTTTCGCCAATCAATTTCATAGAAAGTCAAAGTCCTGAAGTCACCTCTGAACTGAACTCTGTTTCACTACCTTCTTTAAAATCAGTGTAATCTCTCTCTGAGTATTGCTTTTCTTAAAAAAGAGGGTGTTAGTTTCTGGGGTTTACTACCTATAATCTAAAACAAAATGACATCCAGAATGATAGTGATTGCTGAGTCTTCTTCCCAGGAAATCAAACACCAGTGTTTTGGGTTGGTAAAGAGTCCCGGGCACAGCAATATAATGAAAAATAAAAAGTTAGGGGCTAAGGATGGGGAATCTGTGGATGTAGGTGCCACCACACAGTTCTAGAGGGTCGTGGATGATGATTTAGATGGATTATTTTTGCATGTGTTGATGCATTGTATTTTGGGAAAATCCAGCATAGTTTTTCCTTTAACAGTCGTGTAAAAATAAACTTCAGCGCCAATAACATTTACAAGCACAGCAGCATGTGTACTGCATCATCATGACTTTGTTTTGTCAGTATCCATATCTGTCCATGTTCTCTTTTTATGAAACTAACCATGACTACACTTACCTATTCTGTCGAGCTGGTGATGTTTTACCCATGATGGTCAAGGGATAATAGGAAAAAGTGTTTGTTAAAGACAGCTAAAAACGGAAATACTGGCAGAATTTTTAGTTATTTGCGTCATTAAAAATGTCAATGTGATTTTGAATCTTTTCTGTAGCAGGACTCAGAACTTCCAGTTTCATTTCGACTCTCAGTAAGGAAATACGTCAATGTTGTGTGCCCCACACTGCTCAAAAAAATCAATTAATGCAGGCTTGACTGTGACTTAAACTGCATCGTAAGTAATGATCCTTCTTATTTTTGGCAAAATTTCTTGTTCAACACGTGCCTACAGCGACAGCACACACACAAACCTTTGTAAAGAATGCTGTGATTCACCGTGTGTTATTAGTCAGCCCTCTCCTTTGATTCACCCCCATCTGGCTCTGATACGACTGGGGCGAGAATGTATCACATGAGGAATAAGCCACATAGTGTGACGCTGAAGAGTTGGACGACTGCGCTGAGACCGAGGCTTGACCTTCACAACCCTCACATCACCTGTGTGTGCTGATACCACTTATAGTCGTCAGGTTTACATCAGGCTGTTTTCTGCTTTTTAAGGTCTTTACAAGCTTTAACAGCAACCACACACACATTTAAAGAGCACGTGTTAAGCAGTCCAAATTAGAATGTGTGTGTCCGAATAAAAAAACTCATCGGGCCAGAGTGACTCAAGAGTGGCTGAATTCATGCAACATATCCATACACACATCAGTTTCCCTTTTCTCTCAGTCCATTTTACAGCATTAAAACACTGCTGAGATGAAACCAGACATAATAAAGTGTTGCTCCTCAGGGAGAGCGCATGCTGCCCTGCTGTGGATGCATCTGAAGTCATTCTCTTCAACCCTGCAGCCTTAAGCGTCTCTCCAGTCTCTGGAAACCTGATCCGGTGGTGTGTTTTTCACTTGAATCCTACAGTGGTGTTCCTGACCTCAGACAGTGATCCCAATCAGGAGGAATACCCTGATGCTGCAGTTTGGACCCTCAGTGCTGAAACCAAATAGTATAATCGTGTAATGAGGGATCCCTCTCCAGGAAACAAGTTGGAAAACTGGCTGCTGCTCCTGCTGATAACTTGCACGGTTTATTATAAAAGCACAATTTCAGTAAGTAATAGTCTCAATTTACAAATTACCATTTTGTATTCAATGACTGTTGGGATCTGGGATTCATTTTTAGTTGTCTTAGTTGTGGCTGCCAATGTTACAGTCATATTTGCTACCCACAGTATAAATCAGCATTTTCAGTTAAAACATTGTCATATTTTCTTGCAGAGTGACTCAACGTGCGATGAATCATGAACTCCAATTCTTTTCCAGCAAGTAAACACTGACCAGTGTCTGAAAATCAAGAACCTGATACGGATTGTGCAGCAGCTGTGTGGATGTTGTGTAATTAATAAAACATTCAGGGAAGAGCTGAGGTGAACGGCAGTGCGCATTTCAGACAATAAACAGGATACTATCCTCCTGTCCTATGTAAGCAAGCAAGTGTATCCAGGATTAGCCCTAACTGCAGTGACTTTCAATAAGCAGGGTGGGATTGCATGCCCACCTGCCAGGCACTGGGCGTTTCTATTGACAGCCTAAAGTTGTGTGTTCTAGTGCTGGTTGTTCTATGCATACTTTGGTGTTTTCTAACAGGGCATGGCTGCAGTCATTTGTGTGTACATAGAGATCCCTAATTATACAGAGTGATACTTGTTTAATTCATCCAATTCTAAGGAAGCATATTTGTTTTTTTTTTCTGAAAATGTGGTGGATTTATGGACAGAGGTATGGACTGGAGTCACATGACTTGGAATCGAGTCAGCCTCGAGTCACAATTTTGATGACTTTAGACTTGACTTGACAAAATGTGAGGTGGAGTAAGTCACATACAAGTCTCACAAACAAGTCTCAAGTCTTAATATTTCAATCTTAATCAAGTCAAGTCCTTCCTGTAAGTCAAGTCAAGACATTGCTCATTGCGTATCACTGTTCCCTTCTTACTATTGTCATTGATAAAATAATCCTTGAATCCACACTGTATTATTTTTGGACTAGACCCCTCCATGACAGTTACCTCATGCGTTGGCCTCTGCTAATTTGCTGCTGCATCCTAGTAGGTTACCTGGTTTGTGTGCATTGCATTAAAAATCAACCAACCATGCTTCTGAAACAAAAAAAATAGGTTTTTGAGTCATCTGTCTCAAGTCTAAGTCAAGTCTCAGATCATGAATACCTAGCTTTTTATCAATGTTAGTCATACAAGTCCTCAAATTTGTGATGTGAGTCTGGTCATGTCAAGATTTGAGTCCCCCACCTTAGGACAAAAAGACTTGCAACTCAACTTGAAGTTTATACCAGTGACTTCTGACTTCACCTTGACTTGAGCTGACTTGAAAATACCTGATACCTGACTCACATTACGTTACTCACCAGGTCCACATTCTCATTGGCACTGCACATGCTATGGTTCAGAGAAGAAGAAGAAGAAGAAGAAGAAGAAGAAGAAGAAGAAGAAGATACCCAAAATGCCAAACTCAAGTCTACAAAAGCAGTCAACAAGTAGTCCACAAAAATAACAGGTTATGTCACGGTTCGTTTAAGACTCAAAACTCAAAGTGGGGGACTAACTTTGGACTTTCTTGTCTTAGCTTGGGACTTGAAATTTACTTGTAACTTGCAAACAGTGACTTGGTCCCACCTGTGTTCGTCAGCCCTGTGTATGGTTTCGTATTCTCCAGAGCATATGGTGCAATAATGCCTTAATGAGTAGTGGACCTACATGCATTGATAACTTTTGGGATGATGATGCATCCTCCCATCCCCCAAGTGAAAGCTCTGAGATTGTGAAAGCCTGCATGCCTTCATGGTTTCTTAGCTTGTCAGTTCTGGCAGCAGGAGGCAGTGTTACTCAGCAGCTCCCATGTGTCACAACCTTGCCACTATCTACGTAACTGCTATGGCTTCTGGGAAACCGTCTGGACCCATAATCATCCTCCAGTAAAAAGAGATCAGGAGCCACAACGTTGCCAAAGAAAAATACACAAGCATGCTGGGAAATGCACACATGTGCATAAGAAAATGTGCATAGAAAGCTTTGTATGCTGCACACAGGTGTGCACACATGTCGAGAAAGGTTTGTTGCCAAATATAATGGCTCTCTCTACTTTTTCAGTTGCGGCTGTATGTATAAATACATCTGGACAATATAATTTCACACATCGTCACCTTCACACACCCACCCTCCCTGGCCCCCGCTTCTCCCAGTAAGAAAATACAGCTCAGGTCTTGTCAGAGGGAATCCCTGCTCCCCCAGCTGAGAATACACACTCCACACTGGCCCCCTCAACATAATTCCTTTCCAACAGTCTGAAACCACTCTGACCCATCGTCTAGAGTGACTCAATGCTTCGGCTTCCCGCACTTCCCAGAAAGCCATGCCAGGCCATGAATGAGGAGACCTCCAGACGAATGTGATTTCCCACTTTTGCATCGGTGGGACTGTAGATCGCTCTACCGTCGGAACACATTAGTATTTTGTCTCTGTATGTGTGTGTGTGTGTGTCCTGTCTTGTGGGCTGTACGGAGCTCCAAGATCCTCAAGGTGGAAAATTAGCCCTGAAAGTATTTACATATCATCACATGAACCAGATCTGTGTCCCAGCTTCACATTAGGTACAGAGCGCAGACTAGCTGCCATGGTGGCTTTTTAAAAAAGCACCCAGACGGTTACGAAACTCACAGAGCAAATAGGTTATTATGTCTCGGTTATGGTTCCATGATGTGGTTTCAGAGGGATACGGCTCCTGAAGTCCCATGTTGAACAGGGAGTTCCTCCTGTGTGCACCAGTGTAGGCAAACCAAAAATGACCACTACACTTTAAAAGTTGTCTTTGTCTGTGTAAACTCTTTACTTAGCCATGACATCAATTGTTACGCCTTCTATAACTACCATCTTCAACAAGGGGTCTACAACCCTTAGGAGATCCTCAGAGTTACTGCAGGGGGTCCATCAAATTTTTGTGGCATTTTGTTGAAAGATTTTTTTTTTTCCAAAAGTTAAAATACTTTGAAAATGCACATTAACATGAATGTATTCCTAAAGACAAACCTAACAATGCAGACAAAATCTAGTTAGCCCACTAAATCACTATGTAGCACCTAGCCATAATGGCGAGCTAGTTAGCTATGTGTTATTGAAACATATTCACTAATTAGCTGTATTGTTATCCCTCTAATTGTTTTGTGACTTCATGAGCAAGAGACTTTAGACCTACCATCCACCTCAGAATCCACTGGTAAAACTGCAGATTGTGAGGCTAACACATCCAACATTAGCCATGTTGCTAAGTTATGAGGCGTTAGTCATTATTGGTCATGAAAGGAGGCAGGATTGGCCAGCTAGTTGTATTAGCAGTAGTAGTTACACAGTTTCACAGTCATCCCTTATTCTTAGCCACAGTTGATGCACAGACAAGCAGCTGTCTTTAAGAAGCACTTCCCTAACAAATACCACACCATATGTGCAATGTAGAAAGTAGTTTATTTGGATTGGCGAGAGAATTCGGGGATGAGAGTCATGTATGGGTGGATGACAGGGGTCGAGGAGTGGGACATGTGGCGATGAACGGGGGCTGGTTTGGTTTGTGGTTTGGCTGGAGCAGCTGGAACCTGGGGGTCGAGGCATAATGAGCTTCGGTGCTTCATCATGCTGCCGTGTTTCCTATAATACAGTGGTTCCCGAACTCGGGGGCGGGTGATGTAGAAGACCAGGGGAGAAATAAAGAGTGAAAAAAGCTGAATGAATATGATCTCTGAAGGGGAAATAAACAGACAAGAGTTTGCTGATTCTATCCTGCTAAACTTTATTTCACTAAAATTCAACTTTTGTTTTTTGTCATAAGCTAGTTGCTACGTTACATCATAATGTAATGATAATAACTTTATAAAATGAATGATGTTGCAGTTCCATGGTACACCTGCACTCACAAGAATGAATGTTTTTGGATAGCAGGTGTGGTTTGTGCAGTGCCTCACACTGATTGTGGAACAGTTCGTGGAGTTCTAAGCAGAGGGCTGTATTCTGTAGAGCTGAAAGCAGTTTTATTAATCTTTACAGGTTTATTTTTAAGTTTGAGGAAACTCTGTATCAGTTCACAGAAGAAATGAGGGTACAAAACATCAATAGGGCTGTATATTTCTGGCTTTTAATCCTTGACAGAAACTTAGTTTTATTGGACTCCTGGTCCGATATGACTCTTTGAAAAGGGCACACATGATTACAGAAAGACTAGCCCTGATAGAATCAGATATGCTGATGTCTTTCAAACTCTGGAGTGTACCAAAAGAGGGGTATAACTGATACCTGCTTCCTCGCTGCCTGTATAACCCTTCCAAACAGAAGGAGGCTTATTGCACAGTCACAATAAGTAACCCTGCTGTGTGGACTGGTTGAGTTGGCCCAGAGGATGTCGGTAGTGTCTGGGCGAGTCATCTGGATAATCGCGCACCACATATTTTGATTTGGTGTCAGTGCACCAATAGTTAGCAGTATGGTGGAGTGTGGACTGCATGAGGGTGAGTCAGAGAAGGAGGGAGTACCTGATGTTGACTTTAAACCAGTTGTTAGGAACACAGAAGAAATAAAACACACTGACAGTTGGCTCTTGACAAAAAGGAACTAATTTTAGTAACAGGTCATTACCTTCATACTTTAGAAATACATTATATGATTGTAATCAAATTTGCTAAGTTTAAAAGATGAGAAAACCAGAGCAGCATGTTTAAAAAATCACCAAGAGAAGACTGATAATCATAGAGCTGACAGGTTCAGGATATCAGAATATTTTCTTCGGTCAGTTGGCTCATGGTGTCAGCAGCCCGAATCTCAACATCCTTGATTCTCTTCAGCACATCCTTCAGACCTCCATGAAATCAGTTTAGTCAACTATAACATCTGTTTCAATCTTTTACACGCATGCACACACAGACACAATTACATAACAAGGGCATTTATTCAATACATCAGGAGTAACCATTACCTGAAATGTTTTTGACAGAAAATTACTAAAATCTTACATTTTGCTGTGTGTTTTTTTGAGTTCATCTATTGTGGCTTTAAAAATACACTATCTGTAATGGTAAACTTCATTTCATGAAATTTGATCTGATATGAATACGGCAACAATTTGAGATTTGCCTGTATCACTTTAAGTGTTATAAACTTTGTCACTATACACATCCATTTTAATTTCCATCACAATCAAAAGGCATATTATGAATAATTTAGAGGAACTGTCACTACAGATTGTCTTACAGTGCACTGACAGAACAGATATCTGACTGAAATTAAACATGGCAAGTTTTCAGTCTTTAGCTAGTATTAGTCTGAGTTAATGCATCCTGGTATTTACATTATAAAGGATGTATCAGTGACAGGTTGTGGGTATCAGCAGAGGATTTTTTCTTCTTAACTCTCCTTGTTTATACAACTGGTGATGCTAGTTCATGTGTCGTTGCTGCCATCTTCTGGGCTACTGATGCACTACATTATTTTTTCTCTACACTTTGCAGGCTATTTTGAACATAATATGAGGGCAAATTGCAAAGTGAAGAGACAAACAAATCAGCAAACAAACAAACAAACAAACAAACAAACAAACAAACAAACAAAAAGCAACAGCTTGTTGTGTTTGCACTGTTTTAGAATTTGCTTAATGTTCATACATTAGTAGCAGCCACCAGTCAAGTGCTGGTGAAATATGCAGGTGGCTGGTAGATTTGCTTCATTCATTAACAGAAGTTAATTGTCTGCGGGAAAATTGAAGAAATATCACAAGAGAAGCTACAAAAATACAAGCAGTGTGATATAGTGAACAAACCTGCAGTATAAGGATTGCAGATGCTTTTAGTTTTGGAGCACTATTATATGATTTATTCAACTTTGAGGGATGACTTCAATATGATTAGCCTCAAAAATGTATGTTGTGTGTATGCATAAAAGAAGACTTAAAAGTAAGAAGTACAATGACTGACTACAGGATGATTGATGACTTATGGAAGCTTGCACCTTGCACCATCTGGTGGAGAAGATAGACATTATTACCTATCACTTTATTATTATCAATATGTGAATATAGTTAGAATTAGTTTCACCAAGTGTCTGTTGACAAAATAAAACTGTATTTTTCCTGAGTTAAAACTATTTTTTGTTTTATTTAACCTCTGCTGGTATGTTATTGAGGCTCCCAGGGGCATCAAGTGAAAACATCAGCATCACTGCACTCTGAGGGCTCCTATAAAAACTACCTGCTGCTTCAGACAGACTGTACTGCATTTCTGCAGTCCCTGAACGAACTGTACAGACCTCTCCTCTCTCTGCTTTGCTCCCAGGCCTAACGCTCACTGACTGATCCCATCACTGGACATGAGGCATTATGGCACATTCCACAGATGCAGCGTGTGTGAAATAAGGGAAACGTAATCGTGATTGAAATTCAAATATTTTGCTCATATTTCCTGCACTTGCCATTTCGCGTCTTTTAATTAAAAGCAGACGTGGTGATGTCATGCATGGCAGGCAGGAGAGAGGGAGCAGGTCTCAGGCCTGTGTATGTCACACCGCACAAATGCCAAAATATCAGATATCTCGATATAGAAAAAAAGGATGTGTGCTACTTATGCAGATGTAAGGTAACCTAACCTACTGAGAAAATACCTGCAGAGGACGGCAATAGAAAGGACAAGGACGTTATTATTAGTCAAAACTCTCATGGGATCATTCCAGCACAATATACCTATTATTCTGCATTCACACTGATCTGATCAGGAACAGTTTTTCTGCCTTTTCAGTCAGTTAAATATAATGTGCAACATTTCCTATTCAAGTTCAACTTATGCCTGCATGTGTCAGGCCTGTTTGCCTCTGAGTGATGACCCTCACAGGGCACAGATTGGTCTCTTCTGAAGCAACACTAACTGGTAATGAGCATCCGTGTCCATCAGCCGCTTGTCTGATACATGACTAATAAACATGCAGCGGGCTACGTGGGGCTATTTAAAGGCCCAGAGATGGAGGCGTTGGAGAGAAGAGGGTCTTTTTCTTGTCCTGGTGTCACTCTGTGTCACCCTTGATGGCAGCGTTCATTAGCATGGGTCAGATCAGCGCTGTCAAACATGTGATGGTATACACATGTGCATACACATCTAGATGCACACACACACACACACACACACACACAAACACACACAGGGACACACAGAATGTATGTGAGCGCATGCAAATTCACTCACGTCTGTTACTTTGCTGCCACCATGTGGATAAGGTGTGACATGTCTGCCTCAGGAAGAAACAATGAGACAGTGATTGTCCATATTCTACACATTAACAGAATAATTTAAATGTATTAAATGTAATTTACTTGGTTACAAGGTGGAATTGCTATGATTAATGCATTCCAAATAAAGAGGAATTTGAACATTTGGTCACTTGTGCATGTTGCTTGCACACAATATAAAACATTATTTCTGGACACTTACTTGAGACTGTCTGAATTTTTTCTTGCTGTAATCACAAGCAATGGTAGAAGAAATGCTCAGATCAAGTGCCACAAATTTAAAACGTTACAAATAAAAGTCCTGCATTCAAAATGTAGAAGTATTATCAACTAAATAAGTATAAAAAGTAAAAGTAGGCCACCCACTATGTAAATGTTGGATGAAATGATTGAGCTCTAAAGGTCCTGAGAGATATATTTTTTTTATGTTGTGCACTCAAGATATTAATTTGCACACATAGTAACTATTGTTTGCATCAACACATAAGAAAGACAAACAAAAACAAACAAACAAACAACAACAACAACAACAACAAAACAATATATTTTAAGTTTACACTGTTTCTCTATTAGTATCAGTGATTCCCAGCAGAGCTTGTCACAGCTCCAACCTGAGCAGGTCCAATCAGCCATGACTGAAAATACCTGCGAGGACGTACAGGGCCTTACTTCTTCTTTTTCATTCTTTTCACAAATCACTGTTATTAGTGACCCTTTATGTCTGTCTCTGGGTTTTACAAATATTTAAACAATGAAAACTATTAAAAAGAGGGTACCACTTTGCAATAAGGCTACCCTTATACATGATTTACAGATGGTTTACAATGTGGTAGCTAATTAGTTTGCAAACGATTTATAAATCATTAATAAATAATTATAAACAAGTTATAGTTTGATGTGTGCTCACTATTTTGCATGATCCAGTTACAGCTCACTACTAAATAATCTTACTAACATTTATAAAAGGCAAAAGGAGCCTTACTGTAAAGTGTAAAATGGTGCATGCTGAAAATGTCACGATAAACCACATTGCTAAAGCCTTAGTGTATGAAACTGTATTTTTTTTTTGTTTGTTTGTTTTTTAATTTGATATACTAAATAAATATATTTAAGCTGACAGGTATAAATGCTGCAGATGGAGAGAACAAATAAGCTAAGGTATGAACAAGATCTGGGACCTAACAGTACAGATAAACGCAGGCTTACAGTTTGGAAAGCAACAGGTCTTAGCTGCCCTTTTTCTAATGTGTTGTAACAGCTTATTAATGATTAATAAAGTTTTTACAACCTGACTTTAATAACCAAATTAGAAACCATAAATAAATGAATAATTTCTAAAAGTAGTCTCATTGTAAAGTCATGTCAATTTTTATTTTAATTCCTTAAAATGAACCATTCTGGACATACAAAGTGACAGTGACGTTGACCATATGTTTTGTAAATTAAAAGTTAGTAGTTACTGCAGCAAGTAAGTATAAAGTAGCATAAGCTGAATTTATGCTCAAGCAAAATATGAGAAAACAAAAAAAAAATACAAAGCTGTACCACGGTACAGTACAATATTTCATTATTAGCACCACCATAAAGCATAAAGTCACCTAAATGTCTTGTAATGTAGTTTGATTGGATGAAAAGTAAACCACAAGAATCTTAACAGCAACAGAAAATGTGAAATTTCAATTGAGGCCTGAACAAAAGGTCAAGGAGAAATTGTTCTTGAATAGAATCACCACGTTTAACATTTTAATTGTAAATTTTTAGTCTTGAGGGTATCATTTATCATTATGGTGTACTTGTATTATTTATTTATTTTCATACAAAACACATTTATATGTAAATTATGTCTAAATAACATTTCCAAATTAATTATTTTTGCTTGGTGACAGGTAGGTCCGCGGTGAAATCCTTAATTTAAAACAAAGACAACACAAAAACATTTATTTATTCACGTATTTTAAGAAAAGGAATAAATGTCAAGTTTGCTTTGATTGGGATAGCTCATTAAATCTTTGAACATCACAGAGAAAATAATTTCATTTTTTTTTTCCCTTACCCAGCATGCTTTCAGGACATATGAATATCTGAGCTGCAGGGTGTCATTTAAGCGTGCCTGTATTTACTGTCACCGTCAAATCAAAACAGGTTTTCTGTTCATTTTTAATTAAAATAATAGGTTAATAGTTAAAAGTGGTTAAAGGTGTTTTTTGTTCTATTCTAATATTCAAAACTGCAGTCATTTTTCATTCTCTCCTCACAATTTGTCAAAACCCAATAAAATCAACACCTGCAGGCACAGCATGAACACACACCAGCACGCAGTCATTTACCAGAATGATTAGCAGTGACAAACCACAAAAGGATATTACTTTGACCTGCTTATAATTTGCACCATTGTTATGATTATGACATATAGTCTGTAGTTACTCCGGGGAGAGCAGTCTAATCAGGCTACTGGTGTAATTAAATCAACCTGCCCCGGGCTCTTATTGACTCACTAATATGGCCGATACAATATGACTGTTATGACCTGCCGCTCTCAGACAGCCATCCATACATGTTAGCCAGGCAATGATCGCCTCAGTCGAATTAGACCGTAATGTATGAAGCAGCCTGATAATGATGAAGCAGAGCTCGGAGTACACACGCACACACACATGTTGTCATACATACAGTAATTAAATGGATCAAAGGGAGCGGCTGTGAATGCATCACCTGCATTTAGCATCAGAGAAGAAGATAGTAATTACTGTATTTTTTTTTTTTCTATTTTTCATGCACGGTGTGTAATTTCATCCAGAGATCTCAATGTACAAAGATGATGAAAACTCATAATCCTTTTAGCAGCTTATTAAATGCACATATGCTAGTAGTGTGTTTTTGAGAAAAGGCTGCAGGAGCATGGCATAAAACAGTGCAACATGTGATTTATGTTTGCATGAACTCTGCAGGATTTATGAAAATGTTTTACAAACAGCAATTATTTCTACCTCAGCAGACTATATGTGAGAATTACACAGTACTGTGACGCAAATACACCACAGATGGGGAATAAAACTGAATGCTATTGTAAAGAAGCAGAAAATCCACATTACTTACATTACAGTGCATTATACATGTGCTTTACCACAGTGGTGACTTTGCTATAGCCAGTCATTAAAGCTAAGTAACACTGAGGCTCTTATTTCACACACAAACCCACTGTATGCTGTTACGGATATCTGCAGGACAAGACAATAGTGGTTATTCTGCGTGTCTCTAACTGGATATGGAGTGAGCGGGTGATGGTGCTGTGGAGTTCAATGGCTGCTGTGTAGCCTGCTGCTGCAGTAACAACTACACATGTTTTCAGAAAAGTAGTCCCTCTCGGATGGTATTTTGTACTATTCAAAACAGATATTTTCATTATATTTTGTCCTAAAGATTTTCAGCTGGGTTGGCAAACTCATTTTAGTGAATGGGCCACATACAGCCCAGTTTGAGGGCTGGAACAGTAAAACCATTGAACACTAACCTATAATTAAGAATATGTGCAATTTTTTAGGTAGAAGAGGTACAAGTACACTCTGAAAATGTTCATAGTTAATGAACCGCCCATTATAAAAGCCATATGATAAGCAGCTTGATATGTCTTAATAAATAATGTGCAATTTCAGTTTTTCCACATCCAGTCAGTCTACTGTCATTACTTCCAATACACAGATCACAATGGATCGACAAATGTACAAACTATTCATGTATTCTGGGACAAAATAACAACATAATATTTTTACTTGTCAATGATTCAAACAACTTTCTTTTAATTTTCCACTCATGTCTTTATTGATGGCATCGCCCCACAAAACCAACTGAAGTGGAAGCTATTAAGGCAGAAGGTTAAGTTATCTGCCGCTTTACAAACCATTTACAAATGAAAAGTTTTGGCTCTGCCTTAGCAACGGCAAACTTTCTACCAATAACCTTTTAAAACAGAATCCTGATACAGATTATTTTGTGCTGAAGCTGGTGACTGACAATATTTTGCACATCAATCAGTATCTTTAAATATAACCATCAGTATTCAGTGTTTTTTTTTCAGAAAACTGTCAGGACTACAAATTTTTAAACTTTGTAAAGTCATCCAGCCGGATTAGACTATTTACTGGGCCAGTTCTGGCCCATGAGCCGTACGTCTGACACCCTTGTTTTACAGCAAGTCAACA
This sequence comes from Lutjanus erythropterus, assembly GCF_056507025.1. Classification (NCBI taxonomy): domain Eukaryota; kingdom Metazoa; phylum Chordata; class Actinopteri; order Lutjaniformes; family Lutjanidae; genus Lutjanus; species Lutjanus erythropterus. The sequence continues at coordinate 11,495,676 of NC_139325.1, forward strand.
GGCAAAACAATGGGCAAAATAAAGGATTAAGGTGTACGTATGTATTGTTTTTATGCAATTGATTATCACTATTACACAGGTGATTTTACTCACGGGTCTGTCTCGAGTGGTATAAATATGATGTTTTCATGCTTTTCTCCTAAAACTCTGAAAGAGACACTCAGAACATCAGCACATGGAATTACGTGAAGTCTGCAGTGCTTACTCTTTTTTTTAGCATGAATTTAGAATTTAGTACACTATATTTAGTCTTTTTATTTACTGTTTCCACGGTAAATAATAATTAAATGAAGACTGGATTGAAGTGCACATTTGTTCTGTGAAATTTGAGGCCACTGTATGAAAAGTCTTTTTTTTTTCTCTCTCTCTCTCTTTTTTAGATTATTTTCCAGTGAATGCTGGCTGCAACTAACAATTATTTCTATTACTGATTATTATTGATGATGATGACATCCCAAAAATGTCTTGTTTTGTCCAAACCCTAAAGATATTCAGTTCACTGTCATGGAGAAGTAAAGAAAACAGACAATATTAACAATATTTTTACATTTTGTCTTAAGAAAATGACTCAGAACAATTAATTCATTATCAAAATAGTTGTCAATTAATTTAATAGCTGACAACAAATCGATTAATCGACTTATCATTGCAGCTCTACATTTATATAACGCGCTGGATGCGCGGGGAGGTGGCTGGGATAGCGGGCGTACAACAGGCCTTGAACACCACAGTCAGAGTTTGCGTCCAGACTCCTGAAATGAAAGCCAGGTATGTTAATTAAAAACATTTACTCATTATGTTAAGAGAAAATGTATCTCAGTCGGCATTTTGTTTCCCTCAAAATGTATTTACTGTTGCAAATTAGTTATATATAAACATAATTTCTAGGAGACAGGACTGGATTGGCTCTCCTCACTAAATAGTCAGGATAGCAAATTACCTCATTTGAAAGCAGGCCAATCAGGATCCACTATTGTAAGAACCTTATCTTGAGATAAATGCATCAATGCCTTGTGAAATGAAATGAGATCATCATAATAATTACAAATAGAGAATAAAGTATAAAGGACACACACACGCTTTTGCACACACAGACGGGGCGAGGATGATCCTCAGCTGGGATGATACTTCTGAGGAGCATGCCCTCGCTCTTGTTTTACACAATAGCCTCTCACAACTGTAAAAGAGCCCCTCTGTGTGGCGAACAGCACACTCCTCTCCTTCATCACTGAGAGAATGACTGTGTGTCTGAGTGTGTGTGTGTGTGTGTGTGTGTGTGCGCGCTGCAGAGCGAGAGGGAGAGAAAACGCTTGTAAAAGACAGATGTAAAGCAAAAGTGACAAAAAGAAAAGAAGCAGGAGGAAAGAGAGACAGGAGAGACAAACCTCCTCCTCCTCCCTCCTCCTCCTCCTCCTCCTCCTCCTCCTCGTTTTCTCTCCTGAATCTCCTCAACATGAGCTCACCAGCGTGCGGGCAGACGTACAGCACAGTACAGTGCTTATTCATGTATTCAAAGCTAATCCCCCAATGATTTAATCTGTAACATGATTAACCGTGGAGCAATTTAGAAATAATCTGTTAGCATTCAGAATAACACTACAGTCTTAATCATTATGGGAAAGGAGGCGGGGGGGGGGGGGGGGGGGCTGCGTTCTCGAGCCCTGCTGCAATCATGACGTCAGTTTTTCTTCTCTTTTTCTGACCGCGTCAGACCTTTATGTGACTGGACCTCTGAGAGGCCACAGCTGGGGTCAAATGTCAAACAGCAATTGATGTCACTCTGCTCCCATGTCTATGGCCGAAGCATGATTAGTTAGATATGTACATTTAGATAATGTGCTTGTCCTCTAATCTATTAGGAGCCGCTCTGCTCTTCGCCCTAGGACCCTAATGCACTCCAATGTATTTATGGTCAATAATTAAAAGGGAAAAGCATGCATTAAAACCGGTCTCTACTTAACAGATCTTAACTAATGAGATTAGGATAATGAATAGGCCACTTTACCAGCTTGGCCCGGTACAGTGGCCATTTTGCTGACAGCTGCTGAATATGACAAGGTTAGCATCATAAGCCTTTTCTTGCAGAGGGGGTTTAGGGCATGGATTAATGCCCAAGGAACGGTGAAAAGAGGCCAGCCTATTTGTATAAATGCATTAATCCAGGAGAAAAATACACTGGACCTTGGCTCATTTGTTTTGGGGATTTCATAATTCTATGAAATATGACTGGCATTTTGTTTTGCAAACATGATCATCTGGAAATGTAGCCAGCATACCTTATAGCAGCTTTGCCCCAGGGACCACTTGTGCAAAATAACAGGAGGCCACAGGCAAGCAAAGAAACAAACATTAATATTATTTATCAGAGAAAAGAAATAAACATTAAAAGGCCCAAAACTTATTTCTCTTTTTTAACTTATTAAAGATAGAATCATTGGGATTTGTCTGAGCTGTTTTTAAATGCAACAGAAAGATGGCTGATTGGTTAGTCCCCGTCTCAGGAAATCAGTTCCCACCATTTGGACACAGAAAAATAATGAGAAAAGGAAATACTGGCAGGGCAGTCTCTGCAGATACAAACACCACCACACTCTAGCAGTGGGTCATAAGTGATGATTGAGAGGGATTTTGTTCATGAGTCAATACATGTTATAAGAAAATGTTCCATATTATGGCTTCAACTAAATCAACGTGGTACAAGGATTAACACCAGACCTATATGATAGATAGAGCAGATATTTTACTGCTAATAGCTGCAACTGCATTTGAGTTGAAAATTCAGTCACAATGGAGGGAGTTTAAACAGGATTAAACGTGCACTACAAAAATAAAGACAAGCTGACATCATTTTGTAATGATACAAAACAAACTTTCTATTCAAATAAACTCTTCAGTCACACAGAATAACAACACACAAAAAACTGCATTCAGTAGTAACCTTCATCATGGTTTGCAGTGTTTCAATCATTGTGTTTCCTTAGAAACTCATTGTTCAAAGTCAGAGGATTTCAAGTGAGACAAACTCATGTTTATTAGATATAGTAAAAACTGTATGTTTAATTCACTTGAATAAAGAAAACTTTAAATGGGACAGATACTGAACTTGCTTTGCCAACGGGCCACTTTTGCAAAATGGCAGGAGGCGACAGGCTGGATGAGAAACAAACAATAATTTTTATCAGATAAAATGGGCCATATTTATTTTTCTTCAACTTTTTAATTCTTTTTTAAATAGTGAGTCACTTGTTAACTTAAAGGAATAATATGCAACATTTTCCTAAAAAACAATGTATAAACTGGAATAAATGCATTTTAATTGTAAATGTATTAGTGTATTGTATTAATGTATTAGTTACAGTAAAAACAGTTTATATGACATTTAAATATACACTTTAAAAATAAAATAGTTTTAACTTAAAAAAAAGTTAAGTTTAGTTGCCTTAAAAATTTAAGTGGACAGAACTTGAAAATACATGTTGAGATCATTTTGTAATGACAAAAATAATTAAAATAAAAAACAAAGTTAAATATACATTATATCAGTTCTGTCATATTTGAGATAATAAATTCAATAAGCTGTACAGTACATTCTTTCAATTCATCATTTCAAGTCAAAAGACTTCAAGTTAGAAGAACTCAGGTTTATACATTCTTAAATGTTCTGAAAATAATACGAGAATTTTAAAATTAATTCAGCTTGAATAAATAAAACTTGTATATCTGCATTAAGTTAATGAGAAAGGATTAGATGATTCCTGTATGTTGTTTTACAGTGTAGCTGGAACCTCTTCCATCATGAAATCACTCAAATGTTGGAATGATTCATAAACATAAACTGCTCCAACCAGGTACAGAATGAACATCACAGTTTAGAGACACAGACACAGAGCAGAACGTACAGTGTGTTGCATTTAATGTCTTTGGGTCTTGTCTCATTTGCACTCACGTGTAGCTGTTAAGTCCACAGCTTGGCTAATGTTAGCTGTGTTAGCCTCACCATCCACACTGTAGCTGGTGGCTTCCAAGGTAGAAGGTATGTCAGAGCCTCTTGGACATTAAGTTATGAAAGATCCACTGTGGCGCACAGCTGTACACTTGTGATAATAAGTTGTTTTATCAGTTTGCCATTATTAGTAGTTGCCACACAGTGACTTCATAGGTTAGTTAGCTTTTGTCAGTGTTGTGTAAGTTAAACGTTTTGGGTTTTCTTTACAAATAGGCCAGTTTATCTTTGCTATTATAATGCCTGGTTCATCTTAATGTGTATTTTCAGACATGTTTTGTTTTTGGTTAAAAAGAACTTTCAAAATTCACAAACAATAATTTGGCAGCCCCCCTGCAGTAACTCTGAAGACCTCCAAGGGTTCACGGACCCCCTGTTGAAGGCCCATTTTATGGAACATTTATTAATCGGTATAAGCAAACAAAAAAATCCCAGTGTGAATCAATTTATTGTCATTGTGAATTAGAAAATGGTTGGTTGGCAGTCTAGAACCATATCGTGGGACAGATTTTGGCTTGCAGGCCCTATGTTGAGTATCACCGCCTAGATTTATGATTAGTGGACCACAAAACACACTTTTCAAAAAAATTACATGCCATGGGAATAAAATGTGAGACCAGGACAGCCGTAGAACTCATAGGCACTACACTTGCTGTTCTGTCTCATTCCTGATTTTCTTGGCTGCAGTGCGTCCTGGAGAGGGGAGACAAATGAGAGAAAAACCCCAGAGTCATAAATATAATCCGACTTCATCACCACTGATTTCCCCCTTTTCCCCCTACAGCTTTTTCCGCCGCAGCAAAAACGCCTGCCGTACATGTACGACATCAGCTGTGAATAATTCAGTGCCACCAAAGGTTAATTTTCAATTTGCACAGTGAAGGGTTACCATTACATTTTGACCTGCAAATTGTATCTCCCCTTTAATACCCTATCATTTCATTTTGGGGTCCCTTTGTAGTTTGAACTGGGGCTGGCTATATTTGGTAGTGGCCATCTGTTTATTATTTAGCTGCTGCTTGGATGTGCAGCCTGACTGCATTAGGGAGCGAGAGGGGTAGCAGGAGAACGGCACTACCTGGCCCTGGTAGGGTCTTTACCAGTCTCCCCGGACCCATTAAAATCCTGTTAACTTTGATAATCCCTGGCAAGAACTTGGCCTCTGTGGACCAGTGAGCAGGAGAGGAATACTTTAAAGTGCCACTGTTTAAGAGGTCATAACATCTTGTAAAGCTGTGTGTGGCAGCTGCTGAGGGTCACGTAATGGTACCTGAGAAAAGAGACAAAAGGCAGGTTGTCAATCATTAAAATGATTTAATACACTTTTTTCCAAAGGGAAATTCCTCCCTTCCCTATGTGGTAAGAGGTGAGTCAACTGTGTTTCACCCTGTGTCAAATTTATTTAATTCACCCTCACTCTCGACCCTTCTTCTTCTCATGGTCTGTTAGGAATAAGGCATAGTGCTGTCTGAGTTAAACACTTCACTCTGTTGTCTTCTGATGATGGTAGCATTATTTTTATGCAACCTCTCTTTTTGTGAGGGCAACTTCAAAATGAAAGGAAGTGTCCAAAAAAAAAGAAAAGTAGCTGTAAGAGTTACTGATAAAATGATTCAAAGATGAGAGGAGTGAGAAGAATCCATTGCTCTCTAGTGAGAGTTGTTAGCGTTTTAATTCAGATTTTATTCATTCATTTTTTTATGTGAAACAGCATTTTAGTACATCAGGACCAAACAAACTTCACCATGTGTCAAGTAAAATCATGTTTTTCTGTGTACGTTACTGTCTATTATTATGTTGGTCGGTGCCTCTACACTTCAAATCGTTACATTGCAGGTACCCAGCTCACTTTTTTTTTTTTTTTTCTGGAGGCACCCCTCTAAGCATTAGGTTTTGATGCTTTGTCAAAGTCAGGTGACTAAATAGTGAGAAAGAACACATCTGCAGGAGATTGGGTGGGTAGATGGGTCAAACAAACACGGGAGTGTCACCCAGGAGACCAGGGTTCATGTCCAAGCATGAAACCAATAGCAAATGAACATTAACATTAACTTATTACATTACTAGTCTATGTGAACTTATGGAACTAATGTTTAGGTAACTTATTGTAACCCATACCATGATCTTTTCCATAACCCAGTAGTTTTTCTGGCTTTGTTTGTTTAGTATATTTATTATTGCTCACTTGACTGTGGAGTAGCAACTGAGACTAGAGTGGTACCTTAAGCATCATAGTTTGAACCAGGCCACTGACCAAGCTATAACATATAAACTCAGACTCAAATTAAGCAAAAATACTTCACAAATGAGGGTTATCATTCATTGTCCATCACACACTTTGTTAGATTTGCAGCGAAATTTCCCTCTTTCTTGCTCTTTTTTTTCTGCCCCTGACTTTGTCCTCTCACAGGTTCATATTTGATAAGACCCACCTACTTATCACTCTGCAACCAATCAATAGGACAAATGATAACCTGTGAGCATCACTTGCTAAGTGCCACTTCATACAAACAAAATACAGCAAGCAAAACTGACCTCTATTAGAAAACAACATCATTAGTTACTTATTTAAATGCTTAACTTAACCCTTTAAAAGTCCCACCACTTTTCACTCTGTGCTCAAATAAGAGTTGAGCAAGTCTATGGCAAGCCGTTTTAACATTTAATAGCTAAATTTGACTATCCGGAATTAACATTATAGATATCAATAATTTCATTTTGACTAGTCGTAATTATATTATGACTAGTAAGTATTTTCATTGAAGGTATCTATAACTTCATTCTGACTAGTCAAAAGTACATTTAGAGATATCAAAATTGAATTGCAGATATCCAAAATGACGTCACTTAAACCGACACTCGACTTGTCACACATCCTAAATGACAATTACAGATATCTGTAATTCAGTTTTGACTAGGCGGAATGAAAATTAAAGATATCTCAAACGTAATTATGACTAGTCAGAATTGTTGTGCAAGAAGCTGCTCATGCGAGGCTTCCCATTCGTTGCTCATTATTATGGCAAGCTTTCCATTGGATACTGGCTCAGTAAACAAAACAAGTGAACAGTGTTAGAAGAAGAAATGCACATGAAGAAGAAAAAGTAGAAGAAATGGCGGTTGCTGTTGTGGACAAGGTTGTCAGAAAATGCCACGAAATAGAACGAGCTTATCGCCAAGGAATTTGGTTTGAAGGGTTTTGATTGATTGAATAGGAAGCCCTATGGCCATACAAGCCGCTCCTACCACCCACTTGCTCCCGCCTCCCACTTTTACAGATATCTGCAATGTCATTTCGCCTTGTCAAAACTCCAATACAAGATATCTGCAATTACATTCTGACTAGGTAGATTGCAGGTAAAAGATATCTCCAATTCGAGATATCTCTAATCAAAATCCATTCCAAGATATCCACAACCCGATTATAGATATCTACATCTGAATTATGACTATCCATAATCCCAGCTAGAGATGTCTACAACATAATTTTGACTATTCGTAATTCCAACTCAAGATATCTACAATGTTATTCTGGCTAGGTAAAACTCATTTTAAGATATCTCAAAAAAACAAAGCAGATATCTTGAATTAAGGGCATTTGGAGATATCTTTAAATGGAATTAGGGATATCCATAATTCATATGTAGATATCTGCAATGCGAGTTGTGGATATCTGCAATTTAATTACAGATATCTGTAATGACAAACCCCATACACATGAATGGGGAAAGTGACATCATTTGTCCTAGTAAAAATTACATTGTGGATATTTAAAATGATAATTGTGTATAGGAAGAATTACTTTGTGGATATCTGAAATGTTATTTTTGAATAGGAAGAAATGAATTACAGATATCTGCAATACATATCCAGACTAGCTATTAAATGTTAAAAACGGCTTGCCATACAAGTCTGCTATCTTGGGCACGAAGGGTTGATCGGCATGATGTCATTTTCTTGACAAGCAACCTCTTATAATCTCACAAATAATGAAATCACTCAGTATTCATCAATGCTCTTGAGTTCTAGTGAGGACAGTTTTGGTTGATCCCCATTTCATTTGCTCAAATGCTTGAAATGACTATTTGTGTGTTTTGCTGATGAACAACCTCTTGTGATTCCACAAACTACATGTCACAGATTTCAGCAGCTGATGGTGATTGCTCAGTTGTCAGAGAGACAGCTTAATCCTCATCAAGGTCCATGCTTACGTCACAGGTCACATGATGACAACTCAGCTATTATTAAGATTCTGTAATTCACTCTACCAAAGTCCCACCCATTTTTGATCTGTGCTCCAATAACAGTTGAGTACGCTTGGTGCACCATGTCCTCCATCCACTTTTGATTTACCTGTGCTTGGATAAGGTATATGCTAGGCTTATCTATGTGAAGAAAACCAAATTTTAAATAAAAAGCAGATGTTGCTGGAGGACCTGTAAAAGTGATATGTGTAGTCACATCTTAAGTTAGCTAATGTTAGTAAAATACTTACTAGCTGGCTAACGATTGATATTGCTGAGCTAGCTAGTTAGCTAGTATTTGGATAACATTAGCTATCATATGCAGCTAGCTAGCCAGCAATTGATGTAGATTAGCAGTGAGTTAGCTATCTAAGTGCAGGAAACAGGAAAGAAGAAAATAGACCAAGGTACAGGCTACAAATCTTGCTCAACTAATTTTGGAGCACAGAGAGAAAACTAGTAGGAATGGTCAGTCATGCAAACTCCATCCATTAATGAAGACTGTGGCCTTAAACTGACCTTGAGTGACCTATTTGTTAAAGTACTTGCTGGGCATGTTGCCCTGCTAACGGGGCACCAGATCAGAGAACATTCTTATGGTACATTTCAAAGGGTAATAAAAAATGATCTATTATTGCGTGCATGATGACTCAAGTGTCTTAAGGATCAGAGCATGGCCTTCAGGTTAAAAAGGAAACATTACTAACCAGTAAGCTGTCTTTTTTTTTAATTTAATTCCAAGGAAGCAAACCTCTCATGTTGTTTGAGGAAATGAGAACATGTGATTTTAATTATGACTGAATGTCAGTGCCTCCCACCAGAATTAATAAAAAAATGTTTTCAACTGGCCATATGGCTTCCTTTATAATGATTTCTAGATTAGTGAATTTCTCAGTGAGAGTCAGTCAGGTTGGTTAAGCAGCAGGGTAACCAGAGCAGACGTGCGTATGGATGCTGAGGCCGGCCCTAACAGGTGTTGTGAGGGCTCCAGCATTAACACCAACACCTGGCCTGAAGCCCCAGAGACCACATGCTGCACAACACTATTAGTCAGCTATGTGGATCACAGATAGACAGAGCTAAAACTGGCTGCTGCCACTTCACAGAGAGTGAAAGACCTATAAAAGACCACCTCCCCCTCTATTTGTTGCTCTCCTGATAACATTTTATCAGCCGATTTCAAAGTCTTTAGAATGGATATTTCAAAGCGAGCCAGACATTCTGAGACAGGAACGGCTTTGCGAGAGCACTTTCTCCTCGCTGTGTATGAAAATTTAAATTCCTCGCCACTCAATGGGAAGCAGAGGTTGAAACGAGCCAGAAACCACCAGCATGTGCTGAGAAATTCCTGCACCCTTCTGGTGGCGATTACCAAGAGGGGCAAAGGGAAAAGGGGGGTATAATGAGAGCCGCGGTGGCAGTGCCCTCTATCTGGAGAGAGCCTCGATGGCCTGCAGTCAAAACTATCAGCTCCCTTTCATGATCATCTACTGTACAGCAGCAGTGATAATGAAAGGAGCAAAACAGGGATGCTTCGTCTTTTTTTTTTTAAGTAAATGCAAGAATGTGTTCAATCCACAGAGAGCCGTTTAACATTCTTCTGTAAAGTGGCATCTGAAAGGAAAAACTGCCCTTCTTTTCCGCAACACGTGTTCCCTCCTTTGATGCCTAAGTGAGCTTAGACTCTGATTTGTATCGAAACATTTAAAACCACTTAACATAAACAAAGATTCTTGATACTTTCCCGCGTGTAACATCTGCATGTTCAAAAAAAAGAGAAAATGCAGAAAAGATTCCGCCAGTATTAAAGGAGAAATATAAAAGACCCTCCTACAAACACAGTAAGTCCCTGCAATGATGTGATGGTGACACATCATTTGTGATGTTGTAATGACTTTACTGCAACATTACAGTTCAGCAGGGAGGTTGTTACAGTGTCACATGTTGCAAAAGTTACGTTACAACCATGTTTCTGCAACAACTTTGTATTGCAGTCCAAATAGTCAACTGGATCTATAAACAGTATATTAAATAGGTCAATCTATGCAGGGTAAAGTAGTAAGTGATGACATGTAATCAGGATTATGTAATCAGATTGCAAAAATAAGTAACTACAATCAACCCAGATTACATCCAAAAACTGTGTAGTTAGATTATAGTTGTATTGTGAAGGATTACTTGACTACATTTTTGATTACATCTTTAAAATTATGAGACATTTTGTCATGATAACTGATGGTCTATGAACACTCCACTTTGTGGCTGACCTGAGAGGAGAAAAAAAAGAACCTTATGAAAAAATGTGTTTTATTTGCACTGAAAGTGTTTTGAGATACTGAAAGACAAAAACAGAAGATTTGATGCTCAAATTTTTGTGGCTGTGTCCATTTTTTTCAGTACTCTATTTTCAGTGTTTTGATTTTAAAATAATCTACAAGTAATCCGAAAGTACTGATCAGATTACATTAGATTACTTTTTTGTAATCTAATAAATTATGTCACTAATTACAAAAATTGCCATGTAATTTGTATTCAGTAACTTGCACTGAAGCAAGTTGTTTCCCCCTGCCCCCTCCTCCCCAGAAGCTCAGGCAGTTTGCCTGCAGAGACACTGAAGCAAAAGTGCAAGAAGAGCACAACTGACAGTCTCAGTTGATCAGGTGTTTTTTTTAAAAGAGGAAATTCTGGCTATAATGTTGTTGTTGGAGAAGCCGGTCATGTTGCCTTGGTCTCTTATGGCACATCATGGTCATTTTATGATTTAGCGCAGTAAATATATGACATATTTGTCCTTTAAATCAAACATATGGGTTAATTAAAAAGGGCTCAAAGGGTCAAAACAATAATGGTTTTGTCACTGATGACGATTCGCTCGCTTCAAATACATTGACAAAGAGACATGATTAGTTGAACCTGACTAAGCAGTTGTCTCAAGGCTTTATTGGCAGGGCCAGGCCTCCAATTTCTCATTTTCAAACCACAGCACTGCAGCATTTTTGCTCTGTCACGGCTCATCCTTTATTTTGACAGATGCAGCTTCAATTCCAGTGTTTTGCAAAATGGCTTCAGCACATCAAAGTGTCGCAAGCTTTTGAAAATAACCACTAGATACAGATGGAGACATAGAAAATGACTATTGAACAATCTTGCCTTCATTTCTGCTTCTTTTCTTTCTCTGCTTATAAGACTGGACCACCTAGTCTCCAAAGTGAAAAATGATCCATTGATTAGACTGCTCCCTCATTAAAGGGTACATCCAAGTACTGGGCAATGAGCATATGAGGTCAAAGGTCAACAAAGGGGCCTGTTCATAGCAGGGCCTTCCTGCAAGAGGGCACGGCAGCTCCCTTTATGATCCTTCATTACATTAGAGGTTAACCTCAGCCCTTTTTTCTACCAGGGGGACAATCTGAGCTAACAAGCACTTTTGTTCAGCTTGGAGAAAGAGTGGTTAAAGGGATAGTTCAGATTTCTTTGAAGTGGGGTTGTACGAGGTACTTATTAATAGTCAGTGTATTAGCTACAGTAGATGCTGGTCGATATGCCCCTAGTTAGGTGAAACAGAATACCAGCATGGAATCAGTTTAAGTATACACTATATTTAGATTATGTTCACAGCTTTACTTTGCCATCAGAAAGCTAGGAAACTGCCATTATATTAGCCAAATATCACTCTCTCCCAAAACCAACCAAACTTCATAGGCAAAGTAAGCAATTTTATCTCACAGAATAAGAGAGCTGCTGGTTTATTGCAGCCTCCATCTGTTACTTTGGTTGTTTTGTCATATGATTTCTGTCTTTTGAAATGATAGTTGGGTTCACCAAAGTCATACAACAACACAAGCAAACCAACAGATCACGGCAGCGGTAGACCAGCAACTGCTGTGTTCTGTGAGGTAAAATGACTGATTTTGCTCATGGAGTTTGGTTGATTTCGAGAGGGTTCTATTTGGCTTATATAAAAGCAGTTTCCAATTAGCAGTGGTTGTCTGGCGGCAAAGTAAAGCAGTGAAAATATAAATATAGTGTACACTTAAACTGATATTCATTTTTTATAAATGGCTAAAATATATTTTGTTGTAAACCCTGTCCACAGCAGTTCACTGCTTAACTTCTATGCTGGTGCCCCTTTCTGCTTCTCCCAACTGGCGGCATGTCAACTTCTACCTATGGCTAATATGATAAATCGATAAATACCTCATACAAACCCACTCAGATAATCTGAACTATCCCTTTAACCAAGTAACAGGAAGAAGGTGCGAAAGAGAAGATGTCAGGGAGATAGAGGAATCAGATGAGACAAGAAATGAGGGAAGGATGAGGAAGGGAGAGGATGTGAGAGTGAAGCCGGTATGTGGAGGAAGATTTCCTGAGTGTCACTGCAGCACTGATTCCTCCCCACTCCTTCTCCCAGAAAATTAAATATTGATCAATCTCACAGGCCTACTAACAATGAAGGAGATAAAGAAGAGTATTAAAGGAAATAAATAAATATACACTTGTATCACCTGTCCAAGCTCAGGGAGAGGGGGTGCAGCGAGGATAGGGGGATGGGTGTGTGTTTATGGAGGGTGATTCCCCAGCTTGGAAAATGCAGGCCCATCCATCAGCCACACCCTGAACACGGGAGAGGTTTGGCTGGGGAGGTCTAAAGGCAGGCAGACACATGGCCGGGGTCTTCTTTATCACGTTTATTCCCTGACAGCGAGCTAACCACCCCTCATCTCTGATCGGCCTTATCGGTAAAGCTTCTGCGCCTGCGTGCGGCCTTTTGAATAATTAACGAGGCGTACATTTCTATAGCTCTCCTGTTGAGGGATCTGCATCTCAGAGCTGTCCTTTATACCCAGAGTTGTTGTTTATGCTCCTGTTCCTGTCCTCCAAGGAAAGAACAGGAGCATAAACAACAGGCTTTAATAAGTGTGCGGCCTCAGCCAGGCCTCACATTACTTCTAGACAGGAACATCACACTTTTTCAAAATAAATGCATTCTAAGTTGCACAGTTTCATTCCTGAAGTAATAATAACCAAGAAGTTTATAGGATATGATATCACTGATACCACAAACAGGAGAAATGTTTTCATCATTCATGTTACAAATAGAAAACCCATATGAGTCTTATGATGTACTGTGTCCCACATTTTTCTGTCTTCGAGATAAATATCAGTGGTAGTGATGTGAAAACCAATGTTACCACTTACATTTGTAAGTAGTAAACAGAGGTCTGATAAATGGTTTAGAAAACACTAAAATGTAGTTGCAAGTACATAAAAGGACATTTTAACTTCTGACTATATTGTCATTAACTATGTGGATGACTCATACCTCTTAACCTCTTTCTTCTTCATAGAAAAGAAAGTAGTTCTGGTAGATTGAAAAGCTATTCTGGTAGGTTCTATCAAGTAAAAAGAAAGTAAAGAAACGTAGTTCCTACATGAAACTGCTCACAACATGGTGTATGGGTTATTTTGAGTAATCAGGTCCTGATTGTCGGAAAGAGACAGTGGTTTTGAATTTTTCAAATGTATTTTATTGGTGTTTTGAGCACCACAAGCTGGGCACAATTTCGTCCCATTATACTGGAGAGAAGACAGACATCTCTATGGCCGATATAAACAAAACTCTGCATCTTGCACAAAACAATCTAGATGGATAAACAGCACTGCAAGCCAGAGAAATAATGTAGTTTTGATTTTGGGGTGAACTGTCTCTTTAAATAAATAATGTAATGAATATACTTAATTATATATATTTTTTTATTTTCCCTCCCTTTTGATACAGTTTAACAATATTATGTACAGATTTGTCATTGTTCTGTGAAAACCCTGATTTTCGTCACCTGCTACTGACCTATGGAACAAAAAACAGCTTTTTTTTTAAATAAAATAAGGTTTTAAATGATTTATTTAACTTATGAGACAGAGGAATTGAATTTCCTTAGCCTATATGAGGACATGTAATCCTTTAGTTTATCTGAAAAATTAAAAATCACCAAATTCAGAGATATGTGGTTTTTGCAGCAGTGATGTGTAAATGTATCACTGGATTTGTGTATACACTGTATATTATTGTATATTGGCTTACCCTGATATTCCAATAAAGGTATCAAGTACTAGTCAATCAGATGCAGAGTAGGGAGGGTTTTTTGCCCTCCTGCAAAACAAATGGTATCTATAGCCTTATATCTGAAATCACCATAGTTTAATAAATTCATTTTTTTCAAGATAAAACTGCATAAAATACTTTTATTGTGACCCGTCCAAGGCACACCTGTGCAATAATCTTGCTGTTCAGTCAGCATCTCTCTGTGCCACACCTGTCAGGTGGATGGATTATTTTGGGAAAAGAGAAGTGCTCAATAACATGGATTTGAGCAAATTTATGGACAAAATTTGAGAGAAATAACCCTTTTGCCTACATAGAAGAAGTCTTATATATTTTATTACAATTCATGAAAAATGTTAGCAAAAACAAAAGTGTTGCATATATATTTTTATTGAGTAAACCATATACAGCATTAATGTATATGTTAGTAGATGAGTATCTGCTAAAATATATAAATTCTGGATTTTTTTTACAGCTTGTTCATGAATTGTGAAACATTTAGGTGGAAAGAAAGAAATAAAAAAAGTCAGTTTCTACCTTTTCAAATCAAAATCATATTGATGATAATCAATTACCTCCAGTCAGTGATCACAAGGTAAAAAATCAATATGCTTTCAGATTAAATTTAAAACTTTTTACATATAAGTACATTTAAATGCATTTCCTTATAAATTTACCACTTTTTTGTCAGCAGTGTACACAAGTCAAAAGTTGGGCTAAACCCAGTTTATGGGGTTTATCCTCCTCAATTGATTTTCACTGTATTTAACAAGATAAACATCACCAATCATCACAAATGCGGTGCTCCCAGTAAGGATTTTTTAACCCAGTTTATATGGCAGTGTCACTGGGAGCTCTTACGGCTGTGACTGATCTAAACAAAAGCCCATTTCACTTCACCGAATAATGAACTGTTTGCATTAGCCCCCCTCCCCAACTACCACACACACACACACACACACACACACACACACACACACACACACACACACACACACACATATACACTCACGTGCATTGACAATCCCCAAAACATCTATTGGATGAAGGTCCTTAAACAAATTATGACAGGGGATCTTCCTCACCGATCGACCTTTGCTGACCTCTTATATTGCTGATATTTATTACTGTCCTTTCTCCAGATAACACTGTGCCTACATTGCGAGCTGTGTGTGTGTGTGTGTGTGTGAGGGAGAGAGAGAGAGAGAGAGAGGGTTTGTAAATCCTTTGGTGGAAGCAGCCAGGCAGGTGGTCATAAACGCCAGCTCTATAGGATTTCCACATAAAGAAAAAGAGGTGCAACAGCCTCTCTATCCTTTCCCACCTCCCCCGTCGCTGAGCTCTCAACCCCATCTCCTCCCCCTTCTTCCTTCTCCACCGTGGACCCCCACCTCCTCTACTTACTCTCCCCCCTGCTGCCGTTCCACTCATGATCCGGAGAGATGTTATCGCTCCATTTAAGAAAGGAACAAACAAGATTATACTGTAAGTTATCCACGATTATGGCCACAAATCTGGTGCTGGAGCGAGGGCAGGAGGGGGGAGAGTGAAAGATGATAAAGTAAACGGAGTTGCTTTTCTTTTCCTCTCAGTCCATCTCCTTTTATCCGCCACACAAACAGATTTATGGGATAAAGAAGAAGAGGCTTTTGTGGACAGTATATCTTTCAAAAACAGTCAGGCCTTCTGGGAGGAGAAGAAAAAATGTGACAATGACATATGTCTTCAACAGCCTGCGCCTTTTTCTGTCTTACTGTGTGTGTGTGTGTGTGTGTGTGTGTGTGCCTGCCTATGACATAATCCCTCATACAGAGTCAACACAGTGGTGAGCATTACTTAAACACATAGAACCTAACTGAGAAGAAGAGAAATAAGGAGTAAAAATTGAGTTTGACTGATAAATTGGTCAACCAATATTATGGGCCGATACTGGCCTATCAAAGGCATTGGCGTACATGCACTGATATGAATACTAGCAGAACGTGTGTTAATTGTGTGTCAGAAAAATCACTTGGCGTTGAAGGGAATTTGTGTTAATGTGTTATTATTACACGGCATTGTCAAATGCTTGATTCTGATTGGTCAATTACAGCATTCTAAGATCTGTTATTTCTGTATAGCAGATCATTGCTATGGATGCCGTTCTGATTGACTCTGGCAGATCACGTCCTGTCATATCAGTCGGCAGAAAGACGTCTGTGCCCTGCAACAAGAAACTGTTGCTCCATCAGAAAAAAAAGGAATATTTTTCCAATATCATTTTTAATATATTTGGAGAGAACAAGACTTTGGATTTGTGGTTAATGGCTGACCTTTTCAGTAAAGAATAGAAGAGGAGAGGAAAACAGTACAGAGAAAGAAAGAAAGGTGAAAAGACACAAGGAGCTGGATGACAAAGAAATTGACAACTTGAAGAACTCAGACATGAAGTAAATACTAAACAGAACACGGTATGGGCCGCTTTGCGTCAGGATTCTGCATCACCTTGTCGGGGTTTATTTCTCTATAGTGAGTGACTCACTCTACATTATCCCTTATAGTATAAGTATATACATCACTGCTTACTGTAGATTATCCCACTTATCATACTGCTTTGAAGAAAAATAAATAATTGGACACAAAATATTAAAATGTTTTTTCAAAAATGACTTTATTGATTAAAAAATGAGTTGCTCCTATAATCAGAGTAATGGGCTGAGTCTATAATCAGAACTTTGTCCATAGTAATGGTCAGTTCTTCACGGTAATGGTCTGTTATACATAGCAGAGGTCTACTATACAGAAATAACAAACCTGAGAAAGCTGTAATTGATCAATCAGAATTGACTATTTAGGAAAGCCATGTCATAATGCTAAATAAACCCTGACAGGGTGATGTTATTTGTATAGCGGTCTTGAATCACCTTGAAGGGGTTTATTTAGCAATAATGACTCACTCACTGTGCATTATCCCACTTGGTACATGTATACTTTCTTAAAAAATAGTAATTTGACATAAAATATTAATTCAAATATGATTTTATTGATTTTAATTCATTTTATTGCTCCTTCAGAGCCTATGATCAGAACTTCATCCATAGCATTTGTCAGTTCTTCATAGCACTGATCTATTATTTCTACCAATGGTCTACTATACAGAAATAACAGACCTTAGAATGCTATAATCAGAATCAAGTATTTAATGAAGTAGTGTAATAAATTATACAGAGTATTGACTGATATATTGATATTTGAATTCCTAATATTGGTATCTACAGTGGCACCAAAAATCCAGTATTGGTCAGGCCTTAATAAAAATGTCAACCTCTCAGATTGTAAATTGAAAGGCTGCTGTAAAGGCACTCTGTCGGTTCAGCCGTGGTGTGCTCCCACATCTCGAGCGACATGCACTTTACATCTGCGCCTCCCGGCTTCTGACTGCAGCTCATCACAAAAACGACAGGGCAGAAAAAAAAATACACGACACCTAGAAGTCTATTCATGTCATACAGTAGAGCGAGGGGGCTTTTTTCCATGTCTCCTCTGCAGCTACAACCATCAATTTAGCTCTGTGGTGGCCAGTCAGCCCCTCTCTGTCCCAGCTGTGTTTGACACTATTTATCTGCTCTAGTGAAGCAGATCATTTTTGATTATTAACCTCCCACCCCAAAAAAAGAAAAGCTCCCCCGAAAAGGTTAAGACGCAAAATGACAACCTCACACGATTCCCACCAGGGCAATCAAACACTTGACTGTTACAGCTGCAGAGCCACTCCATCAAATCTTCTTTTCAAAGCGCACACACAAGCACACACACACACACACACACCATTTCTTTCTCACCCTGTCCTTCACTATGTTTTCATCCCTGCATTTTCAACCTTTTTTACCCCCTTTGGTGTCTGACTCCCTCTCCATCTCCATCACTTTCTTGCCATCTTTTCATTTGCCTCTCAATCTAATCTTTGTCTTCCTCTCTGTGTCTCTGTCTCTCCCTCCCTTGCCACCCTCTGTCTTCATCTCTCACTCGGCTCTCTCAGTCCATGTGTGCACCCTGCCCATTAAATTACAGTCCTCTCTAATAAAAGGTTGAACTTTCTTTACCCACTCATGTGGATGAAGAATCTGCCAGTTTCCTGCTGTTCCAAATTCCTGCCTCAGAATATTGAACACACACACAGACACACACACACACACACACACACACACACACACACAGAGAGAGAGAGAGAGAGAGAGTCATGTTTCCATCACTTCAGAGGACATTACATTGACTTATATTCATTTCCTGGAGACTTATCCTAACCCTGCACCCTTACTCCTAACCTAGCCTTAAAATAAACCTAACCTGACCCTAATCATAAACTAAGTCTTCACTCTGAAATGTATGACTTATGTTATGGGGACTTGTGTTTGGTCCTCATTAGGAAGGCTGGTCCCCACTGCGTGAGTGTATAAACAGGTTTGTGTCCCCATAATACACATCTACACACTCACACAGAACAGTAAGAACAGTGAGGACCCTGCTATGCCTCATGATTAACATTTATTCTTCTCACTTAGAGTGTCACAAATGCTAACATGCAACTGCTCACACACACATAAACACAATGATGTATTTGTCAGCCCCCTTTCCCCTGCTGTTTCAAACCTGTCTCCCTGACATCTTCATTCTATACACACCGGTGCCATTACGCCTGCCCATCCAATAAATTAAGCCCATTTACTCTTCTGAATTATGTTATGTTTATTGATGCTCGTATAATTTAATTTCACACAAATTCCATTAAAGATTATGCTCTCTGTCACAGAGCAGCACTTCCAGGAGAGAGGGGAATCTAATCGGGTTATAATGGATCTGAGACATGCATTACAGTTGGGACACACAGTGTGCGCCCACGCACACAATTGTCATCTTAATAATGCAGAGTCAAGCAAACGGATCAATGGTCTCCACGATGATGCCGTCAAACCGCACTAAGTGACAGGAAGCTTTCAGAGCTTGCTATCAAAAGGAAGTCATCTCTGGGGGGTTGTACTGTCTTCCAGACCTGCGGGGAATAAAACATGTCACCTCAGTTACACAGCTGTGTTAAACACAGCACAGAACTACACTCTGAAATACCTCATGTGAGAACCCTATTAGACACTTTGGAAAATTTGGTGCAGATATTAAAACTACAAGCCGGATATTTGTATGAAGTTCCATTATACTTGTCAATTTTGCCTAGTTGGTAATTCGGTCTTAATGAAATCACTTTTTAGAGGTCTATTAATAATGCCAGAATGGGCCTGTATACACACTTTTCACAACATGTTTTTCAAACTAACTGCCCAGTCCTTCAGAAAAAAAACAAAAAAACTTTGTACTATTACAATTAAAAATCATGAAACAACTTGAGGTTTGTGAACTGTTAAAGTTACAGATTTGCCTTTTGATTTCAACTTGCACAAAGATGCCTGTCAGTACTTGTTTTTGTGTTTTGTTTGATGACTTTGATACAAAAATGTCTCAGTTGGTGCCACAGTGTCATTAAACATTCATCTTATATTCCTGATAAGATTTTACAATATATAGCATTTGCAAATGTGTTTATTTGACTGGAATACTAAAAGAGTAATGTTCCACCTTACTGGTAGAGACACAATGGTTTGGTGGAAATTAAAGATAGCTATGGAAACTTTTGTTTCACCTAATTGACCATAAATAAAGTGACGTATGTAAAGAAATGTACCCTATCAGTGAGAAGTGGAGGCCTGGCTACAGCAGACTAATTTGTGTACATTAGTTTGGGTCTCCTTGGTTCATTTTTGATTTTTAAAGGGTGTTATCAATGCATGTAGACTGAAATGCCTCTGGGCACAACTGGATAGATCTACAGCCAATCAGAGCAACTAAACGTGTGATGGAGCACTGAGCGAAAACGCAAGTTGGGCGCTATTTGGTCCGTTTTCAGGTGGCCTGATCACAAACCATAAAAACATTTGACGTGAGAAATAGGCAATGCAGAAACAGAATCTTGATTTATATTTGATCAGCACAGCCTAGTTTGACAGATTGATCAGTTTCATAAGCCCGATGCGTTGTGTCAGAAACCTGTGACGTGTGACTTTTCAAACCTGGACCAGCGTTGCTCATCAGTTAGTTATCGTATCAAGCCCACCCTGTATTAAATACACAGTTGTGATTGGCCCAAAAAGAGCCAACACGAGTTTGTCTTAATGGTAGGATGGTCATAACATATCTCTCAGAGCAAATGAAACCTGACCTTGAAAATTTTTCTGGTTCTCAGCCAAGAAAGGTGATAGAGAGGGCTACAAACCTGACGTGTTGGGTTTGGGATGTCTTTTTGTGTAAAGGACCAGGCTAATAGAAAAAAAAAAACATCATTAGCTAGATACAGTGTAGATATTGCCATGATATTCCAATAAACGATAGCAAGATCCCTTACACAAACATGGTTTGGACCTTTGGACTGTTGCCATTGACTGCTGTTTGGAAATATATTTTGAGTTTACCTGCCAGGCTCACCTGGCTGATACTTTGAAAAGTTTTACGTTGATCTACTAACCCAAGAGTCAGCAACCTTTACTTTCCATTTTTGACACACAAACAAAAAAATCTGTCTGGAGCTACAACTATTGCAAAATCTGTATTTTCCTTTGAGACTTTTCTTTTTGAGGATTTGGCATACATAGCTGGTCAAGGGAAACTCAAGGCTAGCAATATACAGTATGTAGGCTATGACAAATTAAAACATCTTTTTTTATTATTCAGTGAATAGGTTGTACATTTTTACAACTGGAGAATGTAAGAATCACTTTATGCCTACAAAAATGATTGATTGATGAAAATGATTGATGAAATTGAGAAATGTTATAATGTATAATGTAATAACTGTTAGTTATTTCCATATCATTTTTTGTCAAAGCCACAGAGAGCCACTAGAGAGAGACAAAAGAGCCACATGAAGCTCTGGAGCCACAGGTTGCAGTCCCCTGTACTGACCAGCAAGGCAGATGATTTACTATTTTTGACATGCTATATTCTTACATGCTGGTTTTAAATGCATGAAAGGCACAGGTACGGGCCGGGTACTGGTTCACGATTCGGTTTTAGGCCTGAGCAGAACTGCTCTGTTTAATTAATTATGTTGAATAGTGTCTCCATTAGTGAGGACTTTTAATGTAAGAGACTTTTTGACAACTAAAGGTTTATGTATTTTTGAAAGAATTATCATTCTTGTAAACATATTATAGAGGATAGTTGACATGAGGTTCCATCTTTTATCTGCTAAATTTTTAGCAACTTTTGAAAAAATGAGACCCAGACATTTCATTCCAAATGTCGATTAAGTGTATCAGTAAGTATTGCATAGAATTTTAAATGCTTAATGCCCACCGAACAAAATTAGATGTACAGTGTCATTTTTGCAATTTTGCATACTTTCTTAAAAATGGCTCTTGGAGATGCAGCTGTTTTGACCTTGTTGATGAGATAATACATCTAAAATCTTTCCTTTGTTTGTATGTGGGTTGCACATCCTTTATTAGAGGACTAACCGCTGATCCACATCATGCAACAATTAAAACTGAATAATAACTGCAATTAGGAGCCAGTTCACAATTCTGATGTCCTGGAGCTTCACGTCAGCCACTCCTGAGTCATTGCTCTGAAACCATAATCTACCACAACACTTGGTTCGCCCTTCTTTGTCATGACAATAAGTAGGAGCTTAGTCACAGTGAGAGCAGAGACAAATAATGAGGATTTATGTTGGTATTATTTAGAAGGCTAAGTGGAAAATGATTGGAGCCCATTACAATTTTTGGCACCAATGATGCCTTCTTACTCTATTCTTTTTTAAAGTATTTAATCTATTACAAAATTTACTTTATATACTATAACTTTTGGTATATTACTGAGTTTGAGGGGATACTGTGCAAGAATACCACCAGTATGTGTAGAGACTGTCTTTGTGTTCTTAACTCTATTTTTCTCTTGTTTACATTCCCTTGTAAAGTGACAGGCTTATTAAGAATAAGTTTCTCCCACACCTCCCAATAAGCCATTTGTAAGGCTTGAGGTGGAGTTTATCAACGGCGTGTAATAAGAGGCATGTAGCCTAGGTCCACTGTGGCTTTGTCTTCATTTACCTGCCTGTACATGTGTTGTATTCAGGATTAATTTGCTGCTTTGATGTATTAAAAAGAGCCAGAGGATTTCCAGTGGCACGCTCCCCAAGGTGGACGCCTTTAAAAGGAGCTTTTTCTTCATTCCTGCACTTAGGTTTATTACAGATCCCCAGACTGTCCAATTTTAAAGAAATATGCCTCCAAAATAGCAGGATAATTGTTTTTACTTTCAGGCGATTCCTGAGAAGGAAAATCACACATGGCAACCGAGCTCGATTTTATGAAACCTGAGCAGTGGCAATGCATGATGGGAAGAGGATGGAACTAGTTTTTCATGTTCTTTTAGAGGTCTAAGATTACAAGCAATTTAAAGGGACAGTTCAAATAATTTGAAGTGTGGTTGTATGAGGTACTTACGGTCAGCATAATCACAGCTTGAAGACGCAGTACCAGCAGAGATTAAGCAATGCACTGCTATGAACAGGGTCAGCAGCAGAATGTATTTTAGCCATTTCTCACAAAAAAACATTAACAGTTTGATTCTATACTATGTTTAGAATATTTCCACCCCTCTACCTTAGAGGCAAACAGCCTTTACTAACTGGAAACCAACATTATATATTGCTTTCTCCAAACCAAACAAATTCCGTTAAAGAAATCACTAATTTTACCTTACACAACATGGGAGCTGCTGGTCTATCGCTGCCTCATTTTATTAGCTTGTTTGCATTGTTGTCTTGACTTTTGTGAATTTGAACTAAACTTTTAAAACACCTCAGTCACACAATAATACAACAAGCAAAGTGATCGTGGCAGTGTTAGACCAGTAACCCCTATATTCTGCAAGGTAAAATGACTGATTTCTCCTATGGAGTTTAGTTGGTTTGGAGAGAGTGATACTTAGCTTATATAACAGCAGTTTCCCATCTAAAAAGGCCATGTGATGGCAATGTACAGTGGTCAAAATAGTCTAAGTATAGTGTATTTTTTTTAGGTGCACCTTTTTTAGGTGGCTAAAATACATTTTGTTGCTGACCCTGTCCACATCCCACACTGGTACTCCTGCCACTTCCACAAACTGGGGATGTGTCCACTGCCATCTACCATACATTGTAATACATTGACTATAATCAGTCAAGCAACTCATACAACCCCACTTTGAATAATCCAAACTATCCCTTTAAGGATTCAACAGCACAGTGTCACACTGAGTTGCCCCATCTCAAATACCGTCATTGTCTAACACCGCACGCTAGCATCCCGGATATTCCTCTCATGAAAATGATATTTGCAATTATTGCCTGTCATTATAACTGCAATAACAGACACTAGGATGACTAAACAAGCAGCAATCCAAACATCCACTTATCTGTGTACATCTCTTGCAAAAAAGTTTACACAATTTCAAAACAAAAACAAGGACAGAGACATCCATAAACCGAATGTGATGACACATCAAACCGTACACCAAACAGAGCTGTTCTGTCATACACTTCCTGTTGTTTTATTTTTCCAGTTCTGTGTTTATAAGAAGCAGACACAAAGACGAGGGGGTTCATAACACTCCAGACAATATGTGGACAACCCTGGACTAAAAGTAACGATTGACTGCTTTGTCTGTTTCTCATAGCCTTATTTTAAGTGACAAACACATCAACAAGAAATCCACGTTTCAGATTCCCAACCGTCCTCATGTTAGTCTTGCTGGAAACACTGGTACCTTAAACTTTCACCCCCCCTGTGGGCAGTTAAGTTGCTAATGCAATTCTCTGTCCTCCACTTCCCAGAGGAACAGACAATTGTGCAAGACTGTAGAGCTGATTTCTCCTCTTTAATGCCTCTGTGTGAACATATGTTTAGTGGGCACACACTTATACACCCTAGGTTTTTTGCTGATATGTGACATCAGATGTTGGCCAGTCAGACGTTGTTTAGAGAATTATATTTATTAGACTTATCCCATCCTCTGATCGTCTGTCCCAGCTATCAGTCTATGGTGCAGGGGTTACATGTAGTCACTGTATTATAATTTACTTTGATGAACCCACTTTTCCTCATCCTGCTGTGTTAACGTGTTGCGTTCAGCTGTGTGCTTCATGAGTGGGTGCAGGCAGCAGCAATAATGATGATGATAGTGGAGCAACAGTTTTTCCTGTCAACAACCAAGTCTTGTCACTCGCGCAGAATGTAAAGTGCTATGTCTGCTGCATTGCATTCTGGTCTTCTGAGGCTACTGTAGTACAACTCTCTGACCTTTCAGACAACTGGGTTTCTCTCTGTGTGATTGGTCTGATTGGTACTGCTGTAGTAAACATTTATACACTTTCCATGAAAATAACAATATACTTTCAAACTACAGTACAAGCTATTTAGACACTGAATGAAAGGTCAGGGACTTATTTGTGTGATCAAGTATTTTGGGGTGATTTTTCCTGAATACTACAAAAATTAATCAATGTGTGTGTGCTAGGCTTGGCAAGTAAGTGTGTTTCACTGGTGTATTTCAGTATCTCATTATGGCCTCCTACTATGGGACAAATATCTCTTAGAATGATTATATTAATCTTAACATTTTTCCAGAAACGTTTACTAAAAGACTACCATTGGAATTGAATTTAGATTACAGCTTTAATAGTCCTTTAGGAGTGTAATTTTTCAACATTTGTTCCATTCTCTTTTATAGTTTCAGTTAATTTACTTAAAAAATCCTTTACAGGTGCCAAAATCCAGATGAGAGAACCCATTAGAGATGCCCTCACAGTTAAAAGCTTTATGAACAACAGTAACTATTATGAAATATGATATAATATATTTTTATTTTGCCTCTCATACAACATATAGGCCACATTATCTTCTTGGTGGGGGTCATTTTGGCTGTAGACAGGTCTAGAAGTTGATTCTTTCTTGAAGCCAAAGAGGAAACATGCAAATGTCACAACATCAAGAACAATATGGAATTGAGTAGGATCAGTGCTGTATACGGGTGAGCTTTCATTCTGCCTGACCTAAGGTCATCACAAATATGTAGATGTTTAACTTTTTTTTTCCTACTTCATGTGGATCATCAAACCTTGAAGACTGTATGACTCATTCAAATCATCATTGAGAAATATAACTTTATAGTGCTTTAGAAAAAAGGCATTTCTATTTATTTTTTCACAGCCAATGCAAGTCTTGATTGGAACAAATATAGTAAAGGGACGCTTGTGGCATCAATGCAGTGCCTATGTATATATGTCTTTGATTTTGGCTGTACCAGGCCTTGGAGGAAGAAAGTATGCTATACTCAGGCCTAAAACAGTACTCTTAATGTTTTTTTAGTAAAAAAAACAACAACAACAACTGTTATTTGCAGTTAATATTTTGCTCCAAAGATGCATATACATGTTTTTTTTTTTTTATTGTATTATATTGTATATGGAAAGCATGATATTAACATTTTTAGTCAAGAAAAATAAATAAAACCCATATAGAGGATTTTATAAAGCTTTACATCAGCCAGTCCCCAGCTCCTCAGTCTGCCATGGAAAGGGTTAAGCTCAACAAACCCAAACCCCTGTGCTGCCATATTTTTACCCAACCACTCACAGGTGAAACACTGTACAAAATCTTTCCAGCAGGTCATCCATAACTGCTACACATCTGCATTTAGGCACCATTAGCTCATCTATCCCAGCGGGTCAGTGTCAATATGCCTGGCATGCCCTCAGTTAACAGATGTCATGTGTTGTCCTACCTGCCCACGTGCCTCGCTTTATGCTTTACGCACCGGTGGATACAGATGCGCGTCACTATGGTAACTTCATTCATCTGCAAATCTCACCGGAAACGTATTTAACCCCCCTGTTTTCCACCACCACCACCACCACCACCACCACCATCCCAATCAAACCTAATTATACCATATTGCTTTTCTTGTCCAACAATAAGGAAGGTTGCTGGGGGTGGGTGAGACGGGGAGATTTAATGTAATTATTGAGACACTTCTTTCTCTGCTCGGTGTGGCAAGAGTGAGATGTGCCGTGATGGACGCTGCTTGTCAAAATGCCTATTGATGAAGCGCAAAAACCCAATTTGCAGTCATAAGGCAACTACCTTCCAATTATGTTAGTGCCAGAGCATTCCTCAAGCCCAGCAACTCCAATCCTTCTCTCTTTTCTGAGTGGCTAGACCATTGCCCTTGGCAGACAGGTACCAAATGGGCTGCTCTCTGCATGCTGCCTTTAATGTTTTATTGATTTGCTTAGCATACGCCCCGATTCAACTCACACACTCCAACACTATTGCCCTTTGTACTCACAGCCTGACCTGCCCCACATGAAAATTACGTTATTGAAATATGTTAAATGTGTCACCCCCCTCTCTGCGAGAAAATATCTCACCTATTGATGGATCTTTCAGGGGCTAGCAGATTGGTAATATTAGATCCCCACCAGCTTAATGACTTCTATTACTACGATTCCATCACCCCCTCAACCAATCAATCATATGAACTAGGTAACATATCAAAGCCATGAATAAAATCAAAGGGGGATTAGAAGATATATTTTCCAATTTTCATGTCAGGATACAAAAAAAAAAGAAGAAGTATGAAAAGTGGCTGAGATGGAGCACTAAAGAGTAAATCTCACCACGGAGATAAAGGAATGGAACAAACATTTGAAAAGAGAGTTGTGAAATTAATGAGCAAAGAAAATGTCACCCCTACAACAAAGAACATGTAGTCTTCAATTTTCTCGTCCCACTTAATAAGAGAGCTCACAATCATCATTCAGTTGACTACAGGGGATCCAATTACCACCATCTAAAGATGGTATCAGCGAGCAGCACAAGCACACAAATATTTCTTCTTAAATCCCATTATAAGTAAGAACCATGATTAAATCTAACTTTTCTTTTGACCTGTGAGCCGAGAGAGGTACAAGAATGCAGAGACTCTGCACTTTGCAGAGGATGCTTGCATGCATGGGAAAAAGCTTGTGTGTGTGTGTGTGTGTGTGTGTGTGCCTGCATCCATGCTCACATGTTAATGATGAATATGTGTCTGCCATGTCCTCAGACTCCCCGAGCAGAGGAAGGGACCCTCAGACAGAATACACAACAGGGACAGACACAGCTTATTCCCAGACAATGTCAATAGCTCAAGGGTAAAATCATTTGTCACTGCGGCGAAATCCCTCTAAATGTATACATTTATTATTGTCGCGCTTTAATTGATCGCAGGGCGCCAAGAGAAATACCAAGGGTCTGTAATACTCGCCTATCTCATTTACAAATCACACTTTGCAAAGCTTCAAGGACATGCGGGGCTCCTCTAAGAGGAAAAAGGAAGAAATATCGGTTTCTAGCCCTCAATATCGTCAAGTTGCACATTAATCTGGCTGTCCTGTGTTAAGCAGAGAGATGCATTACAGAGCACGAGGATAAAAGTCAGATGTTTATTTAATGAAAATATCAGTGTGGCATCAGGGGACATGTTAGCTTATTACATGATTATATTAAATATGCTTACTGAACATGTGCACTGTCTTTAGTTTACCTTTAGTTCCATTGTGAAATAATTGCATTAAAATAAACAGAAGCCTCCTCTCATGCAATTTTCCATAGAGATTTTTAATTGAATACATTTTCATATGCTTGATATCACTCTCATGTTACTTTGCTGTAATTCATAAAGCTCCCCAGTAATGATGCAAAACAGAGTAGAGGCCTGCCAGTACAAATGGTAAAAAAATAACCAGAATGTGCAGTTTAGTGAAGGGAACAAATCATATGGTGTTTACTGGAATTAATCTGAAACCAACCAGTAAAGCTGGGATAAAGCTATAATATGTAGTACTTCTGAAAATGTTTTCTTTAAAACTTTTTTCACAGTTTTCTGATATTTGGTAGATGTTGCAGCCCTAGATTATACATGACAATTAACTTTAGTGTTTGTTGTTATTTTATAACCACAAATAAATGAGGGAATTTGTACAGGAGCAAGAAAAAATTGACATCAGGCAAGTGAAAAAAAAGTTAAACCCTGTTTAATTATATTTTTTGTTGAGTGGTGTACATTGTCCCCAATGTTTCTAAACAAAGAAAGTACTAATTTATTAGGTACTCATTGCTCTAACTTTTGGGTAAACATGGGATACGTCAGATACATCAGACATGTCAGAGACCTATGATTAGTCATGCAAATATGACTAAACATGACTAAATGTAATACATGAATCATGAACATGATTTCTGCCTGAGTCATTTCAGATCTTTTTCTTCTACAATGGTGGTTAAAGAAAACAACTCCCATGATCCCACGCTATTTCAGATGTCATCACACTATGTTATTTTTTTATTGTATTAATGTGAGAGAGAACCCAAGTGGCAAAACTTGTTGGTGTGTAAAACAAGTATAATTCTCACTTTGAAAAATCTGAGTGGAAACTGCAGAAATAAGCAAAAAAAAAAACCCTCAAAAATAGAAGAAGAAATAGAGCAGAGATATCAGGAGCGTACTTAACTGTAGAATCGCACCCACACTGGTTCAAGTCCAGATTGGGACCCTCGCCACATCACCTCCCTCTATCACCATGTACTGGCTGATACTGGGGAAAGAGGTGGCAATGCAATGCCATGATGTGGTGATCGACTAATTGTATCACCTTGTCGTATACTCTTAAATATTTCCATAAGCTTTGTCTCAACATTGAGGCACAGTTTGATGGAGGCATAATGACAAGCACATACTATTCCACACATGAGCTCTCATTATCATGTGTACACCAGGGGTTACCAACCTTTTTCAGCATGAGGCCCAAAAGAGAAATTTGCTGTCTTCCAAGGTCCCAAACTTAAAGTATATCATGAAGTATATCATGAATTGCCATAACATCTGCATATGTTCAATAATCAGGTGTATTATCATCATTCTATGTGCAATATCAATATTATATTGTATTTACTATTCCAATTTTTATATTTCCTCTGTTTATATTGTTCATATTGATGCTTCTTTATATTTTTGCTATCTATTTATTTTGCTAATATGTTATTTTATTTCTAAACTACTGATTGATACTGAAGAGCACAGCAAACTATGAATTTTTAAATGCACATGTATATGAATTGTATTTATTTTATTATAGAAAGAATTTTATTACAACAATAAACAAACTTGCTTAGCATAATGTTAAGTCCATGTTGTAACAACCTTTGTCCACTGAAATGCCAGGGGGCTTTTGACTCAAAATAGATACAGGGAGTGTTGAGTTTTTATGAGGTCACATACTAAAAAACATACTAAAAAAATGTAGTGATGGCCCACATTCCTCATCATGCCTACAGCTACACTGAGTAGTTTGTTCAGTTTACCGTTTTATGTTCCAAAATGCAAATGTTACTTTTTGTTAGTGTTTGTAATGTGACATTAAAGAGCTGCTTTCTGTTTCTCTTCCGCACTACCTGCCACAATGAGACCGATTATACTTATCAGAGAGAGGGAAATAGAAATAAATGCCTGCCACTAATACAAGTCTGGGTCCAATGAAGTTGTTACCTTCTGCAGTTGAGGTAAATAAAGATCCTGGTCACTATTTGGGAAAATGCAATGTATATTTTTCTCTGGTCAACCCAATAAAAACAGGTTTGTGACCCATTTTGGGCTGCAGCTCTAAGGTTGGGAAATGCTGTGTATAAACAAATAATGAAAATGTGAAGTTGTGGACAGACTTATGTTAACACTGGAAAAGAAATCACACAGGGATTTTGTGGAATCAACTAATCTTTTCTCATCAACTTAACATAAATATACAAATTTTATTTGTTCAAGTTAAATAAACTCAACAATTTCTAGAGTTCAATCAACTCATTAAATTAGGTTCCTAAAGAAACATGATCAGCTATTAGCAGTCTTCATAAAATGCTTTATTTGAGATCCTTCTTTTTTAAGAGGTTAAAGAAACATGATGTAAACTTGCTGTGTGTCTCTAACACAGGAGCAACTAAAGCTATAAGTTCTTTGTGTGATACAACAAACTGACTTTTCAAACTGAGAAAATGTAACCGTAATGTTCGTCAGTGTGACTGAAGAGTTGTTGAGTCAATGCAATATCTTAAACTTATTGAACCAGATTTCTCAAGTAGAACTGAATGAATATCAAGTTCATTTGATGGAAAAAGTTTATTTGTTTTGAACCATTACAACAATAATTACCTTATCTTTGCCTTTTCAGATTCAGTCAACTTAAAATTTTAAGTCAGCCCAGACACTAACTTTTATAAGTGAAAACAGTTTTGTTGTTACAGTGTAATATAGTGTTAACAACAAATTATTCTAAAAACAGGCTATGTAATGATATTAATTACAATAACAATAATAATCTGAGCATAAATCAGATCACTCACTATTAAATTTATGTTACAGGGGAATAAAAACAGTGATGTCACAATAATTAATCACTTGGTGTGTTGTCACTTTCCGTCCGTGGTTCTCACAATCATCAGCATAACTTCCTGCCCTGCATAAAGGCCCCATTGTAAGAGGCTTCCATCAATCCACCCAGCGCTGCAGGGGTTAACTGCTCTAATTTTATATTATCAGACAACTGTGGTGTTTTTGCTGTTACTATATCTGTCCACATAGGAAGCTATCAATTGTAAAAAAGACCAGCACCAACCCTACACCCACCAATACAAGCACATACACACACACACACACACACTCTATTCTCACTGGGACCACCCAGGTACAAGAAGTAATTACTTCAACATCTTTGGGTTACATCAACACTCTCAACCCCGAGCAATACATCACCTTCATAGCCTGGCTTATTATAAGCCTGAGCGTCATATGGCAACCTCCAGCAAATCATATGTCATCCACTTTTCTGCATGTGCTGATTTATGATTGGCTGACTTGTCACCACTAGCTGTACCAACCTGTCTATGTGTCTGGAGTCATTTCAGCTCGCTTCTCGCCCTCCAAGAAATTATTGTCATATCCAAACGCTGCTGCAATTATCTCTCCCATTTGGCTGCGCTGGTAATGTCTGAATAAAGCAATAATGTGTCCGACATGCAGTGTGTATGCCGACATCTGTTCATGAGCCACGCAGCGTCCCCTCCGATATTCACTTCCTATTGTGATCATTTTCAATTGATTCTTTATGAGTCATTTCAAAGCTAATGGCTTGTGAGCGGCGCGGTGAAGAGAGGACCTCTGGGAGAAGGTACCCAGACTGACGGAGGGATCAGAGATGAGTCGTGAGACCAAAGGGGGGGGCGAAGGCAGAACAAAGTGATCAACAATCTGCTGAAATTTGTGCATAAAAGACCACAATCACACAGCTCTCATCCATGATTATATTCTAAAGTGCCAATTATGTCGCGTCAGAAAACTACAGCAAGAGGTTGACACTCTACAATAAAGCAAATAATTTCCAGTTGGAGGAACAGAAAAACGTTAATATGAGGGGTGGAAGATGGGGTGAGGAGGATCTCAGTTAAAGGAAGTAGCTAATAAGGTTTAATGGTGCGTGTCAGGAAGCCACAGTATGCAGGGGAAACACAGCTGGCTTCATTTTGTAAACTATTTGATATACACATCTATCCCGCTCACAATTATCAGCTGCTCGCAGGACACTAGGGACAGTTTAGGAACTCCAATCAGGGACATTTTCTACCCACTCTTCAACTGTCAAGGAACTAGACATTAATATCGTTCAGTGGGAGTGGACAGGTCGTGTTGCGCCCAAGTGCTCCTGTGGAAGAGTTTTAAAAGTAATGTCCAAAACATCATCATTGTTTGAAGCAATGAGGTGTGTTAAATACGACAAAACATTTCAACATTAAGGTAGTGATGGACCTCAAGTGAGTCAAAAACGCAAAACAGCTGGTGTCATAGGAGAGCACTCATGTTTAAAGTCTAACTGAACTAAAATGATTTTTTTTGGTTAGAAATCAGAATGTATATTTGATGTTTGTTCTGTGTATACTTTGGTCAACATTATGATTAAATAAGAGGATATTTTTGATGCTGACTTGAAACAAACATCAAAGACATCGACGTTAATTTTGACCCCCTGAGAAAAATGTTTGACGTGAAGCAAATGCATGAAATTTCACAAAAATAGAACCAACAATTTTTAAATAAGTAACTTAGCATGTTCGCTGATGTGGGGAACAAGTTATGACTTTACGTTATGACTCTTTGATAGCAAATCGTGTGACTCTATGTGTCATGTGTCATGATTTAAGGAGAGTGATGTACTGAGGTGCTGAGGTTAGAAGATGAGTTCGCCATCACCATAATTGGACTCATGAAAGAGAGACAACTAATGCTAGCTAGCTCCCCTCCTTTGTATATATGAGACATATGTACGAGAGCTACCAATGACTCCGCAGGCATTAAAAAATCAAACAAGCTTCAGCTCTGTACAGCATAATGGGTCCTACCAAATGTGGAACTGCCGATTGTAAAAGCAGCATACAACTCAAATTGCAGTATAACTAATACTTTGTGGGATTGTTGAAAAAGCAGAAAGAACATCAGTGTTCTTCAGCCATACAGAGCTATGACACGCTCCAATCACAGTGTGTCTCCTAGCAAATATCAACAGCATCCATGACAAACACTTTTCCATGTCCAAAAGCTGTTTATCCTCTTTTGTGAAATGAAAAAATATGTAATAGCTGAAGTATGGTACATATAAAATAAGAGGAATTTCAGTTTGCCTTTTAATGAAGATTAAACGTTGGTACTGCTATCCAGGAAATGGATGCTCTATTATATGCAAAACACACACATACATACAAATAATAGAAATCAGTCATTTGCAGACACGCAGTCCTCATTGACTTTTTATTTTATTCAAGCATATTAATGTGCATGATAGCCGAGAGCTCAATGACATTCTAAAACAATGAAACATCAGTTTAAACAAACAAAGAAAAGCGATGAGATGAAAAGTAAACTACATGACAGAATTTTTGTTGAAAACAAGAGACCTGCCAAATGAAAAAAATTCACACCTTCCTTTGCAAAATTAACAACAACGTTTTGTAAAGTATAACCTTCAGATGAGAGTGCCTTTACACACAGATTTTATTTTAAGACCAAGAGGAAGTCTGCACATGTATTTAAAACATAAAAACATAATTGCTTTGCCCCCACACTTCTGAACCTTTGTGTTTTTAGCGGTTGAGTGTTCAACTTCCTCACAAGGGTCAAATAATTGTCAGTGTCACCGGCAGATTTAGAGACTGAAGCACCGGAGGATAAACCACTAGAGGGGACAAAGCTATATTCTCTGGCTGGTAGGATTTACACTGTACTGCAGCGGGGAATAAGCCCATCATTAAATCATTATGATTGCAACCCTTGACTCCTGAGGTTTTTCTTTTTTTCTTTCTTTTTTCTTTTTTTTTTTGTACCCACCACAGCGTGTGAAAAAAGTATCCTGAACTTCAAAAATTGGATGTTGTCTAACAAGCCACTTGCGTCTGATGGGTCTAATTTAAACTATTATGTTCTTGTGGTTTCCTGATCCTATTATAAATATTTGAGGGGAAGTATTTATCATTGAGATACTGTATATCAGCACAGATGGATTTCCTGTGCAAGCAAAGGTCAGTGATTTCTATGTATAAACATGTGAGTTGCGAACCCTCTGTGCCTTGACCTGAAAATCATGGCAGTAATGATAAACAGGGGATGTGGCAGAGTTAGCGTGGCAGTGAATCCTGTTTGATATGGTTGGACAGAACCCTAATACATGTATGTTTGGCAACACTTTATTGGAAGGGGTGTGCATAAGACCGCCATAACCATGTCATGACACCTGTTAACATGAAGGAGTCTTTATAAATGTTCATGACTGTCATTAAGTGTCATCTGATCAATGATGTCATCTTCAATGCAAAGTTGACATTGTTTAAGATGTCTTTGGCATGACAACTTGACATTTTTCAACTTAAAGAAACTGTTAAGCTTTATGTGTTAATATTATAATAAACTGTCACATGTGGTTGGTTTTGACACTGGCTGTCATTAGACCATAATAAGTGATTCATAATTATTTTCCATTACCTCAAGTAAAATGATTTTGTACATAACAATTTTACATGTAAGTTTTATTACACTGTTAAATGTTAATCAATGTGGTAACATTAGGACTTCGACAGACAGTGGTTAGTTTGTTTACTTGTTGCTAAAGTAGAGTAAGTTGGCATTAGCTAGTTAACTTGCTTAGGTGTGAAGCTAGCCACCTATAATTGTCTGACTCAGTCCCAGCAAGAAAACCACCTTGGTACTATATTCCCTGTCATCAAACCACCAGGGTACTGTATTCCCTCTTGTAAAACCACCTTGGTACAGCATTCTCTGCTGTCAAACTGGCCACTGTTGGTCTCAGGCTGTGTTTGGTCCTTGTTCAGCCAGGATCCCCAGTCCAGCCAGACTCAGCTAGACACTGGTTAGGCAAAGTGCCTATCGCTACTGTGCGTTTGTATTTTGTCACTCCTTTCCTTCTCATCATCATCATTTCAAAAATGACATTTTAAATTCAGTATGATATTATGTATGCCAAAACATGCTTTACCGTCTTCTGGATACAGTGTTTTTTTTTTTAAAATGTCTTAATCAACATACAAAGACATTATTGGCTTGATAATACCAAGTTGTCGTAACAAACACATTTCAGACTACGCTAACTGCATGAAGGATGACATAATTGACCGAATGATATGTTATTACAGCCATACACATTCATAAACACTCCAGTCTTCTGCATCTCTTCAAATAAAGTATTACCCCATGTTCTTTTCACCTGGTGTCATTTGAGATTTGTGAAAAGGAACATCATATTGCAATTAATCCCCGTGTGTCGCACTGAGTCTCTCTGTGCTTCCAGCTTTCTCTCCCACCAGCTCTGAAGTGGCCTAAACAAGCGTTGTGGTGCTACGGCTCGCCACTGGTAACGCCAAGTGTTTATCGCACTGCGCAATGTGCAGGTGACAGTAATTATCAGCAGATGACAGTGGCAGTCCCCAGTGTGGACCAGATGGCGATACAAGGCGTCATGCGTGTACAGCTGTGGGGGGGTGGAGGTGGTGAGGGCTAGGAGGAGGGTAGAAAAGACCAAGATAAAGGCGAGGGAAGGAGAAAGTAAAGACACATCAGGGACAAACCATGCTCCCCGTGTCGCAGTGTAAAACCACAAAACAGAAGCCTCCTTTTGAAACGGCGAGAAGTCAAAAGGAGAAATTACAAGTGACGCTTGGAACAGCGTGATACAGATCACAGCAGAGGTTTGCTGTTGTAAACCTGCCAGCATCCTCTGCATCCTGCACGCCCTGTTGAGGAAATGTACCCTGCATGCCACGTTAGCTCCCAAAGCTTGTGCACACAGTGTGTAAAGTCTATTCTGGGGGTCAACGCTT
This sequence comes from Lutjanus erythropterus, assembly GCF_056507025.1. NCBI lineage: Eukaryota > Metazoa > Chordata > Actinopteri > Lutjaniformes > Lutjanidae > Lutjanus > Lutjanus erythropterus. The sequence goes on from NC_139325.1 coordinate 11,531,565, forward strand.
GCATATACAATCACACATGCAAAGCGCAGCAGTGACAGTCACGGCCACTCGGGCAGATATGTGATCAAAACCACACACACAAGTGGCAATCACTGTTTGAAGTCAATGGGGGGTGCAAGTCAGCGTAAGGAACATTAACAGTTGCTGATATTATACTGAGGTCACAGATAACAGGATGCGTGTGTGTTTGTCTTGAGCACTCCAGGGCTTCCTCTACAGCCAGGTTGACTCCAAATTTCCATAAATATGAACTAAAGTGTTTGGTCTATGTTTGTTGGCCTTGTGACAGACAGGGTCTCTTACTGAGTCTCACCTAATACATGCTGGGATAGACTAAAGCCACCTGCCACCACAGTAAACACAGGTAAAGAAATTTACTGTAAAAACTTTTTTCCCCACATTTTCTAATTAAATTTTATGTATCCAAGTTAATTAAACTTAAGTTTTCTAATATTTTATTTATTTCTATTGTATTTTATTTATCCAGAACTTCTAAACATGAGTTCTTTTTAATTTTTGACTTGAAATGATGAGTTGAATGAATGTACTGTACAGAGTTCAATCAACTTATTACATTAAGTCTCTGAGGAAACACGATCCACATATTAATAGAAATCCCAGCATGCATTGTTTTGGAATAAGGAAAAATTGCTGCACTTTACGCTTTAAGGTAAGTCACAGTTACTCTTACCTAAACTTGTCTTTTCAAATTCAACAAACTTAAAATTTTAAGGACTTTTTTAAGTTAAAAGAAATGGTTTATTTTTGCAGTGCAATTTTTTAAAGACAAAATTTGAGCTTTGGTTTGCTGTTTTCCTAGGATAAGTGATAGAATATCACAACACAAAAGGTTATATTCTGTTCAGTTTAGCATCGATTATATTCCCTGAACATTTAGCAAGTGAATGAGCCCGTCAAGCCATGTGTGAATAAAAGGTTTTGCCAACAACACCAACCAAGCTGGTCAACCCTCACAGCAGGAGGCACTAATGGTCAAGGTATAATCTGCTGTCACCTCAGAGGTGAACAAAAGTAAAGGTGCACAATGCAGTAAACGCAGACATAAGCACAATAAAGCTAAATAAAGTAACACAAAATAATCTGACTGAATAAAAATTGTGACTGTAAATATCTAACTCCAAAACTGTATGTCTGCCATCACTGTGCATGCAACTTTACACCGAATAAAAAATGTGATACTGTGACTGTTCTTTCCATGGGATTAGGTGTCTTGTTAAATGCCACTCGAAAAGCCCCATTAGTTCATTTCCCTCTTGGTTAATTAACAGCTGCCCCTGACCTTTCCAGCGGATAGGGGCAACTTTATCTTGAAAGTCAAGGTTACGAAACTATGTATCAAAGCAGATTGATTACTGATCACTGGACTGAAGGAGAGAAGCTCTGGCTAACTGCTCCGACTCCAGTCACCCAGCTGAGGGTCAGTGGAATATGAGAAAACAAATGAGGAATGAGACGTGAGATAACAAATAAAAAGCTGATATTACACAGTCTTGGAAGCTGGAATAGTGTTGAACACTTTAAACGCATATTCTATTTTTTTCTTTTTCAACATTTTGAGCATAATTAAAAGTCTCAGTAAAGAATAACATGATGGTTAAACTTAATTACTCAACACAAACTCTATTGTATACATAATTTCATGGATTTATTTTTCTTCCTGTGAAACTCAGTGGAGCAAAGATACAACAAAGTATTCAGATTCAGTCCTTCAAGTATATGTGCAATTACCACATTTCAGTACTTTTGCAGTATGAGGGTATTATAATCAAGGAAAATGGGCACATCATGGGGAAACACTGGTTGTACCCTAGGGTGCTCTTGGTCCTGCAGAATGGACTTGTACTCCTCTGCCATTATACAGCCATTATGATGCAGAAGAGCACTCATCAGGCCTAATGAACACCAGTAGATCATTAGATTATATATCCACTTCCATGCTCAACAGAGTCACAAAAGTTGAGAGGTTTCTGTCTGTTGAGGCTGTCCAGACCCTTAGGATTTTTAAGTTTTACCGATCAATGCAAGCGCACAACTAACATTTTGGTCCCTTCTTAGTTCTGTTACTTGCTTAAAGGGGCAATCCACTCTGTTTATACCTGAAGATCAGTGAACTTTCACAGGACATCATTCAGCTTGTGGGAACATCTGTACAGTATACTGTGCTCTGTGGCTCTGGAGAAAAAAGAAAGAGAAAAGCATGATGAGAAAAACAATGTATTTTAACTTAAAATGTATTTTGTTTCAGTTGACTGAATTTGAAAAGATGAGTTCAGACAATTTTATAATGGTTCGAAACAAAAACAAATACACTTTTCCAGTCAAATAAACTTAATTTATTCTGTTCTACATAAGAAAACATGTTCACAGTGTTTTCATTATTGTGAAAGCAATCAAGCATGACAGACAGCAAGTTTTCATCATGTTTACTTCAAACTTTAAAAAGACAGCTCTCAGGAGACTTTTAACTCTCAAACAGCAGCCAGCTAATATGCTGAGTGTTTCTTTAGAAATGTAATTTAATTACTTGATTGAACTCTGTGCAGCACATTCTCAGTACATACTCGTGCTTTCAAGGCAAAATACATCAAGTTAGAGGAACTTATGTTCTACATTCTGAAAGTAAATACTAGGAATGTTCAGCTGAATTAACTTAGGTGAATAAAACTTGAATATTTTCGTTAATTTAACAAGAAAAGTTTAGTTGAGTCCAAAATTATGATTTTCTTTGCAGTGCATTTGATCGTCCAACTTGTAAGTTACAAAACGTCCACAAGGAATTTCACATTTTCTTTTTCTTTTCTCCAGCCTTCAATTTTGAATCATGACTTCATTTAAGGTGGAAATAAGCAGGTATTTGTCTGTGAACAATAACACAACTGACTATTATGTCATCATTTCAAGTCAAAACACGTCAAGTAGGAAAAGCTCATGTTTAAATGTCCTGAAAGTAAATACTAAAAATATCAAGGTTTTGAATAAATAAAATGTATATATTTGCATTCCGTTAATGAGAAAAGATAAGCTGTTTTCACTAAGTTCCTGTATGATATTTTTTACTGTGTGTTGATGACATCATCAGGTTATTTTGTTTTGGGCTTGACTTCAAATATTTAACAATAATCTATGTTGTAGCCAGGTTACGTAGAGTCGGAAAGTCATGGTGGTTACCAAGTGAACAATGTCTCTGACTGTTGCTCATAATTATGGTCTGAACAATATGATGTGAAAACATTTTGTAAGATGTACTGCATTATGGGAAATGTAGGAATCAGTATTTTTGGAGCTTGACCCATTCTGGAGATAAATCGTCAAGATATATCAGACTGTGGCTGTTCAGTTTTAAATCTTTATTTCGCAAACCCCTTTAATGCTGTTTGTCACAGATGTAATCTTTAAAGGGAATTTCTAATATCATCCTGTAGCTCCAACTAGTGTTCTTAATGTTATTTTTCAAGCCCATTTAAAAAAGTTTTCCCAAATGGACTGACATATGTTTCTGCATGATAACGTTATTGCATATATAGGGGAGTCGTAGGGGAGGGCATCACCACTGTAACCTAAATGTCACTGCTTTTTACTTCCAAAAGAATGCAAATGGTGTCCCCATTTAACTCAGTGTCCACTTACTAGCTTTCAACCACATCTCATGTTCTTCATCAGTGGAGAAATTTTCCTGGCTGTCATGTTTTTAAATCAAATTTGCCTCATTATCATGGGATATTTCCATTATTTTGTCCAGCCCTGCATACTAAAAAAGCTTCCTTTAGAGGCATTACAGATTTTACTCCCTCTCCCTCTGTCTCTGTCTCTCTGACCTGGAATAGCCCTCCCCTCCACACACTCAACGTAAGAATAAACAGTGATGTATGAAACGCGCCGTGTCTCCATCATCCATACAAGTCGCCTTTAAAGCGGGGCTCTGATCCTCATTCATTACGTCAAAGTGTGGAAGAGACGTTTCTATTACCAGACCAGATGTCCAAATCAGCCGTGTTGTTTCAGCGCTTACTGTGCCCAGCCTCCCCCGACCCACCGTTTATTTACGTAGGGGAGCTCTGGCGGCCGGGGGGGAGTCCTGGCTAATTGTGAGCAGCTGTAATATCACAGGCCCATCATTAAGAGGGCAACGGCTTTGCACACGGATTCATAATCCAGCCTGAAATGGAATAGCAGCGACGTCCGCCAACCGCTACTGAATTACCAGATTGTTAGTGTGGCCTAATTTTTACACTTTGTTTATGAAAGACTAAACCGCTCAACATGATTAGCACCCACAACTGTGTGATATTCCTCCAGAGAGGTGGTCGTGGGCAGGGGGGAGGCCTGAACCGCACCATCAGAAGGATGCTCTGGAGAAGCAGGGACTGCATGTAGGACGTTAAGCAGCCTCCAACAGGTGGTTGGAAACGGAATATAAATCCCAAGGAATCTCAGATATAATGGCACTCGCCTTTATGTTGTTCAAAGTGCCAGAAAATACATTTGAAAAACTTAAATGTAGGAACTGTTTATAACAAGGCCTGTTGATTATCTTGAGCAACTGTGTCATGATTTCTTGAAAGAGAGTCGAGTTTTTCAGACGTGTTGTTTTTGTGCTTCAAGCAACACAAGCAGAGTGTCCTCTAGATCTGTTATATTTGAGAGAAAGCACAGCCGATATCTCCAAAAATCACCAAAACAACAATGTAAAAATTAAAAATTGATAAAACTAATCATTTCAACGCAGCTGTCTTCACTAATTTTAGGGGTTTAGAGTCAAACTCAGACTCATATAAATGGAAAGCTTCGCAAACCTTTTACCATCCTTTACTTTTCATTGTTAGATAAACTTGCATTTTTGAGTTTTAGAAACACCAATAATTCTGTCTTTCAAAAATTGTTCACAATGAGCTGTGAACCCAATTTGTTATTATTTGGGTGCTTGGAAATTAAATGGTTCCAACTGAAAATATTTAATCATTAACCATTAATCACTTTCACTTTAATGAGTTTACTTAACAGTTTTTGAAATACAATTTCTTGTTGTTTCTAAAACTCAAAGACTGAGTTTTTCCTATGAAGAAAAGTAAATTATCTATAGGTTGGCAATGTTTTTTTTTTAATTTTTGCAATTTGTTTCAAAACTTAGAACTTTAGGAAGGACAATTGATTTGAAATTATGTTTTCTGAAGTTATTTATTTGTTTATTTATTGACTCTTTTTTTTTTATCTTACAGTGAATCTAGGTGGCTATATAGCTCTACAGGTGAGAGGAAAAATACATGTTGTTCATTGTGGGGAGAACTGTCCCTTTAAAGCCTACCCAGCTGGCTTGGATTGGTAAAATGTCCCGAGCACAGCAAAGTAATGTGTATGAAAATACAGGCAGAGGGCAGGATCTCTGCAGATACAGACACCACCACATACTTCTAATGTTCACAAGTGATGATTGAAAAGGATTATGTTTGTCTAAACTGTGTTTTGTGTGTGTGTGTGTGTGTTTTTTCCTTAGGAAAATGTTGTGTGTTATGCCTCAGTTGATTTGATGAATACATCAAACTCATTTATAAAATTACAAGATATCAAGTGCTGGCACTCTGTATTAACAAGATGAGACTAGAATAACCTGGAAAGCCCCACCTTCGGAATTCCAGCTGTTTATAGAGCAAACCTGAAAATAGAATGATGAAATATAGACAAATAATGTCACAATAACGTTCAATTCATTTACGAATGCTGTTTACACGAGCATTGGCAGAGTGCTTTGGGTGCCCTTTTTGTCATATCTCCTTGTTGATATTTGAATTTGTCAGTGCATGTCGGGACTCCAAAATGTTTTCATAATCTGGTTTTATTATAAGCAACACCGGCCAATGTTGAAAAATGAAGTCAAAAAGACAACAACGCGGCCACCGCGGCCATCCGCTCGGCAGACCGGACCGAAGTGGACCACACACAGAGTGTCAGTAAAGCTCTGCATAAAGGAGATATTAGAATACAAGCAAACTGCAAACAAGCCCCCTCCAGCCACTCAGCGTGCTTTCTGTGCGTGTTTCTGCTTCTCTAAACAACGGCGTCATTGCAATAGCGTGATTGCAAACGCTTCTTTTCAATATAGGCTTTTTGGTATTGCATGTAGACAAAAACAAACTTTGTTTTGCAGAACATCAGGATCTTCACATCCTGTATTTCAAAGTGTGTTTTGTGAATGCTGTCTGTGTTTGTGTGTGTGTGTGAGGGAAAAGGGGATAAATGAAGCAGAGACATAAAAGGTTTCAATTTCATATAAATATTTAGAGAGACCTTTTTGAAATATTTTGTGACTGATAAATAATGTAATAGGTCTACCCTGATGCTTCAGTTTTGATTCATGAAATTTAAAGGAGCAATATGAAACAATTGTGCCTCCAAAAATGACTGCTGCTACCCAAATAGTGAATCAGAGCCACAGACTTTATATTAAATGGGTTGAAATCCTATGTCTATGACAGTCTATGGTTGAAGCAAATTATTTCAACCCACCCCCTCCTCTAAAGACTTGAGGAAGCTCAGGCAGGCTGCAGGAACACTGCACTAGCACAAGACCAGCACAACATTGCATTTGACAATAGCAAGCAATGAGGAGTCCTACACTGTAAATAGATCAGCTGTTTATAACTGTCAGTTTGATGTCAATCATCCTGAAAACAAAAAGCCACTGCTGCAAAAACAGAATTTGAGTCCAGTGACTTCCTGCTTTACTGCCTGCCAGATTCCAATTAACATATTGCTCAATGATTTCTTACAACTCAACACATAAACTCTTTTGACTCTAATTTAATTAGATTACAAATCTGTAATATATTTACTGTAATAAATCTTAAAATTACCATGAAATATCATCAGAGATCAAGGAAACATGGTAAGTTGAAATACTTCTCCTCTGACATCAATGCTGCAGTCATTCAACCTATTTAATATACTGTCTGTGGCTCCAACTCACTGTTCAGACTGCTGTACTGATTTTTGCATGTGCAATTGCTGCATCTTGCTCCTTTAATTTCTGCTCTGGTCTCCTCTTCATAATTCCTACACCGAAGAATAACCCCTGAGTCAGGTTTGTATTGAGGAATTACCTCACTTTTCCATCACACTTAAGATATCTGCCCCTTGTCTGTTTATGCTGAAGGTTTATGCAGCCAGACAAACAGGGTTATTTTAAGAGGGCCCTTCTCCATTTTCATGAGAGAGCATATGCAGATTATCATCTCTATCAGCCTCCACATCTCAAATCAGCCCCTCATTACCGGAGCTTAGCCGAGGAGACACAGCATCAATATTAGATGACAATGATGGGAAGAGGTGGAGGGCCACTCATAAGCTTATAGGCCCCCACCCTCCTCACGGCACATTGTTCACAGATTGGCCAGGAGATACACGCAATACGAGAAGGTATGAGTCATGACAGCTGACCTGTGCGATCACAGCAATACAGCAACCATAGATAGATACTTTAATCACAGGCATGTGCGATGTGTTGCTCTGTATAACACCTGTAATTCAACCTGTAGCCTGCTCAGGATTTTTGCAACCCTAAGTCTCCAAACAACATAATGACATGAACATGGACTTAATAAACAAAACCTACACGGTTTATTTTAGTATTTTCACTGTAGTATATTTAGTAGACATCTTGGGGGAGAAAGTTGAGGCCAAAGATGTCTGTTAAGTGTAAGAATGCCACACTTCTGGGAAAAAAATGTTGTCGGGCAGCAATTACAGTACATTCCTCCACATCATAATGGATAAAGAAAATTTGCAATAGATCAACACATTTAACTTGGCTGGGGTTTGCCATATTTTTCTCAGACTGGGGTCTGAGAATTTTGTCCACACTGTTTGAGATGTCTGCATGCTGAGTGCTGACCACCATGGCTGATAAAAAGAAATAAAGCACTTAAAAGATGGAGTGCTTCTAAAAACTCAAACATCATAGAAACAAAATGGAACAAAACTGAAAGTGTACAGCCATGCCAGGAGTATTGTGAGGATGTACTAAGACATAGATGTGATTTGAGCTAAATGCTAAAGCAAGCATGTCAACATGCTCACAATGAGTGCTAACCCATGTTTAGCAGGTATAATATTTACATTATTCACCATGTTTTTAGCCTGTTAGCATGCTAACATCTGCTAGTTAGTACAAAGTACAGCTGACACTCATGGTTTGACCTAACAGTGTGTTGAAGGAAAAAATATAGCAGTGCTGCTGTTATGTAAATACGCATCACATACTGTGTGTAGGACACAAAGCACTGGAGGGGCCACCAATACAGCCTCTCACAGCTCCATCTATAGCATTAAACTTCACAGAGACACCCTTGTCCTCAGTTGACATTACTGTCTGACAGAGGCTGTAATAGGGTCTTGATGCCAGCCATATTATGCTAGCTCGTCAGGAAGGAGGCTAAACAGTGCTACAAAGTTAAGTTAAATTTTGGCGAGGTAAAAACTGTGTGACTAAATTAGGTCTGACTGGAAAGATAAGAATCTGTGAATTCAATGGGCCCAACTGTATTCCTGTATGATGAGCAGCTATTCCGATAGAATAGTTTTTGAAACTTGATCTTGCTGTATGAAATGACCCGGTTTGACCTCAGGGATGATCACAGCCTCATGACAATCAAACACAAACATACTAGAGACCTGGGACATTCAGAGGAAGAATGGCTTCCCTTGGTATATTGAAAATAAATAAAATAATTCCTAAGCAATTTCCAGAACAGAAGTGCTTTCTATCCAATTGCTGAAAAATGCAGTTCTTGCAGAAAACTCCAAATGTCAAAAGGTAATGATACAAAATCACAGCATGATTTTTTTACTGTGGTATTTTTGAGGGATTTTTGACTTGGAAAAATCAATTTTCCAGTGGTCAAAAATTGTTTTGCACCAATTGTGTATGACAAATGGTATCAACCCCAAATTGGTGCACATATGAGACACCACCGCAGCCACAAAAAGCAATTATGCACAGGGCAACCAAATGACCAGCAGGGGCCCTGAGCTAAGGCGTCACCAAAGTTAATACAATTCATCCTGAGAGGGGCATGAGTCTCAAATCCAATAGATGTCAAGTTTTTTCACTCAAAACCATAAATGTGAACCTTATGGTGGCACAAGAGGAAGAGTGAGAGGACCACCAAAGTCATTAGGATTTATTCTTTCAGCAGCATGGATATCTGTTCCAAATTCATGGCATCCAGTGGCTACTTGTTGAGATATTTCAGTCTGGAGCAAAGTTATGGACTGACTGATGTTGTCAGTCCTTGAGTCACGCTGCCAATGTTGTCCAAACTTGACTCACAGAGGGTCAGTTTTAAGGCTTTTTTACACACCACTTTGCATGTTAATTAATTTTCAAATACTTTTTTTGAAGCTTTCGCATCATCTGCAGAATTTTGCTGAGCTACGTTGCTATTATCTGTATTTTTCCATACCAATGTAGATTTTTCATAAGTTTTGCTTCCACCTGATCAATCAATCAATCAAACTGCATGCTGCTGATGTTCAATGTTGAACATTCAATATGTTCAATCACTTGTTTCACCAAACTCTTGTTTCATGTGATAAAAAACTACAGAGACAACGATTTCTAAGAGAACTTGTGGACGATGAGCCTCGGTATGACAGTGGTGTGAATATCAAGCTTCAACAGCCAAATAGGTCATGTTCATTTGATGTTGATTGCATCCTTTTTCCCACAGGGTGTGTTTTATTTTTAGAAGCTTTATAACTTATTTGCAAAATTATATTGTGCAAGATGTGAATAGCCAGGTGAGTCAAAATTTCACCTCAGAAATATTCACAATTTCATGCTGCTTTTATGTGCCGTTGTGTAAAGGCCTTCAGTGCTAACAGCTTTTGTCATTAATAATCTTTCAAAATACATGTAACTGCTGTAATGTAACTTTATTCAGATATCAGATCTTGAGACTAGACTTTTAAGTGAGTAGAATACGTAATCATCATTGCAATCATTTACTTCCTTGGTGTTATACTCTAGTACCTTTTTGTGTATTTTTGTGGTTCTTGCAGCACACACCTTACACTGTACAGTGAATCTATTTATGATCTTCAGCATGACTTTGGAATTCATGTGTCCCTATTCTCTCTCTTCTTTCATCAGAGCAGTTATGCTTCTGTCTGTGTTCTCAGAATGCAACTACAAAGTGCTCCTGCTGGGTTCTCCAGAGGCAGATCAAGGTCAGGCCAGGAGTTGCACGGGCAGTGGGACAGTACTGTGTGTGTGCGTGTGTGTGTGTGTTGGGGCTGGGGGAGGTAGACGGTGAGAGGGACGCCTCAGGACCCTGACGGCTCCGGTTGCCTGAGCCACGACCGCCGGGGTGGAGGAGGCTAGCCGCAGATCGATCGCCGCGGAGCTGGATCCCTGCGATAGGGGGGCGATTGGATGCAGCGCGCTGGGACTGAATGACATAAGCCCAGACGTCTAAGTGTCCCATTAGCAAGACAGCCGCCCATGTCCCGGTGCTTTGCTCTCCCTCCCCTCCTTGCCGATGCTGGCATCATATGGAAAACGGCTCAGGTGTTCCCCTCAATTGCTCGAGGACGAGTGCAACACAGAGGGCAGCAGCTGACAGTGGGACGGCTACAACTCTCCGCATGTGGCACTTCTGATCCTCCATATGTAACCAGAGCAATTATATCTTTATGGCCTTCATAAATCAGTCGAGGAAGCGGCAACCAAGAGTGCGTGTGCATACGTGTATGTGTTTACATACATGTGTATCTTCGTATTTGTGCGTCGTGCATATGTTTACAGCTCAACGGAGCAGGGGACACCCAGGCCACGTGTGCGCCTTCTCCACATTCAGCTCACAAGACGACACGCTGCGGTCAGATTGTTGCCGACGGTTCCTAAACACATAAGAAATGATGACAAAACAACGAGGCCACACACAGAGAGGCTGCTGTGACACACTGCCTGCTGGGCCCAAACACTCAGGCAGAGCCAAGCGTAACTAGGCTCTGGTGAAGGAACGGCCCGCATGTTTTATTACTCTTCCACCCTCTGCAAATGAGCATATTTACATGTCCTCAAAATGAGCTTCAGGGCTGGGATATCCTGCCCACAGTGTCCATCAAACTCTCTGGCATCCCCTGATTATAACATACTCACCAATATTGCGTCAAAACAGGGATTTGTAACTTGTAATATAATCTGTCAAACACATAGAAAGTTGTCTATCTTAATGAAAATAGAACATCTTTTGCTGAGGAGCAAAAAATGAGTCAAAATAACACTTAAAAAGGCAAAAAGTAACAGATATTGTCAGAGTGTTTTGATGTCATTTACTATACATCAGGGGTTTTCAGAGTCTGAGACCTTAGGCCTTCCTTCAGACGAAGCTTGGTTTACTCGCTCATTTTTGTTCAATTCCTGAGCCCCTATAGGTTTGTGATTGTGTTGTTTGATTCGACACTCAACAATTGAGACAAGATAACCTAATATTGCTACATAAATCCAGACTGTGCCAAATACATTTAAAAAGTCTGTAATAAGACATTATTCTGACTCTGGGGAAGTGAGAAAAACAGTAAAATCCCCCCAAACTACTGTATCTCTGAATCTCTTGAACTTAATCACACTCATTTAGGCAAAATAGTAACAGATGCAGTTTTTTTCACTTTCATTCACTACACCTCCCCTTAAACTAATTTGAGCCATCCTGGAAAGGCCCACCTCCCACTTTTGAAAACCTCTGCTTGGTGTCAGGGTAATCCTTCATTTACTTTCATCTTTTGAATCACTTCTTATAATCAACTTTTATAATTACTGAATTTACCAGTTTCCTTCATAGTCCCATTTATTTTTAATTTAGTAGTATTTTTCATTGATTATGCTTTCACTTGAATCTGTTTTAAAAACAGAAAGTGCAACAGTCAACATGGTCAAATAAACCAGTTAAGGGGCCCCATGAGGAAATATGCTGTATAGGCCACTATTGACCCCCCACCTACCACACTAGGTTCATTGTTGCCTCTGAGTTCATGTGAAGTACAGTGCAAATAGCACATTTTCCATCTTCATTATATGCCCTCATGATGACCACAGTGACACATTTTATACTAGGTGCAGTATAATATATGTGTACCATTGATGATGTTGATGATGATGATGATGGTGACTATGTATGTTACATGTTGTGTTGATGGTGATACATATGGCTTTTTTAATGATTAATATGGTTGTGTTGCTAGGAAATGATTGACAATATTTTGAAAGGATAGCTCACCCAAAAATGAAAATTCAGTCACTATCTAATCACCCTCATGTCAATTGAAGGTTGGATTTAGTCTTTTAATCTGCTGGACTATCACAGGAAAAGTCTTGCTGAATCTTCCATACAGTTTAAGTTAATGGTAGCCAGTTTTCAAATGTTAAAACCAACTGAAAAAAAAACAAAACAAATCCCAACATAAAATACCTCCATGCTGCTAATCTGGCATAGTCCAAGTCTCCTAAAGCCTGACATGCCGTTCACTTGCATGCGCACACTATCACACCACACATACCTAGTTCAGACAGCGTCCATGTGAATGTGGCTCCAAGCTAAGAATCTACAGTGAAGATTTAGGCCAAAAACATGGAGTATATGACTTGTTACAAGTCAACTTGGCATATTGGGGCTTTAGGAGACTTGGATTACACTAGAAGAACAGGATGGAGACATTTTATGTTTGTTTTTTTTAGTTGTTTTTTCTATTTGGAAACTGGTCACCATCACTTCCATTGTTTGGGAGACTCTGCAACACCTCTTTTCCTGTGAAACTCCAGTTCTCTTCGATCGGTATGAGAGTGAGTGGATAATGACTGAATTTTAATTTTTAGGTGAACTATCCCTTTAATGTTAATTCCACCATTATTGGCTTTGGGGTTAGCGTGGACACTTATTAACCTCCACCTGAGGAGCTTGAATGACCACATGATGGAGGTGTAAGTCACCCTGAACACATGTTCATGATAAACTGCTGCATGTTTCTGTTATATTCTTTTAACGTTGCCCTGTGTGTTTCAAGCCTGTTGCAGCACTAATTTCCCACCAGAACAAATAATAAATTGAATTGAGATGACCATCGACCAAACATACTTTTATGTTTGAATAATATAACCCAAGTAGTCTGTGTCAGTCGTGGAAAAAGTGGGAAAAACAGTCAAATTCCACAAATCTCTATAACCAAATTACAGACTATTCTATGATCTCCTTTTGATAACTAATGTAATAACAAATGTAGTATTTTTTTCTCTTTTCCTTTCACTAAGCCTCCACTTAAACTGTTTGGAGTCCCCCTGGGGAGGCCCAGCTCCCCCTTTGAAAACCTCTGGTTTAGAGACAGGCTGACAGACTTAACCTTTGTTAAAAAAAGAGTTAGGGGTCTTTTGCTCATTTCTTTCATTTCAGCAGCACCCGTCTACCTTTTCTTTTGGAGTTTTACTTAAGCATTGCAAGTTTCCTAATTGATTACCAAAATTGAATGACATGAAGTGTACCATAGGTAATTTAAGGTCCCTGAGGGTCTGGGGTCCCTGAGTCGCTTAACCTGGTTGTTAATCCAGGTTTACTGATCAACCTAAAAGATTTTTTATTGATATTATCAAGTTGCAGCGTAAGTCCTTCTCCTTTAACTTCCTGCCGTATGGTCCTGTTGATTCATACAGTAACTGGTGGGATTAAAAAGCACACTGATCTTGCAACATGAGAATGTCAGTGAAAAATAATGCATGCATGCAGCCACAGACGTATTTGATTCCTTTTGTTAACAGAGATGTGTTACACAAATGACGGAGTGGAGAATGAATCAGTACAGGAAATGCTCTCTTGCTAAGCCCTGCGTGTGGCCAAGAGAGACGGCCATAAACAAAGCTCCTCTTTGTGACTCCTCTTCACTCTCTGCTGCTCTCTCTCTCTCACACACACACACACACACACACTCACACACACACACAGACACACACGTAATACCCAACTGTTGAGTCTGATTCTAAGAAGTCTCTTATCTCAAAAGTCTTTAAATTAGTTTTTATGTATTTCTTTAAAGGTCCCATTAAAGGTCCAGTGCCATCAAGCAGTTCCATCAAAGGGGAAACACGTGTCTGGACAGAAATGCGGGACATTTGAGGGAACAAAGAGAAAATAAATACTGTCTGCATCTGAATTATGTAAATAATAAATACGCCTCGGAGCATGAACTCCAGACCTCTGAGCAACTGCAAACACCAAAATAGTCTCAGGGAGCTCTGATCTTGGGAGCAGATGTTCAGGAAGTTACTCTTTTAGTCTTTTGGAGGTCCACAGATGACTGTGAAGACGAATACTTTTTGGAAGGCTGCCATGAATACAGTAGGCTTGTGCTCACTGTATGGAAAGACATATTAATTCATGTTAGGGTGAAATGAGGTAGTTCTATGTTCAACTGTTTGGAAAAACTATCACAAACTAACTCTAAGTTCTTTTTCATCAGCTTTTAAATTCAGCTTTTATACAGAAGTACAGTCAGTTAGAAGAACACAACCAACAGAAAACTGAAAGCAAAAGTAAAAAAAAACTACAAGGATTACTATTACTATTAATCAATTAGTAGAATAAAAGAAAATTAGATGAGAACCATTTTGTTATTGGATTAAGTCATTTTTCAAGCAAAAAAGTCAAAAACATTTGCCATTCAAACTTCTTACATGAAATTATTTACTGATCTCTCTGTCATTTATAAGGAGTCTTTGGGTTTTGGACCACTTGTTGGACAAAACAAGCAATCTGAAGACTTGATCACAGATCTCATTGTGATGAGCATTTTCCACAATGTTTTGACATTTTATAGACTTAATAAATCCCCATAACTCATGAACCTCTGACAAACCCCCCAATTTTTTAAATTTCCATATATGATATGTTGTTTGTATCATATTTGATATGTTGGGCATTTATTAAAATCCATTGATTACAGTTTTGTTTTTCAACAAAAGTAGAAAAAAACAAATCTTGTTAATTGCTTTTGGGAAATGTGTTTTTTATTTCACTGTGTGGCTGGTACAAACATGCTCGGTCAATATACTCATGAAAATAATCATTAAAAGTTCACGCTGAAAAGTCAACAGTACAATATTTCTGAGAGGTTATGGAGGACTGGCATTTATACAGAGTTAAGTATCCCAAAAACGTATCTACTGACTATAAAGCATTTCATTCCCAATGATGATTTTGCTTCATTATTCATGCACCAAAAAACTACAACTACATTAAAACAAAATCATTTTCACTTAAAACGTTGGACTGACTTTCAATAGACAAGTTGAGGTAATTTTATATCAATTTAAAACAAAGATTTCAGATATTTAGTTGAACCAACAACTCTTCAGTCACACTGACAAACAAACAAATTTGATTTCTTTATACATTTCCTCAGTTTTGAGAAGTTGGTTCTCCATTTCACGCAAAGAACTTCCAGCTGTAACTGTTCCTGTTGGAGGTACTTTCCTCCAGCGCCGACACAAAGACGACATGTGAAACTGCTCCCAGTGAATTAGATTTTAAGTGTCGGGGAGTAGGGACCGTTTTTATCAAATATGTTTTCTATAAAAAAGAAAATTCTCAGGGGAGTTTGACTCTCACACAGTGCATGCTGGGAAGTCTGCTAATGTGCTGATTCTGTTTCTTTAGAAACTCAGTTTACTGTAATGAGCTGACTCAACATCAACATCAATTCAACTCATTTCAAGTTTCATAAGTTCAAGTTAGAAGAACTCATGTTTATAACTTCTGAAGTGTTTTGAAAATAAATGCTAGAATCTTCGGGTTTAATTTACAGGAACAAATAAAACTGATTCAGCTAAATTCCTGTATGATTTTTTTTTCTTTTTTACAGATGCTGGTGCTCCTTTAAATCAAACCCAGGAGAAAGACAGTTACACTGAAAAAAAGACAGAGATAACATTTCCTTGATCCTCTTCCCAGCGCGATGGCCTAATGCATTCTCCCTCTCACTCACTGTAATTGCAATGCAATGATGTCAGCATGACAGGTGAGACTGAACGCGAGACAGCGTTGAATAAGCTGCTGCCACAGTATCAAGAGCACAAAAACGTATCTGAGACACTCTATGGGGTGTCAATTTAATCATGCTTAAACCAGGTATCACCTTCCTCCATGATTCCACCATTGACAAAGAATCCTGGGTACTGCGTTGCAGTGAGCAGAGTCGCGGCCTCCTGCTTGATATGCTATCTGTGACTGACACGCTCGCTGACACGCACACATACACACATAACACTTCCCAGCAAGCATTTGAGGGATGGTGACATGGAGGGTGCAGCAAAACTCCATGTAACTACAAATCAGCGAATAAAAAAGCATCGTTATCACTTTGTATTAATCAGACAGAATCCAGATTTATCAAAATGATCAAATTTGGGGCTAAAATATCAAAAGAATTCAATGCAAAGCATAAAGTAGCTGCTCTGACTCACAGAAGTAATCTTGGATTTGCTCAACCTGCTCTACCTGTGGGCTCAAACTGAGTCAGAGCACCACCCCCTCCCACCCATCACTGGCCTCCAGCCCCCATAGACAGTCTGCGGGGAAACAAGAAATAATTCATACGGCTTCCCACACAGGAGTGGGTGTCCTGTATCAGCCTGTGCGCTCCGCTGCCTGTCTGTTATCACCTGCAATTGAGGTAATCCACGGGACTATTATACTGCAGCTTATTGTACAGGAGAATATAGCTGCCTTCTGCACCAGCACCTCCTCCACCACAACACCCCCACCTCCTCCTTGCTCCGTCCCAAACGAATCATACCTGTGGAAAGCTGATGCCTACAGAACCAGACCGACAAACTCTCTCAGCACACATTGGCACATATACTGTCTCTGTGTATAGTTAGCTACGTAACATAATTGCATATAGCTGAACAAAGAGTTGTGCTACATAGTCAGATACACTACAGTAAGATTGTATCACCTAGAAGATTGCTCTTTTTGAAGTATGACAGTCTCTTGTGTATGTAAAACAGCATAATGCCAAGTCTTTGCAGCAAATAAAAAGTATACTAATCACGAAGCAGATATGATTGGATTATTTTATTGTTGTATTACTGTATAAGCAGCATTTTATTGTAGGAGCTGGTTGAGGTGAGACTAATTTTAACTACTTTATTGTGTAGTTTAATCAAGCATGTACATCATGTTTTATGAGATGATCATATATTTAGTACAGTATGAACCTTGATCATTAATGTAACTAGTAAATATAACTGTTGCATATTATGTAGCTGAGGAAAATGTGCAATATTTACCAATGAAAAGTAGCAGTGTAATAGAAAAGTAAAAGCTGTACAAAATAGAAACACTCAAGAAAAGTACCTCAAAACTGTACCTACAGTAGGTACATTAGTAAATGTACTCAGTGGCTTTCCACCACTGTTAAAATCTATCTATTTACACAGTTATTACACTTTTTCGCAGTTAAAAAATACTAATAAAAACAATCAGATAAAAATATATCTACAATTTGACTTAAATTGCACTACAAGGGTATTATCAGCAATGTGTACTGAAATGTATTATATTGATCCATTCACGTGTAACCAGCATTTTAATGTTTCTACTACTAAATAGATCTGAGTGGTTTAATCTATGAAAATACATCAGATGTTGTAAGGATTGTGCAAACCACACCATGGCTTTTGGTGGAGCGCTATTGTTTTTTGTTTTTGTGTTTTATTTAAAAACAATATCATAATAATCACTTGTTGACTGCATCAAACTAATTTACAGATAAGAAAACCAAACATCACAGTATTGGATGATATACCATATCTGTATGCTGACTACAAATGGTGATTTTGCATTCTGCTTGAGAGGAGCCAGGGAAGTTTGTTGTTTTGAGTAAAGTTCATGATCCTGTGCCGCCACAATTCAGTGATAACATAGTGTACGCATGTTTGTATCTTTATTAAAATGAATTAGTGATGAAATATCTTGATACATGAATTATACATTAGTAACAAAAAATTTTATGCATGATCCATGATGATGAGGATAAAGAAAAACAGAAATGCATGACCAAGAAAAATGCAAATGGTCAATCTATTAAATTTTAAAGCAGATGTATCAAATACTGATCAACAACATTCAAGTGCGTATATATATATATATATATACGCCTCACATTGTTTCTATGAACTTAAGGAAAATAATTTATTTTATATAAACTCAGTTATTTAAAGTCAGCTCAGAGCAAATCTGCATGTTCAGCTGCAGTTACTTTCAAATCAAACATATCTTTCCTGTGTATCCAGTTTTCACCTGATAATGATAAAATATGGTCAGCTTCAGAGAAAAGGCCTGTAAATTTCTTTTGAGCCTGGAGACGGGAAAAAAAAATTCTCATGCTCTTACTCTACAATAAAACAGCATTTGGGCAGGTTTAATAATTCAACATACTAAGTTGCAAACTCACACAAAAATCCATGCTCCCACAGCCTCTCATGTTGCCACAGGGCCAGAGAGTGCATTGTACAGGGAATTGTCAACATTCCCATGATGAGCCTGCAGGCCCTGTGGTCCGAGGAGGTGTCGAGATGAGGTGGGCACCAAAATTGATTGTAAATGCTGAATTATTCAACCGAGCCCTCCGCCATTTGAGTGAGTTTCTTCGGTTACGTCGAGAAGAGCTTTCATAGCAAAACAGGAGAAGATTATCTTCCACAGGCCCCCGTGGAGGCCCTGAACGCCTCTCATTAACGAGACAAAGCATCTACAGCCCAGACACACAGATACAGACACACTGACACAAATTTACACACACACACATGGAGACATTCTGACACACACACATGCAGACATGCATGCCAAAAGTGCTGCTGACACTGATATCTCATAGCTGTACACACGGCAGAGGTGGGGAGTAACTACATACAAATACTTTGTTACTGTACATAAGTATATTTTACAAGTATCTGTACTTTATTTGAGCAACTTGTGAACTTTTATTGTTTACACACAAATATCTGTGCTTTCTACTTTTGCATCATTGCGTGCCACCTTCCCAACGTCAAGATTGATTTCAATATACAGTAAATGAATGGATCAATAATACAGAGAAAATACTCATTCTTGGTGTATCCATCAATGTATATCAAGCACAACAGAAAATGACATAATAAGATGTGACAAAACAAAAATGACAAAACGAGGCAAAAACAACACAAAAGACGTAAAAAGTAAAAACTACGTAACAAGACAAAAGTGATGTAATGAGATGGAAAATAACATAAAGGATATAACAAGACAAAAAAGATGCAACAAAATGAAAAACACTGTAGAAGACATAACAAGAGAAAGACAAAAAACCATAGAAGTTGTAACAGGACGAAAGACAAGATGAAAAACAACGTAAAAGTCCTAACAAGATGAAAAAGGCACAACAAGACAACAATGTAACAGGACAAAAAAACAATGGAAAAGATTTAACATGATAAAAAGAAATGTAGTAAGAATAAAGACTGGACAAAAAGACAAAAAAGATGAAAAGTAACGTAAAAGACATAGCAAGAAAAAAAGGATGTAACAAAACAAAAAATTATGCTAAAGATGTAACAAGACAAAAAAGACGTATCGACACAAAAAAGTAAAATGTAATGTTAAAAATGTTACAAGATGAAAACCTAACAAGATGGAAAATACATAAAAACTATGTTCAAGACATAACAAGACAATGTATCACGGAAATAAAGACGTAACAAGATGAGACAGACAAGCGAGGGGGGCTCAGTCGGAGAAAAGGTGAGGTTCATTTATTGTTGCAGAGACACAGGCTGTGGAAATGTCCTTCAGAGGACGACTTTTAACTTTTATTCTTTGAGTACATTTCAGAGCCTGCACTTTTTCACATGTACATGAGTAAAGAAGTTGAATGTGTGTAGTTTTGCCGCCTCTGGCCAGCATCCAAAGCATACAGACCCACTGCACAGGATTATAAAAATATAAATGAGTGTGAAACTGCAAAATTATCCCATTTTTAGGCTTTTTTTGAGCATTACAAGTCTCTCAACACTAATCCCTTGAAATAAATAAAAAGCTCATCAAAGCGTTTCTATTCTGATATGCTCCATTCATTCAAGGGTAACCGAGAAGCCTTTCGCTCACTTGAACAGCAGATAAATTTTCAAAGAACAAAAAGGAAAAAAGAAAGAAGAAAAAGAGCGTGTGAGAGATGCCAGCTAATCCTTGGCCTTAAGCTGTTAAAATATCCTCGAAAAAAATGTCCCTGTAATGTCTGCATTTACATATTTACAAGATTCCCAGAGCGCTTTCTGCGTCTTAATTAATAAAGAGGCGTAAAAAAAAAGAGATATCATGAACCCGACCTGTCAGTTCAAGGGCAACATTTGTTCTTCTTATTTAAATATCACTTCTTTCATTCTTCCCTCAATCACAGCATGTGCTTCATTACAAATAAAATGAGCAGGGGCTCAATAAAAGTAATTAAATGTAAATGCTTCTGCTTTACAGTGTTGTGGACCTGTTAATACAGTTCAGCCTGACTCCAATTACAGAAAATCCCAATGACCTCACGGTCCATAATAAATCTATCTGATCACATTAAATAGGGACACAAAGTGACTGAGGCATTCAGTGTACTCGCATGAACAAAATGAGAGGGCACGGGATGCCAGAGATATGACTGCAGAACCGCGGGAAACTCTAGCTCGGCGTTGCAGGCCCTTTGGCCCAGGCTATCATTAAATGACTCGCTGAAATTTTAATTCTCTGATCACATTAAGTGCTTCGGGAAGACAACAAGCTCTGCGGCGCAGATCTTGGCGGTGTCATCTCTTCGCTAAGAGGGATATAAAGGTCTGTCAGTATAAGGATGCTCTGTTCTTTTTTTCAGTGCCGGTGTCTTATGAAGGCTCAGGTTACACCTTTGCATAAGATGACGGGTGTGTGTGACAGCTCGTTTCACCACCCGGACATCCTCACTGTCCCGCTCATCTCTTAGCAGCATGAAATCAAACAGGTGGCAGGTCACCACAGGGAGCTGAGCACAAGTGTATCACTATACGTCTCAGGACCGTCATTACATTTCTTCTCTTAAACAAGCCCTGAATCAAACCCTCAAAACTTCATGCTTATCTTAACTCTAAAATTAAATTATTTAAAAGGCTTTAACTTTCATAATCTTTGTCTGACCTAAAGTCTGTTTCCTGGAGTATACTAACTGATCAAGGTGCCTTATCTGTTTTCATTCAAAAGAAATTTAACTTAAAGTTGTGTGGGAAGAGAAATTAGCTTTCACTAATAAATCAATCCTCAAACATGCAATTTCTAATCTTTTTCACTTTTAGAATAATACAATTTTCACTGTATCCTGAACAAGTTATATGCACACCAGACACAGATATATGACAGAGACATGACATGATTTAAGAGTGACTTTTCTCATCCTATGCTAGCTAAGATAATCAAGCTCTATGAAGTGTTTTGGATTTTCACCCCCCAAATTTACCTTTTTGGACTTTTCAGTGGAAAAGTTTTGATAAACCAGTGCTTTCTCTTCTATCTGCGTATATATAAAAAACTTAATTTTGCATGCAGGTGATGCACAAATTCGGTCAATTTAAAAACATGTCAACATGAAAAGCAAGAAAGTCTGCATACAGAGGAGGGCGAGCTGAACAGACACAGGACTTTCCCTCAGTGAAACTAAATGTTAACCTTATTTAAAATCACGTGGTGTACATAACAAAAGATACTTATTTTCAGCCAAACCATGATTCTTTCCAAACCTAATCAACTAGTTTTTTGCCTCAACCTAGAAGTCATGTTGTTTAAACCTTGCCAAACTGTGACAGTCTCACAATGTTAACCACATGTTTATTTTTGATGATGACACTGGTCCCCTGACTTCCCACAGAGTTTATGGGATGGATCAGCGTATTACCAACACGTAAAATTGGACTTTGGTGCATGCACTGCACACAATTTGGAAGTGTAAAGTCGTGTTATTTGTCTGCAGACTGAAGAAATCGGGTATCCACTGTACACTAGCATTACATGGTAGATACACAAAGTTAGCTGGTGAATAGTAAAGCATTTAGTTGCTAAAAAGTCACATATTTCCTTCAGGAGTTGGTGGAGACCAAAGAGGAGCTAAAAGGAGAGTGAATATTAGGCTTACTTTCATGAGGCAGCCATGTATATGCCTCTAAATTAATTCTAATATTGCACGGTGTCTGTTGGATGTGTAACAGGTAACACACATCAGTCACATCACACATCAGTCACAGTCACGCAATCTAAGTTGCAAAGTTGGAAAAAAAAGGGCTTTTAAAGAATTAGAACAAATATCCTTAGCTGACACAGTCCCACTAAACACTGCAATTCAAGAACACACGCACACACACACACATTTGCTGAGATATATGCAGACTTGAGCAGCAAAAAAGCATGAATCATATTTAGGGAAAGCCACAGAGATATTTTAGGAGTAATATATTTAATGCATTTTCTTAACATATCTGTGACAAAGTGATTTTGGCATTTCTTAAAGCTATAATGTGTTACATTTCTGCATTAAAATGTCTAAAAATGCTTGATATGTTATATATTGTGAACATATTATCCTTATTATTTCCAAAAATGTAAATGTAAATCAATGACTTATTCAATATGTTTCCTGCTAGGCATTGCTAGCTAGTTGCTAGTTGTTTTAACTTCTGGGAAAATGACTAGTGTTTGCTTAAAAGTGAAGATAACAATTCCCATGATCCTACACCACCTCAAGATGCCATCAAATGATGCCTTTTGTTATGTTTTAATGTGAGAGAGACCCCATTGCTGCAGAATTTACATATTGTGCATTTAAACTGATCAAACGGCATATTCTAAACAATAAATCAAACACCTCTTTTTATTCACACACTAATTTTCAATACATGGGGTTACTAGTGCAGGTCATGCAGATACACAGCCCTTTGAACATCCACTCTGACCTCATCAGTGATTACAGGTCATGCATTATGGAAATTGGTTTTGTGTGCATTGGACTCGGTCAATTTTCTGTCAATATTTTTGATGTTTTATCATTCAAGGTCTTGTTGTAGTTCCCTGTATGCACATCATGAAAGGAGGCTGAACTCACTGCTCACTGCAAAATAGTTGAATAAAGAGGGAAGGTAAACTCCTCATTGTCCCCATATTCTGCTGACAACAAATGATGCTTGGCAACGGCCGCCAAATCAAACATAAACAAAGGAGAGACCTCTTCACCCTCTGGCAACCCGATGAAAGCGAGACCCACTGAGGTCTAAAGTTTTGGATACTTCGTTTGTAGGAAGAGTTTTTTTCTCGGCCTAATTGATACTAGTTTTATCCTGTTTCAACCCTCTGGGAAGCCAAAGGTGATGTTTTCATAAGAGGATCATGTAAATAAAGGCTACACAAGGAGAGGACCCCTACCAGCAGAGCATCATGGGAAGGGGCTACAGGCAGAGCCCACACAAGACGCTGATCACGACACCAAAAGGTTAAACATGGACATCATGCTTGTGCTAGATCTCCCTCTGACCCTCTGACTACAGTTTGATTAGAGAAAGTATGCTTTGGAAAATGTGCACTGCCGGTTCCTTAAAGTAACAGTGTCATGGCGTTTGAGAGAAATGAAATGAATTGAATGATCTACAACACAGATTAAGTGATAGGGACTTCTTTTATGCAGTCTGTTAAAATTACTTTTCTCCATGAAAATACATGAAGATATGTGAAAATCTGCAGTAATGACTGTCACCAGGTTGATGCTTGTATTACAGTCCATGGGGTCTGAGATCTACAAGCGCACATTTTATGTTCTTTAAACAGGACCGACAATACAACAAACAACCCAATTATATCATTTTAGAAAGGATATCTAGTTTTGTCCCATGTGAAACCAAAACTTTATTAAAAGTTTTAATGTACATACTGTGTAGGCATCATGTGACTTGCATCATGTGATTCTTGCCTAGCAACTTGCTGCATGTATGTCATGTGGTGTATGTAACATAACAAACTTATTTTAACCCAAAACTGGTCTTTCTCCAAAACTACCCAAACTGCGACCATGTCATGATGTCAATCACGTTTTAAGAAGGTTTTCTGCAGCGTCTTATACAGTCACTAAAGGGTACTGTTAGCAAAAAAATGGTCATCATTTGTAAAGTTTGCTAATTAGAACCAACCGTAAAGTCCAGCTGAGGCTGATAGGAATCAAATGTTTGACCATATGATGGAAAAAAGGAAGATAAGTGAAGTTATTTGAATTCATCCTGAGGACAGGGTTGCCAGGTCTGTGTGACCAGCACAAAGCCAGGGCTAAAACCAGCACCAGCAGATTGACAGCATTAGACACATTGTGTGAGCGTTTAATGTATGTGATTGTGCATGTGACATGTCCTATATCTGCATGCATACGTGTTGCTCTGAAGTTTGTTAGGATTTGGGTATAAATAAATAATTTCATTCAAAAATAAAGATTTTTTTTTATAGATATTACAATCATAATTTGCATGCAAAATAGATCTACCCATCTAGTGGACAAAAAAATTCAACCCACACTGAGACATTATAAGTAGCCCAATTCTGTGGGAAAACCACAGATATGGCAACCCTGCCACAGGATGACATGAATGTGTGTATTAAGGTATTCATGACAAACAGTTGTCAAGAAATTTCACCAATAATCAAAATATCAACATCATAGAGGTCGGCTACTAAAGGTAAAATCAAGGGATCATCAAAGTAATCTTCATCATGTTAATCCTTAATGTGCAATGAAAAACTGTTTTCAAAGTTACAACACAATTTTCAAAGTTCACTTAGTTGTACAAGCAGCTGGGTGCAGATACTTTTGAAACAGTTCTTTTGGTTGTTTTTGTAAAAGGTGACAGAAATCTGAAGCTAAAGCTTGCAGTGCTTTTGACCTCTCAGTGGTATTATCTGATTACACTGCTGGCAGCCAAACAATACTACAGCA
Source organism: Lutjanus erythropterus (assembly GCF_056507025.1). NCBI lineage: Eukaryota > Metazoa > Chordata > Actinopteri > Lutjaniformes > Lutjanidae > Lutjanus > Lutjanus erythropterus. The sequence goes on from NC_139325.1 coordinate 11,556,636, forward strand.
CAGAGGAGCCAGGACAGGAGCTAGGCATACTGTACACACATTCACTAAGCTCAGCTGGTGAATGCTTTATTCTCAGTGAAATGCTGCATGTGCAGTGGAACACACTCACTGAAAAAGCCTGTCCTGTATAGAAAGGAAAATATAGATTCAAGAAATCAGCATAGAATTTGTAGTAAATTATTTGTTTGTGGTGAAGAATAGTCCATTTGGTTCAAAACGTGAAGTAAACTAGAAATAAAGCTACTATATGAACAAACCAAAGAAATACTACTTAACATTTATTTAACAATAGCAATGAGGTACTATAAACACAATAATTTTGGGAGGAGGGGTGGAATAGGGAGGGTTTTGTAATTGTTATTTTTCCTGAAGGGAGGAATGATAGACTATATGTATTATGATGTAGCTGTATACTGTTAGGAACATGATCACTTCTGCATTTGAACTTTTTTCACAGTTAACAAAACTGCAACCAAAACATTTAAAGGACCAGTATGTAGGATTTAGTGTTATCTAGTGGTAAGCTTGCATATTGCAAACACCTCATCTCACCCTCCCCTTCCAAGCATGTAGGAGAACCTACAGTGGCCGCAAAACTTGTACAAAATGTGAAAAGACCATATCTATAGTCAGTACATTCTGGGCTGCTGTAGAAACATGGCAGCGCAACATGGTGACCTCTGTGGAGGCCCCCCCCCCCCCCCACATCATCTGTAGATATAAACGGCTCATTCGAAGGCAACAAAACCACAGCAATTATTATTTTTTAGATGATCATACACTAATGAAAATGTATATCTATTCTGCCGATAAATCCCCGCAAATCTGACACAGTGTGTCTTTAAAGCTTTCTTTATATCTTTCACTTTGCATTCGAAACTAAATTTCGTAAAGCATAAAACAAGTTCTTATTGGTAGTGTAACAGCCAGTGGTGTTTTCTTTTCATATTGATAATCATAAATTTAGCAGTTGGCAATTTAATTACTGGTTGCGCATATTGTAAATCTTTTCCGCTATCATGAAAGGAAAATCTGTCTGGAGTTGTACCAAACAAATGTTCCATTTTCCTCTGAGATGTTTCTTTTCTTTATGGATTTCACATCCAGAGCTAGCCAATAGGGAGACTCAAGACTAATGGTAAAATTTTATTTATTTTAGTTGACAAAATATTAAAACATCTTTTTAATTTTGGTGTATAGGTTACACATTTTTACAGCTGTAAAATGTAAGTATCACTTCAGGAATACAGTCATAATAAATGGAAATAAAATGTAGCATTGATGTTCTTTTCCATTTAACTTTTTTGGAGCCGCAGGTTGCTCATCCACTTTTCCTCCTTATAAATTTTGTCAAAGACATTTTACCAACTTAATATTGTGTTACTGTTGTTATATTATCATTATATTAAATTATTGCAAGACATTGGTGGAAGGGTCTTGGAATATTTAATCAAGACAAGGATAGCGTCTAAAGACAATATTATTAGCACAGTCTTGCTTTTTTAAAAACATGACACATACTATATTCAGTAAGGTTCAGTACCCTCCCAACCCCAGTAATTATAATACAGTCCCTTAATTTTGATTGTTCACTAATAAAACTACCCAGAATTCTTTCTTTAACTCAGTGATAGACTATACTTATGAAAGATATTTGAGGATATAGTAAACAAACAGAACTGAAATAGCTTTTTTTAACTTTAAAAAATAATTATTCACGTCTTATTGTTGTTATTTGCTTTATGTAAATCATTAAGTGAAGGTTTAATGATGTAATTTCCCATGACATCGCTTGTCATATAAAAAGATGGCATGCCCCCATGACAGAAAGTGGTTTCTGTCTTGCATTTTGAGAATGAGCTAATTGTCACAGAGCTGGCAGCTGAATGGAGCCAGTGAGTTTAATCTGACCACAATGACATGTTTGATTGGTCAGAGCCGGGGTGGGTGGGTAGGTGCGGGCCGTCGGTTGGCGTGTGGGGAGGGTAGCCCTCTCCTGTGGCAGTGGAGAACAAACATAAATCTTCTTCAACAATCTATTTTCCATCATACTTATTCACAGGGGACATCTCAAAGTGGTCTTTACCCTTTCTGTCAATGGCTGCCCTCATCCATCAATTTCATAGAGAATTATACCCCAGATCGATGTAGTTCACGACCGCTGAGCATTTGTCGAGGGGTGGTGGAGGCGGTGGGGCTGGGGGGGGGGGGGGCATGCGGTGGCTGTACGGTTGGGCGTATGCATCTCTGCATGTTCTCAGAGGTCTGATAGCTACTTTTGGTTGGCTCACGCCCGGATAATTCACACCATGTAGTGCAAACAAAACTGTGTTTTTCCTCACCATTAAGTTCTTTTTTTCCCCTCACAGTCGAGAATGAGAATGCAAAGAGGTCATACAACCACAAAGAGACTCACAAATAAATGGAAATGATCGCATAAATGAATGGAGCCATTCTCACGAAAATGTTTTAATTTTGCTCTGATCCCATGTGTGCAGGAATTTATTTTTAATTAGATTAAAACACTTTGTTTGCCATTGTTCCACTATGAGCAAATTAAAACACTATGTGAAATGGATCACTGAAATTATGCATACTCACTACAGCCCCATACACCAGCAGGCAGTGGCCACATCAAGCAAGGCTTTTAGTTTGGCAAATGGCATATTTGTTCTTAACATGAAACAAAAGATCAGGAAAAAAAACATACACGTCCAAGTCCTTGAGTGCATAGCTCTGCACAGCTTCTTAAACTTCAGTCATGTCCTTGTTATCTGCTGTTGTCAAAAGCTATTATTCAACAAAAAAGATGTCCAATTTAAGGAGAAGGACACACTAATAATGGGTGTGAGGGACAAGGCCCCCGTCTAGCCATTATGGAATATGTAGCAATACCATTACACACCCTCTGACAAAGATATTCAGGCTGGATAATGGAGCTATGAAGAGCTGTAGCACAATGCATAATTGCTCCTTCTGAAACATTGATGAATTAAATTAGGGGGTGGTGGGATCAAATTCATAAATCAAATTACAGTACCTTTGCTTCTGCATGCTTAAACAGTCGAGGACTCTTTAGAAGTCGCTTTCAAATTGCAGGGGGGCTAAAGTAAATGAAGTAGGCATAATTATGTGTATCTTCTCACTCCAGCATTGTCTTCAATGAATTTTTTACAAAGGCGACCATTAGCTACAAACTAATACCGGTTAAGCCTCAGCAAAACTGAATTATTAAATCTGTCAGCCAATATCCTATTACGGCCTACTTATGAATAGTTGATTTTATTTTGTATAATTGACAAGGCTTATCGTACAGTGAGGCTTTCCGTGGCAGCTTGGGTTTTGAGATGCAGCGATATGTATAGGCCTGTGGTGGACAAAAGGCCGGCTCACGTCACGTTCATTTAATGCGCTCAGTTGGTTTCCTTACAGGTGGGATCTTATGACCTGTCATAACCGCCTTATGGAGGAGGGAAATGTCAGGCAGAATGAGGGTACAGCATGCTCATACAGGCTGACAAAGGCTGAATGCATAACAGATCATTTTATCACGATCTGCGTACAGCTCAGAGATAGGTAGTATTTCAATTAAATGCACTTAAAATATGAATTTAACTACTTTTGAATAATTTGTAATTTGCATTTTGCTGGGCAGAAAAAAATAAGATTAATTTCTAGCTGAATACTTTAACAGATTGTATTTGAAATACTCAAAATACATGATTTTATTCTCAAATAAGACATATTTTTAGCCCTAGGTTTAAAGGGCGAAACCTGGGGTGAATCACCCAGATATGATCAGATATTACAGCTAAGTTTAGCTAACTGAGTGACACTAAAACACAGCATTATACCATATATAACGCAAAGTTATAATATTACGTACTGAAAGCAAGGTGATATATTGCTATTTTTAAATTCTAATTGTGGGACAGCTGTCATAGTATAACTAACACGCCACCGAATGCATAAAATAAGAGTTAAAAAAGTTAACTTTTTATGCAATCAGAACAGTGAAGATAGAAAACAGCTCTGCTATGTAGTGGTTTGGGGTTTAAACAGAACACAAAATGAATCAGTGCCACAAATCCTTGTATGTATTACGATACCACAATACAGTGTTTTTGAGAACAGATACAGTATCATAAAATGTAATATAATATTTAAGTGTATCAGTATTTTATTACACCCTTACAAGTGCATACCAGCCCCTAAGTATGTGATGTAAGTGGGGCTGCAACCATTAATTGATTAATCAATTATTAATTGATTGATTAAGTAATTTCCAACTATTTTGATAATCGATTGATTGTTTTGAGTAATTTTTAAAGAAAAAAGATCTCTGATTTCTTTACTCCTCTGTGACAGTGAACCAAATATCTCTGGGTTGCGCATAAAAGAAGGCATTTGAGGACATCACCTTAGCAAACACTGATTGACATTTTTCACCATTTTCTGATATAAAACAAACAACTATTAATTCATTAATTGAGAACATAATCAACCGATTAAGTGACTATGAAAATAATTGCTGGCTGTAGCTTTCAATGTCAGTCACACAAAATAAGTTGCATCAAATTAAACACATGGTTAGCGGTCACAGTTTTGGTTAGGTTTAGGAACCAAAGCTACCCGGGTTAAAATAAGTATGTTAGGTTCTGTAGGTGACTACTCGGGCTGCTCCCATCATAATGGCTACGGCCACAAGAGGTCGCCGCCTAGCAAAAAACGTAAATAAGCTGCTCGCACAGACAGGCTGAAACCACTGAACACCACCCCTGATGCAGCCTCCCACCTCCAAGATATCCTGATTGGCCACTTCAAATCATGTGGGCAATCAGCAGAGCTCATCTTTTCAGTGCAGTGGGGGTTAATAAGGGTAGACCCTAAATTGTATAGAATGTATCTTTGCATTTTCAGTTACAACTTAAATTTATTTTAATCAAATACATTTTTTCATATCTGTTTTGTATTTTATTTAAATACAAGCATTTGTAATTTGTAACAAGATACTTTTTGATGTATTTGTATCCATCTCTGATACATCAAAAGGCTCTCCATATGTGAAGCAGAGCTTAAGTGTTAAAATATTTAAGTTAAGTCTCACAAACTCACTTTTGACAGAAAAAAAAACTATACAGCCAAACAATTTGAGTAAATTAAATAAGCTTGCACAAATATGCAGCCCTATTTTTCTTCCTTGTATCCCTTTCTAATATGCAAATCCCTCTCCTACATACGCACACACACACTCTCACACATACACACACTTAAGACATTAAGTCCTCAACCTGGACCGGGCTTGTGAGGGATATTGGCATGTACACGAGATTGATGAAAATTACTTCCAGAGCATTTATTTCTTCTAATACCACTGAAAGAAGAGTGTGCACTCAGGAGATATTTGATCTGAATTAGGGAAACTGATGAAGCAATTGATTAATTGGAATTTAAGCCATCAGTCACCGGAGCCATCAGCAGCATCATTTACATTCCAAACAATCAGCTGATGGCCCAATAGGACACTGAGTATTAATACGCAGGAGTCAATGCGATACTGCCACGTCGCCACCAACCCTTATTGACAAGCACAATGACACTTTTAATCCCCACTTGATCAAATTGCATATATTTTGGGATTTCCACACCAATTCAATATGTCTTATGAATTTTTAATCTGGTAGGAGGAGCAGGGGGTTTAAGCGATGGAGATTTATCTTTTTTTTTCCTTAAGGTGAAACACAGTAAAGACAGGAGGGGAAGACATGATCCATTATTAATTGCTACCCTCCATCTTTTGTTTTGTTGTTGCCAGATATATTGGGACATGAACTGTTTTTATGTATACGCTCTATGCCGCAGATACCACGCCATGCAGTTTTCTAAATACCCCATAGCCCTGCCAGATGAACTCAAGGAGCCCTGCATCATCATTCATTAACTTTGCCAAGGAGGTGCCGTTTGTTTGTCCATCTGTCTGTCTGCTTCAGCAAGATTATGGAGAAAAAAAAAATACTGGCCTGATTATCATGAAATTTGTGGAAAGGTGTAGCGTGGACCATAGAGTGGATCAGAGTTACAAGGTGGACACACAAATTATTCTTCTCTTTTGTTAATAAAAGTAATAAGGCAGAGGTCTGCGCTCTCCAAGTGTCCTCCAAGCCCTTCTTGCATTAATCTTAAACTGAATTTGACAGTATTATTTATATAAGCCAGTAACCGTATCATACGCCTAATGTTTATATCAATTTGGTCATTATTGCATTTTCCTGCAACCACCACTTGGAGTGACCTGGAGTTTATCTGTAATCTGATATTCAAGTGTTTGTGTTTAATACGTAGGCCTTTATGTTTTTATGTGTTTCACAGCCTATGTAATGCTGTCAGAGATAATATGATGCTCTGGAAAGTCCTGATTGAAGGGTGAAAAAATGCAGTGCCTCACCAATGGCTGATTAAGAAAAGTGCCTACAATTTGAAACCCTAGGCATGACTTATGTCATGTGACATTACACAACGTTGTAACAATGGTTATTTTGGTCAGGTTTAGGCACAAAAACTACTTGGTTAGGTTTAAGAAAATATTGTGCTTTGGGTTAAAATAAGTGAGGTAACTCGTGACAGAAGTAGCATATACAACAAAATTTAAGTAACTTAAAACTTTAAATAAGTTCACCTTAACTTTTTTTTTCTGGATGAAATTCCTGTGTGACTTTTGCTATTTTTGCCAGCTATTTAAAGTGTTTAATTTAGCTATCTATTATAGCCACTTATCTAATCACTGTTTAGACTTATCTGCGCATGCTAATTAGCTTTTATGGCCTAATTGCAACACATAGTGTGCAGAAGTAGGCTGGTTAGCACAGTTTGCCAATCACCGTTCAATCCCAAAATCGGTGCATGATCACCATTCTACTTAATGCATACAGTAACATATTCACACTTTACAGAAAAGCAAAATTTTAGTGTACTTTAGAAGATTTAAAATGGCTTACATTTTGCAAGTTATTTCTTCATGGTGCATGTTGTATGAACAAATGATGTTTTATACTGTGACAATACTGTGGTTAAGATCTGCTTAGGTTTAGGGACAAAAATTCTTGGTTAGGAAAATCATGGTTTGGGTTAAAATGATCACTCTCACAAGATCTTTTGGGGATTATCATCTAGACATGGCCTTCCATGGATGTACTATAAAGGACTGGATACTGGACCCAGAGGAGGCACCTATTCAGTCCAATGACAACTGTTCACCTGGTGCATACGCCTGGTGCATCCCTGGTTATGCAGCCCACTTAATATGCACAGTATTTCTTCTCTGGCCCTGCACATGAGTTCCTGCTGAACCCATAGACTTTACATTGTGATGACATAAGAGATTTTTAAATCAATTCCACTCCACTCTAGGAAAGTTTTACAAATATAAAACCTCCATGGATCAAAAATTCACAAAGAAAGACTCATAACCGACTTTGTTTGTGTTTCAGAGTGTCTCAGACATTTTGTTTATAATGGTGTATAATTGCTAGTTCTATTATACATCTACATCCTGGTCATCTCAATTTTGTGCTGGCACTGGTTTATGATGTCATCAGCAACTGCCCTTACCCAGCAAGCATTTGATACATTGGCAGTGACATGAGGCTGGTGGTTAATTTTGACATCCGCCCTGTCAGGCTCAAAATGTTCCCAATATAACATTATGATATTGTAAATACACACAAACAGCTCTGGAAACTGATACTTCCCGGGCTTGGGCTGCAACAAAATATCTGACAATAAAACAACAAAGTCATGTAACAGGAAATTCTTTGAATAAAAATAGAGAGTCTATAAAGGAAACAGGACAAAAAAAAAAATGAAATAAACAGCAGCAAAACACGTCAGGATCTACTATGAGTCAGACCATGAGCCAGGATGCTGCGACTCATAAAAGGACATGCATAACCTTTAGCTTAGTTCCTACAGACTACAAATAGTTTTTGTTCTCATGCTCTGGCACAAATTCACAGACGCAAACATGAATTACATGCTGGGCTATATGATTCACAGAAGGCACTGATTGTTCTTTCAAAGTGCCCATTACAGAGGCCTATCATTGCAACATCAAGCCCTCCTTCCCATTGACAGTGCTGACGTTTTCCCACTTGGCCTGAGCCCCCTACTGACAGCAACGCCAGAAATGCTCCCTCCCTCCCTCTCCCCCCTCCTCTCCCTCTCACCGCTGCAGTTCTCACAATGTTAGATTTTGCTGAAGAAGTTAGTCATTAGTTGAAACAGCAGAGTGTTGTAATGAAATCTGCCGGCCACATCAATAGTGTTTACTGTTGCCAGTTTGCTTTGCTCCATGCTTTTTTAATTTATTTGTTTGGTGTGCAGCAGTACAGCATCACTGTAATGATGTTTGCCCTCGCTGATGTGTGAGGGCCAGGGACTCAACCCAATAATATCTGCCTGGATGTGGGTCACATACCTATAACATTTAATAAGATGCTCATCATGTACCCTGTAGGTTAATCAACACCTCATCAGATCACTCTGATGGATTATTCTCAATAAAAGCACCTTCCTCCAGTTGGTTAGCCACATGGCTGGCTGGCTGACTGGGAGAAGTGCTCTGCTCTGACTGGGTTCTTCCCCCCTCCGACTTAAAGCACTAATTAAGTAGCCAGGGCGCTAAGTTACAGAGAAACAGCCAGCGGGAACCACAGGAGACAGGCTGCACTGTTACAGCAGCAGCAGCAGCAGCAGGCCCACTCACTGCGATCGTTTCCTCAGACGGGTGTCAAAACACCCCCGGTCTGCCTCCCATCAAGTCCCCAGCGCAGAAATAGGAAGTGAGCCTCTGAAAGGAAAGATTAAAGTTTTCTGGAAGCACTGTTGGCAGCTGCACATGCCCTAAAGATAAACTTTATCCGGCCGCATGTGCAAAACTTTGCTGGAGCCATTTGTCATCTTCCAAAGTAATACATTTCCAAGTGGCTTGGATTTTAGACAAGAACATGAGACTGGCCACCGCAATGTGGTCGGCTAGTGGCCCACTGTTTTGATACAGAATGAGAAGTCTAAATCATACCAAAATGTGCAAGAAAACCCCCCAAAAAACCTGCACTTTCTCCACATTTGATATGTTCCTTGATTTTTACGGAGCATCCCGTCATCAGTTGCACTATTTAATCTATAGCTCAAAAGTGCTAAATCAGTCTTATGCTAAGACATTTTTGTATTTTCATTCCGAATGTCTCTTACTTTATTTTGCTATGTTAGTGTGTGTCCAGGTTAGATTCACCAAACTCTCTTAACTCCAAAACCTTGTCTTAAAACGCTTGTTTCGATTTGATGAACGCCACCTGTATATTAACAGGCGTGTGTTAACGAGTTTTAATCACTGGCATAATCAATGCCCCACAAACTATGCAATGCTATATGTTCTGTTCTATTTGTGTTCAAGTTTCAATCACAAAACTGTTGAAATTCTGCTGTTGAAAATCAGCAGATGAAATAAATTTAACAGTGTATTTGGGGACTCAAAACAAATAATGAACGTCTGTATCATTAAGTTCAAAGCTAAGCCATTTAATTAAGAGAAATATGATTGTATGACTTAACCATAATTGTCAATTTATTAATGCTCTTTGTGACACATGTATCCCTTACATAACACTTAAAAATACATCAGATGCCAGACAAGACATGTTTGTTAACATTCATCTAATGCTTATGTTGTATTGACTGTTAGTTAATGCTTATTACTGTATTAGTGATAATTTTGTCGCATCTTTTTAAACAGTTAGAAATGTATAAAATAATACCTTAGTCAACAAGAACACCATTATTAGTAAATGATTAATGATTAAAGACACATTAGTTACCTGTTAGTTAATGCTTATTACTGCATTACCTAATACAATACAACAAATGCATGCAAATAACATGACTTTACACTTTCAGGGTTTTCAAATTGCATTCAGTGTACAAAAGTTCAATTTTACCTGCAGGTGATACACCAATCCGTCACATTAACTTGAAACACATGGTTAACATGGAACAGTTGCAGTTTGGTTGGTCTAGGCAAGAAAATGCCTTGGTAAGGTTTGGGAAAAGATCATGGTTTGGGTTAAAATAAATATGTTTTGTTATGTTACGTTTCATTCTGTTACCTTGACTTACCTAACCTTACATAGGCCTAAATTATGTTACACACACACACACAAAAAACCCCTTAAAAATCTCAGTAGATTGGCAAACCAGGATGATGATGATTCAGTGAATAGAATATTAATTTTGCATCAAGATAATTTTGGTTTGACATTTTATTAATTTAAATTTACGGTTGTCTTTAAACTCTAAATTCATCTACTGTAAGTCATTTTAGCTCTCAAGTCAAACAAGTGTTTTCCCCTCTGTGGTGACAGTCACATTTTTCTTTACATGACCTCTACAGCAGGTCTGGACTGCTCATAAATTTCCTTCATACTTGTGTACTTTAAAAGAAGAAAATTTTAAGTATGAGAAAATTGTTGAATGCCACAAATTCTCTCAAATCACTCATATGTTCCATGAATCTGTTTGTACCAGTGGTTCTTGCACGAGGCCCATAGTCCCTGTGTGTATACACATGGAGTTTCAATATATGTTTCTAAATGAGCAGTCACAAGAAATTGCTATTCATACCCACTTAACCCTCCCATGCATACACACGCATGCACAAATACACAAACCAACACACATGCAAACACACACATACACACCCGGCCAATTCAAGCCTTGGTGCCAGCTAGCCATCTGGTCAGAACATGATCATCATATGCAATCTGCCCACCCAGGCTGGCACTGATTCACCAGACCAACACTCCAATTACCCTCATCATGCCAACAGTACAGCAGAAAACCAAACAGCACACACACTCCACAATGGGACCCACCTGTGCAGGGGTGGAGCGGTTGCCAGATAGACTTGTAAAGAGGGGTCAGTGTGTCGCAGAAATTGAAATACTCGGCTCTACAATTAGATGCATTTACAAACATAGCGCATGACTCGATTAGCCTTTATATTGTGAAGAGGAGAACTCTGATTATATGTTGCCAGGTTGGATTCATCTCACTCCAAATCATCTGTCTACATCATCACAATGGATTAGGGCTGTAAGGTCGTGACCTTTGAATGATCAATAAGCAAACATAGTCATTGCCCACAGGATGGATGTGTGGTTGCTGATGCAAACATAAAGGAAGAGAAAGAACATCCATTTCAATCCATCTGATAAACCTTTTGGTAAAGTTTGGTGTGACATGAAGAGCAGAAGTTTCTAAATGATGGATTTTGCCTCATCAAAGCCTGACCACTACGTCTGTGGCCCCTATCAGCTGATAAGCCCACTGGCTCAACATTGATCTATCTCTCAGCCCGTCTCCCTTTTCTTAATTTTAATTTTCCCCATTCCTAACCCATGCTAATTCATCCCCCCGCTATATGATCCATGGACCAGAGGCCTCGGCCGCTCAGAGTGCCAGGAAGGGTCACTGTTAATTATATCCATTTAATACCCACTTATGTCTGCAGCGACGTCTTCCTCCCGGGGTCACGCAGACTTCGCCCTGCACTTTATCCAATAATCTCACAGAATATAGGCTCGGATATTCCAAAAGATCAATGTCATTAACAAGGAGGCACAGAACGCATTTGATTATGGATGTAATTAGTACAGGCTTGAGGGGACTTGCTCCTATACACAAAGAGGCAAAATCCATTTAGTATCAAAATTGCCTTAAAAATGGACACCACTCTGAGATCATTTTTGCAACTGATGACCACCATAATCCAATTAGTATCACTAATGACATGGAATTAGGGCTCATATACATAATACTCATGTCTAACTTTGACTGATAGAAGAAAGCATTAAGTGTGGCTGAAAGCAAGACATGTTCCAAGTTGTGGTGAGAGGGTTCAGTTTACTGTCACCACACTGTAAAAAGAACTCATACAGCAATTTAGTGGAATCAACCAATCTTTTCTCATTAACTTAATGTAAATATACTAGTTTTATATTATAGATTTATATTATATTATATTTTTTGAACGTCATTAAACTTAGAATTTCAAGTATTTATTTTTCAGAACACTTAAGAAAACAGGAGTTCTCCTGACTTGAAGTTTATTAACTTGAAATGATGACTTGAATGAATGTGCTGTACAAAGTTCAACCAACTCATGAAATTAAGTTTCTAAAGAAACATGATCAGCAAACTTCCCAACATGCATTGTGTGGGTGTTAAAACTGTCATGCTGCTCTTCTTTTTTTTATAGTTTGAAGAAAACATATATGATGAAATTTTGCTGTGTGTCTAATACAGTTTAAGTTACACTGCAACAACAAAAAAAGATTAAAAAAATGCAAAATGTCAAGGCAACTTACTTAAATAGATTTTTGAGTTTCGAGTGCAACGCAGACTCTTAGGTTTTGAAAAACGTTTCACTAATTAATAATGTGATTTACTTTTCATAAGAATAAGGGTTAATAATTTAATATTTTTAGTTGCAACCATTTTATTTTTAACCACCCAAATACATGACAAATTACATTCACAGTTAATTGTGTTTTTTTTTTTAATTTAATTAAATTTTTATTTATTTTTTTATTTTTTTGAGGAATGTCTAAAACTCAAGGCTTAAAGTTTATCTGAAGAAGAAAAGTAAGTTCCTGCCCCCTTAGAGGCGACAGGAGCAACTATAGCTGTAAGTTTATTTGTGTGAAATGAAGAACTGACTTTTCAAACTGAGAAAATGGAAAAGGAGATTCTGTAAAGTTTCTGTAATGTTTGTCAGAGTGCTTACTGAACATATTTTTTCAAGTACAACTGAACTGGTAAAAAAGTTGGTTAGAAAAGTTTGGTCTTTTTGAATCATTATAAAACCTCAACTTGTCTTTCCAAATTCAGTCACTTAAAATTTTAAGGCAAGCACTTACTTTTTTTTAAGTAAAACAGTTTTTTTACATCATTGCATATTTTTTTTTAAATCTTTGGGAATTGAATTTGAAGTCATCCCATGAAGTTTATTTGTTTATAATTATTACAAAATTACCTCAACTTGTCTATTCAAAGTCAGTCATCTTAAAATGTTGAGGCAATCCTTAAAGTTAAAACAAATAGTTTATTTTTACAGTGCAGGCGGAGTCTGTAATCGGTAATGTCGGATTAGGTGCTTGTCTGTTCTTTGCCAGTTTAGCTACCTGTGGAAAAAAAGGCAGTCCTATTGGGCAAGTGTCTCTGAGGACCTGTGAAAGGTGACACTGTGGATGCTGCATTAAGAGGATGAGCTTTTAATAATTCTGTCACAGGGCCGGGGAATATCAGGCCAGGATCACTTTACAGCCCAGCTGAACTGAACATCCAGCCATCTCTCCAATGAGAGGCCAGCCTCATTAAAACTCTGTCCCCTGCTGACTTTATCTCTGCGTCATCAGATCGCTCTTCCCTCCTCCGTTTCTTTCTCCTTTTTTTTTTTTTTTTTTTTTTGTCTCCGGAACGGTCTCCGTCAGCTTTTTGACATCACGGACACACCTAGAGGCGTTGCTGTCCATCAGCAATGCACCGGTGTCAAGCAACTAGGTCAGCCACATCTCGGGCGAACAATAACTTAGCGGTGATGTACAATTTAGAAACCTCCAAAATCAGTTTGAATCAGACATCACGCACCAGTGAGCCTTTGTAATACCTGCTGTAGTCATCAAGTTAAAGATTTAGACACAATAAGCTCTGCGGTTTTCTGCTAATGTAGGTAGAGCAGCAACACATACCTCTTTATTGAGAACAATCTTGGCTTCCAGTGGAAACCTGTTGCAAGGGATGTGAAAGGGAACAGACAAAATGACAGGACTGAGGAGAGTTTCTGTGGCTTGTATTGGATTGCATTGCCCTGAAACTCAAGCCCGTGTGGTAACAGGGTACAGCCACTTAAGATGGCAAGATAGCCACGATGATGGACAGTTTAATTTTTTATATAATATCATCAACGGGTTATACTTTGCAGTACGGAGAGAGGGGGACAGAGCTTAAGTTTCCAAGTGTAAAACATTCTATAAAGTTGCTTAATGGAGGATAAATATTCACTCGGGGTGAGATTAGATTTTTTTTCCTACTTTAATTTAATGCCACAGCCTAAGGTAACTAATAATCACTGCCACACATGGTTCAAATGTCTGACCTCATATAAATTTATAGGCAGCAACAACTAACATGTAGCCGGTGTACATGTGTACTTTGAATGTTAACAAAACTTCCCATACTTCATCAAACATCTCATAATACTCAATTACAGGTCTGTATACGTCTTGTAGATTAGAGGACCTCAGCACATGATGGAAAAAAGGAGGGGGAGGCCTGCTGCATAACGTCTAGCTGATTTTGCTTTATAGAAGACTACTAAACCGCCGTAAATGCACACATGCTAAAATCCTTCTCTGTTTTCCATCAAGCTGCTGTGTAGTGGCTATGTTAAATGTAGGTGGTAAGCTCATATATCTAATTATACAATAGCCAAACATTTTTTGTTAATGAAATGGAAGGAGTGTAATTGAAAACTTCAGCATAATTATTGCTTGGTGAGTGGCTGGCTTCGGAAAATTGCACGTGTAGGAAGAGGTCTCAGCAGGGGTACCCATGACTTATGAATCGAGCCATTTCAAAAATCCTTACAGCGTGGCATGTGTGCGCTCACATGCACATGCCCTCACACGTTATTATCATTATTATGATTCTAAAACAGGCAGACAAAAACAGCAACATTACTTAAAGAGTGAGGGGATTATACAAAATGAACCCTTACCATTGTTGGGAGTGGTATTTCAGAAATGTGCTCTGATACAGTGACCTGTTAAAAATGGAGTCAGTAATCTAATCCAAGTATCACAGTATTTAAGTAATGTGTTACTTGATTACTTCCTGTTATTTTTGGATTATCTCAATACTGAATTTGTTGAAATTTTTTAGCCTGATATAATAAGTTTGTTGTTGTTGTTTGTTGTTGGTTAAGCTATTCCTTCCTCTGTTGTGGGTAAATCCATGTTTAAATTAATAACGGTAATTATGCACTTTTAAATGTGCGTTGTTAAAGTTGTGATTCACAATTCACACTCAAGTGAAGTAACAAAACTTATTCTGGGTTCTTGTCTTGTGTTTTTACCCACACACCATCACTGTCACCAGCATCACCACCTACAGTCCCAAAATATGTTTCAGTAATAGTGTAGGAGTAGTAGTAGTACTACCAGGTTAGCAGGCTAACTGGATTTCTGTGCAGCAAATGTTAGTAGTTGGTCTGTCGGTTAATACTGCAAATAATATCAGTATCTGTTTCTGATTATGTCTTTTAATACAGTTGTCTTTTTTGTATCCTAATTACACAATTACATCCAAACTGCTACTCCTCAAACCTGATGCTTTCCGCTCTGAATATACTGTTTCACTTTTTAAAAAAGCAAAAAACAACCTAGTAGTTTTTTCTATATGCAGGGTATGTAATGGGTTAAAAAAAAGGTAAGGATATGGATAACTTGGGACATCACCTCATACGTCCTTGCACTGAGAAACCAGAGCAGCCAAGACACATAAAGCCAGGTCAGAGCGGCTTGGCAGCCGCGCTAACAATGTTTGTCACAACTGCCCTCTTTCCATCCCAAGCTCAAATGAGAGAAGTCAGAGAAATATGGGATTACCATGAGTTATTTATGACGCTGAAACCCAAGAGCCCCCTTTATGAAATCATCTCTGCTGATTGGGTGTTCTTTCGTCGTGCAGCATCTGATATGATTTCAAATGGTTTAACATCAAAGTCGCTTGTGTAAAGTATGAGTAGTTTTGCACACGTTCAATCAAAATACAGATCTTTATCGGCATCATGCTGATTGACATGAGCGGAATGTTGTGAAACAGATACTGTGGCTGTCATAGTCATTATGGATTTTTCTGTTTAAAGATACAGCTAGGAGAGGAAAAAAGAGCCATGTGGCCGTTACACTGAAATGTTTCTTTAGCCAGCAGAAGTGCATTGGATTCAGAAAATTGGCTCAAATTGACTTGGGGGGGAAAGGACAACCTTTTGAACTGTTAACTTTAATACTTCTTTGAAAAGAATCTGAAATGTCAGTGATAAAACTAGATTTTACTGATCTAAAGTGTATTTACAGTATATTTGCCCATAGTTACACCATGTTACGGGACTAAAACGTGTTAAAGCTATAATATGTAACATGCATATGTTATATATTTTGTGGGTTGTGTATTAACCAGAGATATATGTCGCACACGTGAGAGAGTGACAAACTTACGACAAACTTACTGGACCTTAACTATGTTATGTAACTACATTTGACATAACTCACATGGCATTACACATGTAGTTTATGTTGTAAAACAGTTGTGGTTTGGTTGGGTTTAGGTACAAAAAGTACTTGGTTAGGTTCTGGCAATACAACTACTAAGTCAGGGTGAGTAAAAGATTGTGGTTTGGGTGTCACTTGCACTACTACATAACACATGTGACATTACACATGTCTTTTACATGTTTACATGTGACCGAGGTGATGTGTCAAACGTCATGTTCATGACATAATTTTAAATGACTCAAAACTTAAAATTACTACATTTACTTTTTCTTTCACACAGGACTTGAACTCCTCCTCCTGGGTAAAAGCCCTATGCTTGTTTGAGCCATCCATTTGCCACACCTACTACAAATGAGGACTTTCTCGCTCCTTATACTTCTCCTGTTATACTTACTTCATCCGCTATAAGCGCCACCTAACAATAAATGGGCCTATTAGTCGAAATAAGGCGATTGCACTTTCAACCAATATGGACATTTTTCTGGTGAGGATAAGTTGTTTTAATCAACCATGTCCGCTGTTTAAAAGTAAAGATAACAAGAGACTCCAAGCAGCAGAATTTTCATATTGTGCATTTAATTCTCATAGCTGTATCAAAAGAATGGCAGCTTTGTTGTTGTTTATACTCAATAACCAGGCTCGAAAACCTACACCATGCAGAGAACTACACAAGGATACGATCAATGGCAGTCCATAGTTAATGAACTTTCTGACCTTTAGGAAAATGTACGCTGCTTAACCAGATTCTGCGTATTTAATAATTCAGTTAGAGAGTAGGAGAGCTTAATAGAGGAGCATCTCTCACCCAGTATGGTCAGGGATATCATTTTGTCCAGAGACAACAGTTGACATTATATTGCTGTGGCCAACAGAAGCAAAAAACTCATTATGGAGGCATCCATTTGCGTGGGTTTTAATAAAAAAGACAGAATGAATCTTAGGCACTGGACTAATGGGAAAATCTATGCGGACAACTAAACTCCCAAATGAGGGTCCTTGACATTTGAAGTCATTAGTGCGGAGATTGTGGTCAGTAAAGTGAATCTACATGTATGGACATTATGGCTTTAAAGAAAGTATGTGGAAGAAGTGGAGGCGGGGAATGGAGAGGAGATACTACAGTAGCTTGATCTGCCATTGAGATCTTCTGAATGGGAGATCATAGGTGCATTATTGATGAGTCTCAGTTTGAGTTTCAGCTCCAGAGGAAATGATAAGGTGTAATGCAATGGTCTACTGTGATCATGGACAGCTTTGTCCTACATACTGTATTGCAGGCTGGCAAGGTGGCAACCTGTGGCAGCACCTCTCTTTTTTTGTCACGTTTTATGTACTTATTTTGACTATGGTGATTAAACAGTTATATGGTGCCTGGTAGCCACAATCATTTCCAGCTCCTCAACCTGTTGCATGTGTGTCAAAGAAAAAGTACAGGATATTCTTTTTCCCCTGTAGACTTGATTGACTAGTCTGGAATATATGAAAAATAATGTTAAATCACTACATTGACTGTTTGGCTTTGGTCCACTGGTCCTCTTGTCCAGAAGAATATGATAAGAGCATTGGAACTAAAATCCCCTCTTCACCTCTGAAGATGTGCATGCTAACTCTTTAGCCTTGTCTCTTAAAGTCTATGAAAAGGAAAAATTACTTTTTCCTCTAAACATTATACAAATTATACATGTTAGTTGCTGAAAAGTACTTAATTTTGAAATTAGATCAGTAGTTATTCATGATTTCTGTGTTCACGATGTTTTTGGCGGACCTGAAATGTGGCTCAGTGACGTACTGGAGCCATTGTCCTCCTAACAATTTATAAACCCCAAAGGTGACACACAAATGACACCACCTACCACCCTTAATGATCAGTTCTGAATGTACCTCAAACGAGTTGCTCAGTCCAAATCAGCCTGGTACTTCACTTTAGCTCATTTCAGTTCCAACAACCCCACACAGAAGGAAGAAAAAATACCATCCTGTCACCGTCCTCTGGCTCTGGTGTCTTAAACATATCTGAACGTATCCAATAAATCCGCTAGACTGAGTGTCCATGTCATGTTTTCATGTTGCTGAGATTTAGCAAATAAATTATTAATCTTCTGAAAATAAATCGAGCCACACCAAAAAAAGAGATGTCATCAACTTCAAGTAAATATGACCAGGAGATCCTTTTACTTAAGATAAAAATTACATACCTGGTTGCAGCCAATACTGAGAAAGAGAGAAGAACTGAGAGTTTCGCTGCTTGGTTCAGGAGTTGAATGTACCACAGTTTGTAGAAGCAGAGGAGTCATGTCAGTGAGCTGATTGACCTGCTGCAGCGGCTGGCTGTAGGTAAGATGTGTTATATGAGTTCAGCTGTATGCAGTGCAGTTCATTGGACAAGAGGAGGGTCGCCCAGTTGGAATTTTAAACAGACATTTTCTGTGGACTGTTGAAGTTTGATACACACCCCATCATTATATTAAACCTTGTTTACCATTCCTCCCCACACAATTTTAAATTGTTTTCTTTGCAGTTTTTTGGCTTTCTTATTATACAAAACAGAGTTTGATAGAATGTGTGAAACAAGCGATCTGCCATGTTGAATGTTTTGGATGTGATGTTGTCATCAACATGCAGTTTGACTGGCCAGATTTGTTCATGCCAGAAGCAAAACTTCAGAAAATGGGCTTAGAATTTTAATAAGTCATTTACATCAAATAGACAGATGTCATTGTATAATTTTATACATGTTTTCAGTGGTATTTAGTGTTGCTTAATGTTGGATTGTTCATTTGACTTTGGAAAAATACTTCAGATGTTATTTCGTTACACCTTCAAATCACAGGCCAACCGGTCTTCACATACACTTGTAATTGTCACCCCCCTCGGCATTGCATACTTGAGCAACACTACATGAGAAGGAGTGATGAATGATTCCTACCCGAAAACTTGTCCAGAAGATAATGACAGCTCTTAAGATAATCTGTACAACAGGACAACTTCAACCTCAACGTGCTACCAACGTAAGTGAAGCAAGACAGTACAGCCCTCAGGTAACATGACATTATCAGCACTCGTTTATACTGTTCCTCTCCTTTAACATGTCCTTAATTTTTCTGCTGATGCTGTTAAAATGAGACTTCCCTTTATGAATCTCTAAAAAGCAGACATTCAAACTCTGAACTCGAAAAGTTCTTCATTTTATGTATATATGAATATGAATATATGAATATGAAAATGTTATTGCATGAGGCCAATTGACTTTTGGTTGCACAAGGCACACGAACCCTGGGCTTCTGGGTAAAGGTGCTGTTTTTTTTTGTTTTTTGTTTTGGCTCACCTATCTTCTCCATAGGAGTACTTTCTCGCTTTTTACACTACAGCACATTACACTGAACTTCCTTCATACCAACACTCAGGGGTGCCTATATATGAGTCACAGAGAACTGTGACAAAGCATCAGTATTTGACAACCCTGGAATGAGAACAGGCTGCACGGGTTTGTCCTCATACTGCATGCCAGAAACATATAGTGTTTCTGAAACAGTTCCTCACAACACAAAGTGTCCCACTAAGCCCAGTTGTTTAAGTGGAAGGCTTTTGATGCACAGTGTATATGAAATGAAGAGAATGAGCAATGCCAAAGAGGAAAGGGGGAAAACAATCTGCCTCCTTAGCCAACTTGATTGTTATTGCACAGTGCTTACGGTGTTTTCTGGGCCTGCACATGTAATCAATACCTGCAGGCAATTTTAAGCGTGATCAGTTTGGATGGATTATTGCTTGGCAGGAAGGCTTTCACATTGATCCTCTCATCATGTCAATCACTGACAGTGACAACTCTGAACTCTTCAAATTCCATACATCAGCAAGTAGTGTTCACAATCTGCCTGCATCAAAAACGGCACGAGTCAAGAGGGTGTTGCAGGACCTGCTGAGGCTGAGATTCTTATAATATAATGCACACTGGGATGCATTTCTAGGTCCAGTGCAAATTCAGCGCTCTGCATCTTTCATTCGTATGTATAGTTTTGTTTTCATAGCAAAAACAAGGGCCAAAAGACTTACATTGTAATTTTTGCAAAAAAAAAAAGGAGTAAAAACAACAGTATGCAACACTATTACCAAATCTGTGATGACTTAAATAAGGCTGGATATAACAAATGTAAAGAGAATACTCACTATGTGTATAGTCAGCATGTGATAATGGAATCTCTAAAAATTTGAAACCTGTGATCAGCATTAAATTGAGTTGTTAAAATAATAACAGCTGTATGTTAAGCTCCACATGTTAACGTTTGATTTCAATAGGAACAGAACAAGAGCCCTCTCTGCCATATTTGTTAAGTGCTACTGCTGGAGTAGTTTTGCATGCCTTGCCTTTATTCGTTCCTGCAGCTACTAGCGGGGCTGAAATCTCATCTAATGAAGAGCAGATAGCAGAGACTGGTTCAAATCAGTGTTGGGAAACTGGGGCTGGCTGGTGAAACACAGAGTGAGTTGTAATATCCTCAATTTCTCCCAGCTGGGGCAGGCTAGAAGCATGTAACTGATAGTGTCCGCATGCATATTTTACACTACAGGCCAGGTGTAACGTTTCAGCACTTGCAAGGAGCTGAACAGATTTGACAAAGTAGGATACATAGGAAATTAGCATATATAGACTGAAACTGCCAGCATTTTATGGCCAAAACCTACCTGATGTGGTGTAATCTGCTAAATTGTTTTTCTACTAGCATGTTTGCATTAAAAGGATAGTTTGGATTATTTTAAGTGGGGTTGTATGAAGTACCTATCTACAGTCAGTGTATTAGCTACGGTAGTTGGCAGCCTGCAGGCCCCCAGTTTGGAGAAACTGAGAGGGGCACCAGCACAGAAGTGAAGCAGGTACTGCTATGGACAGAGTCAGCAACAAAAGGTATTTTAGTGACTTAAAAAAAAGTCCATGTAAAAAAAATCAATATCAGACAACCTTTTCTGATGGGAAACTGCTGTTACATGAGGCAAATATCGCTCTTTCCAAATCAACCAAACTCTGTGGACGAAATCAGTCATTTTACCTTGCTGATCACACTAGATAAGGGTCTGCTGTTGCCTTGATGTGTTAGTTATTGTGTGACTTGCTTTTTTGAAATAATAGTTTGGATTGACAGATGTCACACAATAACAGAAACAAACCAATGGATCAAGGCAGCAGTATACCAGCATCTCCCACATTCTGTGGGGTAAAATGATTGATTTCGGCAATGGAGTTTGGTTGGTATGAAGAGAGCGATATTCAGCTTAAACAACAGAGCTTTCCTGTTGTAAAAGGCTGTCTGTTGATAATCAGTCATATCATGGTGAAACTATTCAAAATATAGCATACACTTAAACTGATATTGATTTCTTTTTAGGTAGGCCTAAAAGACCTTTTGGTTTTGACCCCATCCACAGCAGTATATTGCTTAGCTTCCTCACTTGTTCTCCTTTCTACTTCTCCAGACTGGGGGAATGTCAATCACCATCTACTGCAGGTAATACACTGATTATCAATCAGTAGCTCATACAACCCCATATCAAATAATTTGACCTATTGCTTTAAGTAGCCATGTTTATTTCAGAGGAAATCTGTGCACTGTCCATATTGCTCACCTTAACCCAAAGACATTCCATGTCCTGAGTAGTAGAGAATAAGTGGCGAAGAATCCACTTAGAATAAAAGGTTTCTCCACCAGCACTTTCTGCATGGATTTTTGTTGCTTTCTGGCTATGTTTATAGTGTGACTGGTTGGTCGGAGTGAGAAAATTGCCCGAAAAAACAGCAGTTCCTTTCACTCTGTGCTTTTCTAAAATGCAAACCGTTTGCAATCATTGAAAGTGATCCACTCTGCCAAAAAACAGTTCAACCTTCAGCTGCGCACCTTGCAGTCACTTTCCATTTCTCTTACATGGAAAAAGTTACTGGAAATTTTGAACAAACCATTGCACATACATTTTGCAAACAGCCAAAATCAGGTCTGCTCAAAGCACATTCTGAATCAAAAACTTGCTCAACATGTTCTATTTTAAGGTGCTGTATTTTAGAAATTAGACATTACATCAAAGTTGGTGTGTGTCTGACATGGCTTCACAAAAGAAGGAGGTTGAAAAAAAGTCAAAGGAGTGGATCATGATGCACATAACAACACTGCAATTACTGGCAACTCTATAGGCCCATACACCAATAACACAGTTAAACTAGACGATTAAAGCTGAAATAAGTCAATATTTATCATTGCATAACTCAATTGCAAAACTCCATTTTCTCATAATGGCCTCTGATAATGAGGAAGCTCTCCACGGTCACGTGACCGAAGTGGAGCCTAATCATTGGACTGTTACAGTAAGTCATGACAGTTTATTGGCATGGAATTCCATAATGGCCCGGATCAATAGCAACCCAGGAGGCTTTCCTCTCAGCCGGATTTGACACATTTGAATAAGTGCCGCTGAGGGGGAGCCGGCTTGTGTTGAGACGAGTCAATCCCTCAGCGAGCAACGACATGTTAACCAGAGTGATATTCATCTGCCGAGGAATAATCCCAGGATGAAACAAACTGCAACAGCAGGTACCGAACCCAATAAGAACCCTCAAAACTTTCCCGCTTCAAGACAGGGGTGATCGTCAAAAGCCACGAAAACAGTTTGAACAAATGATACCCGTACGTACGGAGAATAAGAGATACAATCAGGCTCGTGCCCTTCTCACCCCTCCTCCTCCTGTGAGATCTCTGTGTTGGGAATAGAATAATATAAGGCTTGAGGGAGCAGGTTGTGAGATAAAAGGCCACATCACAATGATG
The DNA here is from genome assembly GCF_056507025.1 of Lutjanus erythropterus. Classification (NCBI taxonomy): domain Eukaryota; kingdom Metazoa; phylum Chordata; class Actinopteri; order Lutjaniformes; family Lutjanidae; genus Lutjanus; species Lutjanus erythropterus. Next base: position 11,579,833 of record NC_139325.1, read on the forward strand.
ATCTCTATCGATCGGCAACCTTGGGCACACAGAGGAGGTCCGGCATTTGTCACGTCGAAGCTGAACCCAATAGCTGATCCACGCCGCTCTCTGATGAATTGGCCCTGTTCGCCAAGTTTGTTTAATTGATGACGTGTTCCCTTTCAGGTGGACCACCACTATGTCCCACGCATTCATTGATTTTCCAAAACAACCCCCGCCATTCTCTGAGCTTTCTTTTTCCCGCTTTCTTTAAGCACCTAACTGCAAAAGATAAACCCAACCCCACCTTGACTAGGCCGCGACAGGAGTGTCCTTCAACCTGCGTCTGACCAGCCAGTTGGACTTGAACATGAATATACAGTACAGTGCCTCTTTGTTAGTATAGAGGCCTTTGAGGTGTATCAACTTAAAAGTATTATGAGAAGTGAGTCAAAGTCAAAGGGGTTTTCTCTGCTCAAATTCCTCAAAGAAGAGATGGAGGAAAGTTGTATGTACACATAAAGGCACACAAAGCAGTTTTGTTTTCAACTGTAGGGGATGTAGGGGAGACTAGGGATGATTGTAACACTTTTTGTTTGAACATCAGTAACTTGTTTGTGTGAGATTTCTCAGACTCTGATATGTGGTATCTATATGTGTCTGCCACAAATAAAACTCACTTGAACATCTACAGTGCAATCATAGAGGATGTGAGTTTTTGTCAAATACAAAAAGTTTTGTTGTTCTGACCTACTCCACTACTTGAGTGATTTGTAAAACTAACTAGGGACAGACATAACAATGAGAGGTAATGTGCTGAATTAAAGACCACAGTATCTGAATTATGAAAGAATGCTGAAGAATTAAGAATAAATAGTTCTAAATAAAGTGAACAATTTAAAGGTACTGCAAGGAACTTTAATCATTGCTGGTTTTGGGGCCCCTGTGGACAAAAGCGGCAGTGTTCCCACCAAAATAACCACAAAATATAATGGAAAAAAATATATTTATCAAAACAAATACCTCCTTGTGCTTCTTTTTAACTTTCTAATGTAAATTTTGCCTGGAAAAACGTAAACACAGACTTGTTTCATCTGATTTCAAGGAGAATCCAACCCTGTGTTAGCCATTAAGAAAAGCTATATAGAGACAGCCAATTTTCTCATTGATGGTCTTGTTTGCTTGCTCACATATAGGTATCAATATTAAATTAAGACAGGCTCATAACCAGTTAAAAACTCCTTGTAGTAGCTTCAAATTGACAAAAAAAAAAAAAAAAAAAAAAATCGACGTACACTTGATGCAAGTGTTCATTTGTGCAGTAATTCTCCTCATTTTAATGAACTGTTACAACTATCCCCACCCCAAGCAGCAATTACATAGCTAACTATTGTAGTGTAGCATATGGGCTTGAAGGTAGCATTAATAATAAAAAGCATCAAGCTAGAGAAAGCTGATACTTATAAAAATAATTGACTCTCCCAAGTCCTGCCCCTTTTTGCTCTGTGCTCCAATAACAGTTAAGCAAACTCCTTTTCTTGTGAAGCTTAGGTTAGCAAAATGATACCTACCTAACTAGTTAATTGTTGATGTAGATTAGTTTGCTAGTTAGCTAGCATTTTATTAACATTAGATAGCTAATATAAAATTTGAATGAATGACATTTTTACTGGTCTCCCAGCAACGTCTTTTAACCATCTTCAAAATGTGTTTTCTTTTCAACATAGATGTGATATAGATAAAGTTGAATGAACATAGAGAAAGTTGATCGTGGTGCCAAACTAAGGTCATTGGAACACAGAACAAATAGGGTGGGGCTTATGAAATGAAATGTGCTAAAACTTTACTTTCTTAGCTGTAAATTAAAAAAAAATCGCAATGTTGTGACAAAAACCGTTGCAGCACTAAATGCAATTAAAACTCAGGTTTTGTGACTTAAATTAATAGTGATGTTTTCCTTTCACACTCTCTCAGCCCTCTGTGGTGAGTGGCGTTAAATGTAGGCTCTAATAACCGCCGACTACTGTTGGATGCATGCAGCAGAGTGCATTAAAATAATTCTGATGTGAACTGGTAACCACAGGCATCTTCTTTTGGTGAGCCATACCAAACTGTTGATCCCTCACTGTACCAAACTGTTAATGTTTCAAAATGCTCACCAGGCTAAAGTGCACCACGCCTCAGCAACTCTCAACAATCCATACAGGAAAGAATTTGAATTTGTAAACCACACAATCCTATTCCAGGGGATCTGGAGTGCGTAACTTTGTCATCTTGAGAGCCTGCATGAAAACTAACACTTGCTGGAGCAGCCAAGCAACCAGTCAAGCGCTATAGGTAGGCAGCTTTTGGCCATCAAAGGGAAATTCCAGCCTAATGGGGTTTCAGAGTTTCCAGTGTATGCCTCTACCATTCGCAGAGAACAGTGATTACCTGAGGAGTGTTATCTCACACACATGCACACACACCTGTCACACTCTCTTGACTTTGCAGTCTGTACTTCAGGTGGATGCACATGCTTTTTAGACAAGCAAAAGTGAGCGTGGGAGTGAGTGTGACAGTAGAATGAGCATGAGGCTGAGTTTGCGGCATCATTATGGGACTTTGATTTTAAACAAATATAAAGGATAGCTAGCGAAGCACCCCAGCAAGCTATGGATTGACTCAAGAGCTGAGACACTGAAGTTAAAAAAAGCAAGAGAAGCAGCAACAACAAAGGCAGAGAAATTGTGCAAAAAGGCACACTTTTGGATTTAAAGCACCTATCTCAGATCCCAGTGCCTTGAGAATGGGATTGGATTACTGTCGGTTAGATTTACTCCTGTGGCTCTTCGCCACTACATCATCGTAGGGCCCCCTGCCTCTGGATCAATGGGGATATTTACTGCGCCTGTTTCAGGGAGACTTTCACAGTAGGCAGGCATTAAACAAACAGCCGACAGCCCCGTCCCAATGATGGCCTGTCTGTTCACACTGTGCCATGCCCAAATGTCACACATATTCACTTCAAACAGGTAGCACACAAACACGAGTGAAGTGCAGATAAAACAAAAAAGGGCCAAGCAATTTGCTCCTTGTGCTGAACAAAGAGGAAAGCTGCCACATTTCATGAAAAGGGAAAAAAACATCCATGAGAAATGGAAAGGCATGTTATGCTTACTTTTAGACAATTAGCATTGTAGCCTTCTCTAAAATTATACTTGTTAAAATCCTCTTAAATGGACACACCTTAAATAATTCCTTGTCTGCCTTCCCCTGGTTGCTCATAAACGTTGTTTTTAACAGTAAAATGAAATTGCACTTCACATGTTAGGCATTCCATTGTAGTGTATTGCTCAATGGAAAAAAGAATCTGGTTAACATGGTGAAGTCTTGTTATGGAAATAACAATCCAACAGTGTCATATTTATAACCTCATTTAACCCCATGTTGAGCTGGCAAGGCATCATAATTGAAATCACTTGAGGTAAAACAGCCCTCCTTCACAGAGTATCCCTATGATGAGCAAGAGCCTATTGAATTATATTATAAATTTGAGAAGAATTGCCATTTAGAGTGTCAGACAACAGTCTTTACATGCATGCATACTGGCTGTCTGCAAAATCATTTGCTAAATGCAAGCGCATGAGTCGAAGAACGAGGGGAATGTATGTTGTTCCCACTCAGATATGAGCAAAATAAGTGCCTTAATAGAGAAAAACAGTCAGTATGAAATTTCTTCATTACTTGACAATTCCACTGACTAAGCCTGTGTGATCAGCTGACAGTGCAAAGTCAAACAATGGGCTTACAAACGGCAGCGTGCATTACCGAATCAGCCCCGAGAGCTCCCGAGAGCAGACTGAACTCTGATTCATCAACATGACAAGCAAAATGTGTGTGGAAGTCAAGAGAAAAATAACAGAAAAACAAATACTTATGGCTCGGTGGTGAAAGCTGATGTAAGCTGGACTTTGACTGACCAATCATCACTTACAGTAAGCTGCAGTGGATAATGTGCTGTTTGGCCTGCACTGTAAAAATCAGACAGGAACTTGGAGTAATCAACTAATCGTTTCTCATTAATTTAACATAAATATTTATGTTTAATTTAATCAAGTTAATTAAACTTGTACTTCTGTGCAGAAACTTATAAGCACAAGTTCTTCTAATCTGAGGTCTTTTGACTTGAAATGACAAGTTGAATGAATGAACTTTACAAAGTCCAATCAGCTCATTAAATTAAGTTTTTAAAGAAATGTGATCAGCATATAAGCAGACTTCCCAGGATGCATTGTATAAGATTTTAAACTCTCCTGAGATCCTTCATTTGTATAGTTTGAAGGAAACATTTATGATGAAAGCTGTGGCTGTTTCTTTTGACAATAATGAAAATACTATAAACCATGGTGAAGGTTAGTACTGAATTTAGTGGCATTGCTGGAACAAAGAAGCTCCAGGAGGAACAGCTGCAGCTGTTTTGTGAAATGAAGAACTCACTTTTCAAACTGAGAAAATGTAAAAGGGAATCAAATTTGTTTGTGATGTTGGTCAGTGTGAGTGAAGAGTTGTTGGTTCAACTTAACTTATTGAACATATTTTCTCAAGGACATCTGAATTAATATAAAGTTAATTTGACTGGAGAAGTTGACTTGTTTTGAATAATTTACCTCAACCTGTCTTTTCAAATTCAGTCAACTTGAAATTTTAAAGGAGCAATATGTTATAACTGCATATCCAAAAATGAGTACTGGATCTCTAACAGTGAGTTGGTAAATTAATAGGTTAAATCCTATTTAATTTATCTATGGTTGGAGAGAGTTGTCTATCCCAGCCCTCCCTCCCTGGCCTCGAGGAAGCTCTGGCAGGATGCACGAACGCTGCAGGAGTGCAGGACAAGCGCAACATAAATTGACAATAACAAGCTGTTATTATTTGTTATGTTATATTGCTCAATTTAACCATTATAACCGTTATAAACATCTACTCCTCCTTAATGATTATTAATGATTTCTTAACAGACTAACTCATTCAATGAACAGTTGGCATTGAATTGAACTCACTAATTTGAAAAGGTGAAAGGTTGCTGTCAGAGCGAGTATTTTAATTTAACATGTTTCCTTAATTTTTCTGACCTATCATAGTCATTTTATGATTTATTACTGTAAATACATCACAGATTTCTCATTACACAGCCTGGATTTACTTTTTTAAACTTTAAAACAAACAGTTTAGTTTTACAGTGTACAGACTTTCCAGTAGGACTCATGCTGTACATATAATGCATTGTTCTATACATACATTTTTGCTGCGTTAAGCTCAGGTAATTATCATGTCTACCAGCTGTAGTGCAAACATTTCAGCTGTTCAGAAACACCTGGTAAAAACCCACCAGGCATTTATTGGAATTGACGGGATGAGTGAAAACGGAGAAAATTTTGAAATCAGATATTCTGATTTGTTGTTTTGGAGTGACTTCAACTATTTTATTTTTCCCTCCATGAATGATTTATTGCCATGTTCTACAGACTGACATGAAAATGAGTTTAAAGTCATGCTAATCTTACTTTATATAGCGAGGAATTTGCGATCAAGGCTTTAGTCAAGTGGATCACATCTGCCAGTCCAGTTGCCACAGATAAGCATGGAAAAAAAAACTCTTTTGTTCTCAGTGATTAAAGTTAACATTAACTTTCATCTTGCACCTGATGCGGCTGCATGTTGTTCACAGCAGGGACTTTTTTTCTTCTTCATCTTTAAGAATATTAGAAGTTATCTTGTTTTGTCTTTTTTATGTTTGAGAAAGTGAGAACACGGGTATTTGTGTGAGAATGTGAGATTGTGTGTGTTTGCGGAACTTTGCACACATGTGTACCATGTGTCAAGTGCACCGGGGGGTGGTGAATGCTGGGAGGAGGCCACCATCGCTTTACCGTTCTCACACACACACACATACACACACACACACACACACACACACACACACACACACACACACACGCGCGCACGCACACACAATGATTTCACTGAATCCCACACAGCGTACGCTACAACCCAGACGCAGCACTGTCTCACACGTCTACGCTGCCACAACAGCCCAGGAAGGCATCTTAGTTATGAAATGAAATATCTTGGCACACTGCTTGACAAACACAGATTGTCTCACACGTTACCATGTGATTTCTTAATCTACTATTGTGTTATTTAACAGCAATAGCTAGTTTAAAGCTATTATGATTTTGTTTCATCATGGATTTCATGAGCTCATCTAAACACTAATTCTGGCTGTTAATTTTCTGTATTATAATATTTATAAAATCATAATCAATGCTGTGATTCTCCACACACTGAATATACAATATGCAGACTTTAATTTAATTTTGTCATTGTTATAGATGTAATAAACAAAATCCATTAAGAAAACAGCTTTTACCTGGAGTAATCTCATCAGTGTATTTCAGGAAAACATTAGTTTTCATAAACCAGCATTTTATACATTAACTATATATCATTAAAAATTTGACTAAAAACCTAAAATTTGTATCTGACTAATGAATATATATTATGGTTACCATGTCAGATTTTAATTGCATGATTATCGTGGCCAAAAGAATTCATGATAATGATATTATTGCAAGATAGAAATTTTGGAAAAGAAAATGCCATCAGTAGAAATGATCTTTAACTTTGTTTATTTTGTGTTTTGTTTCTTTTTTGGCAAATAAATTATGCTCAAAATATGAGTTTAGGGAGGTGGAGAGAGAATATGCAACCATAGCTGTGCAAAAACATACAAATGCAATTACACTTAATGGCCAGTGAAAAGGTGTGTGTGGGCACTGGGGGAGGGAGACAAAGACAGAACGTCAAGGAATAGAAATGATTTGAGAGCATGCAGTATGCTTAAGACATGCTGGATTATTTACACGATACCCTAGGTGTATTATTAACATATTTAGGATTTAATTTTTTAAATATCACAATTATCGTCAGTACCGGTTTGTATCAACACCTCTTGTTCTGATATGTTTAATTACATGTACAGATCAGTGGCTTTCCAGGACAATAAAGGAAGGCCAGCATAACATTAACTGCAATGAGCTGATGTTATCTCACACACACACACACACACACACACACACACACACACACACACACACACACACACACACACAGTAATAATCTAAAAACCAGTTAATCAACTTATTTTTAACAAATTAAAAAAAAGTTAATGCAGAGCAACAGCAGTAAAAGAAAATTTAACAAAGCAAGGGGTTATGGAAGAAATATTTTCCCAAGCCACCAAAAAATATCTGGGAACTGTGTTTAAAAAAGCAAAAATGGAAAGGCATATTTCTTTTCCAAATATAAACAGGCCATAATTTTTGAGGATCCAGGAATTAGGAATGATCTTAAACAGTAACTGCTATTTTATTAATAATTAATTGTAGTGTATTAATAGTGAAATGTTGCAAACAAATTTAAATAGGGATGATTTTCAAATAATTAACATAAAATTTACTTCTTTTTCTTTTTTTTTTCAAAATAAGTTTGATGCTGTGGTGGTCAGTTAGACCCACGCCACAGACCAAGATGTCCCACCTGGACATTTTCTTCTCGCCTTCTGCCTTCATCTTTTCAGCTCCAACATATTGAATAATTCTATAAATGAGAATTCGGAGAAATTTAAATAACAATAATAATGATAATGATAATAAATAGACCTTGTCATTGATTTGATCATATGTATCTGGTATTTCAATTTTAATTTATGGAAATAAAAGGGTGACAGAAAAAGGGATAAGGAAACCATTCAAACACACACACCTGTTCTCTTTTTTTTATTTAAGAAGGTTTTGATTGAGTGATGAGTTTGCACTCTGACAAGTAGCACAGATGCAATAACAGAGAACCGACTCTGCAAATTGTAGGAGTGGTACGCTGAAAACAATGAAAACAGCATGTGATAGATAGCTCAGTCAAAAGGTTAACGGTAACTCACAGACAAAACGTCTTGTTTTTAAAAAGTGCATTCACAAACATGACAAATACTCTCAACTCATGATGTCTATTTTTATGTGATACAAAATATGCATACCTGTTTTAGATTTGTCTGTATTTCTATACATAGATATTTCTTCAAAAGGATCACTTCTTTTTTCTTTTTACAAAGGTTAAAAGCAGGGTTGTGGTCATAGCAGCTTCGGATATCTCTAGCCTCTTTTCCGTGTAACGAGATACACATAGTCTCAACAGATATCCAAATAAAACCTACCATTTTCTCTGTTGTTCAACTCAAATGACATATTGTCTTTATTGAAAGAGATATTCATCAGTGAAGCCTGCAGTTTAGAAAAAAAATGGATCAATAAAATGCTTGGGCCATTAAATATATTTTTGTATACCCGCTTTTTTGTCAATATCATAAATACTAAAGACACAGGACAATATTATAAGACAATGCTGGGAGACTAAATGTAAAGATTAAAATAGTTCAAACATTATTTTTTTTCAAGTTTTCTAGTTCATGAGAAAAAAAAAATATCAGGCGAGCACAGAAACACTATACTTCAGTCTTTTCTTCAGTCTATCCACGGCCCTTTTACATTTAAAAGAGCAATCATAAACAAGGTTGCCAGACAAAGGCCAGACCGTCTTTAAACAAATCTCTGTTCTTTTCTGTTTTAGTCCTGTCCAGACAAGATGCTTGCCCATCCTAAATGAGGCAGGATCCTGGTTTTCAAAGGAATTCATAAAAGCAGTCAAACATACTGATAAAAACCAATAAGTACCATGCAAATCTTGCAAGACGACATATTCTCAAACAAGAGACAAAGTATTCTTCGTATAGGCGAAATATCAAGTGAGGAGGGAATGGGTAAAAGGCAAAGACCTCTAATCAATACTAAATACTATATTTCCAAAACCAAACAAAAAATATTTAATCTGTACATAATATAGTACGCATGAGTTCAGACTGGATCAGCAGTTTCTTTCCTTGTTGTTAGACTCTGAGTCTTTGCCAAACGCCTACCTTGGAATTATACAGAAAAGTCTTTTTAATTGATCCCAATCTCTTTGTTCTCCTCCATAAATCTGGAGAAAGGGCGGCTGGCCCCGACATCCAGACCAGCCTTCTCCATACCCGTCATGGGAGGGCTGCTGCCGGTGTGAACACGGTCCATTCCGCCCGGCATGGCTCCCAAAGAAGTGATTCCCGCACCGCCGAGGCTGACGGGCAGCTGGGTGATGCCTCCGTTCTGGATCACGGAGATCTCATTGTTCTTCATGGCCAGCCCGTTGGTGATGGCGGCCGCGTACTGGTTCCAGAAGCCCGGATCGACGTTCATGGCCCGGGCCGCCAGATCCTTCTGGAACATCTCACTGAACTTCATGGCATCCCCGCCCAGCAAGGCCATGGGATTCTCCACGGACAGTCGCCGACCCCTTCGGGCTGGAGCGTTGTTCCACATGTGTGTTCCCATGTGAACCTAAAATTAGAAGGACAATAAAAAGAAAGATCATGAGTGTGTCACAAATCTGACATCCAAGGCAAATACTACATACAAACAAACATATTATGGATGGGAATGGAGGGGAAAAGGCAAAAATTCAATGCAAAAATAAACAGGCATATAGATAAGAATTCTATCTTAGATATACTTGGAAACTGTTGGAGATTGATATGAAATGCAATGAATACTGGTGGTATAAGTCTAAAATTCTGCTTTATTATGCAAACAATCAAAAGAGACAAGAAAAGACATGGGGGGAAAGGGAGGGGCCTGCAATACTCCATTGGTCTTTAGCTAGAATCGATTCCACATGGTATGTATCTTTGGAATCAGAATGATCCCATTTATGTAAAATTCTTCTTAATGCCACATTAAACTGACTCGTACCTTCAGATTGCCCTTTGTGGTGAAAGCCCTTCCACAAATAGAGCAGGCAAAAGGTTTCTCCCCAGTGTGTGTGCGCTCATGGATTTGCAGAGCACTGGCTGAGGAGAAATTCTTCCCACACGAGTGGCAGTTGTGCTGCTTAGGAGTGCGTCGTGGAGGTGGGGGAGCCAACATGGGGTTGATACTGGGACTCATGGTGGTCTGGGGCGCTGCGGCAGGGACCTGGATGCCCATGGGCGCGTGAGAGCTGTCACTCAAAGACACTGACTTCCCGTGTCCGTTCATTTCCATTTTGATCATGTTTGATGCGGTGCTGGCCAAATTAGGAGTGTTCAGCCCTGAAAAAGAAGAGGTCAAATTAATATTAGAATACTGGCATTAAAACTCTAAAGGGGGGGGTTGCAAGCTGGGAGCCTTATATGGCTGCAAGGTAGCTGCTTGAATTTGTCAGGCGGTTAACATACAAATTATACTTCCCTGCAGAGACCCCAGTGCACTGGGCTAAGAAGACTTTATTTATTTCAACAATTAAATCAATATATTAAATCTTATCATATCAGATTTTTACTCATATATATTATTATATAGAGTAGATGTCATTGTGAATGTGTCATTTCATATAATAACTGCACATTAAATCTATATAGATATTTCATTCACATATAATAAGTTTTGTAGATTTTGCACATACTCACCTCGATCTCTGTTTAGAAACAGCATGTTGAAGTGGGTCTCCTCCTTGATAAAGTGCCTGCCAGGTTGAGTGGCAGTCAGGTCAAGGGCCCCGGTGCCTTCAGTTGCCGAAAGCGGAGATGGGGTCTCTGATTTTTCCGACTTCACTGTTGCCAAGCCAGCTGTATTGTTCTCCTGGCCATCCTCTGCTGTCATATTACCACTGCTGTTGTTATTATTGTTGAGCATAGCTGGGGACTTGGAGAGCTGGCTCTCAGAATGGCTGTGAGCTGGGGACAAATGCTGCATAGAGCCAGAGGACTCAGACAAAGCAGGACTTCCCAAGCTTTGACCTTCAACATCCCCCCCTACAGACAGGGAATCAGTGGCAAAGCAATCAGTCTCTCCTCCAAAGCTGCTGCCGTTTTGCGTAAGCTTTTGACCAAATGAGCGGGTCATGTTGGCAGTGGAGTCGATCATCTTCATCTGGTTCTCCATCGCAGCAATACTGGAGATGATAGAAGTTGGTGGGGAGCTCCCAGGTGAGTAAGGTTTAGATGGATCCACTTCTATCTCTTTTAAGTCAGGTTCATCTTCCATAGCCTGCTCCATTTCATCCAGAAGGTCATCATCATAATTACTCATCGCATCTAAGCTCTTCTCATCGTAGGAGAGGTCAGTGTCCATCTCCTGCAGGCTTTCTGGGACAGGGGTGTTGGGGATCTGGCCTCCCATGTGCATACGGATGTGCTGCTGCAAGACAACAGCATTGGTGAACTTCTTCTGACATATAGGACAAGAATGCTGAACCCGAAGTGGGGGTTTGGATCTATGGACACCAAAGTGTGTTTTCAGATTTCCCTTGGTGGTGAATGCCCGTCCACATATCTTGCATTTGAAAGGCCTCTCGCCAGTGTGGATACGATAGTGCATCTTGAGAGCACTCTGGCAACTCAGAACACGATGACAGATTACACATTGGTTTGGATCGGTCATCTTCTTGTCAATATTCTCAACAAGCTGCTGCAACTTAGACGTCTCTGAGGTTTGCATAGAGTCTAGGAGGCCTCCAAAAGGAAACTTGGCCTTGAACTGGTCTGACAGCATGGGAAGGACAGGATGAGAGACGGCACTGGAAGCAGAGTTAGGGCTAGTGATGGGTTCAGTGATCTGGCCACTGCTGGACGATGTGGTGGAAGTTACAGTAGCAGAAAGAACTACTTGAGTAACTGTGGTTGTGGTGGTGGTGTTTTCTCCTGGCCTAGTAGAGCAGCTTGGGGGCAGGAGAACACCTTCAGGTTTCAAGAGAGGAGGTGCATCACTCCCTAGGCTGGGTTTTGGGGAGGGTGAAGTAGTGGTCATGCCAGAGTCAGTAACAATATTAGGGGACAAAGATGCACACTCGCTTGATGGTGGAGATGGCCTCTGCGGGGACCTGTTGAGCGGAGTGAGGCTTGGAGACTCGCCAAAACCTATCATACTCGGCAGCGTGGGAGGCAGCTGGAGCCCGACTGAGGTGGGAACTGTGGGGAGGACAGGTTTGCTGTCCAGCCATGTGGTTACAGGTTTTTCTGGGGGCAAAGACATTCCATATGGGATGCCTGAGCTTGTGGGCACATTGTCCAGGTACTCTGGCACAGGGTAGGGGTTCATCTGAATATGTGGGTATTTCTCTTTGTGCCTCTGGAAATGTACTTTCAGATTTCCCTTGGTGGAGAAACGGTTGCCACATATGTTGCATTTGTAGGGTCTCTCTCCAGTGTGGGAACGCAGGTGGATCTGTAGGGCGCTGTCACTGCCAAACACCTTGGCACAGAACCGACACTTATGCTTGAAGAAGGGATCCTCAGAGCTGGGCTTAGTGTCAAACACAGACACGTTTGGGGGCTTCCCCTTGCGGTGCTTCATCAGAGCAGAGAGGGGGTCGAGCGCGTTGGCTGTGGCTGCTATGCTGGCCAGTGGGTTGGGGAAGATAACGCTGCTGGATGAGCTGTGAGGTATCAGCGGTAGACTGGAGGCAGAGCTCAGGAGGCTGCTGTGGCTGAGTGATGGAGGGGTGGTGGAGTTCCTGGGAAGAGCTGAGCTGCTGCTGATGCCACCACCTCCTGTTACACTACTGCTAGTGCTAATGTTGTTCGTGACTGAGGATGAGCAGGAGGGAAGCAGAGATGACAATCCAGTACCACTTGGTGGGGGAAACACCGAGTTATTTGTGGATGTGTTGGGGATTGAAGAGTTGGACGGCTGACTGCCACTTTGTGGCGTTTGAGAGAGAGGCCCTTCTATTGCTGAGGTCAGGGGTGAAGGGCCTTGACCGTTGAGAGTGGCCGGCAACCTAACAGGCAGCTGATGGACAGGAGGAGTGATGAAGTTGTGTAGTTGTAGCTGACTTGCGACAGGGGGGACACAGGAGGATACAGGCCCCTGGTTTCCAGCAGTGTTGCTGTGATGGTGGTTTAGGGCAGGCTGAGAGGCAGACTGTCTGTTCATCAGAGCCACCTGACTGCGTATTTGCTCTATCAGCTGCAGCTGGTGTATCTGCTGCTGCTGGAGGGCCATCAGCTGGTCCAGGATCATGGGAATAGCCATTGTGGAAACCCCACTGCCCGCTGCCGCCCTTACACTCTGCGAAAACTGGGCAACGGCAACGCGGGTGCCATGCAGGGTCTCCAAGGTAACATTGGTGCTTGGCATGGCGTAGCTTGTAACAGTGGAAGGGACGACATCATTGAGCTGAGGTAGAGAGCCGTCTGGCTCAGGGGATGTCACATCTCTCTCTTCATCCATATTCTTTTCCGGAGAAAGCTCCAGCTCCATCTGCTCGTCCTCCTTTTCTAGGACATTGACCCCATTTAAGGTTGCTGTCTCTGGGATGTCATCCCCCTCACCAGCAGGACTGTGATTGCCCTCCCTGGGGTCCTCGCTGTCAGCCTGCTCGCTGGGGCAGCTGGGGACAGGGGAGGGCTCTGTAGGGTACTCTTGAGAGGGGTTAGGTGTGTCCTCATTCTCATTCACTATGAGCACCAGGGGGTTTTTGGTGCAGTTCTTTAAATGTTCACAGAAGTCTGACCACTTGAAGAACTCGGCACAACACTTCTCACACACATGCGTCTCCTCACTGCCACTGCGGCTCTCATTCCCGCTGTCGGCATCATCCAGCACATCACCTCGGCCTGAAGGGAGGGGAGGGGGTCAGGGGGAGTGAAGGGGGGAAGGAAAGGAGGAGGAGGGAGCAAAAAAAAAAGAAGAATTAATGAATAAATAATCAATAAAGAATCCACACATATTTTGTAGTGCAGTGCTGCAAAGATTTAACCTTTGATTTTTTTTCTCTCTTTTAACATAACCAAAATCAATATTCTTTTTATTTTTTTTTACTCTGAACAAATTGCCCTAGTTCACCAATTCTCAAGTCCCAGGTTTGTGCATTCACACCCTCTCCATAGAGCCAGCTAATAATTTTCTTTGTGCAATCCATCAAATTATGAGGGCCTATCAATTGTGGATACTGCCGCTTAATGAAATTCCATAGAAGCTATTGATTTCCAATATTTCATACAATTCACAGCTGCCTCATCTGTTGGGTACAAATCAGGACTTTGATGGCCCCATTAGGATTCCCCTCTGCTATCAAGCCCAGTCATTTCCACCTGAATTTCAAATGCCTGGGCCTTTTCAGTTAGCATTGCAGAGGTAATACTCCAGCCCTGAGTTGCAGCAAGAGACACTTTACTGGAATATTCTTTAGTCATGATGTCAGACAAATTGTTTTCTCAAATTAAATGCAAAGATCTATTGAATCTAAAGCCCCTTACATGTTCCCTGCACTGTTCACTGTTAAATTGCAGCATTTACAAAACATGCAACCAAAATATACATATCTACAATTTCAAAATGTTCCCACTTTGAAATGTTTTTGAATTGTTTTGAAATACAAAACATGTCTGTGTTACGTCTCTCTCTGTCTCTCTGTCTCTCTCTCTCTCTCTCTTTCTCCCATGGTCTCTGAAATAAGACTCAACAAATTACATGCTAGTGCCATGGCAGCAAAGTCTCTGATTAGTTACACATGTTTAATCACAGTTGTTGGAAGCCACTTCCTCTTCCACATGCAACCATCAAGAGTCAAACAAGCCAGCGTACGATCTGAACATGGACCTAATTCACACCTGATCAAAACCATGTAAAAATGGCCTCCCCTGCGTGTTTATTTTTTGTGTTCAAGCATAGTTATAATCTACGTATGTGTGTGTGTGTGTGTGTGTGTGTGTGCGTGTGTGCGTGTGTTGTTCATGGCTGTCTACATATTTCCTTTTCATTACGAATAGGAAGTCTGCTCAATCACCGCCACAGCATCCTGCACGTACTTTATTTCAGTTTACACTCAGAGACCCAGCATATATCTGGTAATATAATTATTTACATACAAATTAAACAATTTTATATACACTTTACACTATAAAAATTGTTAGGACAATTTAATAGGCGTTCTTGCAAATAGAAGTGATTAATTACACAAAAAGATGGTCATTGCTATAAAACTAGGTTAGGTAAATGGTTCTTAGGTGAGTTAATAATTCTTTAAAAAGGGGCTCATAGCCACTAAAAGAACAAAAATAAATGGTTTTATAATTATTTGTACGGTACGTATGGGACTGTCTATCAAAACACACACTCACAAACCATCCTGAGCAAAGTAAAATCTGGGCAAAAACTAAGAACTCCACTAATCATAGGAGTGCAACTCATCTAATAGGCTTAACCAGCTTGAGCTATGAGAGAGAGAGATAAAAAGAAATTTCCAGAGTGACATTCCCCCTAAAAACTTAAATGAAACCCTGCATGTTTACAGACCTACAATGTTTACTCGACGTTAAATGTCTTACTATGCTCTCTAAGTGAGTGATCATGAGATTCATACGCTGCTGACGCTCAGTCCAAAGGTTAAAACAGAACGAGCCATGGTGATGCAGACGTAAAGCATTCGTGCCAATTACAGTGACTCATTAGTAAAGAAATTCATCACTCCTCCTGTAATTTCTGTCCAGGGGGGCCCATGAGCTATCCAGGTCTGGTGTCTGTAACTTAATTAATTATCAACAGAAAGGCTCTGGACAGGCTCCGTGTTCTCATCCTCACTGGGGGCAGGGCTGACAAAACAAGATATTATTTTACTTAATCACGTAATGTATGTTGCCAGGTTAAATTCGAAAAAATGAAGGAAAATAAAATGCAAAATCCTGCGCATTTTCATTTTGGTGTATGGATTATTTCTACATTGCAATATCAGTGTCGCCTCCCTCCTTGATTTCCTAGAAAACTATATAAGAATGTAATGAAAACAAAAAAAAACAGATCATTTTCTTAATTTCTATTAATATAAGGCTCAAATCCTCAATAAAAATCGAGAGGTGAAAAGGAGCAAGTAAGTGAGAAACGTCAGCGACACGTGACAGCAGGCTAAAAATCTCCTTAGCCCAGCAGCGGACAGCAGAACTCATTTCCATAATTGAGGGTTGAAAGGTCAACGCAAATGAGTAGGCATTGTGTTGAGCTGATTAGTTATTAGAATGGTATTACTGTCAATCTCTTTTATTCATTCATACAATTACAAGTGGGGGCCTTTGTATGCCTCTGACCTCACACACTGACACGTTCTTTTCACACACACACACACACACGCACATACACGTACACAGATAATTAACACACACAAATGATGTGTGTATGTGTAGAGATAAACCTAAAACACATATACACACATGCTTTTTGCTGTCAGAGAAAGATTACCTATTTAGAGTGTTTTTAACTGTGCGTGCACAGGCCTTTCTTGTGAGATTTACCCTGTAAAGAGCTTACTTTTCTGACTGTAAAAATTAAGACTTGTTATTTTTCCTACTTTAAATATAGATTTTGTCAATTTAATTTGAAGATTCATATTTTAATTTGAAAACGTCCTTCTCACTTGGCATTTTTAATTTTTTTTGATTCATTGTAAGCATCTAGTAAGTATCAAAGGAATATTGCTGACTTTTAAAAAAAAAATTTTTTTTTCTACATTCAATACCTCAAATCAAAAATATATTCCCTGCCACGTTAAAAAAGGTTTCAAAAACCATTTATGTGGGACTTTGCTGTGGTTTCTGACAGTTTTAACATTAATACAGTTACTCACTATTACAATACAGGACACACTTGTGTGCAATTTGATAATTTTTTATGTTTTTGTTGGAAATATTACAACATGGTGCACGCTCATGATCTCAAAATAATTCCATTTGCATTCATAGACACCCTGGAACAGCAGGGTGCCATTGTGTTGTGCAGCTGTGTGAAGGCGACATTTTGTGGTTGTTATGTGTTTGCAAGACAGTGAAAAAGTGTGTGTGTGTGTGTGTGTGTGCGTGCGTGCATGTGTGTGCGTGTATGTGTGTGTGTGCGTATGTGTGTGTGTGTGTGGAGGGAGGGTATTGATTTTCCTATAGCATGAGAAAGGAAGGGATGCAAAAAAAAAATCCAATCCGTTTCTCATTCCTTTA
This sequence comes from Lutjanus erythropterus, assembly GCF_056507025.1. Lineage (NCBI taxonomy): Eukaryota > Metazoa > Chordata > Actinopteri > Lutjaniformes > Lutjanidae > Lutjanus > Lutjanus erythropterus. The sequence goes on from NC_139325.1 coordinate 11,596,886, forward strand.
AGAGTCTTCATTTACTCAGATGCAAATATTAAGCTGAACGCAGTCAATAGGGGGATTGTAGACATTGAATCTGTGTGTCCGCTATCTCGCTCAGCAATCTTTGGCATGCTAACTGAAACCGCTAATCTGACATATTATATCAGATGAGGTATTCATGCTTTCCACTGATTCCGTGAACGCCACAGAGCCGAGCATTGAGCGGAGCACTGAGCAATTACTAATTCTCCCATTCTTAACAATTTCCAGATTCACTTAATGAATACACACACACACACACATACACACACACACACACAGACAATGACACTGGTAACATTTACTCTGTGTTAAGGTGAGGTCATCGGTATCTCATTTAAATGGGGGTCATTTCAAATATGTTGTATCTTATACCTTAAGCTTGTCAAACTGCGATACTTGTAATTTGATTTATGTTATGAGGGGCAGTAAGAACAGACATGTTCAAAAAGTGCCTGCATTTGCAGCCTTACTAGAATTGCCCCTCCTACCCCTTTAAAATGCATTCTTCTCAAGCATCTGAGGATAGCTTAGGACCCTTAAAGAGAGATGCATCACTATAGGTCCTGCCCAAGTTGGGAGGGGAGAGCGAAAAAATAAAAAAAGAAAAAGAAAAAGATGCCTGCTGGGTTGAACAATGTTGGAATTCTTGTGCCAATTACCTTATTTTTCCATTGTATTCTTTGACCACACTTCCACCACTCTGATTCTCTAAGAAATGAATTATTTAAATAGAGAATTATTAATTTTATATTTAAATTGATTTGTCAGACAACTATTTTAACTGATGTGTTGTGTGCATGTTGCTGCATTTTATTTTGGTAATTTGTTTGTCAGCAGGGGATCATTCAGAACAGAGAAGAAGAAAAATCAGCTCTTTCTTTGATTTTGAACATTTGTGAAGTTTTGATCACCTTTTTTAAAAGAAATAAAAATAAAAATACTGAATCTATCTGTCACACTGTTGCAGCAGTTGCATTAATCCCACTATTTTTTCTCTCATTCGCAGATATTTTCAGATGTGTTTTTTTAAACTAATAGATCCCTCGAAAAATTATACTTTTCTTCTATTTCCTTGGACATAAATGTCCATGCGGCCATAACGGCATAAATCATCTCCTCCAGTGATCCCATGCATCCTCAGAGCTGCAGAGGCTTGAGGACAGCTCTGTGTGTGTGTGCGTGCGTGCGTATGTGTGTGTGTCATCGGCCTGGTCAGCCCTACTGCAGAGTGGTACAGTCATATCTGCGCTAACAGAGAGGCCTTTGTCATTGCCTGCAGATGTGGAGCAGCCAAAACATTAACGATTTGTTTGTGTAAGCATTTGCTATACAGTATTCAATGACGGCACTCGGTCCAGATGACTGTGTCACCCGTCAAGATGGCTCTCTGTCTCCGGGTGTGTGGATTTACAAAAGAGGTCGAGATGAGGAGGAGGCTTTGGGGATCTAATGGACGTTCATCCTCAGCAGGCCAAGGATGCATTCTGTCTTTTTATGTGGTGATCTTTACCTCAAATTAAGATGGTTAAAGACTAATTTTCAAATAAGAAAACTATTGCACTTTTTACACCCATTAAGCAAAGCAACGTCAATAACAAACCGCTGTCAAACTCTTCCTCCATGACTCTACTTTCTGATTAAATCAGAGCTAAAATCACCCAAATAAACACAAACAAAGTCATCTAAAGAAAAACCATTAATGACAAAACGTACCTCTTCAGCTGATGGCTTGTTAGCCTTCTCTTAAATCCTCTAAAATCTGCTCTTTAGTCTGATGTTAAATAGTCTCTCCTGTCTCGTCCTTCCTCTCAATCAGGATCTTACTTGTTCGTGTGTGTTTGCAGTGCTGAGTAGTAATTAAGACACAGACTGCCATATCTGAGTGCCTTCTTGAAGACATCTTTGGCACAACTATGTGGGTGGTCCAGAGGCCTGCACCCAATGGTGAGAGGGGATTAAAACAAAAGCCAAACAAAGCCCCACTGCAGGGGAACCATGTTGTCACTGTCAGCAGGGATTTCCTCACTATAGTATATTTTTTGAACCTCATAACTTCATGCGTTCATGCCTTGAACATTAAGTTGTAGAGAGAATAAAAAGTTTAAATATAGTGACTGTGTTTGTGATCAAGCGTCAAAAAAGAGAACTGAGAGCACATTCGTAGTTGTCTACCTGGTCAGTGTAAGCATGAGCAACATCTCTTTCCTGTGACGTCTCCTTTAAGATGTAGAAAATTTCTTGATAGTCTAATAGATTAATTGCCAACTATTTTGATAATCCATTAATCGTTTTGAGTAATTTTTAAGGAAAAAAAAAAAGATTTCAGTCAGTCAAATGTGATTATTTTCTGGTTTCTTTAGTCCTCTATGACAGCAAACTGAATATCTTTGGGTTGTGAACAAAATGAGACATTTGAGGACGTCATCTTGGGCTTTGGGAAAAAGTGATCAATATTTTTCACCATTAACTGACATTATATAACCAAACAACTAATCAATTAATGTAGAAAATGATGGATGGATTAATTGACAATGAAAATATTGTTTGCATCGTTGCAGTTTAATATTAAAGATTTTAAGATGAATAAATATGAACATGGGTGTGATAAAGCATCATAAATGAAAACTGAAACCACATCTGTAGTGGTCCAACTGGTCAGTGAAAGCACAGACAACACATCTGTCCTGAGATGTCTCCTGTAAGATGTAGAAAATTAGACCTGGAATTGATTATCAATCAACTACTAAATTGATCACCAACTATTTTGATGATCAATTAATTGTTTGTGGTGTTTTTTTTTAAGAAAAAAAGTCTCTGATTCCAGCTTCTCAAATGTGGATTTTCTGGTTTATTTACTCTTCTGTGACAGAAACTGAATGTCTTTGTGTAGTGGACAAAACAAGACATTTGTGGACGTCTCCCTGGGCTTTGGGAAACACTGATGAACAATTTTCACAGTTTTCTGACACCTTATGAGCCAAACAACCAATCAAACTAATTGATTGATTGAGAAAATGGTCGGCAGATTAATCGACAATGAAAACAGTCGTCAGTCACAGCCCTAGAATATATTTTAACAATAAATAATACTAGTAAAATTTCCTTTTCTTGGTTAAAATTGAATGTGCGAATCTCAGTCCATAGCTGAGGAAATTTACCGTTGGAAATTCCTCTCAATAGGAGTAGGCACAACTGTGTTCATATGCACTACGTACGCCTCCGCCTGCCACACACTGCACATGCACACCTTCACACTGACACTGGCTGCAGAGGAAGAAACGGTGGCGAGATGAAAAGCCCGCCGCCGCTGTTCACACTTTCTAGGACACGAGTAAGCTGTGCTGCCAAGGTCAACGGCACACATGTTCTAATTGTACAAGGAGCTTGACATCTAGCGGCAGGACCTGGCTGGCCGGGTGCTAGACAAAGGTTAAGTCAGCAAGCTTTATAAAAGCACTCCTAAGCAGACCCCTCCCCTCCTTCTCCTCCTCTACCCCATCCTAACACACACACTAACACACACACTCACAACCCCCCATGCCCACAGGGGGCAAGTGTCCGGAAGGCCTGAGGGGGAGATGATATGCCAGACAAGCTTGTTGGCACTTGATTTTTCATCTTTTCAGGGATGCAGCACATTAAAGAGATCCTCGCTGAGCTGCAGCGGACAGCAGTGACAGAAATCCACACAAAAAGAGGTCAAATCAAGTTGAAAATTTAGGAAAAAATGAACACACAAGGTGAAGTTTATACCTAAGCTTCTTAATCTTGAGCTTTTTTCCTATTTTGATGGCTGTTTTCATGAAATGCACTCCAGACAGAGTGTGTGTCCTTGAACACCACTCAAATGCTCGCCTTTCTCTTTGCCACAAGCCCAACATCTATGGATTTAAAGTCCAAATCAAGCAGCTCCTGACGATTGGAACTTTTGGATTCCTTCGACATTATATGCAATGATTTGTCAAGGCCGGCGATCAATAGTGTCGTCACGAGCTGCAGCACGGCAAGAGGCAGCGGAGAATCTGATCATGCTGCAATGATACACTGACAGTGTGACATTTGTAGCTTGTCTGTAAGGTAGCTTTGGATGAGACATGGTATTATTAGGTTTATCTAAGTGTGGGCTCAGTGTGCCCTGCCAAAAGGCTTGGGATTGTCTCACTGCAACGTCTGTCCTGAAAACAAGCGAGCCAGTATGAGTGCTCCAGCGAGGACAGGCAAGAACATTCCACGGCCACTTCCAGTCTCAAGCACAATGGTGTGGATGCTATAGGTTACAACACAATCTGTGTGTGGGTTTTTATTTTAGAAACACACTCATGTGGGACAGTGTGTGTGAAGATGCAGAATTCAGGAAAAGAATGTATGGATTTTTTCTAATTCTACACTTCTTTCGTTCGTCTTTAGACCGATTTCTCGTTCACAAATTGCAGAAAGTAAATTTTTAAATGAAATTCTGCCTGCGTGTAAATTTCATGTCAAGAAAATTGAGAAAAATCGAAAAGTCCGCTTTTCATTCCACCATCCTACAGGAGAGCAACCTGATGGACGCATCCCTGAACAAAATCTGTGAAGGCTTGTCTCAACATGAAAACAGAAACAATGTTTGTTTTAAATTGTGCATTGTCCTGAAATTACAAAAATCCAAAGAAAGAAATAAAGCGGACAAAAGAGCCAAGAGTCATCATCAGTGTGATTCTCCCTCTCATACTAACATTTCCCCATGCAAAAGAGAGAGCTGCTCCCCAGAGATTACATCACGCATTTCTATTGTAAAGAAGCCCTGCAAAGTGTGTGTGTGCGTGTGTGTGTCTGTGACTGGTGTGTGTGTGTGTGTGTTGGCCAACATGAGCCTATAGTGAGGAATAAATAATAGCAGTGATTTGTTAGGAGCATGCAGGCTTATGGATTCGCAAAAAGACAGACATTTTACAGTTTACATCATGAAATGTTATGATTATGAGAGTAAAATTATTGGTAAAGGGTGTGTTTATTTAACTTATATAAAATTACTAAATTAACTGATTTTATTCCTCATATATAAAATGATTTTTGTATGAAAATGTAAAGCAATATTCCTTTGTAAAATACAGTCAATAAAAACACTATAATTTAAAAGAATTGTAAATTTAAATCAATCATGTCCAATAGGATTTTTAAGCACTATAAAGTTATTATAATAATATTCCTACAGTTGTCATGTTGTTCCTTTAATTCCCACAGCATTACGCCGTTCTTAAGACGTGACTTTAGCTCTATAATGCTCGTTTTATTGCGTAAAAAGGCTGAGAGTACAGAATAAAAACATGAATGAGCCTTTTTATTCCCCACATGGCGAGGACGAGCTCTGTCAAGCGATCTTGTCGACATTGTGAGCAAAAGGGAACAAATCAAGTGTGCTAAATTTATGTGAGGGGGGTAAACAAAAAACATTTCCATAACAAAACAAGGCTTCGACCTGCAACAGAATCCGCATTTTTTTTTTTTTTTTTTGCTTCTCGGAGAAACCAGACAGGCGCTGAGGGACAAAAGACACTGATGCAGGATTAAAATTAAAAATATAAATTAGCGGTTTCCATTTTTTATATTTAAAAATACACATAGGAAGCACGATTTACTTTTATATGCGCGGATAAGGAATTTTACACATCTGAGAGACTGTCACTTTTTTTTCCCCCCCAACTCCTCATATTGTGTTTGCACGCATGTTTGTGCGTGTGTTTAAGTGTGCGCATATTCACATACAAAATACAAGATTTCAATGACCTATTTAAGAAAACAGTTCCGCTATTTGACATGCAGTAAAGTATTAAAAAAAATCTGTTTCCAAACAGGTATTTCAAAAAGGGCCTCCAGCACAGACTAATATAAATGTTGCCAGTGTGAACTCTTATAAATGATTATAATGCATCAGATATATTCATCTTTAAAGTCATCTATCAGCCAACAGCCGATAGGGACACACAGGTCAAACTGATGTTTGGAATAAAAGAAAAAAAAACACAAATTCTTCAACTAGAGCCGTGTACTTCCTTGACGATTGAGGAGACTTTTCTCTTAAAAACTATATCATAAATCATTTAATACAAATTGTTGCATCTATATTTAAGACATTCATATCGGAACCCAAACAATGATCCAAATAAATATAAATTTAAGGTAAAGCTTGAAAAAAACGAGTTAAAAAGCTCCGAAAGTGAAGGAACAACACTGGCGTAGAGCTTTGCTGCGAGTGTGAAGTTGTCTGTTTTGTATTTCAGAGACCTCAGCTGATCAGATCCACTCACCGTGCTCGGAAACCACCCCGGCTAGTGCGGGATCCTCGTCCGACTTGAGGTGCTGCGGCTTGGCTTGCTTGCGTCGGGACATGCTGCTGGCGGCGTCAGTGCTGGCGATGCTTCAGATGTGTCTGCGTTTTGCAGATACATCAGCGAAGAGCGACTGAATCAACACGCAAAAAAAAAAAAAAAGTTCGCAAACAGTTCGTCTGGTAGCGGAGAGGGGAGAAGAAGAAGAAAAAAAAGTGAAATTAGCCGGTGCTGCTGCCGCCGTTGCTGTTGCTGTGCGTCGGATTGCGCATGTCGGTATAATAATTATGATAGTGAATAATGCCCCGCGATTAATGGCACCGTGTGAAGGTGGGGAGGATTGGCTGGAGTCCAGCGGACGCGCATTGGATATGGTAATGAGGGACGGACTAAGCAATTAGCCGCTTCACTCTCAGACTTTACCCGTCTCTTTCTTTCTCTTTACTATCCAGCCTCCCCCAACAACACAACACAACACACCAAATCTCTTGTTATGGCCAGCAGCTCACGGGGGGGTCTTCAGCAGGGAAACGTCAGGCTCTTTTTTTTTTTCCTCCTCCTTTCACTGAGGATTCACCGCCGCGTTTCTTCTCCAAGTATCTCTCATCTTCATCACTCTGACCTTTATGATCCCACTTTTACATCACAACTCCGTCTTTCTCATAAAGTCTATCTCGAGAGATTGGCTCAGTTCTCGCACTTTCTCTCCTCTTTCGGTAACTTTTTTTTTTTTTCAGTGTGTGTGCCGAGGTTGAACGCACCTCCTCCTGAAGCGATGTTTACAGTCTCTGAGATGTTTCAGGGCTTTAAAGTTTGCTCTTGACGGACATCTTCCCTGTAAAGCAGCTGCCGTTTGACTCTGTGCACGGGCATCGATAACACGAGAAGGAAGGACGGGTTAAGTTCTTGACAATAGCAATAAATTGTTACCAGTTTTCTTTTTTTTTTCTAATGGCGCAGCTCCGCTCTCCAAACTTTGACGCGCGTCTTCCGAGAAAAGCGGCGCAGCGATCTGCAACAGTCCTCTCAGCGACAATGTCAGTGTGCTCAAAAACTCATTTGTCCCGCAAAAGACAAGTCGCTTCAGTGTCTCTGGTGTGAAGTTCCCTTCGTCCTCCTCCTTCACCTCCTCTCGCCGTGCTTTAGCTCCCGGTTATTGCGCCTTCGCCTCGGTGCGCTCTCCAAAGAAAAGTGTCTTTTATGGATATTCGGTGGCCAAACACTGAAACAGCACTTGGTTTCCAAATGTAAGCATCACTCGGTGTCTTTCCTTCACGAAGCCAACTTTGAAGTTATCTTCTGGCAGCCCGGTCGCGCTGTCGGTCTCTCGGCGTTGGGCATGGCTCCGTGTGTGTGGGGGACTGCGCTGTGTGTGAGTTAACCCCCAAGCAGAGGTTCAGCCCATTGCTTTGAGCCGCCACTAGGATGTACCACCACGTTACTGTTGTTCAATGGATCGTCCTTAGACAGACTCTAGTGTGTGAACACCCAGATTTGACCTCCCATCATATAATATCTCAGCAGCCACCGCCAGGAACAGACACACTGTCATATTAATCTCCCAGGGCATTTTTTTTATGAGAGCAGCGATTTTCTAGTTCCACGGTAGATCACAACCTGCTACCTTTACGTTAAATTTTACTCTAGGTTATGGACATTTTACGCACGATGGCGACCACTGGACAAGCAGCTTGTCCTTCCTCTGACAGTGATCACATCCTAGAGATTTACTGTGAAAAATAAAGATTATTTTACCGCGTCATTTAAGACAGTATGGCCTTTTTAAAACGTCATAAAATATAATTCTTAATACTCTGTAAGGTTGTTTTCACTCTGCTTAAAATTAAAAGAGCTGAAAAGCAACGATGTTGTGCACTGATGCCAGCTCATTGTGTTACTGAATAAACACATTAACCCTTTATTTTGCACATTTCTATTTGCATTAAAAATGTCTGGATGCATGGGGTCATATTAATGAGAGCAGGATTGAAAGGATTAAGACGTGCGAGGCCGGCAGGCATGTAAACAAGACGGAAAAACAAACGTGATTTTTCAGCAACATCAAGTTATTAATTTCGGTTGTTTTTCATATTTCAAACTTAATTATATGTCATAAAATAAGACAAATAATTGCGTGCTTTAGTATTCTAAGTTATTAAAAATAATTATTTTGATAATCACGTTTTTTAGTTGTTCCAACGCCTAAAACGTATTTTACTGTAACGATGGATCCTGAGTTTTTTTTTTTTTTTCAGTTGGGTGGGGTGGCCCCTCAGTTAGAGCCCCCCCCCTCCCTCTCCATCTCCCTCTTGTCGGTTTGACTTGTCTATTCCCCTGTGTCCACCTCATATGAGAGACAAATCTGTTGACAACAAGGTCGTCCTGTGAACAAACTTTCTTCTTTCTTCTTCCTCTCCTTCTCCCTCCATCATCCCCCGCTAGAAGTTATGTCCAAAAGGCGGTTGTTATTATCTGGTATTAATAGATGCAGCCCGAGGAAGACAAAATCAGCTATTGATAATTGCAAGGAGTATACGGCAGCTACTGTATCGATCGGCGTGTCCTCCACTCCCCTGGTACCGGGAGATAAGGAGACACACTCTTTAGAGCAATATAATTTCTTTTGACCTATCTGCTTGCTACAGACTTATGATGAATAGCCAGAGTGGCTGAAGTCCTTTATCACCAAAGTTACCCCCTTGATATAATATTGATTCTTTATAACTAGCTCGCCACACAAAAATCAAACTGTCCACTTGGCCATCATCATCATCAATATCATCACAAAGGCGGAGGAATGAAGATCCCTGCGAGGGCGAGCCTTTACAATCTCCTCTGTAGGCCTAATCTTTATTTTGCTGATGATGAAAGGAGAGGGGAAACGAGGCAAGGTGCCATTTAAGACGAGGTGCCATTTAATCCGGTATAGACTACAGACACACACACACACACACACACACACAACACATACAGAGAGAGGAGGGAGGGAGGGAAAGATGGAGGAAGATCCAGTGTGATCAGGATTGCCAAACAGCTTGGACTTCTGGGAAAGTAATTAATCTGGTGTGAAATTTTTTGATTGACAGTAATGTTTAGTTTTATTTTTTATTTTTAAGTAGGGGATTTTTGGGGCAGATGGCAATACCGATATTTGGGATTTAAAAAAAAAAGATATCGACATCATCCAATATTCTTTATGTAGAATAGAATATAATGCAGAATATATACAAAACACAGATAAAGCAATCTGCATTATATTCTGTTAAAAAAAACTTTTATTTTAGACAACATATATGCTAGACTGATAGAGCTGTGATATAGGCTGATATATTGGTCAGGCTCAAATTTTAGGCTCCATGTAGCCTGGAATTCTGCCTCCACCCCATTATATTATATAACTGATTTGACATGACAGTGGATTAAAAGAAGAAAAATGTCTACCCCATATGGAACTATCAAAAATTACAATTTACCCAGAAAAAATGGCACCAAATAACACCAAATAAATAGCTCTTTAATTCTGGCTGCTGTTGCAAAGTAAAAATGGGCGTTTGTTTTATGACACAGCTGATGCCGGATGCCTCAGAGGTGTCTTTTAACCCTAAAGGACGCTTTGCTGCATAGCTGGAGCCCCACAGCGGCTATTACAGACGGGGCCACTCTCCCTCTATTCACTGAGAGAGGGGAGAGCAAAGAAGAAGAAGAGGGCTGGTGGTGATGGTGGTGGGGAGGGGGAGGAGGAGGAGGGGGAGGGAGGGAAGGGAGGGTGGGAGAGGAGAAGAAGAAACGTGTAATCACCCAAACAACCAGTTTTTTACCCATTTCACCCCTTCTGGATCTGTGTCGCAAGGTAAGAAAAAAAAGGGCTACTTTGGCTTCTTCTTCTCCTCCACACACACACCGGCCCTCTCTGCATCATAAACTGCAGCGGCTGACTTGTGTAAGAACTCCTCTGCTCTGTTCTCTCTCCCACTCTCTGCAGTCTGCCGTCAGGTTATCTGTCTTTCACTGCGGAGACCGTGGAGGGGAGGCCCGGACCGTGAGGGAGACGCGCCAAGAGGTAAATGAGTTTGGATTTATTCTTTTTTTCTGTCGCCGTGCGTCATAAAGTTAACCATTAGATATCTTCAAATACGAGAATGTAAGAGCTGATGTTTTTTTGTGCGTTGCTTGGGTTGTTAAGCCTGTGATCGGACCCGTTAAAGCAACGCAGTCTGAAAAACTGCGTCCCGTGCGTCAGTGTCCAATCAGACGTCTTTGCGCCGCCGCAACTGGTGCCAAGACGCATTTACACACACAAACCACAGGCTACTGTAGCAGCCTATGGCAGCCTATGGCATACTGCTGGGGCTTTCTATCTGCACCAATCAGAGGAGAGAGGCAACTTTTTTTTCTGCTATTGGTTCATCATAACACTGTCCCGAGGACATGTCACTGTGTACATATTGCTGAAGTACTCCTGTCATATTGTAACTCATTATTTAGCTTATATTTACCCTATTTACTGGCATATACTCACATATTATGCCTTAGTATTGCATATTATGAAGTTCATATGATTGTATTGTGAAATGATCAAGAGATCTTGATAACACTATTGCTGAGGGCGTGTGACTACACATTCTGAAAATACTCCTGCTAGATTGTAGTGATTCATACTGTGTCTTTATTACATTATTGACCTTCATACTTTCTATGGCTTCAGTGTAAAATTCCTTGAACACTTAAATTGAGATTAATAAGCAAAACTCATGACTCAAACATATTTTAATGACATTATTATGAATTTAATGTCTTCGGTATTATCTTAATAATCCTATATACACTATTAGCGAAATAGTAGCAACATGTAACTTTTTTGTGCTGATCATAATAAAACTCTTTCTGAGGACTATATACGTATTCTTGAAATATTGTAACCTTTTTACAATGGACTCACTGGCATTGATTTATCTTTTATGCCTATAGTCACATCCTGTGTCTGTCAGTATTACATTTAGTTAATAATCGGTTTTATTTTGAAATTCCTTTAACACTTATGTTGAGATTAATGGGCCAAATTAATTGTGTTTAGTGAAGTTATTATGAATCCTATGTCTTATGCATCAGCATGATGGTTACGCACTTCATATAGAAAGTACTGTGGCAGCCTTTGACATAATGCTGGGGGTTCTAGCTGCACCAATCACAGACAAGACGTAACTTTTTGGGCCATAATAACAGTAATCTTGAGGTCACTATATTCCTTAAATATTCCTGCTAGACTGTAATTCATTATTTAGTTTACATTTCCCTTATTTACTGGCATTCATTTATCTCTTATGACTAGCCCTATAACACTCGCATACTGTCCCTGTATTATATTTAGTGAAGTCATAATTTGTATGTTTTTATTGTAAAATTACTTTCACACTTCAGTTACGATTAATGGGCCTTTTTTTTTTTGACCTTATGAGGAATTTTATATCTGAAGCACCACCTTAATATTTATAATATCCTGTGTGCATACTACTTAGACTTCTATTTGCTCCAATCAGAGATGAGATTTTACTTTTTTCTGCTACTGGCTGATCATAATAACAGTAATCTTGAGGTACAAGTCACTATGTACATACTCTGAAAATATATCTGCTAGATTATAACTCATTATTTGGTCTATTAGTATTTACAGCATTGTTTTATCTCTTATGGCTATAATAATCACATTCTGTGTCTGTGAATATTACATTTAATGAAGTTGTACTTTTTATGGTTTAATTGTAAAATTCCTTTAACACTTCAGTTGAGATTAATGGGTCAAATTAATTGTTTTTTAGTGAACTTATTATGAATTTTTATGTCTAAAGCATCACCATAATGGTTATACAATATTCCTATAGAACCTTATCTTGCATCAGTAGTACTTGATATTGAGTTTGAAGTGATCTCATATATTTTATTTCATGCCATTATGCATGTATGATATTCTTATTGCTTGTTATATACTTTTCAACTTGACGTATTGTCCTCACACAGCATTTGTTTAAAATCTATAATAGGATCACTATAGACATTATCATAAAGATGGTGGCATGTTTTACATGTTATGGTAGTGTCTTAAGGATCCTTTCAGTAACGTGTTGATAAATTCAGATGGGGAATTATCATTATCTTGTGGTAGTCTATTATTTTATACTTTAAACTTTATTCATTTGATAGGGACAGTGCAGATTAATGGACATCAGTGTAAAAATACAAGATGTAAAAGTGCCAGATTTGAGCAGGAATACTGATTTACAGCTGTCGTCCGTGGGCAGGTGACAAAAGAGAAGATATTGTACAAAAACAAATATACAGTTCACAGGTTAAAAAAAAAGACAAAATACATTGCGGATCATATCAGGATCCAAGTGATCAAGGTTCTGATTTACTTTAAGACAATGTTTGAGATGTGTCTTAAAGAGAGATATGTAATTATTATGATATTCCTTTAATCCTTTATTCTTATACTGACTCAGGCACGCATTATTTTATGATTTGAAATAGGATCTCTGCAGTTATTTCATCTTTATAAATATTAATGGTAGTAGCACAACTTTATTTTATTCGTATCGGGGCTTTTCAGTAAAGTGACGGTAAAACTATTCAGGAGGGAGCCACTCTGAGGGTGTGTAGTATTATTACACTCTGACATGATATAAGAGTGTTTTTTCTTTCGTGACATGTTTTCTAGCTTCACTCTGTGCTACACATCCATTAGGTGGATATGTAAAACACACGCACGCACATGCACACACAATTTGATACATAATTGTGGACATCATGCATAAGTAATGACTATTGTAGCTGTGACTCTACTAAGTGGCAACTGGCTGTGATCCTGCACTGAAAGTGGAGTGTTTTACTCTCACATTTATCACGGAGTCACAGATTAGGAGCCGTTTGAATCCGTGTGATCCATGAACTTTTTTTTTTTTGTGAACTCAACCATACCTTTTCAGTTATAATATCACGGCCTGCTTATCATGCTTCAAATGAGGCAGGCTGATATAAAATGTGACAGGCGGCTCGTACCTGAGATGAGCAAAATTTGATCTGACTGCTCCAATCAGGCCTAATTGAAATGAATTGAATCAACCAATTTCTTCTGCTACTGTAATTAAATTAGTAGCTGGGGTGTAATTGGACATCGAGTTGGCACTCGAGAGGAGATGACAAAATGCTCATTGCTGCCACCAAAGGACTATGTGTCAAATTCAGTGTGAAAGGCAGCACACCAAATGCTGGCTGACACATTGACAAGGCTGGTGCTTCACCAGAAGAGTCTACAAACAAAACACCCTCCGATTATCTGCCAGACTCAAACACTGACTCAAATGGAGGGAAATATGTGAAGATTGCATTCAATTTTTGATTCCAACCATTGCTTTTAGAGTCAAGAATTATGTTTTTTCTGCAACCCTAAACTCTTAAGTGAATTCCGAAATACTGAAATTGTTACTAGTCCATTTATTTTCCCCGTAAGTGTGGGTCTACCCCGCACAAAGTGCAACAAAAACAAAATCAACGGATATTGTGTCCTTAATATGTTCTGAATGAGAGATACAAACTCTTAAACAATTGTACAAAGGGGAAGATTTGAAAATCCCCCAAATATGATCCTACCAAAAATGCCTTTTTCAGTACATTTTATAAGAAAAAAAAGAAGAAAAAGAAAAAGGAAAAAAGGGTGAACAGAAAATCTGACAAAAGTTTATTACACCTAAAAATCACAAAATTCTGTAACATAAAAAATTGTGAGAGATCCAAGTGGTTGTTCAAAGGTGTTTCTTAACCACAGCCCTGATACCACTTTTTTGCTTCCTACAATAAAAATTAAAATAATCATCACTGTATTAATATACTTGTATACAAGGTGACAGGGGCCTTTCCAGACTTTTTATGACACTGGTGGCCCAAATAGGACATACGTTAGTGTACTGTTTCTCATATCTACTTTAATTACTAACATTACAAGTCTGTTAAAGTTTCTTAAATTCCGGTATTTAAACTTTGTATTTAAAAAGGTAATACCAATCCCAACACAACAGAGTGGCATCATAAAAATCTATTAAAAAGCTTCTGTACTTAATTCATGAAGTCTTCTAAAAGAAAATATTCCTCCATTGTACCTTTTTCTTCAAGCTAAATTCATCCTCCAGACTTAAAAAATACCTTTATTTTGTATTATGTATTATTTAAATTAACTTGGACAAAAAGAATGTAGGCTACATTAAAAAAGAAAAAAGAAAACAAAAAGCATTTATAAATGGTCGTCAAACAGTTGGTTCAAATTAGTGTCCCGCCTCTCAATGGACAGACAACCAAACACGCTTAAGGATAATGGGCTGGCACTTGGGGTGGCCAATCAGATTTCAGGGGTTCCCAGTGCCTCATGCCCCGCCTCTTGTAATGGCCTTTATAGGTGCCACTAATCCATATAAATGTTGCATAGATTAACATTAAAAATGCAAAGCTGTTTAAATATCATTTAACATATCACTTCTATATTACTTTCAAAAATTTTGCCAAGCTGGGACTAATGAATATAAATGTTGTAAAAGATGATCATAAGCTTAAATGTGTTAGCTTTAACCAAAGTAAAACTTAAACATTGCTGGTCATCATCAGTGGCTATTGTCTGACAGCTGATAAGAATCAAAGGTTCCTATGAGATACTGCGTGTGTAAGCTCGCAGTTGTAATACATAAACCACAAACCATTAAAAAGTGAAAAAAGTTTGACTTGAGGAATGTTTGAAATATAAAATGTTTTTTTTAAAAAAATCATTACATAGATATTGCAAGAAAATAAATCAAGTGGGGCATTTTGACTCACTTTGCTTTGTTTGTTTATTATTTACTTATGCATCTAAGGGTTAAGATTTTCCTGTTGCACATGCACTGAATGCAACTCCATGTCTCATGTAAAACTCTGGTTGATTGTGGACAGCACGGACAAACAAGAAGCATAAATACAGTGTGTTCTACATGAAAAACTCTAGGAATCGTAAATGAAGAATCAACTGTTAAAAGACATTTTGAACAATTGAGGACAAGCCAAATAAAATTCTGTCTCAGTCAGAAGTGAGCGACACAGTCTGCCAGCTGATACCTGATATTTATTAATACCCAGACACTTGTAGACCGATATATTGGCCTAACCCTCCCAGATACAGATAGATGTAAGAACATTATTATATTCTGATGTTTGAATTGGAGGCCCCGTATCAAATATCTCACATATCAACTTGGCCCTCGCAGGAAAGGGAAAGAGGTTTTACTGCTCCAAGGCCGTGGTCATCTGCGGCTCTAATGCCATTTCCAAGAACAATGAGCAGAAAGCGGCTAAAGTCTCACTGATGACACTTAATCTCATTGGAATTCCTTGTCAGGTTTGACCTTGGGAAGATATTAGCCACTCGACAAGTGACTGTGAGTGTGTGTGTGTGTGTACGTGTGTGTACAGGAGGGGAGAGGTGCCCATGTGTCTCTGTCTGCAGTTAAGTGTGTATGTCTCCGTGTGTGTTTTATGAAATGTCTTTGGACTGCAGGTGAAATGTGCTGGAGAGCGATTTTATTTTTCTTCTTTGAGTGTAACTGTGGATACTTGCGTCTGCGTGGAGGTCCTGATGTGTGTTGCTGGGAGGGTGGGGAGGTGGTGTGGGTGACTATGCATGTGCCTGAAAGCAGCCAGCAGCCAGACCAGTGGGCTGCAGGGATCTGTGGCCCAGTGATATGTGTGCCACATTGTCTGTTCAATAGAGGCCTTTGAATTTTTAAACAGCATCAGTTACTTCATACTGCCGTTGTTTTGGCACCATTTGCCTTGCTTAATCCTGGTAAGTGCATATCTACACTGTCTTACTGACAGTGTGGAGGTGTGTGTGTACGTTTACCTGAGTGTGTGTGCATCAGGAGTTGGGGTATAGATAGATTGTATATCACGAATCATGATTCAAAGCCAGCGTAAGTTAGAATACTGATACATGTATGGTAAATAGCTACCGTTGCATGTCTTTGTAGTGATTAAATTACAATTAGAAGTGAGAGTGTATGTGGGAGCAGGAGCCCGTACGAGCGTGTGAGTGTGCTTCACGCCATCTGAAATGAGAGAAAAGGCAGAAAACAAAAGATTAAGACTATAATGTTCGGTATTCACAAGGTTCCTCGGATATTTAAAGCCAGCCAAGCTTTAACAAATGCAGCATCTCGCTAAGGTCGGATGTGTGTGCTTCTGCATTTTCAGGCGACGCTACCTGACAGAGTGAAGCAGGGGTTCTCAACCTTTTGTAACTTCAGGCCCACCTCTGACTGTTCAAAAAAAAATTCGAGGACCACCCCCCTAAATAAGAGAGAAGAAAAAAAATATATAAAATGACAAAAACAGAAGAAAAATAAACTGTGGGATTTCACCACATGCAACACACTTGGGCTCAGCATCACTGCCTGCCATTATGATTCCACTTTTAATGCATTTATGGTCAAATTTCACACATTTTGCACAGTTTCTAAAGCAGATGTGCAGCCACCCGAAGGAACATGAGCAAAACTAACAGTGGCAAAACACGTTTGTCTCTGGTTTTGGATGCGTTGTGATTGGTGTGTTGAAACAACAAATTATGGATTTTAATTTGATGGGGGTTTTTTTATTTATGTGACTTCTTGAGCACGTTTAGGTTTAAAAATAACCAGTTTTGTCAATTATAAAAGAAGAAAAAAGAAAATAATCTAACCACGGCCCACTGAGAATGGCTGTTCTTTGAGTCTCGACCCCCCAGAAAAATCATCTTGGTTTGTGAGCCCCTGCCTTCTGTACCAGACTTTTCAGGAATTACTTTATTTAGCATCCACCAAACTCACATTATATCACTGGTACAGTAATGTAAAAAATCTGCTTTGATGCTGCTTGCCAGAATATCTTATTTTGTTTTGTTCTCCACAACCATCCAGAAATGATCCTGCAACCCCCCTTGGGGGTCCCATCACCCAGGTTGAGAACCACTGTTCTAGAGCATCAGTTTGATCTTGCTGTTCCCACTACACAGATAAAACAAGGTTAGGTTGAATGAAAAAGGCCTGTGAGCTTTAAGAGCAGCAATTACGTTTGTAGAGTTAAACTGATACCTTTTAGTCTTTTAGTCTATCTGATGCTGAGATGGTGTAACAGCAGTTGTTTTGCTTCTTAATGAAACAAAAAAAAGCAGATTATGATTTTTGTTTTGCGAAATCAGTAATAAAATAAGTGACTGGTTTGTGCATGAACATGTTTTGTAGGCCTGATTTTACTTTATTTACTCAGCATGCAAAATGAAAAGGAAGAAAATGTACTGTAATGTTTCAGTGAGACAGGAAACTAGGATAATATTATATAATTGATTGATTGAGTTTCTTTTATTTTCGTGTCATGCACGTCTTGTAAACTCTCATGAGTTTGCAAGACAGCTGCAAAATGCAGTTCATATCCTTTCATTACACATACAGTCAATTTTACAGCTCAGCCTTAAACAGAATATTTTGATTTCTCTCCCAAACTTGACAGATAAAGTCTGCTCCAAAAAAGGTTCCCCTTTTAAAGCACACCTCAAGTTTCTCGTACTCACACAGCCAAAAGGAATCAAAGTAAATATAGGACATTTTAGTAAAAGGTACCTCCCTTATGTCCTTGTAGGCAAAACAAAAAATGAACGTCATTCTCAGTTTCTCCAAGCCCACATAAACAAAGCCTGTCCTCCTCTGGAGTGGCTTTAAACCTGCCGGTCTCGAGGGCTCTCGGGCTATACGTGATATAATAATACATGAAAAGTAATCATATAATAGTAGACGAGAAAAGAACATACGCAGATTTTAAAACAAACACAAAAAATCATAGACCACAGGACAATTTAGCATATTCTTATATGACACCTGCATATAATATGACTCATACAGACAGAAGAGACTCGCAAAAGAGAATTTTGAGCTCTTGTACGTGAAGGACAAAGTGAGGTTATTGTTAGAAAATTATCACTTATATGACTAACAAAGCTTTTAAAGATGAAGAAGCAAATTGCTGAGGGTTACAGTTGGCTTTAGCTTTACACAGTTTTGACATTCCTTCACGTACAGTAGTGGATGCAGTGGCATGTCTCCAGTCCTTCAGCCTTTTTCTCGTTCTCGCTCGGTCTCCGTCTCCAGGGAGAAATATTTGCACGGTGAACCTTCCTCTGTATAGTTTCTATGCTCTTCCCT
Source organism: Lutjanus erythropterus (assembly GCF_056507025.1). Lineage (NCBI taxonomy): Eukaryota > Metazoa > Chordata > Actinopteri > Lutjaniformes > Lutjanidae > Lutjanus > Lutjanus erythropterus. The sequence goes on from NC_139325.1 coordinate 11,615,460, forward strand.
CTTTGTCCCTATACTGACTTATTTATGGTAACCCGCTAATGAGCTCCACGGTCTTTTGTAGTGAGAGACAGCATGTGTAAACATTTAGATTTTTTCCCTCAAGTACACGACGAGATCCACCAAATTAAAAGGCACAAAGTGAAATGAAATTGCGGAGCAACCTAACACCTGATCAAATACAAGGTTACCCATGCAGTGTTTTGTGTTTTGCCGTGTTAATGCCCTATGTTGCTATCAGTCTGGCGTGTGTTTTGGAGGACTGCCAGCCAGTGGAGGAAGAGCACCTATTTTGTGGAGAGGTAATTGCTACACAGTAGCCTCTGATTGCCAGGATCTTTCACTGGGAACAGCCCCGGCTCCCTTTTCACTTGCACCGACAGCCTGATTACAAATCATCTTATTGATTTGATGAGTGCAAGATGTTTGCTAATAACTGTTCTCATACCATCTGTTAATCTTTGTTGTGATTAAAGAGGTAATCCCAATACCCATTATTCCCAATGACAAGAGCGGGGGGATCGTTCTCTTACACAAGCTTTAGCCCCTCACAGGCCACGCAGGGCTGAAAAGGAGGGTGGGGGCGACTCGAGGGGGTGCAGCACCAAGGATATCAGTGATCTCCGAATGCAATTGAGAAATCTGCTCCACCTTCCACCTAACAAACGCGATACAAAAAAAAGAAAAGAATTACACCCCTTTGCTAAAAATCCATTACCCCGTATAATCACACAAAATGATTTTTCTTAAATATGATAATAAATCACAGGCTGGATCAATAGCCTGCAGACCAACTGCTATGCCCTGATAACGTATCAATCAATATTTAGTATTTAGATTTTAATTAATACCTTGGTGGGGCTCAGAGCCCGTTAACACAGAGAGAAATATAATCTGTGATAAAAATGGGCCAAAGTAAAGAAACTGATAAAAAGCGAATGCGGCCCTGTTAGCATTCCACAGTTGTTCCTCATATCTGTCATTGATCAGTCAATTGCTTAGTTGTGATTAAGGACCCTTCAAAATCAAGCTTGGTGGTTGTGTGTGCTTTTGTGTGTGTGCAATGCATAGGGGAGGTATTGGATGTGTGTGTTTACATGGCAACGTACTCATCGATCATGGTTTGTAGGGATGAGCTTAGCTTCAAAAGCACCTGCAGTGAACCGTGCATACACAAGATCGCAGACTGACATCACATGTTGGATTACGGATAAGAAATATTAGAGCAAAGAAAGCTTGATCTTAAAGAGCCTTTTGGATTTTTGATTTTTAAAATACTTCAAGTTGTGATAACAGACAATATGGGGTGGAATAATTTCGTTCTTGAATAAGATGTTTGGAATACACTTGATCAAAAATCCCACATTATGTCTCTTGGGACGACTATCAGACAATGTTGTCAAAATGTCAGGAATCATGGTGCCGTTTATCTGTGATAACAGCGTCTAGGATAACTTTGGAAATCTTCCATCTTATCCTCTTTTAAAGACTGGAAGGAATTTAACCAGCAAATGTAACATTTCTACATTAAAAGGTCTAAAACACTCAAAATATGTTATATATTTTGTTGAGTTAGGCGGTGGTAAACAGTAACAAAGTACATTTACTTGAGTACCGTACTTAAGTACATTTTTCCTCACAGAAGAAAACCAATCACAGTACCCACTCTCAACTTGGACTGGTGTGAAAGCGGAAATACGTCATCAAGGCGCGCTCTGTAACAAGATCTCCCTCTTTCATTCAAACAAAACTCGGTAATGGTGATGGCAGGAGAAAGACAAAAATAAATCTCATGATGTTATTATAATTAGAAAAAGAGAAATAATTCCAGGTAGGCTTTTAATGTTGGATTGTTTTTATGAGGGCTAAAAACGCAGCATAATTCATGTATATACTGCCCCTAAAGCCAGAAGGAAATCTCAATTATTTAACAGACTTGAAGAACTCCTTATAGTTGTCTTCAGTCTAATTTTATGCAGTGATTTTAATACAGTTATGTCAGAAAATGACATTAGCTGTCCTTTTTGTTTTTGATTGTATTTCTATGCTGAAGTTTTTATATGTGTTTCTATAGGCTTTGTGTAGCAGAGTGGTTCTACAAGCAGGTCAGTGCATCATTAGGTGATTTATGAGTTACAAGGTTCTGTAAATGCATTGTGAAAACAATAAAGCAATGGATAAATATTAGAAAATGTACTTTGTAATTTGTACTTTTGAATACTTAAGTATTTTTAAAAGCAAGTACTCTAGTATTTTAACTCTGACTGAGCAACTTTCACTTGTAGTACTTTGACCACCACTGGAGTTAGGTACCTACGTTATCCCAAATGTTTCCGACAATCTTCAAATGCAGAGAAATCCATAATTTCTTCAAGCTAATGGTACGTTTACTGCTAGTCAACGCTAACTATTTGCCATAGTTCTGAGAAAACACACGATGTGTTAAATGCGCCAGAGTGAGAAAATCATCTTTGTCATCCTGTGAGAGAGAGATCCCTAGTGGCAGAATTTACATATTGTGCTTTGAAGTAAAAGGTAGGTACAGAGAGGCTGGAGGGGAAGATCTGTTTGATGAAGTATAGAGTTCATTCCTCGCTCAATCGCTTGATATAAAGGTTTGATGCTACAAAGTTAGCTCCGTGATTACTGCACCAGTTATTAGTTAATAAATCACTGATTTAACGCACCAAGAAAATTCCCTTCAACTGAAGGATTTTTATAATTTACTTGTATATTTTTACTGTCGGGTTTTTATTTCCAAAGCAAAACAGGATTTTTTCTATCTACATAGCTTTTATTTGAGCTTTTTTTCCCCCCAGACTTTTCAATATACCCCAATAAAAGGGGAGGTGGCCGTGGACTTGAGACAATTTGAGGATACACTATTAAATCATTTCAATATTAAATCATGTTGATGCTTTGTAGGCACAACTAGTACATTGCCACTGAATTTTAGTTTAAAAAAAAAAAAAAAATGTTAAAAATAATGTAAGACACACTAATTTGACTTCCAGTGTAATCCACACCAACTTCTAGTGTATAATCCAAATGCAGAGGCAGTAATTTTGTTGGTTCATCTGATGCAAATACAGACACAAATACAACATTTATGACATTTGTGTGCACCTCTACTGCTTACCTGAGTATAATCTGTATTTAGACCAGGCACATGACGTTTGCACTATATGTAGACTTCCTGGAGTGTTGTGTTTGTGTGTTATGTGTTGACCTTTTATTTTATCTGGACTTTAGACATTTTTCTTTCAGTTGTTAAAATAGAAAAAAGACTGTACAGAGCCTTAAAGAAGAAATATGTCATATATATGTCATATTAATTTATTAATTAATAAAAATGTTTAATGTTTAAAAAAAATGTTTAATTGACAGTGTAGAATTTACTGTACAGACCAGTTTTCTTAATCCTAAATGCAGTAATCCTAATCCTCACACTCCTATGTGGTGACAGGTTTCTTGCACACACTTGCTTGGTTTCAGGGGGCTTGTGGCTGATTCTCTCTGCAGCATACAGTAAAGACCTGCAGTTAATTGGCTGTTGTGCAACTCTGACAGAAACACTTAGGCAAAATAGTTTCAGAGTGATGCATTTAAGTCATTGCATCTCGAATATGCACGCAACGGCCCCTCTCTGTAATCTTTTCTTAAGGTTTTAAGTGTTAAACACTGGACTGCCAACTGTTTTTCAATTGGATTGACTCTCGTGGCATTTGTAATTGGAATCCTTTTGCTTTATAAAGAGATTAAAATAGATAAATTTAGAAACGGACAGGCAGAGGTTGACCATCAGGATCTGCATGGCTAACACAAGATTAATAAGACACATAGATAAACAGGATCCCGGGGTAATCCCCCTTTGAACTAGTGCATTTGACTTGTAATCTGTTGACTTGCATCTTTCCACACTTCGCATCCAAATGTAATCATTAGTCAATCTAAAACATATGATGTTTTTCTTTATATTCAATACCAGAAGCAAACATATTTAAAATATATGAATAATATGCAGTAGGACACATAAAACAGTTCCACTGTTTTAGCTTGATAGCTTAAAGTGTAAGTGATCTTAGTACATATACACCACTCCTTTTTTCATTTTTTTCTCCGGAAATCTCATCTCATCCTACCACTTTTTCTATATTAGTGGTATGTTGCACCATACACACCAATTGAAGAGGAGGCTAAAGGGAAAGCGCAGGCTTTTGGCTGAAGGCCGCGGCGGGTCCCCGGTCCCTGGAAAGTCAAGCTGTGATGTGAGCTAACAGGACATGTGCGCGTCGTTCAGGGTTACGGCTGGACTTAAGTGTCCCAAGGCTGTCTGCTTTCTAACCCAGGTCAACAGGATGTAAAACCGCAGCAAATGCTGGCCAGAGTAGTTGGATGTTGTTTCTTTTGAGCAGATCTCTGTCACACACACACACCCACACATCCACTGTCACATTGGCACGTACCGGAAGACACACACATAAACAGACGGCTCAGGTCAGGGCAGCTGAAGCAGCTTGGGTGTCAGTCGTGGGTGGTATGTGCAGGGCGTAGCAGCACCTTAGCCTCATTTTGGTGACCTATATCTCTTAAGTTATCATATTATCCAAATTTAAGTAGTTTCTAAAATTGATTAGTGTATTAGATTAAGCAATGCAGGACAATCCAAATGAAATTATAAAAAGATGGCTCTGAATTATAGTTGAAAATCTCAACAAATGCCAGAATCTTGATATAAAAAGAAGATGATGAAACTTTTTCCCACTCAGTACAGCACAGCCATCAAATTGCAGTTATCAGTGTTGAGCTGGCATGTCAGCTTAGCTCCGTGGTAAAGCTCACACACACCATGGGACTGGACTGGATTGGTCAATCCCTATTAATCCCTTCTTACTGTTAGGTGGACAAGGTGCCAGAGGGGCCCTGTGCAGGGCTGGCATGGGGTGTGTGTGTTAGCAGAGTGAGTCAGCTGCTGCCGGCATTACTGTAATTGAATTAGAGTATGTGTGGTCGGATGCACCAGTTCAGGCGAAGGCATGGAACGTACTTCATTAACTGTGATGATTTTTCAGCTTGTCCTTTGGGCCCATTCAAAAGGTTGACTGTTTATTATTGAATTACAGCATTTATTTTAAGACATTATTAACATGGTTAAGATAAGCAAATGAGGATTTCCACTGCACAATTTACACGGTGTGCTGCAGGGTCAAGTTTCGATGAAAAGTCAGCTGTTTTGCTTTACAAGGCAGCTACAGTGTAATTCAAGCGTTCTGGCAATGGCAGATGATAAAATGACAGCATGGAGGAATAAATAAAGAAAGTTAACATTTGTATTCCTTTTAGGGACAGGAAGGCAACACACTAATTTTCATGAAGCCACAGGATTTATGGTCTTAATTTTGAGAGGCACTGGCAATACCTTTAGTGGGGTGAGCATGGTTGTCTTGGCTACCAGACTGAAATTTGCCTCTGTTATTTCTACTTGAGGCTGCACTAATTAATATTTCAATAGTAACAATGGAAAAATTGATATCTATAATGTGAAATGTGCTCATAGTGACAAACCTAAAGAGAATTATCACCTGTCTCTGCAGGATTTCTCAGCTCTACACTTTAAACCTGGATTTATACTCCCAAGGAGACACATACATGTCCGACTGCAGACACCATGAGTGCGTTATTGCTCTCTTTATGCTTTCTGGAGTACGCTTGTAGGACGTGTTCTACACTTGCACACTCAACTGGTGTCTACAGGACTTGTCTGCAAGCTTGTCCACACCGGCACAGCAAACTGGGGGTACGCGGATGTCAACACAGAGCCTATATGTACACCCTCTGATGAAGTTTAAGTCACTTAGACCCTAGTAGACATTTGCACACTCGCATTCACACTGCCTGCTGCTCCAAAAGACAAATGGACGAAGTTAACATTAACTGAACTCACATATCAATTGATAATGAGTAGTGATTTGATTTCAGTGCATGATTATTTGATTTAACATCTATACACTACTAACCCTGTATGGATGTGATATAATTGCTATAATTGTTGTCTAATGTGGCTCAGGTTAAATTCTTTGTAAAACATACAAATACATTGGCTATAGAGAATGAATGACGTAGAACATGACTTTGCCATCCTGGGGGAAGTAGCAGGGTTAACAACAGACATGGTATCGCACTTGCCACCATTCTTGATGCCGTATTTTGTGTCAGAGGTATTTCCTGATAGCGGTACTAGTATCAGAACAACCTTGATAATATCTTTACCAGAAAATAAAGTTGTGTGCACAACTTAATGTGCTTAGCACAAGCAGCCAAAGAATTGTAATATAATTACAACATTTATTGTAAGTTTGTGCACATGGACACAAATTTTCCTTTTTCTCTGTTGCATAATTTTCAAATTAATGTATTATCCACAGTTGTTCTCAGTCCACAGTCATCTTAGCAATAACAAATATGCAACATCTGGTTACACTTTCAAAATAAAAGTCTTGGGTAGTTTTTAGGCCCCAAAATTATTTGGTTAGGTTTAGGAAAAGATTGTGGTTCTGCTTCCCTAAAACAATCAACACCGACTATTGGTCTGGCAGGGGAACCAAACACCAGTCTCCTGAGTGAAAGTTGTGTGTCTGCGTGCAAGATTCTCTCACACTGCCATCATACTGGGCTGAAAATGCAGTTAACGTAGCCTGAAGTATTGTTGGGTTGCAAGTTACGGTTTAAGATATAGCACTGTAACCTTTGTCTTGGTCAGTGAGCGAATCATAGAACTGTTGAGCATAGTTGTAGCATGAACAATGAATACTGCAGCCATACTGTACATGCTGCAGTGCCACATCCTCCTCATGAAGTCATTTGTTGAGTTGGTGTCTTGTTCTCACACTGATTTTCCAACGTGCTTTGTGCATTTTAATCATCATATTGTTGCATTAATTAATAATGTTACATTTTTACATCGATATTATTCAATTAAGAAATAAATGGATGGCATGAAATTCAGTGACATGGAAAGATAGAAATAAAGTTGAAGGAGAGAATGAAGATGGTGTGCAGAGGAGGATGACGGACAGTTGTGGAGACAGGGTTGTTAGTTTATGTAGGCTGTGGGCTGAGTCGACTGGAAAATTTTGATCACTTTAATTCACTATATCCAGCGTTGCTTCTCTCCCTGTCCAGCACTTTTATCAAGCCCTGTGAGCCCGTATTGATTTTTTTATTTTCTGCCCAGGATAAGAAGACAGAGAGTTAGGGAGCTCTGGTGAATGGAGAACTTTCCTCAGATTGCTGCTATTCTCCAGCTTATTGCATCCTGTCGTTTGTAGTTTCAGATGATGTCCAGTACGCCACGGCTGCTCCAGCCAATAAACAAGGTGACTAACAATGGAAGAGGGCCGGGAATGAAGAGAGGGAGACAGGCTAACCACCACACCACACACAGATAGAAACAAGGGGAAAAGGGGGGCATTTTATAGCAAGAACTTACCTTTGTTTTATGGCTATGTTGACTCTTTTTTAAGTCACTTTCTTACAGACTCAGAGTTTTTTTTTTTTAACCTTTATTTAATAAGCACAATTCAATTTGCTCTAACAACATCAAGGAATGTATCGTGGGATAAACCCCAATAATACTATTTGCTTAATAAAGTTATTGTCAATTCAGTCATCATATCCAAGTGATGTGGGGAAATGATCCCCTCATTGAAATTATGATGCCTACTAATCCTTTCTGAAAATACAAACTATAAAAATAAACAATTTGTTTTAACTGCCTTAAAATGTTATGTTGACTGAATGTGAAAAGATAAGTTGAGGTTATTTTGTAATGATTCAAAAACAAACAATTTTTTTAGGTCCAATAAACTTGATTTTAATTAGTTGTACTTGAGAAAATATGTTTTCAGCGTTTTCATTATTGTGAAAATGACCATGACTTATCATAAAGTGTATTAAAGTGGCACAACAAGAAGCCTAAATCATTTATTTTTTCTTCAAACTATAAAAAAAGAAGGGTCTGAGGAGAGTTTTAACTCACACACAATGTATGCTGGGACTTCTGTTTATATGCTGATAATGTTTCCTTAGAAACTTGATTTAATGAGTTGATTGAACTCTGTACAGCCCATTAATTCAGCTCATCATTTAACCTTCTAAGTTCTGAAACTTAATAGTGGAAATGTTAAGTTTAATTAACCTGAATAAATGTAAACTTGTACATGTAGAGTAATAAAGTAGTAGTATTTAATGAGAGAAAATTAGTTGATTCCACTAAATTCCTGTAAGATTTTGTTTTTACAGTGCACATAGCTGGTGGTTATTCTGGGAAACTTCGAGGAAACTTGATTGAACTTTGTGCAGTACATTCATTCAACTCATCATTTCAAGTCAAAAGACTTCAAGTTACAAGACTCATGCTTTTAAGTTCTGAAAGTAAATATTGGAAATTTAAGTTGCTTTAGCTTAAATTACTAGAAGTTGTATATTTATATTAAGTTAATGAGAAAAAAAAATAGTTGATCCCACTAAATTCTTGTATGATTTCTTATAGTGTTTGATTTTTGTTTGAAAATAACACTGTAATTATCCAACTTCTAATTTACAAGAAATTCAAATTAGATATTTTCACACCCTTTTCCCTGTCTTTAAATGTTAAATCATGACTTATTTTAAAGCCAAAATAAGCAGGTATTTGGGCGTGAACAATACAACAACAAACTGTGATGTATTTTCTGCTTTTATCCTGTCCCACAATATGCTTTCATAGAGTTGTTAGAATTCAAATAGTTATTCTGGGACTGAAGGCAAGAAAACTATTTAACATTTTTTATATTATTGTTACTGGTTCATGTGTGTCTCCCTGAGCAAAATTAATTATCACCTTTGCCCCAAAGAAAATGCAATTAAAAAGTAGAGGTAATGGTTTTTTCTCCAAAATGAAATGGGACGATGGTTTTGTCCCCAATTCATTGCTTTTTGATAATGTGTGGATCAGACAAATTGTTGTACTATTCCATAAAATCTTTTTTTCTTCTTAATTTTTTGGTCCTTATTTTTCTCGTGGCTGTGTATTTGCATTTTCAAATGTTGGGCTGAGAGGGTGTGGGTGTGTGTGTTTGGTAGAGGTGGGGGGGTGGGGGGGTTGGTTAGGAGGGTGGGAGAAAGAGGGAGAGATTAGTGACAGTCTGATAAAAGATGTCTCCAAAACCCTAATTAAAATTGAATACCCCTGCAAATGCGAAGCAACATGCAATCTCCAGGTATTTCATTTAGAGCAACTATCTCAGTGCGAGGCTGTTTTTTATGTCTTTCTTCACTGCACACAAATAGCTATCCCCCTTTCGCTTTATTTTTCACACTTCCACATCTGCCACTGTCTTTGTCAAACCTCACGTTTGCTCTTCTCTGCCTCCCTTGATGGCAGACACAATGACAAAATAAAATCAAACTGAGTAACCCAGAGTGTGTCCTTTTTTTTCCTTCCAAAACACTTCCAAGGTTCAGCTCATTAAACTGCTGAAAAAAATAAGGGCTTCTAATGCAACACTGAGCACAGCATCAAGCTCTTGTATTTTTATAACACAAACATGTTCAACAAATGAGAACAGACTTAACTTTATTTTCCTTAACAAATGCTGACACTGGAAATACTTTAATGTTGATTATATTATTATTTTCGGTTTAAACAAATATCCCCATGACTTGTTTTGTCAGAAAAATAAGAATTTATCACTAAAATTATACTTAATTAGAGTTGGACTAAGATTAAGATGATTTTTTTCTCTACTGTGATTTTTATTTGTTTTGAATATTTGTTTTTACTATTTCTGCTCATGTAACAGCACTGTAAAAATAAAGAATTTGATTTAACTTAAAAAAAGTGTCTGGGCTGCCTTAAAAATTTAAGTCAACTGAATTTGAAAGGCAATTTTATAATGATTCAAAACAAATAAACTTTTCCTAGTCAAATAAACTTGATCTATTTATTCAGATGTTCTGAAGATAATGCAGTGTTTTTCTTCTATTGTGAAAACATCCAACCATGACCATGAAAAGGGAGGGTTTCATGAGTTTTATCTGTCAAACAATGCTTGCTGGGAAGTCTGTGAATGTAATGATAATGTGTCTTCAGAAACTAAGTTTGATGAGTTGATTGACAGTACATTCATTCAACTTATGTCAAGGTGAAAGACTATAAGTTAAAGGATCTCCCGTTTATATGTCATGAAAGTAAATACTGGAAATGTTAAGTTGAATTAACTTGAATAAATAAAACTATATAGTATATTTCATGTTAAGTTAATCAGACAAGATTAGTTGATTCCACAAAAATCCTGGATGATGTTTTTACAGTGAACATAATTGACGGTTTTCTAGGAAACTCCTCTTGCTTCTTGTCATTCCTCATGCCGGATCTTGACTAAAAGTGCATGTTCACAGTTTCTAAATCCAACTATCGTCGTCTTTTTGTTACATCATTCGAACCGGGGCTCCTCCTCCGTCCTTGCTCTTCAAATATATCCTGTGAGTAAAACGAGAAGAGTGATTGCACTGTACAGCGGAAAACCGTGTTTGAGATCTGACCTGTGTTGTGGCTGCAGTAGCACTTTCACTTCCTACTGTCTGGACCCAGACTGCCAACCATGTGATCTCACTTTAGAGGAATCCAAACACACACACACACACACACACACACACACACACACACACACACACACACACACACACACACACACACACACTTGTCAGTGTGACCAGGAACTGGTGGCCTTTGGTTTACCCGCCAGTTAACATGAATCATTTCAGACTATTGCGTTGGTCTGGGCTGGTTTAACTTTAACTACTCTGCTGGTCTTTTCATCCACACAAGTTCACTAAAATGTAATATTTCTTGCACATTGTTGCATTTAACAGTTTAATTTCTTATTCCTAGTTTGTGTGTCTTGTAAAGGTTTAAATGAGACTTTTTCTCTCACTCAAGAACATAAAAAAATGTTATTTGTATTTCTCATACTTGAAAATTTAATTGTGTGAAAAAAAAAAGAATTCCTGCACACTGTATGACACAATATGAAACAACGTCTTCAACAAACAAAATCTGTAGAATATACTGAAAACAGAAAAGAAAATTAGTTTTTAAATGAAAGATTAGATGGACAATGAAAAATAAGCATCTTTTAACAACAAGAGAGCTCTAAAGGGGATAGAAGAGGTCTAACAATAACCAGTCCAGATGTTATTCCATAGCCTCCTAGAAATTATGTTTATATACAGCTAATTTTCAACAGCAAATATGTTTTGAGGTGTAATTTCCTGATCTCAATACGTTTTCTACACGTAATGATGAAATGTTGTTAATTAACATATTTGGCAAGTTGCAGAAATGTTGATGCAGAGTGAATCAGTAAAATGTTCACTGATAATGCATTTTAATTATTTTCCCCAAAAAAAGGCAATCTTGCAATACACTTTACACTCATTGTGACTATAGCATCATTCAAAAGTCCAAAAAAAGACCAAATTGGTTTTGTTTCTGTCTGGACATGAGGCCTGGATTGTTGTGTTACAGTCTTGTACTTTGTATATCCGCCATTCACCCCAGCCACCCTCTTGTGTATTCAGCTTGTTACATAAATGTATGTTGCATATGTTTTCAGAAATGTGCACAAATACATCAGAAAGTATCTTGTCACAAATTGCTCATCAAATGACAAGTCATTTGCAATAAAAAAAAACAAAAAAAAAACAAAAGTACCTTCCATACAAAGTGATATTATCACATTTTATGCATTTAGTAGCCACTACATCATGGATGTTTAAGGAGAATACAATACAGTGTTGGAAGTGGGACTGTTTACTTCTATGAAAGTTGCTCAGTGGTGTATTATTCCAAAGAATCTCCTTTATGCTGTAAAGAAATGTCCATGCATGTTGTGCATGCTCTATAGGCTGCAGCTGCCTGAGCTGGCTGACTTAACCCTCTGCTAACTTGAATGTTGATAAAATGCTTTAATCATGTGGGGCTTTTAGACTTCCCCAAATGTGACTGGACCAAACAGATCAAATCCTGCTACTGAAATGAATCAAGTTGCAGAGGTCATGAAGCTCAAACAGAAGTATCCACCATTTTACAACTGCTTCATTCACAGTGTAAGTCTATGAGTGATGTGATGTTGTCATTACACAGTTTGGCCACTATGTCAGATTGGCTTCAAATCCTGGGAACTTCTCCTCCATTGAAAAGATGAGCTCTGGAAATTTCTCACATCGAAGATCCGAGGTGGCCAGTTTGAATATAATGGTGGTGGGAGGCTGCAAATTCAAGGGGGGAAGCTGGGCTGTTTCTAGCTAGTAAGTATATTCTCAAGTAGCCATTTCCAAATTTAAGAATTCTACAGTCCTATTTCAGATCTGAAAATTTTCTGTGGGCCACCCAGGTTATTTTTCATAACCTATCAAGGCCCACCTGCACCGCCTTCACGGACCGCCAGTGGACCACGGCCCACACTTTGGGAATAACTGTTCTAGTGCTCGTGTGTTTACTAATTGCTCCTTTCTTCTGTGCTGTAGTGTCGTTCAGTAAGCTTATCATAATAATGATATCTGATCATGTTTTCAGTACATACCTTTATAAATTTGCACCAAACACAAAAGCAATTTCTTTCCTTAAGTTACTGGTCATGAGGAACATAAATGCAGTTCACAATGAGTGTGCTGCTGGACCTGACAGGACAAGTCAAATGATTTACTTGCACTTAGCCAAAGACTGTGATAAGACTAAACGTTGTTCAGTTTTTTCTACAGTTTAAACCTGGGATAAAAATGTGTCTAATTTGAGAATAAAATGACATATTCAAAAATGTGTTTGAAGTATTTCAAATACATAAATACAAGCGTTTAAAGTATTTTGTTAGAAATTATGTTATTTTTTCTGCCAAGGAATATACAAATTACAAAATGCTCAAAAATAATTAAAGGTACAATTCATTACAAGATAAAAACAAATAGATAAAAAAGTCCCTGGCTCGTAGTGCTATTTATCCATCTAGGTAGTGTAGGTGTGAGTCATAGAGGTTTGGAGATATCAGCCATAAAGATGTCTGCTTTCTCTCAAATATAATGGGACTAAATGGCATTCAGCTTGTGGTGCTCAAAGCACAATAAATGTGTGAGCAGTTTCATGCAGGAACTACTTTCTTTTTAGCAGAAAAGAAAGTAATTGCAATAGATTCTGAAGTAGTTTCAGAAAATTATATTACAGAAAAACAGTAGTTAATATATGAGACCGCTCACAAGAAGATCTGTGGATTATCTTGAGTAAGATTTTTGGAAAGAGACACTGATTTTTTAATTTTTCAAATGTACTGCCATTTAGTCCCATTATACTGGCAAGAAGGTAGACATCTCTATGGCTGATATCGCTAAAACTCTGCAAATCGCACAACAAGTAAAAATAATCCAGATGGATAATTAGTGCTACAGGCCAGAGGAAAAATATGTATTTTCAATTTTTTTGAACTGTCCCTTTAAATATGTATTTTAAATTCATTTAATTTAAATGCTGACCATCTCTGATTGTTTCAAAGAAGCATATGACTGTAATCCAGGCAGGACTTGCGTTTTCACCACAACGTAATTACTTCGAAGAGACAGGGTTGCAAAAATTGCAAAAACAAAACTGCTGTTGACAGCCAGTATCCAGTAGCTTTCATAAACCCACTTTGGCTGCACCATACTCAGAGCTCACACCTATAATCATTTTTACATGACTGCCTGCAGAAAATACGGAGGAAATTGCTCGGGCTTAAGCTACCGTTTAGTCATAAGGATATGGTCAATTTGGTACACTGCCAAAGCCATGCTCCTGACTCACTTTACTGTATGTATTTTTTTGTCATCCATTCCCAGAACACCAGTTGAATCATACGGCAAATAAATAATCCCCCAACGCAGAGAGCTGAAGGTGGTGAGCAATACAACATGTATTTGCCTGCCTTTAACCACACAGAGGTGCCTTTTTTAACCCTCCCCACTTTCCATCCAGACAGTTATTAACTTTGCAGATGATATCTTGTCATGTTAACTATTGATCCCTGTCATCATTAGAGCGTGCAATAACGAGGACCGTGGCTTGACAATTTTGTTATATCTGCGAGGAGTGACAGGCCCGTGTGTTAAAGACATGTTTACTTCACTGTGAGATCAATAAATGCTGTGAGCCAGCATGAGAAAGCATAGGCCCTTACCAGTGTTATCGATGCACGATGTATCACATTATGAAATATACGTAGGAGGAAGCTGCCCACGAGATTAAGGAGTCCTCATAGATCAATGAAGAGCATGAGCATTAATATAGTGCTGCTACTTCCCTCCCCTGGACACCCCAGGTTATTTTTGCTCTCAGGCCGAACACTGATGCACGTAGACGTGCTTTCGTGTGAACTGAGAGAATTAGATTTGCCTGTTGGTGTTACAATCCAATATCTATCATTGAAAGGATTCTTTTCACTCCTATAGCCAAAGGTCTCTCATTTTAGGCCACCATGGCAGGGAAAATTGCATTTCTTTTCAGATTTTAAACTTATTAAGATGTTAGAAAAACCTGCTTTTCATTCACAAGGTTTGCAGTGTTTGTGTCTGGTTTGTTTGTGTGTGTGTGTGTGTGTGTGTGTGTGTGTGTGTGTGTGTGTGTGTGTGTGTGTGTGTGTGTGTGAGACAGCAATCTTGACCTTGAGACTGAGGGTGGAAAACGACTGAGTGGCTGCTTCATGTTGTCAGGAAATCTTCCTTTTAATAGTGATTTCACTGTTTAATCCCATGCTGAAATTTAGCTGTCTCCATTAAGCGCCTTATATTAACCCTTGCTTGAGTTTATTTCAGTTTGCTTAAAGGTGCATTTCACCCAAAATCAAAAAATACATATTTTCCTTCTGGCCTGTGATGCTATCAATCCATCTAGATTATTTTGGAGATATGGTCTCTGGAGAGCTTCAGCTTCAACTTCAACTTTATTTTTGTCCCTGGAGGGCAATAGTTTTTAGAGCAGGGCACAGTAAAAATGCATAAAAGGCACAAGTGAACACATAAAAGAGAATAAACATGAGAATATACATACAGAACAATAAGGCAGAGGCAAAATACAAGCACATAATTTAAGTTAATGAATGAATTAATTAATTAATTCACATTGAAACCCTGATTAAGAAACTGAAAAAGTTCACACTGTGTTTCTTATACAGATTAAAGACATCTTCTTCCCGTTCCTGTCTCAGCTGAACTATGGTGACACCATTTCCAGACTTGCTTGTCCCCTACTTTGGCCGTACTTGACCAACTTTATCATACTGCTTTGTGATACGTTTCAAACTCATCACTGCACATTCTACACTCTGGTCAGACAGTCTTCACTTCTATGTGCAGGCTGTAAAACCAGATTACCTGTGCACATACGCTCTACACACAAACTTTCATTTGTACACAATACTAATCTTAGATCCAACAATAGGCTTGGCTTAAAACTGCCATTTATACAGACTGAGTTGGGAAAAAGGAGTTTATCATGTTACAGCCCTACTCTAAGAACGACCTGCAGGCTAGACTCAGTCTACCCTCTCTAATCTCTTTATCCAGTTTTAAACAAATGCTAGCTTAAGTTTTTATTACAAAATGCTGCTAAAATACGCAGTTCATTTTGGCATGCATTATCTGCATCTGCACCTATTTCCGTAGATATTAGCCATTTATACTGTAGCCTTTGACATACATGTCCTGTCTTGTATTTTTGTTTTGTTTGTAATTGACGTGCACTCAACGTGTAATTTAGCTGCCTTCTTGGTCAGGTCACTCAGGAGAAAGTGATTTTTTTTTTATTTTTTATCTCAGCTGGTTTTTACCTGGTTAAATAAAGGCTAAATAAAACAAAAATGATAGAATGCAAACTCTACAGTCTTTTGAGGGGGTGAACTGTCCCTTTAAATTGCAGAGACCCAAATGATAAACCTCTATTTTTTTTTTTACCCTTCCCGTATTTCCAGCCTAAAATTGCTCTTTTTGCCCTGCATCATAAACCTGACATTTGTTCGGCTGGCAATCATTTTGACCACATCCAGATCCAGTTGACCTCATATATAAACTGAACCCATAAACCTCATTTCCCACCATGCACGTCAGGCCTATATGAGCACCTCATCTGAATATATCCCCACTGTGGAGCGCAACAGAGGCGTGTTGTCATCCAGCTGACCCTTGAAGTGGCTAGATGAAGGGCAGGGAGGAGGAGGAGGAAGAGGGGGTGAAGGGTGGAAGGGAAACTTGGGCCAAGGTCAAGAAAGCTAATTTGTTTCCTGCGTCCCCTGCCGTCCCTGAGAGGCAGACCACACACTGCCCATACAAGAGGGGCTTTAATGTGGTTAAGGGTGCATAGCATGAGGTTGAGCTCATCAGCTACTGGCTCTTATATCACACAGGAAGCAAAAATCAGTGCATTATTCTTTAGCATTATCTTTCTTAAGTGAAGAATTAAGAAAACAAATCTAATATAACTCATTTAAGCGAAAAGAATATGATTTTATTAGAGGCTTTTAAGTGGAGACAAATAAGCTGCATCATAGATTTTTGTTGTTGTTTTCAATTGACATCATATATTATAAGAAATGAAGTGAGATATACTCATGTGACAACTTGAAAACATATAAAATATGTACATATGTACATATACAGTGATGAAAGAAGTATTCTGACACTGCATATTATATATGTAAAAGCAACAATGTTGCAGTGTAGAAATACTTAAAAGTAACACTTAAAGTACATTGAAGTATTTCTATAATATATAACACTTTTACAAATTAGACTACATAATTTATATGTAATATAAATATTCATGACTGCATAAGCAACAACCAAAACAACAACAATAAAACATCTTTAAGTATTATTTATCAAGAGTTTAATCATCAAAAACAGGTCATCTGCTTTATCAGGACTGTGTGGTTTGACCAGATTTGATTGACATGCGACCAAACAATCCACAACCATTTCTCTGGGCCTTTAAGTACACAGAAGTATTATATGCAACATGCAAATAAAGTATCAAAAGTAAAAGTACTCTTTATTCAAGATGAACTTGTCATTGTCAGATCAATGTACATTATGATATTGGATTATTATTAATGATGCATTGACATGTAGCCAGATTGTGTAACTATTTTAAACATCTAAGATTATTATCAGTATTGAAGGCTATTTAAATCTTAATCTGTAAAATAGTATAGTTTTTACCTGTTAGATAAATGCAAAGTGGAGCAAAAAGTACAGAATTTGGCTCTAAAAAATAGAGTTTAAGTATGTTATGTTATTACTGCAACACCCCTCCAGGTTTAATTCTAAACTGTCAACAATGTGGGTTTAATCTTTAAACCTGCAGAAGTGAGATTTGTGGTTAGTCATTGTCCTCTGCATTCTCTAGAAATGTTATCATCTTCAAGTTTCCAAAGCTTTCAAAAGTTCACAGTTTTCCCAGAATGTAAGAAAGCGAGTCCAAGCTTCATGAAATTTGTCGCATTTCTTTTTTCATTTTGTATATGACATGATGCAGACAGCTCTTTAATCAGTCAACAACAGAAGGGCTTGTTGTGTCTTTCCAACAAAGAAACATCAAGAACTGTGCTTGTACTAGACATAAATCAGTAGTTTTTCACTCTTCGGTGTGTAAGATTATAATATTTGAGTAAAACAAGTATAAATTTATGGCATGTTCCTGATTTTCAGGCCATATTAAAGTTGTCTACCTCCTGCCGTCCGTCAAACACTTACTAGATTAGATGGAATGAAACAGTGTTTTGGCAGCTCAATGCTGCCCGGCTCCGTCTCCCACTCAAAGTCAAAGAGGAAATGAATGTATTTGCCACCTCAAGGGCACACATGGTACCTCTGTGGATCCTGTAAAGCAGTGGTTAATAATCACTGTCTGCATAAAGCTGTATAGCCTTCAGTGAGGAAAGAGAAAGAGTTTAAATTACCGAGCTCTCAGGTTTGACAAAGGCCAGACCCTGTATTTCATGGCGCGTAAGTGTACGAATAAACGTGTCTTTATTTATTAATACTTTGGCAAACATGCGTTTTTTTAATATCCGAGCTGTTGTTCAGCTTCGAAAACAGTGTACTTATAATCAGAGATAAGTTTGCCAAGTTTGTGATGGATGAATATATAGATTAATGGACTCAAAGTTACCAAAGAGATCAGGCCTTTTTTTTCTTTTTAATTAGCACCTGTGAGCTGTTTCCCATTAACACTGTGCACATTAAAAATCCCTCTGCTTTTTCTAATTAAGTAAAGTGGAAACAGATTAGATGGCTTCTTTGAACAAAGGTCAGTGATTGCACTTTGTCTCGCTCCTCTGTTTGTTTGTTTGGCCGGCACCAGGAGAGAGCCTGCCACTTCTTCCCAGAATGTCACTTCACAATCACTGTTTGTTTTACGGAACAGCCTTTTCTTACGCTTCGTCTTCATCTCCTCTCAATCGTTTTTTTTTTTTTTATTTTTTTTTTATTTCTCTTAGAACGTGATCAATAGATAAAGACGTGACTCTCACTACTGTCAGCTTTGGCAGTTCTTTTATATGATTCTTTTTATAAAAGCAAAAGTATATTCTGCTCCACAGGTGGCGAGCAGGGAAAGAGAGGCTGATGCGATATAGATTTTCCACTGATATGATTATAAAGCACGTGGAATGTCAGATTAAAGCTGCACTGATGAAAGATAGGCATCAATCAGCGATGTCTCCGGGGAGGCTGCAAGGCATGACATGGTTGTCAAGAAGGAGGAATATAGTGACTCATCCCTCCCTAATCTCCCTTTCCTGGCCAATTGATTGGGCTTTCATATCCATTAGCTGGGCTTTCATAGCTGCTGTAATGAATGGCCAGACTACAGACATACTTCCAGACCAAACTTGTCTCTTAGACTGAAAAAAAATAGAACAAAACAAAAGACGGCAGAAGAGCTAGGATTCACGCAGGTGTCCTGAAGCTCTCATAGTGAAGTCCAGACACCTCCAAGGCAACATGAAGAATAGTTTAACAACAATGTCATTCAATTCACAAATTAAAATGATTCAACTATCTCTTAACGCACCGGGTCTAAACCTTGGAGATCTCTTGTAATAAGGGTCTATTTCAGGACTATATGAAAAAGCACTCTGGTAAGAGAAAGCTGGTTTTGATAAAGTGGCATTAAAGGGAACATGTTATGACTCGTACTTCAAGTCACTTTTGACTTTCTGAATATTTAACCAAGTGACTCCCTACCTTTAACCTTTACGTGCTGTAAGTGACTAAACAACGGCACAAAAAAGTGAGTCATGCTTTAGTTCCCATGACCAGATATCACACTGGAAAAGCAAATATTTTATGAAACAAAATCTGCTGTCAATGAATCTTTCCATGCCATAAAACAGTAGTGAAAATGATAATAATCCAGGTGGTATTTCATTTTTAAATATATTGCTGTGACTTGAATCATTTCATATTTGTTCAACTTTAACATGTGGCATTCAGAAAAAAAACCCATTGTTTTCTACATATCTTTAAATATTTCTAGCTCACTTTCAAATGAATGCACTGACATATTTTGAGGTTATCTTTACAAAGTGTCTTAGGCCAATTCAGAGTTTTGCAGTGTGCATGAGGCACAGAACTGGATCCTGGAGCATGAGACTTATATGTGTGTTCTTATGCTGAACACACAGTTGATGTTTTTGGTACCAGTTTACAATGAGACCATCCTTATAAATGATTTATTTGTTTTTTAATTAGGTTTAAATCAAGTTATAAATCATAAACAAGCAACTATAAACAAATTGTAACAAAGCCTTCATACACTGATGTGGGTTCACTATTTGGCAACATCCAGTTACTGCTTACTACTAATTAATCTTAAAAATGAGTTACTAATAATTATAACAGGCAAACAGGAGCCTTAGTGTAGAACAGATCCTCATTTATTAATAACTTACTACCATTTATAATTTGCAGAGGGAGCTGTATTTTAAAGTATACAACCCGTGACCATTTGTTTATTGACTTACATCATGTCATCATTTGTGATATTAATAAAGAAGGTTGTTGATAGCATGCTGAAAATGTCACGGTAAACAATATTGCCAAAGCCTCAGTGTATGAATCTGGTAATTTGATATGTTAATTCGGTGCCAAATGAAACTTTTTATCTATTAAGATAGACTGACAATGGTTAAATGCTAATAAATGTTAACAAATATCTGATTAAGCTGACATGGAGAAGACAAAGTACGCTCAGTAAGCACTGAGATCTGCTGTAAGGCCTAACAGTATGTGGGCTCACTATTTAGCAAGCAACAGGTCACTGTTGCACTTTTTCACTTCATGTGTTGTAACAGCTTATTGGTGATTCATGTCTTAACAACCTAATTAATAAACAATTACAAATTAGGATAATCTGGAAAAAAGAGGTGCCATTTTTTTTTAGAAAATTCTGAAAATTTGAAAAGATTTGACATCATGGCATTAGTGTTAACATGTAAGTTGTACCACATACCCAACTTTATTGTTTTGATACAGTCACAACTTGATGCCTCACACGTGAAAAGTGATGAAAACATGTGATTATTTTGGCCTGTGTGTGCCTGCCTTTTCAACACTGTTGTGAAATCATATTGGTATCAGATACAGTGTGAACAATCGCTCCTAAAAAGAGTCGCGAGCATGTAGTCCTGCAGCGTGAACACAGCCGTCGGCCGTATAGAAACCCTCACTAACTCAGACATTTCCTGCACAATAAGCAGTCGACTTTTAGTTACCCCCAGATTTTTGACAGTGATTCATCTCAGTGGGATTCTTATTGGTACACTGTGGGATGATTATCACCAACACATTCTTTCAGCCTGAATGCCCTCCACAACACCTCTGTAAAAAAAAAAAAAAAAAAAAGAAAAGAAAAGAAAATCAGAGTTACGCATGAGAAGAAGCTGACAAAGAGAGCCAGACGGGAAGGAGAGAACGACAGAATTTAATAAAGTTCAACAAGGCAGAAAGGATTGCACAAGCAGTGAATAGCGATTCTGCTTTTTTCTCCTTTACAACTTCTGCCTACTTAAACACTTTTACACCCCCTCCTTTTATCTGCGTCTGCATTCACTGGGAGGAGGAATAGCTGGACACAGAGGGAGACGCTCATTCCCTTTTTTATTTGAATGTTGACCAAGGATGGCCACCATCTGTGCAAACTGTCCGACTCTATGACTCTCCTGCATCATCCTGCCATAAATATCAGACGGGGCTTCGCTTCTCAGATAATTCTCCCATCCGAATTTATCGTCTCGGCTGTGTTTTTGCCGCTGTTTGAGCATTTATTCTCTTCAAGTTGACACGAACAGAAGTAG
This sequence comes from Lutjanus erythropterus, assembly GCF_056507025.1. Taxonomy (NCBI): domain Eukaryota; kingdom Metazoa; phylum Chordata; class Actinopteri; order Lutjaniformes; family Lutjanidae; genus Lutjanus; species Lutjanus erythropterus. The sequence continues at coordinate 11,636,876 of NC_139325.1, forward strand.
TGTGTCATTTTCAGCAAACAGTGATTTCTGCCTAACATCATCTCACACCCTCATGTCCTATTTACTGTGGCATCTGGTGCTTTTGTTTTTCTTATTCCTCGTCATAAAGAAAACCTCTTCAGACTTCCCAGAAACCCAGCCTACACTTATCTCTTGCTGGGTACTTTTTTTTTTATTTATTTTTTTTTACCCGGTCAGTGAAAAGCCTTCCACTAAGCTCAAACACACAAGGGGAGTGGTGGAAATGGGGTAGATGACATTGTTTCAGTGATATGGATGTACGGCTTAAAGACAAAAAGTGTTGGTTGAATGTTGTCATGTCAATAAGCCATCAGTCGCGCCGCTAACAATAAGTTAATGATTCCCCAGCAGTAATACATTTATGAATAGAGAAGTGTCTTCTTCAGCCCAGCGGGGGTGCCCATTAAAACAGAGCATGAACAAAATAATTGTGATTTGCAGATAAAATCCACTTTAGAATGGGATCCCGACTGAGGAATTGTTGAAAGAGCTGTAATTTTCCACTAAAACGTGACACACACTCACAGGAGCCCTGCTAATCAACTTGAGTATGTGTGTGTGTGTGTTTGTGTGTGTGAGAGAGAGCGAGAGGTAGAGTGTCTGTTTTGAAGTCTTTGTACTATATATAAATTAAATGATAGCAAATGCATTTAGTAAGGTACAGTTTCTCTGTCTCCAGCACAATTCTGTGAACTAAATGAATGTCTTTTTTAGTTGTAAAACAACACAGATTCAACTTAAAGTACGCATGAATATTTTTTGCTCTTCTACATATTAATAGGAAAGACTCTGTTTCCTTGTAAATGATCTCAGACAAAACTTTGATAGAAGATTTCCTTTGACATCCAGTAGATCAGTGGTTCACAAAATGGGGTCATCAGATAATTGTTGGGAGAGGAAATTAAAAAAAAAGAATAAATATCGCATTCTGCCACAGATAGCTGTAATCTTTCCTTTTTCTTTTGAAATAGTGCCATAAGTCATAGACATGCATCCTGTGACCAGCAGACACTGCTTTGTGTGATGAAATATTGCACAAACAAAAAGTCAGAAGCCACTGCAGTAGGTGATCGGTCAAGTAGAGAGACACATTTAGAAGGTTAACACTGTAAGTTTGTTTCCATACACCTGTTTTATGTGCATTTACACTTTGTGAGTGAAAACGCCATAAATTCAGTAAACAGTCTAAATATCCAGTGGATAAATATCTTGTACATTTGGCATGTGAGTTATTTGTCACTCAGGCTTCCACTGAACAGATGAAAAGTAGCAGTAGAGCAGTTAGGGGGCGATAACAGAAATGCCAATTTTTTACCACATTTTCGACATTCTTTACCGGTTGCAGGTTTGACTGGTGCTCTTTTAATTATCTCATCATTTCAACTTCCTCTGAAATGGTTTGTTGCATCTATAGCTTTTCCAAATTTTTATTTTGAAGTGCTCAACTATACTCATAACGGTAGTGGATGAAAATCAATCCTTAATTACAGTTTTCATTTGACAATTTTATGGAGATATGCTCAATATTGTTATGAGTCTTTTGATATTATATCTTATGATGAAAAGTATCAAGGTTATTTACTATCATCATACAACAGAACTGTATAATGAAACAAGAGTTGTTGTTCGTTGATGCTACACGCATACAATACAAATAATGAATGAAATTCAGAATATAATTGGGTAAAAATAAAACAAATGTATACAGTTTTTTACATATCTAAATATACACGTATATATACAGGAAATAATTCAGCAGTGCATTTTCTGAATTTGTGTCAGGTTGAATGTAAACAGCGGGAACAGGATGGTGATGATTATATGGTCGACATCTTTACTCAACATTGTCCAGCAGCTTTGACTGCATTTGAGCATAAAGCATCATTGATGTAAACGCAGACTCCTCCTCCCCACGTCCCGTTGCGTCCTGTCAGCTCTGAGTGTGGTCCGCCCGTTAAGTGTAACACCTTGATCCAGGATGTTGTGGTGGAGCAGGTCTCTCTGTGTGGGCGCAACAGTCTCTGGTTTCCTGTTGCTTGGCCAGCCTGAGTCCCATTTTGTCTGGTTCAATTTCCTGTCTGGCCATTAGCCAGAAGCAGCCTAAAGTCCGCTCTTCCCCTCCCCTGCCGGGGTGATCCGCGGTGGTGCGCCCAGTTGATCTGACCAGGTGTTGAGAGATGCCATGTGCTTTGATTGTTGCCTCCTCTTTAATCCAAATGCTATGCTTCCTTTTCCATTGCCTATCTCAGCATTAAAGCCAACAAATTAAAAAAATTATAAAAAATATAAAGAGGTAAGGTCATATTTTAACAAACTACCTTCTCTGGAGGCCTTTATACCCGCAGAAGTGAAAACCAAACTGACCTGAACCAGAGAGACGGCTGGTGTGACTGAAAGATGTCAATGTGCTCAGACCCGTCTGCCTCTAAGTAAACAGCTGAGTCTCCAAAATGGGGAGATCGCCATTCTTTTGGTGCTTTGGCCAAGTAATAAAACGTCTAGACACCAACTAACATGAATTTCCCTGAAGAATTAGTGTCATCAGTGTGAGAGCCCTGCCCTGCACTCTGGGGTGCAGTTTGAAATACTGTCTTTTAAATCAATGCTCACCTCTCCACTCTTCCTTTAATTGAACTTTGTGGCCTCCTGTCAAGACCTTTTGTCTAAGAAAACAGCCAAGTCCTCAGCTGTGATAGAGCTAGATCAAACTTTTCAAACTCCTTTCTGACATGGCAAATCTCTGTCTTTTTAATTGTCGCTGGTTATTTTGGCATCTACAGAATCTGACTTCTGCTTTTGAGCACTTCTTGACTGAAAGAACATTTTTCTCACTGATAGATGCACGCTTTTCCCTGTGTATTTTTCCTGGCTCATTTATTATTAGCAAAGAAACTTGTAGATTTAGCACTTTAATGCTTAAGTTTCAAGATTGATCTTCAATTTGACTGTGTTTTTGCTCAAACTACAGAATTATGTTGGTATAGCACTGAACAAACAGCATTTACATCCACCCGTGACTGTGGTGACTAATTACATGAGGGGAATGTTGATGCCTCATAAACGGAAAAGGTTCAAAGTGAACGCCAGCTCCCCAAAAGAATGCAAAAGCTGCTGCAACATGTAACAGCAAAGACACGTAAGGTGATTTAGAAATGGTACTTTTTATTAACTTTTTTTTTTCTCTCTCTCCTTTTACTTTGAAGAATTGGCACTTTGGAGGGAAGTCCATGCAAAGCGTCTCCATCTATCATGCTGGCTGGGTTTCCACAGCGGTGTTATTGACATAGTAAATTAAAGGAGGCGCACATCAGGTTGCTGACGGATTGGAGGCATCAACAGCAAACTTATAATCGCAGCTCTGTCACAGTGGGTGAGTTTTTTACGTCCATACTTCTCATTTACTTCTGCTTCTACACTATGTAATTCCCCTCTCCATTCTATTTTATGTACATTTTAAACAAAGTATGCCTTTTACTTTATGGGGTGTGTATTCCCTCCTATTTTACCTGAAAGCATGCATTTTATTGGGCATAAATAATCAGTTTTACTGGGTGTAGAAAATGATAAAATACTACTTGTCTTAATTTTCTGAATTTATTACTAATCTTCAGTTTATTTATTTATGCTTTTATTTTGTTAAGCATGATTATTGTTATCTTTAAGGAAGTATTTTACCAGTATCAACTAACTTATATTAATTTTTTACTGGCATTTTCTTATTTTTTTGGCATCTGACCAGAAAAATAAGGGCCTCTGATCGTTTATTATATTCTCATATTCTCACTCTTGCAGTAGTGGAATAAAATGCACCTTAATTCCCATTTTACTTTGCAACTTCTGTGGGAATTTGGTTAAGACATGCGCTAAATTTGACCATGTGCAGTCTAGACGAGACTGAAATTCCTCTTCAGAAATGTGAAGTGCCTTCTGGTGAAACACTTTCTATTAGGTTTTATACAAAACTGCAAGAATCACCTGCAGCTTTAGGGACAGGACCTGCATCACCTGACATACTTCATTTATGTCACAGGATGTCACCATTTTTTTGTCTTAAAATCAGTCAATCAATCAATCAATAAACTGTATACAACAACGGAAGGGACAGCTGGAGACACTAAATCAAGCAACAAACATAAAACATTTAATCTACTATTACAAGGTTCGGGTCATTTTTTTTTCCTATAAGAAAAAAAAACTAAATTCTCAGCTCATTTAAGTTCATCTCTCACTTCAGCTTCTTAAATGTGATAATTTTGTGATTTCTTTACGTCTCTCTGACAGTAAACTGAATGTTTTTGACTTGTAAACAAAACAAGACATTTGAGGATGTCATCTTGTGCTCTTATCAACATATTTCACCATTTCCTGACATTTTATAGATCGAACAACTAATAGATTAATTGAGAAGATAATCAGCTGATTAAATTAAAATAATTCTTAGTTGCATCCCTAAAAATGCTATTCTAGGCTAAACAATTTCACCATACTTTATATTGAGGTAACCGATTCCAATAAATTACTATAATATTGTGTAACTTGGGTTACATTATTTACAAACAGGTAACAGGTGATTAGTAGCTGTACAAGAACACATTTTTAAAGTTACCCTCCCAACCCTGACTATAAAATACTACTGATCTTAACTGTCATAATTCATCACAAGGTGTGATGATTTTTACTAACATGTCTTTTCTTAATTTCTCTCCAAGCTGTTCCTTCCTACTTACCTTAAAAAACTGGTTAATAAATCTGAAAATTCAATATAAGTTTTCTGATTAATCTTTATTGAGCTCCATAGGAAAAATATGTACAAATAAAAAAAAAAGTAGGGGAATTCTGCCCCTCAGCCTGTCAATACATGACCTTTCTGTGTCGTACAATAGGATTTTCATGCACTGAAAAGCTTCTTAGTTTTGCCATTTTTATAAATTTCCCCTTATAACCCCAGCCCATGTGAAGACGTTTGTTTTAGCCTTGTGTATTTCTGTATGATTCTTAAGAGGAATTACCGGTGTAAAATCCAAGACTAATTTTCCAACGGATTATGATTTATATGTCGTGACTGCAGAATGACACAAGGCCTTTCATTTTAATTATGCTCTGAAAGGTTTTCAGTAAGTTTCTGAAGAGTATCTAAGGACAGAGAGATGATGACGGAGCGCTGTTTATTATATTATCTTATTATGCAACGTCATTTGGCTCAACCGGAATTTTTATTTACTTTTTATTTTTGTGCTTCACACAAGAGTGGAGACTGAAAAACTTTCTGAACTAAGGAGACACATCAGTGAGAGGGACTTGGAAAAATGGTACTTCTATGTCAGAGCCTGGATCCTCTAAATGGCATGGCAAACTGCCCTGGTTACCATGGCTATGAGAGGGTTTGAGAGCACATTAATCATGAGGATTTAGGTTTCCTTTCTCTTTTATTTTTCCAAAAAAGACACAGAATCGCTCAGACGTCCTTTATGAAGCTGATTTATGATGTTCAATATCTGTGTGTGTAGATCATGGGAAATGACTCTGAAAGGTAGGAGTTTATGAGATCAGTGTGCAGTCTGTGTCAACAGACTGTTTTTGTTGTTGAATGTGAGTTTTAGTAGAAAAAAAGTGGAAAGAAGGATGTGTGGCAGAGAGACAGGAATTTATGTCAATTAATTACGCCAAATCTCACAGCATTTGGATTGCTGTCAGTGTTCATATTAAAGGTTTATGCTGCGACATGAGTGGATATAAACGTGTGAAAAGGGGCCACAGAGCTGCAGGTTTTATAGCTTAATGAAGATTAAACGTGTTGGAAAAGCTTTGGCATCAAAAAGGTGTATTAATTTGCTACAATTGCCACATTTGGCACTTGACCAGCTCCTTGTTAATTGTGCAATCTGGAACTAGTAGATGATGTGTGATGTGGCTGCACCCAGACCGTCTTGAGTAAATGGAGCTCACACATTTTACCTATGACAGACAGACAGCTGATAAAAATGAGATCATGCATAAAGAAGTATCACTCTCGCTGTTGTGTGCTACTTCTCAGCTGTGATTTTTTCCCTCTTCGTCTTTGGTCAGAGACAGCAGATTGATGACGGTGTGACAGAGTGACATTGCATTCTGGGAACCCAGGACTATGGCCATAAATCCATGGCGATTCAGCTTTACAATGGCCTACTGTCTAGCCATCAGAGGGTAGGAGGTTGTTACTGCATCACCCTAGTGAGCTGCTAGGGTACGACCATTATGCTTTCTGGAGGGGGGGAAAGGGGAAAATTAAGACACCAGGGGAAATAGTCAGGATGGTAATGAATTATGAAAATCTAATAGAGTGAAAAGGAAGAAGGGTAAAAAAGAGAAAAAACGTCTTTGGGGAGTGGAAATTTCCCACGCTCTTTAGACGTTACAAGCGCTATGATTCTTTTCAAGAAGATCTGTCAAATCAGAGCCTCGGCTGTATTAGAAAGCAAATAAAACACATGAACAAATAAACACTCCAAGTTTCTTATTGACCTTGGAGAACCAGCTGTGTTGTGAGTGCAGCTCAACTTGGCTGTCTGCACCCTCCCTCGATTCTGCTGAGAGTGTGTGTGTGTGTGTGTGTGTGTGTGAGCAGAGCTCTTGAGTACAAGGGTGTATTTTTGTTCAAACTGCATGTGTTTGTGTTGTTTGTGCCTTTGTGTGTATATGTGTGTGTGTCTGTGTGCAATGAATGGCCGCAGTGATGTGATTTGATTGGTTAAAAACAAGCTCCAAACTTATTGATAATTCCCATAAGTCCCAGCAGGCCATTTGCAGTCTTGGGATACAAGCTTGAGAGGTCAAATATGTTTAGCTGTCCTCTCTCGGGGCTATATGTCGAGAAGCAGTCACAACGTCCTATCATGATAAACGCTTTTGGAACATCAAATAAAAAAATATATTTTTTAAAGCTGTAAGAACATTTTTAAAAGTGTATTGCTGCAGGATCTGAGTGTAATATTCAGAGGAAAGCAAAGTTCAACATGAGGTCTCATCTTTGCCCAGTCTGTGTCTCAATTTAAGACCAATTTGAGACTTTGACCATTTTCTCGTACTTCTTAAATTCGGCTCCTGAGAAATAGCCTCTGCGTCGTCTCAGCCTGAAACTAATTTCAGCCCGATTGAAGATCTTATAAATTTCTTTTTTTGTCTCACTGCACTGATCTTAAGTTTGTCATAAATATTCAGCTCTTGAGAAAACAGTGAGAACAAACTTGGTCTTAAACGAGATCTTAAATTTGTCTAAGTGGTCAAATTACGCATAAATACTTCCATTCACCTCCATTGTATTTGGAGTGTTGGCAAAAATAATGTCTGTGTATAAAACCAAAATGATCTGCATGGCAAGATACCATAATAGGTAAGTGAGACATTATGTTTGTGTGTGTGTGTGTGTGTGTGTGTGTGTGTGTGTGTGTGTGTGTGTGTGTGTGTGTGTGTGAGATTTGGGTAAACCAACCCTTTAAAACATGCATAGTACTGTAAAGCAGTAAATTCCACCTATGCTGACAGCTAACCAACATTTTCCCCCTCATGAATAAATGGGCACAGTTACTGTGTGGAAAATATTTAAGTCCTGCATTCGATCACCACAAAGGCTCTTGGTGATTTTGGCTCAGTAATGGCTGCCATACCTCGACTACCAGCGCTCTCAAAGCCTCTCGTTCTTCCCTCCCCGTGCGAGCTGGAGGCAGCTCTACAGTATATGTCCTCCTCCTGTGTGATCAGGCCTGCAGCACTTGTCATCTCCCTGGTGGCAGCTTAGATTCTCCAATTTTTAGGTTAATTAATCAAAAATGATTTCTTTTCTCATTAGCCATGCAGTTGGTTTGCAATCTGCAAAATCGATGTTTTACAGATGTTTCCCTGGGTTTTGTTTTTCGAGACGGCGCTGATTTTTATTGGGTATAGATTTAAGAGGGTGCTGAGGGATTGTGAGTTAACTCAGCCACACACAATCACACTCACACGCAGCCACAGACACACTAAATGCATATTCTGCGCAGTCACATGCTCACGTAAACACCAACATACATACAGTACAAAACAGACCCAAACTTTGCTCCTTCTAACTTACCTTCAGCACCTGGAATCGCAGTGTCGAACATAATCTGTCCATCTAACTGATGCGGACAGCAGCTCTTTCTCCATTTTGGTTCGCCTATATCGAGTCGATCGTTGCCAAACCCAGGGGGTTGAGCCACACACACACTCTCTCTGGGTAGCACTCTTTAATCACGTAACAGCTTCTGGTTCTAGTTCCTGTTGGTTGTAAACAAATGTAATGTTGCATTTCCTGCAGTCTAGACATAACAACAAACCTGGCAGAACCAGAGAGGGGAGCGATTGCGGTTGCTAAGGAGTGGCTGGCACAAAGTCGGCAACAAACCCGTCTGTGAGGTATAGGGGAAGGAACCTTCAAACAGATGCAGCAGAGGCGTGGGGCATCTTCTTTAGTTTTGTTTTGAGCTTCGCATCACTGACGAGGGGCACAAATCTTGGGTAAACGTTAGGTAAGTGTGTTATTTGTTGAAAATAATTGATCCTAGGCGTCTTTATTTGTCTGGTTGTATTAAAGGGGCAGTTCACCCCAAAGTCAACTATTCATATTTTTGCTCTGGCCTGTAGTTTTCTGCCATAGAGATGTTTGCCTTGGCTTCAGGCTTCTCTTTCTTAATTTATTGTATTTCATTTGCCCCCACGCCCTGTTTTTATTTTGATGACGTATCACTTCCCTGACCAATAGGCTTGCACCTTGCACAGCATAGATGTGCAGGTTACTCCTGTAGATCTGTGTCAGCTGATACATGTTGGTCATTTTAACACTTTTAACACTTTTTTTTGTCATGTAAAATAAAGGCTTTTTAATTCTGTACAAACCCTACAGTTTGCCTTGGACTGGAGACTTGCATTTTTTGCAATGAGCCCTTCACTAGAAGAATAAGGCCAACAAAAGACATTTGGAAAAACTTACCACCAATGTCAATTGCCAGAAATCATGACCCAGTTACTCAAGATAATCCACAGACCTTGTTGTGAGCAGTTCCATGTATGAACTAATCCCTTTCTACGGTGGAATCTACCGGAACATCATCCAGACATGCTGCTGACTTAACTGGAGCCTGATCTCATCTGAGTTGAACTGATGCAAAGTAAAAAAAAAAAAAAAAAAGAAAAAAAAGTGCTGTGGTCCGATGAGTCCACATTTCAAATTCATTCTGGGAATCATGATGTCTTGTCCTCCAGGCTAAAGAGGAAAAGGCCCATCAACATTGTTACTAGCGCCAACTTCAAAAGCCGGCGTTTCTGTGATGGCACGAGGGTGTGTTGGTGCAAATGGCATGGTTAACTGTCAGTTCTGTGAGGGCCCTGTTAACACTGAAAAGTTCATACAGGTTTTGGAGCAACATGTGCTGCCATCCAGATGGTGTCTTTTCCGGATTTGTCCCTATGTATTTAAGCAAGACAGTGCCAAGACACATTCTGCATGTTACAGCAGTGTGGCTTCCTAGTAAAAGATTTTGGGTACTAGACCAGCCTGCCTGCAGTCCAGACCTCTCTCTCACTGAAAATGTGTGGCACATTATGGAGCACCCTTATCACAACCTCTTTGGAACATGTTGCAGGCATCATATTCAGAATGAGTGTATATTTACAAAAAACAATAAAGTTGGTCACTTTATAATAATGTGTTGTCTTTGTACTGTATTCAATTGAATCATTGCATTCTGTTATTATTTGTTTTACACAGCATCCCAACTTTTTTGGAATTGGGATTGTAGAAAGAAAATCTTTCTTCCATGAAACTTCTCACAACAAGGTCTGTAGATTATGTTCAGTCACTGGGTCATGATTTCTCAAGAGACACTGTGTTTTAAGTTTTTATATTTTTTATTTTATATATTTTTATTTATTTTTTCTGGCACTTTGAGCACTCAAAGCTGGGTGCCATTTAATCTCACTATATGAGATAAGGCAGACATCTCTATGGCCAACATCTCTAAAACTCAGCAACTGACACCACAATAATCTATGGATAAATAACAGGAATAATCTGTACTTTTGATTTGGGGATGAACCGTCCCTTTAAAGGTGCATTTGTGCATGTCCTTTATTAAACAGAAGTGTTTAAAGCTGTTGAAAAATTTTATTTTTTAGCTTTTTTAGCATTCATATGTCTATGCAAACTTTTTGGAATGCACCCTTGATGCCATCTGCTGCACAGTTGTTCAGCAGTGTGTAGTATATGGTTCTGTGTGTGTGTGTGTGCTTGTGCCCGCATTTGTATTTGTGTACACCAGTCCCCACCCACCGTTCCACTCAACTACACAGGAAAAAGAAGATGAAGCAGAGGAGCAAAGGAGCCCAAACAGAAATTATTATTGATTTAATCACATAATCAGCCGCAAACACTTCAGGCCAAGATAGCAAATCCATAATAGCCTCCCCACATAACCACCCTTACAAATTTACCATCAAAGCCCTGCGCGCACACACTGCAAACACTGCGAACCAGGGGTCACCTTCAGTCGCCGGCAAAATATTGACGTTCCTAATGCTTCTATATGTTTTTGAGTTAAGCGTTATCAATCACCGATAAGGGCCTGATGTCTCTAAAACATAACTCCTATGGCAGAGGGATTACAGCATCGCTTTTCTTGTCATAATCTAAGCATATCTTTTCAGACAAAGGGAGAGGATGGTAAAATCAATGTTGTCAGAAGCAGACATTTCCCACTGTGGCTGCTCCAGTCTGCCTTTAGATGAGATACAGGAACGCTGTTCTAACCTTAGAGACATCAAGATTTGCCTTGGTGAAAGTGCTCCCACTGTTTCAAAGAAAATGATTTTAATTAATAATGTTTTAAAAAGTTTTTTTCTCGTTTAACGTTTAAAACAATTTTGCCCTCGTGTTTACCGGCATTCTACTCCAACAATGAAGCATGTAATTATTTCAATAAAGCACAATGATAAATTGGATCTTCTTGAATGAATGAATTTCATTACTAAAGTCAAAAACAAAAGCACAAAAATAAAAGTCTTTTTTGTTTTCCTAAACTGTGCGTTACACACAAAAAACTTTTTTTTTTTTAAAAATACAAAAGTGTTGTTTGAATCAGTAAAGACACACAATGAATGACAATTTGACATCAATAGGCTGAGCTTGGTTTTCATGAAATAAAGATAAAAGATTTCAAAATAATTCCTCTTTTTCACTTTTGTTTTCCGAAAAATCATTTAAAGCACCTGAAGGGTGTGTTTTCTTACCTTGAGAGCAGCTGCAAGGCCAAAAACGTGAAACTGGAAGCAGGGAATCACTCCTGTGTAGTCGTCTGTCTGTAGCTCAGCAGGACTTTATTTATTGATTTATTTATCTATTTAATTTCATTTTTTTAGTGTTTTGGCTGATGATGTAAATTCCTTTAAAGTAACAAGACTTAAGATTTTCAGTAAATCAAACCCAGTTTTTGTTACTGTTTATTGTTTACTGGTTTAACAGCAATAGCCCCTCAATGTGTATTTACATTTTTCCTGTAATTACTCTTCTATATATGAATTTTTACTGTAAGTCACCATTACCACACTGAAATCAAATTGTCGACCTATGCATGAGAGAAATGATGCAGGATGTATCCAGCATAATTTTATCTCATTAATATCACTAGAGTTGCAATGATTAATCAATTAAATGATTGGTTGGCAAATATTAAATTAATCGGCAACTATTCTGGTAATCAATTAATTGTCTTGAGTCATTTTCTGAAACAAAAATTAAATGTCAGCTGTTTACTGGTTTCTCTATGACAGTAAACTGAATATCTGTGGGTTATGGACAAAACAAGACATATAAGGATGTCAGTTTGGGCTTTGAGAAACACAGATCAACATTTTTCACAATTTTCTGACATTTTATGGACAAAACAACTATTTGATTAATTGAAAAAAATGAGTGATAGATTAATTGAGAATGAAAATAATCATTTGTTGCAGCCGGAGATATCAGCCTCACTGTTTACTGCTCACTTAATCTTTTTTTTAAGAATGTTCAGTGGTGTATTGTACTTTAAAATGGGTTAAAAGAGAGATAGAAGGACAATTAGATTGAATTTAATTTTTTTTCAGTAATTTTGTAAATATTATGTAGCTGCAGTCAAGAGGGGATCTGCGTCATACCAGCAGTAAACCAGACTAACTGGCTGATAGTCAATAAAAGCCTTCAAATATTTGTCTAACTCTACTGTTCAGCACAAGAGGAAATTTGTCTAATTTTGCATGGCTGCAGAACGATGAATTGGATTCAGATTTGAACACTCTCTTAATATCCATCTCTCCAGCGATCTATCCATTCAGTTGCCTATCCTTGTCCATCTAGCCCAGGGCTATGGGAGCCTAATTGTTTACCAAAGGGTTGCGGCTCATTTGCTCCTGGAGATTGGGCCTAATTAACACTAACTTGTCTGAACACCGAGGAGCGCTGTCCACTCCACTTTAATCTAATCTGTACTCTTTCAAAAAATAATGAGATCATTTACACCTCATTAACGAGCAATGTAATGTCTGGGAATTAATCATAATGATTGCTTATCATTTCACTTTGCAATATTATCTCCTCTAATGAAACTGTTCACACAACTGCCAAGAGGGCCTTAATTGGTCGTGTGAAATCACAGAGCACCCGGCAGCTTGCCGCGACGTGTGTGAAGTTCTAATTTGCATGGGTGGGGGGTTGAGGGGGGGAATTTGGGGGGGGGGAGTGTGAGGGGATGGCATCACTTAGGTACACACATGCAAACACACACACACACACACACAGAAAGGTGCATGGAAATGTGGTGGGATGGTCTGAGAAAATGCATGCTGTATGTATACAAACAAAAACATACAAATTCCCCAACAGCCCCGGAGGATCAGGCAAATGATTTATTGGATTGTTTTACTTTTTACAAAAGTAATTCCAGAGTATAGCTATTTTGGAGATTTTCTTCCAAGTCATTTTTAAAGGAGACCTATTTCCAGCTATATAGTGCCATTATGGAATTCCAGTGCAGCAGCTTTGCATGATTCACAGTTAAAAATATCCTTATTTATCTTATACAGGTCCTTTATCCAGCCCATTACTTCACCCTCTGTCTGAAACAAGCCATTTTAGCTCCTGTGTCGTTAAAGCCCCCCTCCCTAAAAGCCTACTTTCTTCTGATTGGCCAACCACTTCGAAGTCTGCTGAGGGGTTGCATGATATGCTTGTAAGCGCCACGGATTACTGTACAAAACCACAACTTTATTAAGTGATTTAGGGGGAAGTGGTTCATATTTCATGCAGAAAATATTTCCCGGTCTGCCCTGTCATATCCTGTGGCTGCTCTGCCACAACTTTTGGCTATTAACAGAGTTTCCTGATGGACACACAATGTTATTTGTTGTTAGTGGTTAGTTACTGGGCTAACTGGTGAGTTAGCTCAGGAATAGGTCTAACTATGCAAGACTACAACACCCACTGCTTCTGTGCACTGTCTTTACATGGAAAATAGTGACACTGAATTGGATTAATCTATTGCTTATCACACCAAAAATTAGTCATGAAAATGATAGAGGGAGCTGAAGTGGAGTATTTCTGGGGATTGATTGCTGTACTCAAGCACACAGCTTTACAGCTTTATTCACTCATTTTGATGTAACTTTTTTGACTATTTTATTGATTAAATATTTTCTGGTTTTCCCTCTGATGTCCTCCGGCTGTTCTGCCTCAACTGAAGCTGATTTACGAAGTTTACTGACAAAGCTTTACTTGTTGTTAGCAGTGAGCTACTTTAGCTACTAACTGCTAGTTAGCTCAGTTAGCCATGCAGATGACTCTGCCTGAACTGAGGGCTCAAAACAGCCTCAGCCTGTCGTCAAAAAATAGAAAGAAAAAGAAAACATTGGGATAATGGTATTTTACACATTGGCCACATTTAATATGAATATCCAACACAGAAAACAGACAGAAAATAAGAAAGAAAGGAAAAGTAATAATAGGTCCACTTTAAACATTAGGTTTGAAAATAAATGTATGCACCTGATGTCTGCTGTCCCTCTCTTCGGCACAAGATCCATGCCAGTGGTGGATGTGATTATCCAAGTGACATGGCATCCAGACTGATCCCAGCTTTGTGCCACCACCGTGAAGCCAAGACATGAAGAACAGCCATCCAATATCCCAGTTTTTGCATTGCAGCTTCTTATAGCCTACTGTATATCCACCCAACTGGTCATCCCCAGCACTCCCGCCTCCTGGAGGGAGGCTAAACAGCGCTAATAACTGTTAAAATATACCATCCCTCCCCAGTGTGTGGACCACCTAAAGAGGCCATGCTTGACTGGAGGGAGGAGAGCACTGAGGCTGCTCCGTGCCCCGGCTCCCCAGGCTTAGGAGGGCTTAGGTGCGGATGTCATTTGCTCTTTCTCCCTGGTCAGAGTGGCTAGCTGCTAATTGTGGCCTCTGGTCTGTGAGTTGAGCTTGTGTAGCTAAGGAGAAAAGGCTTGCCCAAATTGAAATCTGAGTAGCGTGTCTGAGAGTCGGGGTGACTTCCACTCCATCATGGATGCGGTTTTAAGACACAGTCATAATTCCTTCTGGGCTAATTTCATCATCCAAAGAAACATTATTTTGTCTGTTCGCTGTACCAAACTCTATTATCCTTTCCTCTTATTTTATTCCATTTCTCTGTTCATTGGATTATCCTTGCAGGTAGCCAAGACCAAGATTGGCAAGTCCAAGTCCAAGAGTGAAACTAAAAGTCAGGGCCAAGATCAGAGAAACTGAGTCTCATTCAAAGTCAAAATGTTCAATTCAGAATTTACCTGCTCTCTATTTTAGGTCAGGTTCACACCTCAAAAGTCTGGTTCTTGCATCAAACTAATGCAAGGTTGATTTTCCAAAGGCAGGCATTTCATTTCCTATAAATTCATCACAATAAAAGCCCCGTTATTGGGTTTTTTGTTTGTTTGTTTAAAAACTTTTATTATGAAGCAGCAATATGGAATGTTTGGTTTTCATCAGCAGTGACAGTAAAAAAGCAGATACCTGAACATTGATTCACAGAGATTCACTTAGAAGCTACAAAATTACTGAGAGCTGTACCATTATAGGGGAAACAATGAACGTCTCTTATGTCCAGGTTTGTCCATATTTCAAGTTAACCAGTCAGCGACCAGAAGAGAAAACAATTTTTAATCAATTAAATTACACATAGAATGGTACACTTCTGTGATTGGCTTGAATGAAATGAACCGCTCCAGAGTTCACTTGACAACATCTTTCAGGCAGACCAGAGGGTGATTGTTTTGTTGATACCAGAGTTTGAGTCCAATGTTCACAACAACCCAAATGAACCGCACCAAAGGGGTAAATGCTTCAGGGTTCGTTTAAAGCAGACTAAACAACGCTGGTGTGAACATACCCTTAGTCAAATTAAAAAATTACAATACCAGTACCAATACCTGTACTCTTAAAGCGATACAGATACCAATGGAGTACTTTGTTACCTTTTTTTTTATGATAAACACTATGGGTGATTGGCTGCATGCAAAACTACATAAATAGTACAGACCTTGACTTCAACCCTGAGCAAATCATAGAACTTTGAGGTCATTAAAGAATTATTTATAAAACAGAGGACAACATAAACCAAATTGAACCTGGAAGACATTAATCTAGTTAACTCAGGATCCAAAATGGCTGAGACCAAGGTGAGTTAGAATCCAAACACACAACAAAACAGGTCTAAGGCATCAGAAAAGTGGTCCAGATATTAGCCTCAAGTACCACAGCTCTGCCTCTGAGTATACTTCTCTCCCGCTATCAATCCTCCCCATCATTTCCACTCGTCTCCCATCCTGCTCCTCAGTGTAAAGCCAACTGTCAGCTCCTCTCCGGCTTATTAAAGGAGTCAAACGCCTGCGCTGCCATAACCACGTGCTGATATGATTTATTCTCTCCCCGGAGGACCCCTCTAATGAACAGAGATGTATGCTCAGCAGCCGCATACATGTAACCTCCGTGTGCTCAGAGGACGGCCATGCTGTAATATGATAAGTGCCTTGTCGATAGGCTGTATGATATGCTAATCATACTAAAACACAGTGCCTCAGGCTCTCTCCTTGTTTATTTATGAAGGCTTGACCTGAGGGAGAGCAATAATCGGCTTTTCTCTGAACTCTCTAACCCTGGGAGCCAAGGGAACCGCCAATCACACACATCTGAGTCCTATAATTCCCCCACCTCTCTCCCTCTGTTCCCCCTCAACCCAAGCTGAAATGGCAGATTTATGCAAACAGCACTGTGTGTGCATTTTCCTGCCCGCATTTGTCCGGGGCACATGTCAAGCGCTCAAATCATTAAACTAATTATTAATTGGGACTGACGTAAACAAGTTGTCAGCAGCCTGCCGACTTGACTGTGTTCTCAGCTCAGTAAATATAACACATTGATCTGATGTAGTGCACATATTACAAAGCTATCATTTGGACATCAAAATGTAAGACTTCCTCTGATGCAAATCCAGTGCAGATAAGTAGCCTCTCACATACTAAAACTTGCATTCATAGAATAGAAATAATAATTATGCTGCATTTTTTTCAAAATTCTTGATGATCCAATTCTGATTCTAAATGATCCAATTGATCACTTAGCATAAATTGATCATCCCAATCATCAGTGAATCAACCTGACACACCAGCACCATGCCATCCAACGTGATCTCATGAGAAAGGGTTTGAGTAACACATCAATTTGAAGACCATTTCATGTGTCATGTCTACGCATTTTAAGGTTTTTGAGTGTCTTTTCACACCGTTTATTCCACTGAATTTTATGGGCTTTGGACGTGGAAACAAAAGTCAGATGACCTTCATCATCATGGTCATCTTTGTTGTAGTTTTGTGAAATAGTCACAGTTTTGGTTTAGGCGACAAAATACTTGAAAAAGCTCAACCTGTTCTCATTACCAACTCATTTTGTTATCGCTCCTCTGCGACTCATACAGAAACGCACAATGGCTGAAAGACACGCACTGGGCTTTCTAGTGACTTAACTGTAAACCCATCCATGGCTGTATGAGACGCACTGGACTTTCACCAAAGTTTAAAGAGGGAGAAAGTCCACATCTGGAGGAGGTGGGGTGGATGGATGGTGCAAACAAACAGGATTTTCACCAAAGAAACTGAGGATTTGTGTCCTGTGTGAAAACCAGTGTCATTAAAAGTATTAAAGTGCATAAAGTTATGTGTTTCACATGATTTGCGCAATGTGACTTTCATCATATGAGTTGCTTCAGTGATGTGACGTAGTAGTTATTCTAACCCCAAACATGGTCTTATTCTAAACCTACCTAAGTAATTTAATTAAGTAAAAAATTATCTTGACTGATATTGCAATTGTGATATGATTTGTAATATTAGAGGTAATGCTAATTTTTACGTCATTATTTTTATTTTGATTGAAAAACATGTTAAAATGACAATGGTGTGCAGTCTTAACCTTGTGAGCTTGTATGAGATGCAGAGGGCTGACAAAACATCCTTATTTAACAATTTGGGATGAGAATGGGTTGAGAAGTTACTCGTGAAAGCTGAGTTATATATATATGTGATATGAGTACATGTGTTCTCCTGAGTAAAAGTCCTGCATTTGTTTGACCCATCCATCGATCCACCCCACCTCATCCATATGATGGTCTATACCTAAAAAAAAAAAAAAAAAACTACACTATTTGCTGAGACATGGCTCTGCCATCATATTACAGTGACGATACACTAACATATATAACTTAATCCTAGACTGTACTAATTTATAGCATCAGTGGTACATAGTTATATCAATAACTAAAGTCAACATTACCTACTACCTGTATACCATGAAAAAGACAGATCAGTGTCTCTTAGCTGCAGTGCTTCTTGCCTTTGACTTTGACTGTTTGTGTCTGGCTATAGATTGGCTTGTCATGAGTACAGCTCTCCAGCCACTGCAAACATAAGACTGTGCAAACATTTTGGGGAAAAAGAGATGCTGGTTTGAATGGCTTGTGGACTTAAATTGTAGAATGCATATACTCAGTATAGTGATACATTATTTTGTTTACTTTTTTACCCTGTTATTAGCCTTAACTCAAAAAGGTTGGCTTTCAATTAAAAAAAAACACACAATTCAGCTGAATTTTATCCAAGCTATTTTTTTTTTCTTTTTTCATAGTAATACTCTATTTTTTCATACAGTCTGAGTCTTAAAGTATTAAAAAAAAGTGCAAATGTGTCTCGGGGTGGGGCGTAAATCAGTGCTCGGGCCTTGCATCTGTGAGCTAGGAAACAAAGGTTTGTTTGTGTGCCTCAATCACTCTTGCTCATGAAAGCAGACACTTACTTGAAAAAAAAAAACTCCTTCTCTTTTTTTTTTTTTTTTTTGCAGGGAAACACTCTAAACCAACATCCTGGGTATAAATTTGCAAAATGCAATACAGGCCTGATTGTGTGTTGAGTGGATGTGGGGTGCATACGAATAGACCCTGTACCCCTTCCTCTCTCCTCCTCCAAACAGAACTACTCATTGCCTCCACCTCCCCCGACCCCTTGCTTTTCTCATGCAGCCAAGTAAGTAAAGTAAAAAAAAAAACCCTCTGTAGTTTAAACCAAATGCAGCTGATCTCACCAAAAAATATTTTAGACAATGATGGGATGATTTTTCCTCCATGTGCGAGTTTACAAGTACTTTCTCACTAAAACTGTATGTTCATGTGACCAATTCTGAGAACCTTTGCAATGAATGTAAAAAAATTAGTCTTTTTAGCTGCAATGTGCAATGAAATCTTTATTTTCTAACATGTCTTTATAATATTCATTTAAAAGATTTCAGCTGTTTAATCCAGGTAAAAACATTAGTGTACCTCGCATCTTAGAATTATAATTTAGGAATGCAAAAGTTATACTTTTACTTTTCAAAGTAGATTTAAAGTTTATTTCAAAATAGATGTCATTAAAGTCAACTGCAATGTAATAAAAAATGTACTAATTCTGGAACATTTAAAGTTTTCTTTCAGTATACTTACAAGAACTGTACTTTATTGTAAGTGTATTGTAAATTGTGCAATAGTGTACTTTTAAAAAGGATGGAAAATTGAAAATGCTTAAAGTGGTAAGTTAGCTTGCTTCTATAAAATAGTTCTTTGTGATACACTTTGAGTATTTTTTATTAGAGGGTTCTTAAATTTCACTTCATTAAAAGTGTATTTGAGCATTCTTACAAAAAGTGCACTGTAATATAAGTGTATTTTAAGCTGTATTTCAGTGTACTTCGAAAACTAAAATACACTTGGTGCAAAATTAGCCATTCCATATTACCAAATTTAAAGTGAACTAATCATTAATACACATGAAATATACTGATGATTACTCTGACTTAAGGTGTATTCAAGTATACATGAATTCAATATACTTGGGATATTTATTTAGTACCATCTTGGATCCCTCAGTGATCTCAAAATATTGCACTTGTCTTCTACATGTCACTTCTTCAGCATTTATAAGACAGGAGCATAAAGTTACATGAGCAGTTCAGTCTACAGTATGAGACTGAGGACTGAGGCAGTGAGAGTCTGAATGGGAAGGCTGGGAACAAGTGAAGCCTTGGCACTGACACCAGGTCAGCTCGAAGCCCCCTCACAGCCCAGCCCTCAGCACCAGGTGTTCCTTGAATTCAAATGATACTCTTATTCATAGACTGCCCCAACTGGAGTATTAAAACTCAGAATTTGCAACTGAATGCTGATATAATCCTGGAAATATATGTCTCCATTAAAAAGTAGCCCATTTAAAGGAACAAGGCGGTCTTTGTGTGAGGCTTTATGTATATTTATCAAGGCGCTAAAAGGGAACCAGGGGTGGGGGTTAAGGAGTGGGGGGTGGGGGGTGGGAGGGTAGCAGGGCAGACTTTCCAACTGTTTACATGTTAATTTCAAACTTAACAGCCCTTGTCCTGGAACTATTTATACACCGAATGCAAATCATTTTTTTCTCCTTTTGTTGTCGTCTTTTTTGTAGACACTTGACTGTTGATGGAAAAATGCAAATTAATTTATGTATGGAAAGTTTTGTGACAAAATGATTCAGTTGGATCTGAGTGACAGGTTGCATTTTCCTGATATGATGCAGCCTGTTTCACCAAGGGCAACTGAATGCCATTCTCTGGTTTGACTACAACAGGTGTCAATTACAGTATGACCTCTACAAAGCAGTTTTTTTCTTTCTTTTTTTGGATATTAGAGCTTAAGTTCCACAAAGAGAAAGAGATATGCTTATAAGTTGAGTTAGACCTCAGTAGGAGGACCTAAGAACCACTTTTTCACCAATTATTAGACTGCATCCTGATTAAGAACAAACAAACAAACAAAAACCTGCAGGTACTTCAACAAATATTTAAGGAGCCCCAGCCAAGTTGTCATTACCTTGTGGGTGACTTTTTAGTCAATTTTGTCATGTTCATTCACTGGTATGGGCTGTCGTTAAGAGACAAAGCTAACTGTAGTTGAGCTAAGTGGTTGTTCTGCATCACTGGATAGTCCCATCCAATATAATTCCATTTATATGATCAACCAACATTGTCTTTGTGCTCTTTCACAAGTATTTCTCACAGGAAGAGATATGTTAGAGGTAGAAGTAATCTTACTGGTTGAGTTCAGTAGGAGGAGCTGAAGGAATACTTTTCTGGCCAATTATTAGACTGAATCCTGGTAAAAACTAAACCACATGTACTTTAAAAAAACAGTTAAGGAGCCCGGACCAAGTTGCCTTTCACACTACTGGCACAAATTTCCTTTATGGGTGACTATTTGGCCAATTCAGACTGTTGAATCGCTGCCACGGGCAGTCATTACAGTGAGAGATAGAGCTAACTGTAGGCCAGCTATTTGGTTGTTTGGCTCAGCTAGTCAATCATTTCTTTTCAAGTCCATTTTCTTCCCGTTGCAGTCTTCTTCAATAAAAGGGTTTGTACAGATTCACAGTGGTAAATAGTTGGCTAGTTGTCTTTCTGCATCATTTTTTGAAATTATTAATAGTCTCATGACTTGTTATTCTTTGTGAGATGTTCAAGTGCAATACATAACCAAAGATTCAAATGCTGTGGCTCGACTTCACTGTACTCTACTCGTTTTGGTGCTTCTACTTTGTTTTTCACTGCAGACAGTAGCTCCTCAGCGTAGGTGGAGCTGATCATCATTGCAACACTTTTCCAGCAGTTGGGAAACAAAGCTGTAGCCTTTATTCACCGACAAGTTGTAGCCTACACTGTCCATTTACTGCTGTTTACTTACAACTCCACTGCTCACCTTTTCCTCTGCTCAGCATTCACCGTCAGTCTCTGCCGCACTCTCTCGCTCTTGCTCACTCAGCTATACAATCACTACGCTGTGCTACTCCTAGTCATAGCATGTTTAGCTGTAAAGTGGAAATGTAGCTATAGTAACCAATAAGCCGCTGCTAATTATGTTAGCACCCTAATAGGCGTCTAGGCTGGTGACAGAGCGCTGTATCCCAGCTAATTATGCTCATATCAGATGATTGTACTTCATGATTTATATTTGATAGAAATGTTAGTGTCAGTTGAAGATGTGGTATGGCCTTTACGTTTTATAAAGTAAACACCAACATTTTGGGTTAGTAAAGTGTCCTGAGCACAGCAAAATAATGAGAAAATAAGAACAGCAACATTTTTAAATTACAGCAACATTGGATGCAAAATTTAAAAGAAAAGAAAAAGAAAAAAGAAAAGTCACAGAAGCATCCAATCCAGTATAATTAAATTTGTAGAATGTACTCTATATCTAGTGATATAAGTTTGGACAATATGTTCATGGACGAGGGAGAGCAGTGAGAGCAAAGTCAGTATTTATTCATAACTTAGGTCTTAGCAAGGCATTCTGACTGAAGTCATGACATTTAATATGCTATTTAACTAAATATGAACGCAATTAATAAATTAAATTTCATGAAATATATTAATTGTTATGTCAAACACAGTAATGCGAATATATTTGAATGTATTTATTTTTATTTGAATTTGTCCGTCTATTTACAGACAGAGGAAAGACAGACAGAGAGAGTGAGAGAGGTTTATATGAAATGTGGTCAGCTAAAATGACATGGCAACTGGTCAAGAGTCCACAGAGAAGGAATGTGTCTAATGAAATGTAACAATACCACCCCCTCCTTCACATCCCTCCCACCCCCCTCTTCTCTCTTTCGTGAGTGAATGGGTGAGTATGTTTTATGGCTGGAGTGCCGCGGCTCAACTGCAGCTTTGTTCAGACAAGTTTGGGATGTTTGTTTCATTATGTTTAGGGTTTTTTCTGATTGTTTCAGAAGGATTTGATTAAATCAGAAATGTCATCACTTTAGCACTGTCCTTCAAGGGCTTTTTATGCCAGTGTCAATAAGTGATAAAACATCTTTTCAGCAGAAGTGCATATTTTTGGCCTTCCTCTTTTTATCCGAGACGCAGGAATAGACAAGGTCTCCTGGAGTGAATAGGATACCAATTAATTATACAATCATTGTCAGAGTCACAAACCTTGTGATGTGAGTTAAATGTAAACCAGAGTGCAATACTCTTATGGTAAAGCAAATTGTATGAGAGGAAAAACACTCATTTTTGATTAAGTAGTTTGAGTGTTTCTATGCCACTGCCATTTAGATTCAAATAGTCAAAAGAGTGGTGACACTGTACAATGCGGTACACAAAATTGTGAGAAGTTACTAAGGAACAAGTGAGGAACCAATCAGGAAAACATGATTATTCATTTCTAAGTAGTTCCTGAATATATTGTATTTATCTAAAGTAATGAGGGAGATCTCTACTCAGCATAAAGTACCACTTCACTTGAGGGTGCATGCACAAAAAAAAAGTAAATACTGGTTAAGTAAGTGAACCTAGAAAGAACATGTTCATTTCACTTGCCATATTTAAGTTGGGATTAAGCAAACACAACCAAATTTTAAGTTAAGTTAATAATAGATGGGGATCATCAAGAGCCTCATAAGTTTATGGTTAAGCATTTTTTAAAATTATTTATTTATTTATTTTTTGTTTGTTTTTTCACTTAACTTTTTTACGTAAGCTCTCATCAGCACCAGGATTTAAATTTTGGGTGGGCCACAGTAACTTTGGGTGATCACAAAAGTTAACACTGTTTCCAACTGGTAACCTGACTTTAACAAAAATGACTGGCATTATGCTGTGGATGGTGACTAACACATCCAGATGATTCTGACAATTTTAAATCTTTGTAAAATCAGTTTCAGTTGGCAAACAGTTGGCCCATTGTGATTGGTCCAGAACTCACATGTGATAATAGCCAAATAAATGTTGCCTTTTTGTCAAATGGAAACTTTTTGTCTTAAGGGTGTATTAAAATGCTGATTTTAATAATTAAAAATAAAAGTTAAGAAAATACATGTTCTCCCAGTCATTTAAGGTGTGCCAGTCATAAAAGTGGGTGGGCCCAGGCCCGTTAGGCCCACCCATAACGCTGTGCCTGGTGTTCATTAAGAAAGTGGTACCTACACTGATTCACAGTATTAACTAATCATTCTCTAATGATTCATTTTATCTCCCAAGTTTCTAGTAACTCAACATCTACTATCTAGTCATCTAGGTGTTCAGGAACTGCTAAGCTTAGCTACCAGAAGTAAAAAGCTACTTATTACACAGAATGGCCCATACTTAATATACTTTTTCTTTTAACAACAACATCAAACTGATGTCTACAGCAATTGACAGGTGTAAAGACTGTGTATATCATATGAGCCTACAATCACAGATAAGCCAAGGGCACCAAAAGTTAATATAAGTAAATAAATACATTTTGTTTGTACATTCAGACATAGAGGAAATATATTGTTTGATATAGGGGTCTAAAAAGTTAGGCCTTTCACTTGCAGATTTGGCTTCGTGAATATAAAATTTCTTTAAAACGATACTTAGATGAATCTGTGAAGAGAGGATCCTGTGATATTCAGTGAGGGGTGATGTGATCAGCAATAAATCATCACAGTTTACTCCACAGTTGTTGCTCCTTATCTGCTTGGGAGCTTGTGAATGAATGAATGACTAATATTTCATCCTAATTTATTTGTCATTTATATGTTGTACTTCGTCCAGAAACCCGCGACCCTTCCGGAATAAGCGGTTACAGAAAACGAATGAATGAATAAATGAATGATGTACTTTGTATTATTAATCTGAATCTGAAGTAGGTAAAGTTGTGTATGAAATTTTGTGGAGTAAAAAGCACAATATTTCCCTCTGACATGTAGTGGAGTAGAAGTGTAAAGTAACAAAATGGAAGACCCTTAAAAGCTGCACTTACTAAGAGTAAAGTACTGAGTAAATATACTTTATTACTTTACATCACTATCTATGTCTGAAGCATTAAAAAAAAACTTTTATTAAAAGCAATAAACCCATCCACTGAAAAAGTTTTACTGCTCAAGTAGTGTATTTTGTTAAATTTTGATTTTTCAAGTTAGTTAGCACATGAATGCCTGAAATAAAAAACATGCGCATATCTGATTAAAATGCACAGTAGATGGTGACTGGTTTTGTTGGTCTCTCCACACAAACCATGCATAAATCAGTCATCACTGCTGCCTCTTTCTTTCTGTGTGATTATGATGCTAATATCATCACTCTAAACAAAGAAACAATCGCAATGACAGAAATGAGAGACATAACGCTCTCGTTCACAAAAGCGGGAAAGCATAGAGGTATTATGCAGGCTACAAGACTGTGGGGCAGAGGGTGCTGCCTACAGAGAGGTGGCACCGGCCCGCTAACGTGATCACCTGAATTATGCACAATCCATTGTGTTCAAATATCATAAATTGATGCGTGAACATCCCACCCCCCCTCCAACATGGGCCGAAATTATTATTTATGTGGCTGCAGAGCTGCAGAGAGACAATTAGTCATATTCGTATGCTGAAATTAATTGAGAGAGATGCGGGAGATAAAGAGAGAGAACAAAGACAGCTTTTTGTCACTTCTTTCCATCTGACAGGGATAATTAGATATATGAAATTGAAATTCCTCACCGGGGGGTCCTGTTGACAACGCTATTTTCTGTTTCGTTCCTCTCCCCTTTTTCTTTTGTGTTCCTGTTTATGCTAATTTGGACCCAGTGTTTTTCCCTGACCGCTAAAAGCAGCATCCTCCCCAGCCTTATGATTCCATTCACTGCACAGCAAAGAGCAGCCCGTCAGTCTATTCAAGCCTGCCTTACCTGTGACACAAAGATTTAAAGAGGGAATTCTAAATTTCTGATTCAAATCTTTTTCATATCCATATGTCTATGCCCCTCTGTACACCTGTCTGTAAGGGTATGATATTAAATAAATAAGACATAAATATTGGATAAATAAAGTCAAATACATGAACCAATAAACTCTGAAATAATTTAATTAATTATTTAACCCAACCAGTTTTCAATGTTTTTTTAAAACATTTTTTTTTTAAACTGTTTAAATATTATTTTCACCAATGACAATTTTATTTGATAAGATAATTAATTTCATAATGGAGAGCTGTAGGAATGAGTCCAAAAACATAGAAATGAGTTAGCAAATTGGCACTTCTGGTCCCCTTGGCTGGAAGTCAGTGTGTTTTTTAAATGTTACTTCTGGTTGGCATACAAAAATATATCACCCCTGTCCTGTTGCCAGTAGTCTCCGCCCCCTTCACCTTTCAGCCAATCACCTGGATTCTGTTGCCAAACAGGCTCAGCAACTGCCAACTAGCTAGCTAGCTAGCTCCTGTAGGCTAGAGGAATTGTAGAGACAGACCTGACATGTCTTTCAAATCACAATGTTGTTGAAGAAACTCTAAACTAATAATTGAACTGCTGGACTTTAACACTGGCTGTTTACTTTGATGCTCTCTTATAATTTAAGCTAGCGAGCCAGTTTAGCTGGCTAGTTGCCAAGGTAGCTAGCATTTGTTTCTCTAGCTAACAGGAGCTGAGAAACAAACAGCTGAGTTGTAATTATTTCTTAAATTATCTCACAATTGAGTCGCTCCTCCCATCTTACACTTTTAATTTATATGATCATTCATTTAAAATGTTTTATGCATTTATTTTTTCACTGTGGTGCTCCATATGTCTGTGCATTTACAGCAGTTCAGTCATTTGTCATTTGCAACTGCTCTGTGTCATGTCATGTGAACCACCCTCGCAGTATCAGAGAGGAACATCTGATAAAAGAACATTGTGGTTTGAGTGGAATTATGGGTTATGTCACCTTTCACCACAAAACTAGAAGGGGCCTCTCATAGTTTTCCTCTTACATGAGAAACGACCGCCGTCATGTTTCTCACAACTGAGAAAGACAAAGTGGCACACTACACAACGTCAGCAGAGTCGGATAAATTTATTCAGCTCATATTATGTCTAGACAGAAATTATAACAGCATTATTTTTTCAGGAATGTTTTAAAGTGGGTAGGCCATTATACTGACTTTGTTTTTTATTAGTGAACATGTCTATAATGAAAAAAAGATGGTACTTGAGTCTTTCATGACTGATTTTTTGTTTTCATTTTCAAACACAAAAAACTGAAATGGCATTTTCTGAAAATTATTCAATGAGCAGAGATGATTATTTTGTCATATTTTGCCAGTGTTAATTAAGTATCTTTGGGGTAAGAAATTAAAACTGAAAAGGCAAGTGCTGTCAGATTGCTTTTTTGAATAATCACAGTTTCAAAAATGTCCTTTTCAATTCAAACTAATTTGCTTTATGTTTCAAAATGACAGAAATTAGAGTATTTTTTTCTCCTCACTGACTGGAAGCTTTTTCTCTCTTTGTTAGACACCAAGTTTCCACGTCTAAAACAATCTTGGGTCAAGTTTTTGGCCTGAGATTAGGGATTATCTAACACTGAAAAAACAAAAACAAGAGAAAAGAAAGGGGAAAAAAGCAAAGATGGAGCGTGGTTGCTATAGGAGGGGAAGGAAGGCAGGATGGAGATATGAATTGAACCGGAAAGAGCCTTGTGTCTAATGCTTGCCACATTTGCTCTTGAATGAAGGTCTAATTACCCATCGGTATTTGGTGCCAGCGTTCCCAGGTCCCAGCAGCCCCTGGGCCCGTGCAGGCACTGAGCGTCCAGAGCCAGCTGCCTCCCAAACACTTGCAGGTATACAGGCCGGGCTAATAGTCCTACCACAAGGGAGCCAGATGAAAGAGCAGGAAACTGCTGCCAGAAGCCCTGAAAGGATTTATGTAAAGACAGGAGAGAGATGCAAGGATGTAGCAGTGGCTAAACCCACCCAAACCTACGCTACCTACCTGCTGAATACAGTACCACATATAATCCCAGAGAAAAATCTTAATGACCTGAATACTGGGAAAAAAATACAGATAATAATGTCAAGATGATGCAAGTTAGAGGTCTGTTATGCGTGAATATGTGTACATACTTTTAGGGAGTGCATATGTTTGCATGTTTAACTATGTTTGCTTTATGTTCTTTCTTCTGGAGGCACAGAAATACCCACTGGTTGAATACAAGCTCACTCGGTGAAGCTGAAAAACTGCAAATTTACTTACTTTGAAAAAAAAAACAATTCAGTTTAACCATGCATTTCCACAATTCGTTTTAGCGCTGTGCCAGCACTGGAGAACGGCCTGGCTAAAGCCATTATCATTCTGGTACATGGGGAAAAAATGCTCTGGTTTGATTGTATTTCTTTAAACCAATAACAATCATCTTGGGCAGTGCAGAGGCCAGGGTGCAGTAATGGTGCCCTCACAAAATAGTGTTGGGGGAACTTGCACTGGTGGAATATTTGCATATTTGGAGGTGAGCCCTGTGATAAATCTTCACAAAAGTAAACAATAAAATACCTGTGTCCAAATCAAGAGTCAATTTAGACTTCTGTTTAAGATATTTTGTTTTGTTTTACTTCATTAAAAGGACAGTTCACCTCAAAATCAAAAATGAAAAAAAAAAAAAAAGAGTTTTGGAGATAGAGAGCTGTAGTGACGTCTGCCTTCCCTCCAATACAATGGGACTAAATGGCACAAGTTCTATGTTATGAGGAGTTTCATGTGGAAACTATTTTCTTCTTTCTATTAGTAGTTCTGGAAGATTCTAAAGGACAACTGCCATGTAGTCGCATTATATCTCTGAAACTCACAACTCAACTGCAGCTCACACCAAAACAGTACAGATGCACCACAGGCCAGAGGAAACATATGTACTTTTGATTTTGGGGTGAACTGTCCCTTTAAGTATGTAAGCTTGCGTAAGTATTTTAACCCAAGCCATGATGTTTTCCTAAATATGTTTATTTTGAAAGTCTGCATATCACCTACAGCGTCATAGTTTGAAGCGTGGGGTCACTGACTGAGCTGCTGTATTTGAGGAGCTGGGAGTGAGAATGTGTTGTTCTTGCAGAACGTTATTAAACGACTATCACAGCAGCTCAAGTGATGTGGAACGGTCAACTCATTGATCAAGTCGATGTCTGTGCACATGCCACTGCCAGAGCACTAAAACCAAACGTGGAAATGCAAGACCAGCATGGAGCTTTTTGTTGTTGTTCTATATTGTGATGGGGACTTTGACTTGCAGATAGCAGAGGGGGAGGAGACTAAATACTTTAAATTCTTTGTATAAATTCTATAAATTCTTGTAAAGCTTTTTATTTGTTTTTAAGGAATACTCACAAAAGACACAATTTAAAAAGAATATTCAAAATCTGATTCTGAGATATCCCAACTTTTATTCATCAGTATGAGTCAAACTACAAAAACTGTTGATCCTACATTCACCACAATGCAACTCTCTTTACAAAATGCCCACTTCTTTCAAACCACATGTCTCCAGTTTGTCACAAAATCTTTCTGTTAAAAATGTTAATAATTCTCAAGCCCATGCAAAGATGATCCCAATGACTCAAATGTTGGCAAGCCCTTTGCGGAGCCACAGAAAACATTTTACAACTGTTTTTACAGGCTGAGTAGGAGTACTCATGATGAGTAAACTGAACTTCAGGTGTTATATCAGTTGAGTGCCCCTTTAAAATGAAAACAGTAAATCGAGCACATGCGTAAGCATAGTCATTGTCTGCGTTTTCAGGTGACTGAATGGCTAAAATATAAATTCAGCCTACATGTCTGCATGTGTTTCGTGAGGGTTCACCTCACTGTTATTTATAAATATAAACACACTAGTGATTTCTCCTGCTTCCAGGTCATCAGTGTAATGTCTAAGTAGACAGTGAGTGAGTAATCGTCTATCTGTGTGGGATGTGATTTCCATGAAAGAGGCCGGCAGGGTGGGACGGGAACATTGCCAGTCGTGACGACTCCAGATCCATCCTGAGGAACAGGAATTCCCACAAGCTGGATAAACATGCAGTTTGGCGGGGGAATGGGGTGCTTGATAGTCTCTCTCTCATCTTTGAACATGGACATTGTCAGGATTTAGTCATACCACAGAAATGCACTATCCTTAAGGGTAGGTCGGGATGGGTGCAAACTGCTATTATCACATTTTCGGCAGTGCAGGGTGCAGCCAGTAGAGTTCAGATCGTTGCGACAGATGGTGAAGCACCTGCTGCAATGCCACCACAAGATGCAAAGACCACAGATTTTACATTAACATTAACATGACATACGTTCTGCCTAGCTGAAAGATTTCGAGGCTGCAAATGATCAACAACTGAAGACAGTTGTTGATCACTTGCAGCCTCAAACAGCTGCTGAAGAAGAGCGAGAAGTCAGCTGTCAATAGTTGTATAAAAGAGACTAGTCAAAAAACAGAATTACAACATTATGATGCCACATTGAAATTGACCTTTGACCTCTGGGATATAAAATGTCATCACATCTCATCATTTTACCCTATTAGATATTTTTTGTGTAACTGTGTTATAACTAGAGCATGAATTCTGGAGTTATCCCCAAAATTTTGTTTAGTGTGGTCACTGTGACCTTGACCTTTGACTTTTGACCACAAAAATCTAATCAATTCATCCTTGAGTCAAAATGAACATTTGTGTGAAAAAAAAAAAAATCTTCAAGCTGTTCATTAGATATTGTGTTGACAAGAATCAGATGACCCGAAAACATAATGAGTCTGAGATGAGACTGCTATGTTGCAATGCCATGTTTCTACAGTAGCCCAGAATGGACAAACCAATCACGGGGTCTAGAGAGGGCCTTTTGCATTTTTTATGGGTTTTGCAGCCATCATGGGTTCTACACGTTTGGAAGGGGAGGGTAAGAGCATGGGTATTTGTTGCAGTCTGCAACCTCTCCCCTAGATTTGTGAGGTTTGAAAGATGGCCAGTTCTTACATATTGCACCTTTAACTCGGCTTTATATTTAATTGAAATATTGCCCATCTCTGTTCACACTACAGACTAAGGAGAGACAGCTCTTGGATAGCAAAAGAACTACAGACAGGACTGGGGATGGAGAAGTCAGTGAGGAGGGAGGATGGGCGGAGCCAGACATTTTGTGGCCTCCAGCATTACTTCAGCTTGTTTTCTTAGACGGCATGTGTCGCTATGTGGTGGCTCAGGAAAGAGAGGAATAATACAACAGTGGCCATGTGAGGACAATGTGTAATGCAAACTGTGTTTATCCTAATGGGTTCAGACAGAAGCATTGATGGACATGGGGCTAACGTGAACAACTACACATTTGAATTTTGTTTCCTTAAGGGATTTTAGTGTGTTTTTGTTTCTCTCCAGCGTGTGAGTCTTTGCGTCTGGTGCAAACGGCTCTGAATATATATTTCTTTCAGCATCAGAATATCTAGTGTGTGTACTTTTGCGGCTGTCTCTCACCGAGTGTTCTCTAAACTTCACATGTACATGTCGCCATTGGTGTTTTCACATGTAATTACTGTGAATCAACTCTTTGTGCATGGTCATAAAACAAGAGAGAAAGAACATCGTTATGCTAGTGGGGCACCTCACTAAAACGCTCCAGTGACAGAAAATGAAAAGCTGTAATTCCTCCTGTGAAGTGAAGTCTGACTTGTTGGAGTAAAGCACTTCCTATCCTTTTGTTCGGATCTCAAAGGGAATTATAGAGGAGAGAGTTAGATATGGCTGTTAATAAGAGCGCCGAGCCCTGACCAGATGAACGTCTAAGTGATTTAGACCATGACTGTTAATAAAAGCAGATTATTTTATCCTGGATATTCATATTTTGGACCCACGAAGACCATGAACAGTTGTGAGTTTTTCTTTACATCGTACAGATACAAGCATTTTGTTTCAGATGCGACTGTGTGTTTGATTCAAAGGTCAAGTCTCTTGTGAAGAAAATCAAATAAAGGGAACCAGGTACAACAGTGGCGTACCAACCATGTCATGCTCGGTGTGGACACTAAACATGTCCCAGCTGGACCTATGACAAGGGAGGGGGTCATGAGTTGGTTTGTTCATTGGGTCACTTCTTCTCATAACTACCAAGTCTACTGAAACTATGTTTTCTACCACCCTGCCTTGTTCTCCTTCTGTTGTCTGCCTCTCTGTACCAGTTTTCACAAAGTCTCAGTGCAACAGAGCAACAGATTGTCCCCATAAGTGTAGTAAAAGTTGTCAGTCTCCTGCCAGAGGCAAACTGTGTGAGGGTACGGGGAGAGACGCTGTGTAACTGCCAGAGGAGTGCTGACAGGGATTACAGCATACATAGGAATAAATTACAAAATAATAGAATTGTGCATATTCCTCACTTTCCCCATGATGGACTGAATAACGTGTTAGATTTGTTGCTAGTCACTTACTTCATAGTCTGACTCAACAAATGCACACTGCCTGTATAAGTCCTGCCATTGGTCGCTTACTTCAAGTGATATTACGGCATCCGCCCAGGAAACAAGAAAACAGCCTAGCTGCAGCTTTCATGCTGAAAAGGGCAAACGGCAATCTTTTAAACCTTAAAAATGCATTGCTTTGTGTGTGTGTGTGTGTGTGTGTGTGTGTGTGTGTGTGTGTGTGTGTGAT
This sequence comes from Lutjanus erythropterus, assembly GCF_056507025.1. Taxonomy (NCBI): domain Eukaryota; kingdom Metazoa; phylum Chordata; class Actinopteri; order Lutjaniformes; family Lutjanidae; genus Lutjanus; species Lutjanus erythropterus. Next base: position 11,668,956 of record NC_139325.1, read on the forward strand.
TTGTCACAATAAATACTGAATTTGACCAGCTAATACTAATTAGACATTGGCAGACAACTGCAGTTCTATGTTAATTTTTTTATCCAAATTATTGTTAAGGACAAATAGTCCCTGGATATTTGTAAGGACATGTAAACACAGGTAGTTACAGCAGACTCCAGTGCACATTATTACGATGAGCCCTTGTGCATGCTAGTTATGCAGCACACACACCACTACTGACCAAAAATGTATTGGATTTTAGTCAGTCAGTGACTGTTTTGCACCTAATCAGATACTGTGTATGTCTCATCACATGACTTGACATTGGACAAGATCAACCCACATATTATCAACAACAGCACTGCATATCTATAAATGACAAACATACCAAAGAAAATATTAAATTTGGAGTTATAGTTTACTTATTTTGTAACAGATTGCTACTGACAATTTAAAGCTATAATATGTAACATTTCTTCATTAAAATCTCTAAAAACAATAGACATTTGTTAAACTTTTTGTGGAGTTGTGGACGTACATTATTCCAAATGATTCCAGCAATGTTCAAACACAGAGAAATCCATAATTTATTCAATAAATTTCATAGTTGCATAGTTCATAGTTGCATTTATTTTTCGCATTACTTCTTCCAGAGTCATTTCATCTGCAATGGTTGTTGTTTAATAATAATTGAAAAAAAAAATAAAAATAATAAATAAATAAATAAATATATACATATATATATATATATATATATATATATATATATATATATATATATATATATATATATATATATATATAATAATCCCATAATCCCATGCTACCTCAGACATCATCAAAGTATGTATTTTACTGTTGTTTCGACGTTAGAGAGACCCCTCGTGGCAGAGCTTACATATTGTCTGTTTGGCAGAGGTAGGTTTCCCTTTCTGAGGGCATATTTAGAAAATGGCAACATTTTTTTTATCAGTTACTGAGACATACTTTCCAGGCAATCTGAGTCACTTACTATGTCCCATTCTCCACTAAGCATTGCACACCTAGCATTGTTGGAGGAGCTGTTCTCTTAATGGACCCCCTCACCCCATGGCCCCAAGTGCAGCTGCACTGCCTGTGTTATCTATATTTACACCCCTGACTCAGAAAATGTAACAAATCTGCATCATGCATGATACAAATACAAACAAACAAACAGACAGAAAAACATCTTAGCCTTGTTGCAACAGGGTGCACCACCACACACTTTTCTCCAAATCATTGGAGCACTTTTTTTTTGCAGGATTGATGCCATCAGCTCTCATATTGATAAACAAAGAGGAAGCAGGGGGTGAGGTAGAGGATGGGTTGAGGAGGGGAGTGCATGGAGATCAATGGGCTAATAAAACAAATCAATGGAATGAAACCACAGAAAAAAGTGAAGTCATTAATTTGCAGAGACAGGATGATCCCACCAACCACATGCATTGATTAGAAATGAGGTCTGTGGAGAACCTTCAGGGGGTATCATATTAGTGGAGGGAAACAATGGCCGGGGCCGGGGTGGGGGGAGGTCGCTTTCCTCCGAGGGCTTTGCTGCTGTACTGATGCAGGAGAATAGGTTAACCGGTGGATCAATGGTCTCTTCAGCATAACTCCGAGGAGACAGCGGCTCTGTGTTTGCTCTCCAACGCACTGTCAACACAATATCTGCAGGTGTGATGTTTTCTCTCTGCTTATGAGCGTTCTCCCATTGATTTCTCCCCCCGTTTTTCAAACCAAGTGTACTCAAGCATGATTATGATATTGAATACATCATAGAGTACAAAGAGGTCTGCAAATAAGGTCAAAGGTGACGGCTATTGTTCCATTTTTATCAATATAATTATTGTTAATCATGATTTGTAATCAATAGTATTGGGCTGAGTTATATATACTGAGGCCTATTACAAAGTAGTGCGATGGCGGCGGTGGAGGCGTAATGTTAGAAAATGGCTGCTTTACATGGGAAGGTGGTTGTGTTGGAACCAAGCTGTGTGTCTCTATACACTCTTAGAAGTAAGGGTTCCAACAGGGTTGTTCCTGAGGGGCTGAGATTCTATCCAGGACCATTTGCTTCTGAAGAACCCTCTTCTGAAGACAACAAGGGTTCTTTGTAAGACTAAGGGTTCCATTAAGATCCCAAAGAACCATTTTTAGAGGAAAGTCAAAGGTTTGTCAAGGGCTCTTGCAACATGATATAAAAAGGTTCTCAGTAGCACCTCCTTGGTAGATTCTAGATAAAACCCTTGAAATATAAAAGGGTTCCCTGTAGGACCCCCCACCCCCCCACCCCCAAATTGTGTGTATTTTTGGTAAAACCTGTGGAATATAAAGACGTTCTCAGTAGAACCCCTGTGTGTGTTCTAAATAAAACCCTTAAAACATAAGAGGGTTCTGGTAGAGCCCCCATGTATTTTCTAAATAAAACCTTGGAATATAAAAGGGTTCTCAGTCAAACCTCCTATGAGTGTTCTAGATAAAATCCTTGGAATATAAAAAATGTTTTTAGTAGAACACCCTGAGTTGATTCTTGTTAGCGCCTTTTCAAGGTGGACATGTCTTGATAGAACCCCCAGACAGGGTGGAACCATTCACAGATAGTTTTAGGTATAACACTTTGTGCTGGGTTATGGATAGAACTCTTTGAAAGAGTTCCAAGTGGAACTTTTATAAAATGTTCTAGCTGGAATCAAATACGGTTCCCCTACAGGGACAAGCCAAAGAGCCCTTTATGGTTCTAGTTAACATCTTTATTTCTAAGAGTGTAGAAAGGCTCTCTGTGGTGTAACAAATATACAGTACAACCTGCTTTCATTTATGCAGCCTTATCATCAGCATTTTAAATTTTTGATCTGAAAATCTGCAAAGTTCTCCATCGGTCAGGGTTCATCCGATCTGCAGACACAGCATAGCTTTTCTGCTGGCATTTTAGGTGGGGTGTGGGGGGGACAAGAAAAGCAGGTGATGTGAGATTGACGACTTAAATACTTCATCAATCAATGCTGCAGCCAATGTGTTGTTTGGTGATTGGTGGAGAATTCAGGCAATCCATCTTTCCTACCGCCAACTGGCATTCAAGATTCTCCTCAGGTTCTCCATGTAATGCCTTTATTTCTTTATTTCCAGGGTTAACCTATGCTGCAGATATTTGTGAGTGTGTGTGTGTAGGGGGTCCACTCTAACCCTTCACCTGTTATTAGAGTCTGTTAGACACGTATGCTGCTGAACACACAAGCAGACACAGTCAATTCTCTCTCAGTCCTCCCACACAAAATAAATCATACCACAGATATTTGAAGGCATTAGTATAATTACTGTAATTACATGTAAATGAGATTATAACTAAGAAGACCGACAGTTTATGTCAGCCGTTGCACTGTATTTTAACATGCTTGTTGCTAAGTTGGTTATGGCGGGAAATTTGCTGCATTGTTTTATGCTAGAGACCCAAAAATTGAAAACCCACAAGCTACTTTTTAATGCAAAGACCATCTTCTTTAACTGACGTTAGAGAGCAGTCTTACTGAACCAAATGGAGAGATACTTCTGTCCAGGGAGGGTCTGTCACTGCTCTCTACTAATCTATTTGTTTACAGTAATTGTTCCAACATGTCAACCTCACACAAAGCATACTATGCAACATTTTCCTAAAAACAAAACAAAACAATGTATAGACTCATATAAACATAATACCTCTAAATTATTCCTTATTGCCCACTAAAAGTGTGTTGTGGTGTCTGCATCTGCAGTATACTTCTGGACGTCAGCCTGTTTGGCAGTGGTGTTAAGCCCCTTGCCAATGTGAGACTCTTAAAAAAACTAAAATTGTTGTGACTAAAGGTTACATTGCATTCTGAGTCTCTATCTGTTGCTCTCTGTCTGTGAGAGCTGCAGAAAGAGTTTTACACACATATGCACACGCAAACATGGGCAGAGCAGACTGAGGACTGCTTTAGCTGCATTGACGCAAAATCTATTCTGCAGAGGTGTGGGCATGTTTATTCATGTTTTAGAACGTAAAAATAACTTTTTATTTCTCTGTATCACAGATTTGTTCTTGCTGATGAAACTCACTCTCTTAATTCAATGTCTATGGACCCTATCTTTCACTGATCTAAAGCGCACATGGGACGTGTGAATCACAACGGACTTAATTTATTCAAGGTGTGTCCAAATCCACCTTTGCCAGCTTACACCAGGGGCGCAGGGGTGCCCTGTCCCGTCCCTTGCGCCAGAAGCGCACAGCAGGACGCACCTATCAGCTACGCCCAAGTACCTCGATTAATTCAAATGCAAATTTAGGCTGAACATGCAATGAACCAATTAGAAAGTCGGCTCTCATCATGTTAAAGTAGCAGGTGCATCAGGAGTGCAAGCGGTGGTAGTACAACGGCAGCTTTACCAGGAGGAAACAAAGGTTTTTAACACAAGGAGACAAAACTCCTGGTTTGAGAGGTGAAAGTGTGACAGTGCACAATATATGGAGAAGGCAGGACCCCTCCAAAGCAGCTTCATGTGTAAATTTATTTTTACATGAATGTGTGGAGACGTGTGTGCTCCTGAGACAAGCACGACACACACACACACACGCTAACTTTTAACTTCAATATTTATATTTAATAGAAAATATGTTCAAACACACACTCCTGTGTGGGTAAAATACTTCACATGAATGAAGGTGTTTTGTGATTATGAAGACGTGTGTGCTTCAGTAAAATGCCTAAGTGCTATCTTGTACATGCAGAGCAATTGCACCATAGCCTTTGCGCTTTGACCAAGTTATTTTAGCTGGTCAAAGGCGCAAGTGGTTTAACTCCAATGCACCAAGCACATGATAGCAAATGCACCTGGTCACACTTTAGTTTTGCCTCTGGTGGTGGAAGATAGCAAAGCCATCTGCGCCACTGGCGCAACAGCTTTGTGTAAGATAGGACCCTATGTCTCTCTCCCTCTGAGGGAGCCGGGGAGTAGGGCCCAACTTTGAATGGTGTAATTACAATGCTGCAAATTCTACCTTTAAAGGATACGTCTAGTATTACCGTATGTTTTTCTTATTTTCAACAAAATTTGTGACCTTTTAAAAGATTTACAACTTCAGGAGGGACCAGTGGACTTGGGGCTGACTTGGAGCTGAAAAATGGACTAACACATTGCTGGTTTTGGAAAGATTTTGCAAATATACAATATGTATGTGCAATATTTGTTTGTTAGGTTTTTTTTTTTTGGTTTTTTTTAAATGCTGAATTATACACCAAGACAGATTTTAGCAAATGCTAGTCAGATACGTGTGACTAGATAGTGATTTGGTTGTGGATATTTTTAGTTGCACATTAATACATATGAATACATATTTACAGCGATATAAATGAATTATAGTGTGTTCATGATAATTAAGGAACATGTGACTCAGTACACTGTTTTGGGATTTGGGATATGTTGGATTGGGACAATAGTGGAGCTCTATGGCACAGAGGAATGTCAAGCCTTGGCTACACACAGGTAATACTTGTTAGTAGGATTAATTCAGAGTTGGTGTTGGTCTTATTATGGCATTCTTTATCAATAAGGAAAGCACTTCATTTTATTTGCATTATTGTTTAATGTCAGTGTTCATTGTATCATTGTTACAAAATGGATTGTGCATCCCATAGCAGAAAAGCAACACACCTATTCTATTCAAACACTGCATACACACTCTGTGCAGCCCTGCTTTAGGATTGGTTCAGATGAAGTCCCTTTGGTGTTGCTGACTTTACAGTAAAGGCCTATATGTGTAAACTCATAGCAGTCAATGAGAGAGTACACATTATTTTTCAAATACCACACATTAACAAGGTGCATCATGCAGTGCAACATCAAACATTACAATTCTCTCCATCCTCACTCTTGCCCTCATCTCACTGTCTCCACCTGCGTGTGGTTATAGTAATGCTGAAGCCCCTGGGTTTTGCTTAATTAAAATACATCCTTTTTGTGTTCCCCTCGGAGTCCAGTGATAGAATAACTATGCAACGGGGTTAGCTGTATTTAGCTCCTTGAGGAGTTAGCCAATGTTGTGTCAGGCAGCCACTCACAGCTAAATCAACAAAACCCTGCAAAGAGGGAAGGAGGGAGGGAAAGAAACGGTGAGGGAGCGACATAAGAGAAAAAAAAAAGGTTGGGGTGAGTGTGGGGGATCCCACATCGTGTAAACCCTTAGCTTTTCACACTGAGCGGCGTTTTCATGCTAAGCTCCGAGCTTGAACCAAAATCCTCTCACTTATCCTCAAATCCAAGATGAAATACTGTCAGATGTAGTGTGATCCAGGGAATTTGGCGGAAGACTGACAGGCAGGGCAGGGAGACGTATGAGTGACTGATACTGAGAGGCACGAGTGTGTGTGTGTGTGTGTGTGTGTGTGTGTGTGTGTGTGAGGAGGAGGAGGAGGAGCAGGGAGAGTGGAAGATACTGCGAGGGGAGGAGATTGAATACAATGATTTGTCAGAGACAGAGTCAGTGACTCATGTCGGTTTGATGCCTGGTAACCAAGGACACAGTGGAGAATAAACCACATAAACTATCTTGTACACTGTTCTTTTGATTTAACACACTTTAAAGCTGAAGTAAATGTTATGAAGTTTGAGAATTTTATTTTGGATTTCTGTATTGTAATGGCAGATCAATAATTGGAGTCCAGCTCCATTTTGGTAGTTTTATGAAGATTTTGTCTGCATTCAATTTTTGTTTTTGTTTAGCAGATTTTAAATGTATAATATTATTGTACAATATTTTCTGGCAGATGCTATTTACACTTTGGTTGGTGCAGCCAACGTGTCTATTTACACCTGGGGTGGAACAGCCAGTGTGGCTACTTACACCCAAGTGTGTATAGCCTAGCATGGCAGAGACAAGCACCTAGTTGTCCATAGCCAAAATGGTATTTGCACCCAGTATGAAGTGCCAGTGTGGCTTTTTAAACACTCATGGAAGTGACAAACTATGATCTTTTCCACTACTTTCCAAGTGGTTTTGTTGCTGAAACCTAACCAAACTGCAACTGAAATCTGAGGAGGGGGTTGAAAGGCCTTGAAAGGCCTTTTTCATACGGATATTGTTTTTCTGTTTAAACACACAAATGCATCATAAAAAATGAGCAACCAGCAACTCCCCATATTCTGCAAGGTAAAATTACTGATTTTGTCAATGGTGTCTGGTTGCTTTAGAAAGACTCAATGTGGCAGCGGTTTCCTTTTGAAAAAAGCTGTCTGACAGAAAGGTAAACTTAAACTGATATCTTTAGGTGGCTAAAATACGTTTTGCTGCTGACCCCATCCACAGCAGTACATAGCTTAGCTTCCTACACTGTTACTCCGGCTGCTTCTCTAAACTGGGGGGTCGACGACCAGTAAGTAGTCAGTAAGCACCTCATACAACCTCACTTCAAACCACTGGTTTGTCTCAGTTTGTCTCTACAAGAGATATAATTATATATATATATATATATATATTCACAGATGAATAGACGGACTCCAGAGGTTATTATATCTGTATTTAATTCAGAGACAGCGCACTGTACATGGCAACAATTTGCATGCTATCACATGTTATTTGGGGGGCTGTGTATGTTCTGTAGTCAGATGCTTTATGTGGGGTATTGGGGGTGATATTTGGAGGGTGTGTACGTCCCTCATCTCTGAATAGCTCTAAGGCACAGGCAGGAAATGGAGTCCTGGCATTTTGTTTTGCATCAGTGCTCCTCTTTATTAGAGAGGAACAGAATCGGCATAGAATAATAATTGGAAAATTGTAAGCTTGCTTTCATTATAATTAGCGAGATCACAGGATGCAATAATCCAATTATTTTACTTAAAAGCAAGTTTCCTCATCCCTCTGCAATGTGTTGCAGGACGTCTAACCTCATCCCACATGGACAAACTCTGCCTCTCCCGCTTCATCCCCCTCTTACATGTAAACACCAGCATGGTTGAGTGTGCTCAGACAGCTGAACATACACTGACATATGAACACCATTTAGGGCCACCAGACACGCACATAAACACACGCGTGCGCACACACCTCAACAACATACAAATAATTGAGTAAGATTTGCTGGTACATTAAGTTTAATGTGTTTGACATTCGGGGCAGGAGGAAATGGTAGGCATGAAGTGGAGTAGCCGCACCGCGTCTTTCTTCAATCAGGGCACTGCAGGGCTTCATTTTACAACCCCGACGCAAAAACCCAGGCCCGTCAAAGCTAATTAGCGCTGTTGCAAATGGATGCAGGTCATGGCTCTCAGCGGATTGGCCCGCAGAGGGGTCGCCAAAGGTCAAACCTCCAGTATGGAATGATATAAACAATCATCTATAGACCACAAACCAATCAATCCCTTTTAACACTATCCACTTCCTGGTTGGCTGCTCTCAGGGGTCAGGGGTCAGTGTACAAAAAGACAACTGAGCCGGTGTGTTTGAGAATGGGAGGCAAATCCAGCTGATTATCTATTCATTTATGTTCCAGCAATCAATATACCAATAAAATATTAAAGGTATTTGAATAAAATCTTTGATATAATCTGTTAGAAAGTGTTTCTTTCTTTGTGTGTCTGCTTATTTATTCATTTATACTTTATTTATCTTTTACATTCATCCACTTATTCATTCAGTTATTTATTAAGTTATTTATTTATTTCTCACTTTTCATTGCTTGTTTGTATATTCACATTGTAAAATAAAAAGGCCAATGTTCATTCATAAATTCTACACAAATACCAGTAAATAAGAGGAAAAATGTGTTTCTTTTTGTGCAGCTTAAATGGACCTCAAAATAAAGAATACATGTTTTTCCTCTTGCCTGTACTGCTGTTTATCCATCTGGATTGTTTAGGTAAGAGTTGCCAAGTTTTGGAGATATAATGGAATTAGATGGCACTTGGCTCGTTGTGCTCCAGGCACCAAAACTTTGAGATATTAGATTTGAACATTTTATAGCAACATCTTTTTCCAGAAATCATGACCCAGTTACTCAAAATAATCCACAGACTTTGTTGATAACAGATTCAGGAAGGAATATTTCTTCTCTGTCCTCCTGAGACCCTGCGCCTGCATATGAGGACAGTACACTTTGGACTTGCCCCACCTTATACTTCATTCTGCTTAACTTAAATCTGTTGTACTCATTAGTGGACATACAGTTGTGCTATCTAGGGGTAGCCAAAGAACAATACACTTATTAGTTTAAAAACAAGAAAAACAGTCTATGACCAAGACCAGGATAAAAGTGGAAAATGTGCAGAATTTCATCAGATTATTTGGTTAATACTTATACTTAGTAACCTTTGAATTTTGATAAACAGTACAATTTGGACAAATTTCAGCAATAGTAAAAAACTGGGACACGGCTAATTAGGAAGTATTCATTGGGACATTTGGACTTTTTAAAGTTATTTGTTCATGCAAACTGGAAGTGTAAAAATAAGGAAACAGACTGAGGAAGAAGTCAACAGATTGGAAGAGTATAAACAATTCTGCTTGTGGTACAAATTATTTTACATTGATTTTATTTTTTGCATATGTGATACATTTTCAGGGCATTTCTCTGTCGAAAGCAGAATGATTCCTAATTACAATATTAGGAGTAATAATAGGTTTGGCATATAGATCAAGCAGCTTAAAATCAGGAGGAGCAGGACAAAAATTTCAAAAGACTTTTACACGCATAGCTTTGTTTGCAATTTTGTTTTAGCCAAAGCCATCATCCTGTTCAAAGGCAATGCCAATGTTTTATACTTATCAGTTCCTACTAATCTTAAATACCTAGGAGAGTTTGCAAACAATAAAAAAATACAAATCAAACCTCTGGAATTAGGGCGTAATGGTAAGAAGAAAATATGAAACTGCTCACAACATGGCCTGTGGATTATTTTGAGTAATGGAGTCATGATGTTTGGTAAAAGGCTAAATCCCCCCCCCTTTTTTTTTTAAATCCTCTTTTTTCTACTCTAAACAACATAAAGTGAGAGCCATCTACTCCCCTTATATTGCACAGAAGGCAAACATCTCTACAGCTGATATCTCAAAAACTCTGCAACTCACCAAAACAATCTAGATGGATAAATAGCGCTACAGTCCAGAGGAAAAATATGTATTTTTGATTGTGGGGTGAACTGTCCCTTTAAATCATATATCAATCAGTGTGTTTCCCTGCACACTGAACAAAATCACTTCAACATCAACATGAAGTTCTGCAATTAGCTGAGCAGAGAGAAAGGACAGAAAGACTGAGAGAAAGGGGGGAGAGGAGAGGAGGGGGAGAAAGATGGAAACCAACGCTTGAGGAATTGAATTACCCGAGCCTTTTCTCATTATCATTTAGCCGTCTTTTATGGCCCACCAGTAAGAGATGATGTTCCCATGACCCCGCACAATACACAGACATATTATTCAATCCTGCCTCGATGAAATTCCTGCAAATAAAACCTTTGTGCTGGGCAACAGCTAATTATTTGACAGATTGGCCCCCTTCTGGCTCAGGTTACAGTGTGGAGTGGTCATGTTTTAGTCCCCCCCCACAACACCCACCACCACCAGCACTCACCCACTCTCCCCCAGCCCCTGCGCAAAGAGGGGCCACTTTGAGAAAATCCCAGAGGGCCTCATTCTTTTCAGGAGATTATATATTTCAGCCCCCACCCACCTCCTATCCCCTCCTTCCTCCTCTCCCCGACCATCTATCCATCCAAAATCAGGGGAGCGTGGTGTGTGTGTCTGTGTGTGTATGTGTGTGTGTGTGTGTGTGTGTGTACAGGGGGGTCTGTCTGTCAGTGACAGCAGTCATTTCATAGTTTAAAGGGTGTTCTCAAGCAGAAATATTTAATCTTCCCACGAAAATAAAGTTTGATGGTGGAGGACTGGTACAGAGAGAGACAGATGGGGGGAGCAAAAACACAAGCCATGTCCAATATGTGTTCCTCTGTATTTATACTACTTTGAAGAACTACTGTACATATGCATGTAGTGTATTTTTTCCTAATACCAAATTAGAGAGCAGGGAACATTAACGGATTAAAGTTTTGGGTGGGCATGCCTTTGGCTTTGACTCAGTCCACTAATAACAAGAGTTTGTCATTAGTGTTCGGACATGGACCACCAAGATAAATGCCAACACATGTTTAAATTATCTGGAGAGTAATGGCGTTTTCCTTCAGCCCTTTCCCTCCCCATAAAGATCCCTTGTTGACGCGACTATGCAGACATTTTGAGTTATCAGCGCAGGTTTAATCTGTTGTTTATTTTGCACCCATGCAGATGGTATAATTCAAGGAGTGTGTGCTAAAAGAGCTTAAAACTAAACAATTAATTCAGATAATGTAAAGGAACCCCACTGCCGAACAATGAGATTTAACTAATGTGGTTTTAAAGCTTTGGGGTGAACTGAAATTAAAAGTAAATATATAAAAAAAAAAATGTAGAAAAAAAATACATAATGATATGAATTTTAAATTTCATAAAGAATTTTAAAAATAATTATATTTAAAGAAATAAAAAACTGTGTTACTAAATTATGTTGACTTTTATCATTTTTGTATCAGTCAATTTAAGAAAGAGATTTGACTTTAAAGGGCCCAATATTTGCATGATGTGACAGCTTATAATATCTCTCATTTTAGCCATTAATTTTGTCTTGATGTATTTCTATTTAAAATATTAAACACAATATATACTTCAAACAAGATACAATTAATAATTGCATTTTTAGACATAAACATTTGCATAGTCTTATTTTTGGCCTTTAAAGTGCTAAAAGTGAAAACTAAAATTCACTGATAATTATTAGGACCCTGGCACCGAATGCTTCTAAAACCACAACACTTTTGTCTGCAGCCTAGAGAACTAAAACAGGGAACTGCTGCTACTGTAGCTGAATATTACTAAATAGGGAATTGATATCATATAATGAAACAAGTCAAAATGGAAGTTGGTTTTGATTTGAAGTAAAGGGAAAGTACAGGACAAAGTGTGCCATGCACACCATACCATATTATTGTAAAAAAATAATCATGGAGCAATTTAGTGGAAACATGTAAATATACAAATTTTATTGATTCAAATTAATTAATTAATCGCATTAATTAATTAATAATTTCAAGTATTTATTTTCAGAACACTTCAGAACTTCTTTTAACTTAAAGATTGTTGACTTGATATGATGAGTTTAATGAATGTACTGGACAGAGTTCAATCAACTCATTAAATCACGCTTCTACGGAAACATTATCAGCATATTAGTCATATTTCCCAGCATGCACTGTTTGAGAGATAAAAGCTCTAAAATGAGGAACTGGATTTTCAAACTGAGAAAATATAAAATGAAAACAAATTTCTTTGCAATGTTTGTCAGTGTGAATGAAGAGTTGTTGTTTCATTTTAATATCTTAAGCTTATTGAATGCATTTTCTCAAGTACAACTGAATAAATCAGTCATGTTTTTTTGAATACTAAGTTAGTTTGAATCATTACAAAATCCCCTTAACTTGTCTTTTCAATTTCAGTCAACTTAAAATTACGAGTTGTTAAACTTAATATCTTAAGGTAATTGTAAAAGTTCAGCTGAATTTAATATCAAGTTATTTTTTAACTATAAATGTTTATTTTTATTATGAATTATTACAGATTATGCCAGCTTGTCTTTTAAAATTCAGTTAAAATTTTACGGCTGCCCGTAACTTCTTTTAAGTTGAAGTATTTTAAGTTGAAGTTGAATAAGTTGAAGTAATTTATTTTCACAGACAAACAGTAACTGTTTTCCAACAGAAGCTCTGCAGCAGATGTTGAGTACCACCAAAAATTAAACCATTATTCTGGACTGTTTTCCACTAATTATCTACCTAAGCTATTTTAATCTGTAAGGTCAAGCACATATGTGAGTATGCTGCTGTACGTGGAAACCTTGTCAGTACAACCTTGTCTCATTTTAAGATCAGATGAAGTGCTGTCTGATGGCCCTCTGCTGGTTTAGAAAATTGTACCACCCGTTAAACACTAGTTAGGACAAACTTGATCTCCACAAAGCAAAGAGAACTAGTTTCCCACCTGCTCTGTTTCTCCACCTTCTGTGTGCCTGCCTGTGCTGCAGCCCTGAAATGCTCGCTGGGCTCCGGTTGCATGTCTGGGATGCTCGACTACAGTGTTCACCTGGCATGAACCCAAGCGAGAGGAGCCTGGAGTATTCATTGCTCAACCTGGGTGAAGGTCATAGAATGCAGCCCTTCCCTGCTCCACTCCCCAATGAGCAAACATATGGTCACGGAGCACCTTGAACATGTTTGGGTGACCAGAACTGCTTGGCCTGTGAGCTGCCACAGCAAAAGAGACAAGAGGCGCTGAAGGAGGTTTACGCTAACCTTGCTAAAGCAGAACAAGGATAAGGAGGAAGTGCGAGGCTGCCAACCACAGAGATCATCACTCACTAGTTGCTCGCACACAAGAAAACCCAAGTAGACGTGTAGCTGGGAGAAGCTACAGTCCCTCTAGCTTACTCTTGTTTCTCTTGATATAAATGTGTGTAATCATAAGGTACAATATCATCACCCCGTTGCTCAAACAGCCAAGCCTCGTCTAATCGCTTCCACGTTTCCTCAGTGTTAAGCTCATTAGTGGGTGACCTAAAGGCATGTAGGAAAAAAAGACAACCAAGAGAGACAAAAAAAATCTTTGGATAATGGATGCTTGCTGTTTTGAGACAGTAAAAATAAACAGGTCTGCGGCTTTGATAATGAATATGCTGTAAACATCAGCCCAGAGTGTGAGTTTATCACAAACGTCCACCTAATAACCCGACTCTTGTGTGTGTGTGTGTGTGTGTGTGGGTGTGTGTGCGTGTGTGCATTCTCATACAGTATGTGTAGAAGCACGCCTGTGTGTCATTGCGTGTGTGTGTGTGTATTTGTCTTTGGGCTGGCTGAGGGTGGAGGGAGGGGCGGGGGAGGAGGGGGTGGTGTTGAAGATGATGACTCGCTGTTAGGACTTTGTGAATGGGATGTGAGAGTGTCTCTGGTGTCTGAGTGTCTGGCCCAGGTGGCGACTGGAAGGCCGACTTCATTAGCCTTAAAGAGGAAACAAAGGAAGATGCATCGTAAAAAAGTGCCATCCCTCATCTGCGAGGCCACCGCCTGACACATTAGGAATCTGTATGCTCAATTAACCACTGGCAGGCTCATTTTTCCTCTCCCTCTCTCTCTCACACACTCTTCTCTTTCCCTCGCTCTTGATCAAACAGAGCAATCACCGCGCTGGATTGAAGCAACACTTAATCCACGGCATATTTATGAAGTTAGAGCATATTTCAGTTTTGTTTGATTTTCAGAAATTGGGAATGCAAACTTGTGTAACTTTTTTTTTTTTTTTAACCGTCTATAAATATATATTTTCACTTCCTGATTAAACACAGCAAAGCTTGCTGATTGCACCAAGCATGCTTTCAAAATCTTTCTCTATAAATTTCACTGCCTCCATTTTTTGTTACAGGAGGAAGAGGAAAATGAGACACCCAGGAGGACGGGAAATTGCATGCCAAAGAAACATTACTCCTGAACACTGATTTGCACGAAAGTTCTATTATAAGAACTTCAGTTTCACCGAAATGTGGTAAGTGATTTACACTGGAATTTTTACATGACAAATTACAAACATGGCAGACTCACACAAGAGTAAAATTAGAGACTGTTTCCTTGTTTATTACAAACCCTATCTCTTGCTCATTTAGGCAGTTTATAATACCACTTTTACACCAAAATTACCATCTATATGCAGGTTTGTTAAATGAAACTACATAGGAGACTGACCCTTTTCTTATTGCCAGTAGACAACTTTGCCTTTCTGTTTTGTTTTTTCTGCTGTGTGCCGTAAAGCCAAGAATAAACTCATATCTGTGCAGGAGATGATTATTTTAAATGATTAGCTGACTGTTCAGCTCTCATCACTTTTGTAGCTTCTAACTGAATCTCTGTGGTTTATAGTTTAGCTTCTGTCCTGCATCACGGTTTGTACGTTCAGGTATGTGATTTATTTTACTGTTCGCTTTCTGCTGATAGTAGTCGTCTTGAGTTTCCGCCGATGAAAAGCCAACAAAATAACAGGGTACTTTTATTGTGAAGGATTTGTAGGAACTAAAATGTTTACCCACTGCTTACTCGCTCAACTGAGGGCTTTAATTCCTTTTACGCTGGACAGTAAAACCATTAACATCCACTAACATCTGGCTTTTGTCTGCAATGGAAAAGGATATTATTTTATCAGTCCCAGGGCAAATAATGCTGCAGTAGTCACAGTTATCAGCTCCACCTCTGATTTGCAGTGATGTAAACACGACACCTATATGGATATGCAAATTTTCACTCCTTTTCAGCAGAGGCACTGAAGACCTGTCACCTCCATCAGTAACTTTTGCAACTCTTTTTCTCTTTTTTCATACACACGTGCAGCTTGGTTCGACTTAGGTTGAACACAGGTGAATTTGCACCCACTCAAAGGTGCGCATAAAGTGATGAATGCTTGTATTTAGTCAAGTACCTGAACAGTTTTACTTTCAATAAATTCTTCACAATAAAAGTCTCCTGTTATTTTGTTATCCAAAAGTATTAATTACAACACAATAAGGAAATGTTGGGTTTTCATCTACAGTAACTGAACACAACTCGTATCAGCTGACAATAACTGAACTTTAAGCCACAGAGATTCAGTTAGAAGCTACAAAAGTACTGAGAGTTGAACAACCAGACACTTTTAAAAATGTCTATCTCTCTCCTCTCCTGCACGCATAGGGCTTTCCAGTGCACAAAAGAAAAAAAAACAAAAAACACAAAGGCAAATGCGTCTACTGGCAATGGGAAAAGGGTCAATGACCTACTTTTACCAGGTTTACCCACATTTAAAAAACCTGCATATATCACTTATTCTGATGTAAGAACAGTGTAATGTTGCTGTACATGCAGTGGTACTCCAGAGGGCCTGGAAACAGGATATGTGAAATCGAGTTCCTCTTTAATAAGCGCTGATATAATGCATCATTAAGTATTATGTCAGTGTTGCAAAACCTCATCTTTACACAGACCCCGATCTTGACCCTGATCTTTCCCCTTTAATTGATGTAAACATATAAACACACATACACACACACACACACAATCAAACGCACCTTTCAGTTTGTCTCTTGAGCTGGTGGCAACCTGAGGATCCTTATCTACTCATGACCCTCTTGTGAAAAATGACAAAGTGCAATAAGGACCTGACTGAGGTGGGGTTTTGGGTGTAAGGGGGGGTGGGGGGGTGGGTCGCTGCGATACGCATCAGCCTTTGATTAACGAGGTGAGTTTGACGCTCTTTAAAATCACAGGGGTCACGGCTTAGGAGGCCACCATCTAACACTTCGCCACACTTCACAGGGCCAACTTCTTTTTATTATCGGACCCGCCCCCTTTTTCTCTCTCCCTCTTCTCTGTCTCCCCTCTCTCTCTCTCTCTCTTCCCCTCCACGCCTCTCTTTTGAGGTCTATCAGAGAGATGAAAAATGGCATGCAGCTGGCTGAGTACTTCCTTCCCGTTGTCGGGGTCAACAGTTCACTATGCTGATAGAGACCCTCACACCTCCATTAATAAAAGCTCCGCTGCACTCACACAGGTCGCTGTGCTGCATCGCTGGACGACCATCACTCCTACCTTTGTCTGGATGTCCTCTCTTTACATTCCTCTATCGCTGCATAACTCCTTGATTATTTTGGTGATGACTGACAGCTGCATGACCTATGAATCAGAAAATATTACTCCAAAGATATTTAAGTTGCAATTCTTTGTCATTTAGTGAAATTGTACACTATGTTTCATGTGGAAGTCGTGTTGAAACCACTCCCCCAAAACCCAACATTTTGAACATGTTTATGACTTTTGAATAAAATGAACACATTTGAACAATACTGATTATTGCATGTCCGTTTGTATTGGACTTTTTGGTGTTTTAAAAGCGGTTGTTTTGTCAGCATCAGTTGCTCATTTTCTTGCTTGGGTCAAACCGCTTAAGTCGGACTGGGTTTAAAAGCCAACACTGCCTCCAGTGGCTAATAGGACTGTAAGACTTTTGGGTTGGGATGCACCAACAAGGATACATTTTGCAACCCAGTTAAATCATGGTTTAACTTTGAATTAGTTGCCTTTTAAAAATGTTATTGTTCAGCTATACTTGTTCCATTAATTCGGCCAACAAGTTTCTCTGAAAGAGGGAAAAATTTGACTGTCTCTGCTGAGCCATCATGAGGAGGCTAGCTAGGTTGACTAACTTTTTAGCTAGCTTGCAAACAATGTAACATTTTGTTTCCTTTTTACAATGTAGCTGTAAATATTTTAGCTTTTTGGCTAGCTAGAAGACAATGTAACATTCTTTTTTTTTTTTTTTTTTTTTACTTTTTAGCTAGCTAGAAAACAATGTAGCTGAAAATGGTTTAACTGTTCAGCTAGCTGGCAAACAATGTAATGTTCAGTTAAAAAATACAGAGCTGCTGAATGGTGTCTCTTCATGGTTTATACATACAAGTAAAGCACTCAAATTTAGTTTTATTTATTTTTGATTTGGACAAGCAAGCATCTCTGCATTGATTTAATTTTGCCTTACATTAGTAATCTTGGATTAGTGAGATTAGTAGCACGACAGAGCTATGTTTAATTTTAAATCTGAATTTACTCATTTAAAACCTGGTTTTGCTAAACTCAAACTCATCTTGGATTAAATTAATCTTGTAGTGCAACTTAATCTTGGTCTTTTAAATAAAATTTAAAGGTAATGACTAAAATAAAACATTTTTCAAATAAGAATATAGCATTAATCGACTCCATAATAAACATTTGGATGTCTGCTTTATTAACAGTGCAGAACAGAATAGATTGACAGCGGAGGCCATGCTGGTCAGATTTAGAGTGCGCTCAAAAAGAGGTGCTAATCATAATGCTGAGCTAGCCTTGTTGAGCTGCTAATTACCTCCATTATGAAGATGCAGAGTGCCTGATCAGAGGCGCCTCAGTGTATATGTGTGTGTTTGTGTCAGTGTGTGTGTGAATACAAGTGTGTGTACTGGTCTGTGCCGATTAAGAGGAGGATTAGCCGTCCATCCTGAGGAGGGAGGCAACTAGGGGGTACAAGGACAGAAGAGGGGAGGGGTGGGGGGAGTCGTAGCGGTGGTGGTGATGGGAAGAGGGGGGTGTCCCCCTCCTGGAGACGAGCCCTGACCTTCTCATTTCATCCTCATTAGTATCTCATGTCAACAGAGCAGCCACTCCTTAATCATCTGCTATCATCCCAGGCCTCCGCACACACATACACACACACACACACACACACAGACACACACACACATACACGCACAAATAAAGACAGATAAACACAAACTTGAACAAGTGCCTCTTTTATAGACACAGCCTGTATATTTATCTGAAAAAACAGGTAAAAATCTGTGTAAGTGACCCACCAAATGTGATTAATATATTTTCTCTTCTAAAATAATCTACCAAACTTTTAAAGTAAAGTATAAAACTGATAACCCTGCAGTCTGTGTAAAATTCTGTTTAAAAAATGTAATCTCAGCCCAACTTCAGAAAATGTTACAAATATAACTCAACTGATTTATCTTCTTTTATGGATTTCCATACATCAGCTAACAAATCCAATAATGTGTTTGCTGGAGTTGGCTTCTGGGACCCTGTGGTGGACAGCAGCACGGCGGCGTGGCAGAGGGTGGGCTCGTCTGTCTGTGTCGGCCTCGGTGCCACGGAGGCCCCAGCAGGGTCGGGGGGAGCGGGGGCTCAGGGTGCCAGCACAAATGAGATCCATTCATTTCCTCACTTCGGCATATGGTGGCCCATTGTCCTCGGCCACAGAGGCAGAAGTGATGCAATTTGTTGGCATGTCCTGTCATTTCACAAACTGCCCATCCCACTGAGGCCCTGGCCAGCAGAAGGCAAGCAAGGGCAGCTTGTTGTTTCACCCAGACCACACCACAACATGAACTGGCAGCAACAGATCACACGCACACCCCCATACATGAGAAAGACATATGTAGTCGTTTACACAAATACTTTGATAAACAGGGGAAGAAAGTCAGAAACAACAGGATCAATCAGAGTAAATCTTGCAGAAGATTATAATATACAGTATCTGTGTCAATCCCTGTTGTTTGTCAGGTTATAACAAAAGCTTATCCTTGTTTACGGAATAAGATTTAGTCTAATCTTGGCATTAAGACATGATAGCCTCCTTATTTGCATCATGGTATGCAAATGCATCTGCTTTGGCAAAACAACATGTACAGAGAAACAACAAAACTGCACTTAAAAACAAGAAGTGGAAGTAACCAATTACAACTGGTCAATTTACTTTACTTAAGTATTTTTTGGAGGTACTGACACTGTAACAGACACTCCAGTCTAAAGAATAGTTCAAACATTAGAATTCATGATTCATCAAAAAAAGTTTTTATTTTCACTTCTGTCCTTTTTCACACACTGCCTTTCTTTTGCTCTGCTCATCCATGTGAGCACTCAATCCTTTCTGCTCTCTCTATTGTATGTATTTCTTTTTTAAACTGCTCTATGGTGGTGTACCCATTTTTCACATGCATGCCTTTTTAATTCCTTTTACCTGTCTCCAAACAAGTACTGTGGCTGCGAAAAAAAAGTCCTCATTTGACACTCCAATTGAAAGGAGGTCAAAGAAGCCACATCAAGGAAGTCTGACACACTTCAGAAGTTCAACCATTTAAAATAATGGGTGTACTTCAGATCACACACGCTTTCAGTGCGTTTGGACCTTCAAAATTATAATTCACTCCTGCGGCCTACCATTTGAATTAATGTGAAAACAAATAACAGTACTGAGGTTGTTTTCTTGCTGGGTTTAGCTCCCAGAATCCCTAGGGCTGAGTCATGGCTAACTGAGCTAACAGCAGGTAGCACTTAGTTTAGCAACAAGTAAAGCTATGTTTCCATCAGGAAACGCTGTAAACAACCTCGATACTGTATTCCCCATTGGTCTCAGAGAATGTGTTCATCTCGGTGACCTGCCATGCTAACAGCTAACAGTTACAGTAAGCTACTTTCAGCAACAAGTGAGCTAAAGCCCTTTGTCCATTAGGAAAACTCTGTAACTAAAACACTGACGGTTGAAGCAGAGCAGCCAGAGGATATCAGAGGAGAAACTAGAGAATATTTTACCCATAAAATATCATCCGTTTTCACCCAAATCAGTGAGTAAAGTTTAAAAGTTTTTTACCGTGAGGCCCAAAGAAACACTCCAGATGTATTCTATCTAAAAAGTGAGAAAGAATATCATTAGACACAAATCCAGTAATAGTCATCAACAGTTTTTTTTAAACACTGATCTCAACTTCATGGTGACTTTAAAATCATATTTTACTACTAAGTACATTTGCAACCTGAATTAAAATCCAAACCTTTCTCCTGCATATTTATACCTAATTAGGCTAAATGGGTCATGAAAAAACCATGACATACAGACAAAAAAAAAAAGACCAAAAAAAAAAAACAATGCTGCAGCAGACACAGGTGAGTGACCAATATGAGAACAATCCAGGAGTTGTGAGTCATTTAGACAGAAACAAAAAACCCTTTTGACTGAATAAACATCAACAGCTAAAAATAACTTATACTCCAAGTAGTTTTTCAAAAGAATACTTTGTGTTTTTACTTGAGTATTGTTTTTAACTCCAGTAATTTTACTTGTAGTTGAGTAATTTTTCAGTCACAGTAGGCTCTACTTGATTACAGATTTTCAATAGTTTTTCCACCTCTGCTTAAAGATGAAATCACAACCAATGCAGAAAAAAATATACAGTGAAACTGCAGATTTATGAGTGAGAGTGAACTGGGCAGATCACCCTGGGCCTGTTCCTGGTTTCACTATGCCAAGCATGAAGCTACTGTCTGAAAGGAGAGGGGAAGGAGTCTTGTTTAACTTCCTAAAAAAGCAAACTTTTTGACATGAGGCACAATATAAGCAATGCAGCAGCAGAACGAAGTGTCTAGACATGACTGCATTTAGGTCAGACAGAGGAAAACATATGATCACACTGTCATGCACAAAACGATGCTAGTATATGGTGCTGACAGGCCTTTGGGTTGCGGGGTCAAATGTCACTGAACCCATTCCACACTGACATTTGTGAGTGTGTGTGTGTGTATCCTGCATCCTCGCTTCACGGCATGGTTTCACTCAATACTGGCCGTGTCAGTTGGAGGTTTGCTGTTCATTGTCCACACAGCATGCTATCACACCCGTGTGCACGCTCTCTCGGCGTGTGACGGGAACGTGGGCTCTCCACTGATCTCCGGGAGAAGAAATCAACAAAGGGGAGCACCTTCAGACAGAAGTCAACTTCACTTGAGCCGCTGTGAAGATTGATGACGTTGGTCCCTGTTTCAGTGGGAGTAAGAAACAAGTGGCCCTCAGAGACTCATTACACCTCAGCAAGATTTGGAGAATGGAGTGACACTGCTCCTGATTACCAGATTCATCATTTCTATTGGTCTGTTGGTTGTTGGTTGTTCTTTCACAAATGTCAGCGGGAGAACTGGTTTCATGTCCTGTACTGTAAAAAAAAAAAGCAAGAGAAAGAAAGATTCTGGCAAAATGACGTAATGTATATTTGTCACACATAAGACAGTCAGATAATCCATCTTCGTCCCCCCACACAAACATTTAACCAGGCTAGCTGTTGTCCATCTAATACCCCAATCATACATCCCTGACCTCAATCCTGGCCACACTTTTCTCCCTCCCCCTCCCTCCCCCTCCTTCTTCTTCCAGCCACCATGCTGCCGTAACCGAGATCCCTCTCCAGCCCTATCCTTAACCCCATTTGTACCCTCCACCCCCGCCTACCCACCCAAACCTGTCAGGGACCGGCTTCCCATGTCCATCATTGGGTGATGGATGGGGTGGAAGGTCATCACCCCACTCTCCAGAGTTCACTGATCCCATCAGCCATGCAGACACCTCCAAATCATAGTGGGGGGCGTTACTGAAATTATACATTTAGGGAGAACAAACTGGAGCTTTGCAAAATTTGCTTTTAGAGAGATGTGTCATTGACAATAAGTCATATTTCTGAATGTCACTGGATATCAGGCATTTCTCATACTATTTACCAAGGAAACAATGACAGGAGGGATATTTTAAAGTAATGAACAAGCCCTTTTTTGACAGTTTACATTGTGTTTAAGAGTAATCCAGTGATTTAGTAATGCACACCTATAACAGAAGAGGATACAAATTGATGCAGCAGAACAACAGGCATTGCCTTTTTAATAAGAAGTATTCCTCTTGCTTGCAAAAAACCTGGCACTTTTATTACCTACAATGCCCTCAGCTGTGTGTGTTTGAATAAAAGCAGGTAATGTTCCCCAGAGCGACAATAGCCTCAAGCAGAAATGACTCTTTTGTAGCTCCTTCTGGACCAGAGTCCTAAACTGGGCAACCTGCAGAAAGTTGTGTAATGGGTAAAAAGTTCATTTTTAGAAATTCACCAATACAGGCATGGGTGAAAATTGTGGGCAGACAACAGCTGAGAACAAATCTCAATTGTTTATAATAGTTTTATATATTCATAGTTTTTTTTCCTGGAGAAGTCAGAAATAAAAAGAAGTGTGAAGTATTTTTAACATTTAAATTAGCTCATAATATCAAACCTAATCAGCTGCCTGATTTTTCTTTTTTTTATGTGAACACCTACACCACAACCTTTGTTGATGTCAGCCCGCTGCTGGCTGTTAGCTAGTTCATCAAAATGTATGACAAATGCAAAAGTAGCCAGTGGAGAATAGCAAACTGTGTACAATACATTATCAAAGGCCAAGATGAACATTTGGAAGAATTTTGGTGTGATCAGAGACAGTAAGGGTGTCAATGGCTTTACTGTTTAGAAAAATTGTAAAAAAAAAAAAAAAAAAAACTATTAGCTTCTGATAGCCACAAGCTAGGAACAGAGCTGGAGCTGGAGCACCAAAAAATTGACAGACACAAGAACAATAATGAGTTAAAAGTCAGTGTGTGTTTTATCTCAAGATTTGACCTGGTGACAGTTACAGGTAAGGGGTTGGTTCTGGTACTGAGTCTTGTTGGTGCAGGAGGATGCAGGGTTTACAAAGCTGGTCCCTTGCAGAACTCTGCTCTGGACCTTTAAACAGACTTTAATGTGTAAAATCGGTGGAGTATTTACTTATGGGCTACTAAATCTTATCTGTTGTTACTTGTGCCAGTCTGGTTCCATGGGGGAAAATCCAAACTCTCGGTACAGATTCTGCAGAGAGTGTACAAGGTGGCAATGAAACAGGCTACACAAGTAAAGGATTGTTGAGTTCGAATTTTCTGGTGTGAAGATTTACCGTATTTTCCTAACAACAAGACTTCTTCTTATTAAATAGATATCTGACACTCAGTAGAAAAATAGAAATGATTTGCCGAAAGTGATTTTCCGTAAAGCACAATGAAATTTGATTGCACCCTGGTATAAACGAGTGGAGTGTCTCACCCCTGACTGACCTTAAATTGCCTCTTGATGCCTATGGCGCTGTAGCAAAAACAGTAGTCCTATTGGCTCATTTCACATATGTCCTGGTAAACAAAGCTACGGGATATGGTCGGTGTTTCAATTGCTGAGGAAACCAGAGAAGTCAGATCCAGGATATGTCTGTTCCTAGTTTTCCAGCAACAGCGCACATGGCAGCCAGAGGAGGCTGGGTTTTCTCTCACTCACTCATATGATTCAGTCAGAGGGAGACTGACATACTATAAATACACAAGAAAAATAAACAATACACAATAGTGTCAAGCCTCACCACTGACAGGGGCATAGATCAATGTTATTTCCCGCTTTTGCAAAAATACCTAATTCCCCTTATTTAATCAAGCGTCTCCTTTGCTCGGGCCCCTCCAGCTGATTTATGACACCCGCTGCCTTTATGAGTACCTGTTTCATTTTCTTGTCTCTGCTCTGACACCTAAAGTGATAGGAATTTTATGCTTTTGATAACAATATGAGTTTCACTTTGGCCCGGAATTCATGGCCCTGTCAGCGGGCAATAAATAACAGCAACGCAGCGAAAACATTCACAAGCTTCCACGACAAAGCATCCACCCAATGGGATTTACCTTGGGATTGAAGCTATGAATAGAGAAAAAAAAAAAAAAAAACAGAGAGGGCAGCACAGGAGGGGACGTCTATCGGAGGAACGCGGGATCACAGTAAAAGGTCATGTCAGTGAGAGTGGAAGTGCAAAATGTTTTCCGGTGTCATCTCGTCAGGATTCATAATTGGTGTGCTGTCATATGAGCATTTTGATAATGTCACATGAACATAAATGCCACGCTGTGACACACTGCCGCCCGGCCATCATAAGTATGTACAGCAGGGGAGCTCAAACATTTTCATGTCACGGAGCCTCAAGTAAAAAAAAATCATTACAGGTCATGAGCTCCAATTTGACTTGATCCCAAGGCCCCAGCAGTGTGAAGATTTCTTGTGGCTTCAAGTTAGTTTCCTTGTTTGTGTCTCATTCTTTAAAGGTGAAATCCTGAAACTTTTCATGAGCTCATGACTCATGTCAACTC
Source organism: Lutjanus erythropterus (assembly GCF_056507025.1). Classification (NCBI taxonomy): domain Eukaryota; kingdom Metazoa; phylum Chordata; class Actinopteri; order Lutjaniformes; family Lutjanidae; genus Lutjanus; species Lutjanus erythropterus. The sequence goes on from NC_139325.1 coordinate 11,693,605, forward strand.
CAACACATTAGCTCTAAATATGAGACAGTTTTTTCCAAGAACAGCAGCATCAGTTGTTTGACAATGACATATGTTTCATTTAAGTGACAAAGCCTTCTAGCAGCTGTGGGAATTATGATGGGAGCAAAGCAGGAAGTCAAGTAACTTTGATATACAACTACTAAAACCCCTTTTACACTGACTGAAACACACACTGATGTCTGGCTTTTCCTCTGATGGGAAAGAGTTTTGTTGTTATTCACTCCTGGGTCAAATGACTCTGTAGTAGCAACAGGTATCACACATGACTGGGTGGTAATTTTCACATCTTTTCAGTGGAGACAACATACGCTTGTTGCCTCCATCTGTAAATTTTGCAACTCTCTTCCTCCTTTTTCATACACGAGTTGCTTGGGTTGACTCAGTTTGACTCATCAGCCCAGCACAGCAGAGTTTGCACCCACTTGAAGGTGTGGTTGCAAGGTGTGTTAACATTTTATTTCCTATAAATTCACATTACACATTAAAAGCCCTCTGTTGTTTTGTTGTCAAAGAGCTGTGAAGCAGCAAAATCAGGAAATATTTTTTCTTCAGCAGTAACACGGCACATATACTGCTGAAAGCGAACATGAAGCAAGAAAGTAAGGCAGATGGCTGAAAGTAAAAACAGCAATGCAGGAGAGAAACTAAATTTCAAAAAGCGCAGAAATTCAGTTAGACGCTACAAAAGTACTGAGAGATGAACAGAGACTTTTAAAAATGTCTCTGGCACAGACATGAGTTGAGCCTTTGCTTTCCTGTGCATGTCAGAAAAAAAACACACAGGCAAACTTTTCTTCCGGCAATGAAGAGAGTCACTCGCCTGTTTTTAGTGAGTTTAGCCATGCTTGAAAAACCTGTATATACACGTTCATTTTGGTGTAAAAACTGTATAAATTTGCATAAGTGTCTGGCTGGATCAACAAAACATCAGATTTACCTAACCCTAACCACAATGTTTCCCCAGCCTTAACAAAGTATTTATTTTAAACCCACTGGCATCATCCAGTGAATTCACAAATGCTAATTGGTCACAAATGTGAATTACTGTAGTCTGGAATCTCTCAGTCCATTTTTGATTTCTAAGGGGCACAGACTAAAATGCATCTGGATACAAATGGGTAGATGTACAACCAATCAGACCAATGAAATGTATGACTTAGCCCAGTTTTACCCAGGAAAAAAAATGGCAGCGTTATCCATTACAATGTGTTTCTGAAAAGATCTGAGGCGAGAAATAGGCAATGCAATAACAGAATCTCAATTCATATTTAATAACTAGTTTGACAGGTCGATGCGAGTTTCGGGAGGCTCTGTTTCCAAGCATGGCACAAAAGGGCGATCCCTTGGTTAAATGTTAAGCTTAAAATATGTGACGTGTCTGGAATGGTGATGCTCCTCTGTCAGTCACTGCATCAAACCCGTCCCTAATTAAATAAATGGTGTTGATTGGCCAGACCAAATCCAAGGTTGCTGCAAATCAGTTTGAACTGTGGCCAGATGTATCTGCCCAAGCAAATGAAATACGCACAAATTCATCTGGTTCCCAGATTACCACAAAAAGATGACCTTTCTATAATCTTAACCAAGTCATTTTTGTTCCTGCACCTCACTAAACCTTAAATACCACATTGTCACATTATTAAAACAAAATGCATTTTTCAACAGTGATTTGTAATGGCTTTGGAAGGCACAGCCAAAGGATCTCATCGTGTCAATCAGAAGACCCTTCCATGTGATGCTCTAGGGGGCATGGGCAAACAACATTTTTTGTTTGATTTGGGTGAATTGTTGCTAAATGTACAGTAGTAGTTTTCATTTTTAGTGGCAGAGTCCTCCATTCTCTTGTGGGATTCAAGTTGCCTATCTATGCATAAGGGATTCACAGGAAACAATGCATGTATATAAGTCAGCATTTCTGTTTGTAATTTTCTCTTTCATTGACATTACTCTCCTAACGTCATATTGCAGCTGCATTAAGTTAGTGCTCATGCACAGATACACCAGTTGCTCCTCTGTTGTATTCCTGACAAAGAAGCTGCGCGGCGAGTCCTGTAGTATTAAACCACCAACTAACCACAGGTGTCACCAAGTCAACCAGAACTAAAATCTTAAGGATTATATTTGGTGAACACATTTCTTATTTTGCTGGTGATCCATTCAGAAACCCCTGGAGTAACCAGGAGCAACACCCCAAGAGGCTTCGAGTGCCTACTGTAAGAACAGAGCTCAGATTTCTTCATCTATCCATCAGTGCCCAACTGTTTTCTCCCACAAAACCAGCTCTCTGCCCTCACTTCTCTTCCTCCTCCCACCCTCCTCCTCCTGCCCCTCCTCAGTCCTCTGGACCCCTGAACTGGAGCCTCTTTCCAGTCTGTCACTGGCTATAAAAAACAAAAAGTGTGAGAAAGTAATACACCAAAAATTCTCATATGCATATGAAAAATTATCTCCTGAATGAGGTCCAGCGGGGTCACGTAGATTCATATTGACACTTCACACATTCCATTGACAAATTGGCTGTTTCTGTGTTGTTGCCAAAAACCTGCTGGTTACCTAGGCGATGACATTAAACCGAGTGAAAATGGCTCTTTACGTGTGATAAAGTCAAACAAAGATGACGCACTGTACCCGGTGACTATATCTAGGAATAGGAAGTAAAATGTCAAGCGTTTCAAAAGAAAGCTGCTGTAAACTGTGGTTATGGAGACTATAACGAATCACTGCCCAACCCCAAAGATCTCTTTGTTCCAGCCCCTCCTGGTCCTCACTAAGTGAATATTATGGCTCTGAGTGAAAGAAACGAGAGAGAGATGTTTTTTGTGTATCCCTACTTGAGCCCTGTGTGTGTTTGGCACAGGGGCCTCCAAAGAGCGCAAAAGAAAAGAAAAGGCAGGGTCGCGACAAGTATTCGGTGCTAAAGGGGTGTGAACTGGCACAGACTCTTGGCATGGGCACAATGCATGGTGGGATGGCAGTGCCCAGGAGCCTCCTGACAGAGACAGAAGCTGCTTGGGGCTGAACCAGCATCTCAGTGGGGCCACAGAGGAAGACGGGAGGGAGACCAGATCAGAAGCAGAGAGGAAAATTGAGACAGATTTTCTTGCAGGTGTTGAGATAATAGACGGACAAATGATCTAATTGTTGGAGCGTTCGGGGGAGATTCGAGTCGGGGGGAGGGGGCTCGGATGGGTTGGGGTGGAGGTTCAGAGATCACAGAGTAGCAGGATTTGAATGACCAAGGCAAACAAGTTGACGTGTGCAAACCTGAAAACGACACAGGATGCTGTACCATCTTCTATGTGAGAGATGCAATTAGACAAGAATTCTCCCATGGTGGCATGAACTGACCCTCGCCAACATACATCAACATAAGTCCCTTTCACACATACACTGCAATGCTGAACTATAGTCATTACCTAGAGGAGCTGTATGTGACAACATAAATGTCAAAATCAGCTGGACCAGACATTAAATGGATGAAGTTATTCCTCGCCACTGTCGAATTAGCGCTTGCTCTTGGTGAGAACTGTTGGGTCTCTGTAAATAATATTTTTTTATATAAATGAAACTGACTTGACTTGATTTTATCTTGGTGGCTCCCTATAGTATAAAATCTGTGCAATTTCCAGTTGAGCCCATGTGTTAATGGATCAGGTCATTACCCAGAGTGAGTGAGTGGATGAGCTATAATGTGACTGGCTCAAAACCAGAAGAACCCGCTCTTGTTGATATTCCGGATGCAAAACACATGTAGTACTGATACCAGGACATGAACATTACAGATGAGTTTATGGCTTTGTCAGAGTATTTCTCATAGGTGAGAACTACTGACTGTAGTTGGACGATATGTCTCCACTTCCTCTCGCTACAAAAATTAAGCCAAAATATCCCGGATACACGCACAGCCGTCTTGCGCTGGTGATGTCATTTGGAGCAAGAGTCTGTACTGTCGTGTCAGAGGTACTGCCCACACACCCAGCCAGCTCAGTCATGAGCAGGCATCAGCTGTCAGTCATGACATGACACCTCCTCTTTATAGCATCAAATAACTAATTGAAACAGAAAAAAACATCATTTGGAAAATGTATTTCATGTGTACTTCTTAGTTTGGTCCAGCAACTAGGGGGCGATCAAGATATTTTGGCTTTACTTTTGGGAAGCTGATATGTTGTCCATCTTTATATATGTCAATGATGAGAATGTGTCTGACACAGATAATCTCCTGTTGTGTCCTACATGTGTGGAGATGCAACTCCAAACCATCCCCAAATAATTAATTTAGAGTATTTTGTCATTTGTATATTGCTGGCTAGAAAAAATAAGATGTAATTTCTACCAAAATACTTTAAGACCTTGAATTTGACCTTGAAAACTTAAAATTATTTTTATGCCTAAGCTATACAACAATTAGCCTAATTACACTCTTTGGTTAAATGTAATTTGATGGTGTGACGTGGCATGTCAGGTCCAGCAAGACGCTCATATGGATGGTCACTTAAAGTGACAGAAAAAAACACCCAGCATGCACCCCTTAATTTGCAACCTCAAGCTGGAGTTGGGAGAGGTCATCGTGTCAGTGTGATAAGGTATGTCTGATCATTTCTTTAGTCTTGTTGTTTGTAGAATACATTTAACTGACCAAATTTTGGTTGACACTAATCTCAATTGTTTGCAGTGGCAAGGCAGGGTTTAGTGAGAATATATGGGTACAGTGATGATTGTTTAACCTTTTGTCGAGGTTGTAGTATAACCTTTTTTTTATTAATATATTAATTAAATTTTCTGTATTTCTTTTCATTTTTGATATGAATTTTTTTCATCCGTTTTTCATCCTTGCATTCTTTATCTTTATCACCTACTGGAGGTCAAACCGCACCATTACATCGCTTTATATTCACACAAAGCTTATGCAGTGTAGTGTATTAGTACTGTATTACATTAAAGGTGCAGACCTTTAACACAGAAACGCATTTACACACATCCTAATCAACAAGATTCCGCTTTAAATGATTCAGAGACACGGCTCGGCCCTATCCATATTCTCTGGTGAGAGAAGCGAGGATATATTTGGAACATCACACTTTTAAGAGCGTGAGCTTCAACTCCCCTGGGTCATTTTCTGCTCTGGTCTTAATTGAGAGTGTTCTGGAAAAATCATTACTATATTAATGATTTAACACAAAGTAACTACCTGCTTTTTTCCAGGAGGAAAGGGAGATTTGCTTCGAATCAATACCCATGCACGCTCATTATAAGGGGGGTAAAGTTATAGTAATTAGGCAGACACCAATAACTTTTTAATGATCTTTGTTTTTAATTGCATATTATCGGGTTGCACAGTCTGTGTGTTTATACCCAAATATAAGATAATGGTGAGGGGAGAAGTAGATTAAAGAGAGGAGGCACCTGCAAGGTTTTTTACCTCAGCAACAACAGCAGCACAGATAGTCTACAGCATGCATGGAGGAGGAGAGGGTGAATGCGAGCATCTTTTCTTTTCTTTTGTGCATCTTCTATCAGTTTCCCAGTAATGTGCCTAACATGTGTTGTGAAATAACACTTCCCTTCCTGCTGTCTATTAGGCTGAGGAAGTGAAAGCACTGTCACAAAAAATGGCATGAAGAGTTTGACAGAGATCAAAACATTAAAGGCATATTTCAGGGATATTTGTTTTGGGGTTGTATCTCCATAGTTAACATATTACTTGGTTGTTGGTTGGCGCTGAAGCTGTGTTTTATCAAGAATCTGGTGATATGATATGCTGCAATTCAGTATATTGCGATACATTGCAATACTTTAAGCAAGGATGTATATTGCTATTATTTAAAACAAATTTAAGGGAAGTACTATAAAAACATAAGACCATTATGCATAAAATCTGGGTTAAAAAGTTAATTTTTATGCAAACTGAACTGTGAAGATAGGTAACAACACTGCTGCCACGTATCTTTGTATCATAATAGAGTGTTTTTGAGAATCAGCACAGTATCACAAAACATAATGTCACGATACTCAAAATTTTCTTACACCCCTCATCGGCACAACTACAGTTTTAGAGAAATGGAGAGCGGCACCAGCACAGAAACTAAGAAATGTACTGCTGTGGATGGGGTCAGTTACAAAAGGTATTTCAGCTGCTTAAAAAAAGGTTTAGGTGGAACTTCTCTAAGAGGTTAAAATAACTTTATTTTGCTGACCCCATCCACAGCAGTATAGATTTTGTGCCTCTTGTTGTTCTCTCTGCTTTTTGTAGCTGGGGCTGAGCCGACCGCCGTCTACTGTAGATAATATCAAGATGTGCCTCATACAACCCCACATTAAACAATCCGAACTCTCCCTTTAATATGCCATCTGACTCATGGGATGTTTCAACCACATACTTCTTTTCTATAAAAAGATGCCTCACAGGTGAAGTGAAAATCATCAGCAGTACACATTCTCTGTTTATTTAACCTCTCTTTCAACTGATTGTAGGCAGTGCTGTGTGCCAGTGTCGACTAAAAAGGTGCTATTTTGCCACTGTGAAAAAAAAAGCAATAAAAATATGATTGCAAATGAGGATAAAATGCAACAGCAATGGATAGCCATCTGTTAGCTCTTAAAGGGGAAGTGGTCTACTCAAAGCAGTGGAGGGGTGAGCATCTAAGAGAGAATAGGGAGGGTGGGAGTGAGCGGGAGAAATGTGGTGATAGAAAAGAGCCCAGGAATGCCAGGCTGGCAATCCAGAACTGCTCTGAATAAGTGAGCCAGCCAAGAGCTTTTTTTTTTTTTCTTCTTCTTCTACTAATTCTGCCTGATGCCTTCCTTTACCCCCACCGCCCCTCGTCCTCCTCCCTCCTTCCCTTCCTCCCTCGGCCTGTTCGCTCTGGCCCGCTCCCCGAAACTCCACGGCAGATTGTCGATTCAATGACTCCCCTGTCAGGTGATTATCTAGGAGCTTTAATGTAATCTTCCACTCACACGTACCATATTTCAATTACGACTGCCATTGTGAAACAAGCTGCATATTCAATTCACCAATCGCCCCGCCGCCGCCTCAACAATGTCAACTGTAAAAGAACGCCAGCTGAAGGCAATTATGCATGTTTTCAGAGCCAATTATGATCGCTCTCACGGCGGCGGTTATGCCACGAGCAAGGGAGTGTTTGGAAATTTTTAATTTAATGACAATATGCTCGTGGTAGGATTCAGCGTGCCGCCCCCACTCCCAGGCCTGCCATCTCGGCATCCACAGAGGGAACCATTAAGGCAGATAGGAGAAGATTATGGCCTCTCTCAAGGGCCACACTGGGAGCACAGGGAGGGTCTCAGCAGTGCAGGGTAGATGGCATCCACTCATCCTCTCTGCAGGATCACAGCTGGCAGGGCTGAGTCCAAGCCTGAGAGGCAGGCTGGTTAGCTTGTCTTCCAGTTTGGACTATGCCTGCAGAGGGAGCATAAACTCACACATTCCCACAGCAGGCCACAGACTGAGAGATGCTGTAGAGAGAGATCAAAGTCCGCTCTGTGGGGCGCCCTTCCTCGATATTTCTGAGAGGCAGGCTCGACATCATTGGGTCTGAAAAGCTTTCAGAAAATGGTCTTGAGCTTGGTTTCACTGTCTTTGCTTCAAACTGTGAAAACCAATTCAAAATCAATGTACACAACAAAAAGTTAAGTGGGTAAGAAGTGTCTGTTTGTGCACAACATGCTTATTACAATTTTGTATTGATTAATTTGTAAGTTATATTATTTTAATGATCCATTTATCAGAAAAAAATACATAAAAATGCCCATAACAAATTGTCAGAACTGAAAGTGACATTTTAAACTAAAGGCAATTTCCAAAGAAAAGCAGATGTAAATACTAGATGTTGAAAAGTTGATGATAATCTGCATAGTTGGATTTAAAAGTATAATAACATCAATTACTTAATATGACAATTTGTGGAATGTTTTAAGATTTGTTGAAAAGCTGACACTAAATTGAACTGCTGGCTTTAACATGTATGGTGGAAGAAGTTGAAAGAGCATGAATAACCTAGTTGGAAAAGTGGGAAAGCATCTAATTAGTATCAATGAGACATAAAGCTGAATAAAACTCAGTGTGTGAAAGATGGGGAGTATATATATAAAAATTTAAACTGTTGGAAAAGTGGGAAATGGATGAAGGATGCAAAATATAGTGTAAAGCGGGCACTATGCTGTCTTTAAAAGTATAATAATTTCAATACTGTAAGAAAAATGTGGAACATTTTAAGGTTGGTTGAAAAGCTGATGCTAAACTGAACTGCTTGCTTTTCTTTATATAGAAAAGCAGTTGAAGTATGAATATCTTAGTTGAAAAAGTGGAACAGGTTCTAATTAGTTATGAATGGTATTTAAAAGTTGAATAAAACTCATAGTGTATGAAATATGTGGAATATCATAAGGTTTGAGTGGAGTTACTTTACATATGAGAGGCTGGAAATAAAAAATATTGATAAATGTGTTCAAATGTTTTCATATTTAATTTTTTTTTTATTAAAAAAAGTTTTCTGCCAATCAATAAATCAATTAACCTCTTCCCTTTTTTGCACTTATTTAAGTAGCAGTAGAAGAAGATAAACCCACCTGAGAATAGTATTTTAAGAGGTGAAATCGAGAGTTAATGCTACTCTGCATAGGTAATGAACCAGAGGTTACAAATTAGATAGTTTTTTATTTTTCAGAGCCCTTAACAAGTGTTTCTAGTGATAGAGAATTTATCGTCCATAGTTTTGGGCCGCAGATTTAAAAACCCCATTGTTCAAATAACAGAATGCAGGTTAGATCTGAGCCTCCCTCCCTCTCCCACTGGGATGTTTGTATAAAACCCAGTCAGTTCTCAGGGGTAGAGGTTGACAGGAGAAGACATCGCCCCAGTCCCTGGGAGATTGGCGAACACAACACATATATTAATGCATTAAATGTGTTGACTGTGTTCAGCCCAGGGATGTAGAAGGGAGAGAGAGAGAAAGGTTAGGGGGAAGAAGGAAAAAAAAAGCTGTTGTAATGTATGGTGTTGTCTTGTATAGCGTGTCTGGCAGCGGGGGAGGTGGGGTTGGAGGAGTGTCGGCCAGATTATAAGGCCTGTGGTGAGAGATGAGGGATGGCCGTCTTGTAAACAAGTGACAAGCGTCCTGGATGACAATTCCTAATCCATCATAGTGCTGTCAGCGGTGACCGGTGAGGTGACGGACAGGACCCAGGAGAGGGGACAGCTGCTGCACGTCAATCCACATCATAATTTGAAAAGCTTTTCCACATGAGCTGAAACAGAGGGAGCGAGGAAGTGGAAAGAAGTCATACATCCCACTATCTGCTACAGCTTCTCCTCAATCTGCCTCCATTTTCTCCCCTCCGCTCTTTTCCTCTCCTCCTTGCTGTTGAGGACAGAGATGATGTAGTGTCCTCCTTCAGATGGTGAACTGGAAAACCACAGCATCCTTTACCTTGATGGGACTATAATGAGACAAAGACAAAGTGCATCAAATCTAGCTGTTAATGTACTCAAGACACTTTGAAAATGTAATCAACAAAACCAACTATGGCTGTGCTCAGACATATTAGTGCATATTATCTTACAATGTTGCAGAAAAACACTTTGAAGAGTTAGTTACTTGACAAACTTAAGTTTAATAAAAATAACTTGTTGAATTAAGTGGTTTCACTATAGTCATCTCCATACTCAATTGTGCCGCTGCTTTGAGTGTTTTTCCTCTGATTTAACCCTATCATATTGGCCAGCTTTTTCATTTGTGCTAACATCACGCTGAATAAAAGTTTCAACCCTTGTGTTGTCTTGACGCTGAAGTTTCACAGGCCCACAGGTAACACTAATTGCATGATCAACCATTTTTCCACTTTTCTTCTGAACTCATTAAAATCAAACTTATAAAAGTAAAAATGTGGTAACCCTTCCATTTCTCACAAACTGGGTTTGCACATTTGATGGTGACAAAAATAAATGGCCGCAAACCATTGCTATTATATGTCCAAAATAAAAAGATATTTCTTGATTTATGTAATACTGATTATAGTTGAATAAATATAAATTACTTTTTAGTTGGAGCAGGGATCTCCGCTTATCTTCCAGCAGTTCAGGCAACATCTCCTTATACCTAAATGACAGAATACATTATTTGCCAATGACACCCAAAACCACAAATAGACCATTGGAGTCTGCCTATGACAGGCATAGGACTTTTGTCATGTCAGATCTTCGTAGTCACATGGTTAACACATTTGTTTTTCTTTTTTTTTAACAAGGTATTGTCTTTTTAAAAGTCCATGACTAGAACATACAAACAAATCACTTGCTGCGCCTTCCTCGTTTTTCCACAGGATTTTCGCAGCAACCATAGTTTCTCTCACACACATGGAAGGGGAAGGTGAGGCGGGTGGTATTCAGTTGGTTGCAATCCAACACAGCGGTCCTTTAATTGTGCAAACACTTTAAAACTATACTGTGTCTCCATCAAAAAAAGAAAATAAAGGAAATAAATGGCTTTTGTTTGCCATATGGTGACTATGCTTAGGGTCAGTATACCCAAGAAAGGTCAAACTCTGTTAGACATCTCATCAAGAAACAATCAAGGTGATAAAGGAATGTTTGAAAAGTTAAGGAGAGCCTAAAGTCTCCAGGACCCCAAATATAACTTTTGGGTTAAACAAATGTAATGCTGTGAAAAAAATGATTGTTGTAAATCACCATAAACAGTGATACAGATCCAATCATTTTTTTTTTTTTTACTCAAAATTGAATTTATGGATTAAAAAAAAAAAAGAAAATTAGTTTCTGCCAGAAATGCATTTTAAAATCAGGTGTAAACACAATCTAGTCTCAGTCCAGATATGAGATGCTTGTTAACACCAGGTGTAAAGAGGCCCTATGAGTATTAATCTTCCTCTGGGCTGTCGGCGGGCTGATTTAGTCGTCCATGTTGGGTCAAGGCCCTCATTCTTTTCTTAAAGACCTCGCTTCCCTGCCAAACCGGGATTTCCGATTGAGGGGCCTCAATAACAACTTTGATGTGGACGGCGTCCTAGAGGGTGAAGTGAAAGGCAAGGGGGAGGAGGGCGGCACAATGGCCTGACCTTCCTACTGCATCTGCACAGATCACAGTCTAAATGGTCACATTGATGCTGCTGCTTAGCTCTTTGCTGGGAGTCCTGATGGAGCCAACACTGGGGACTGGGACACAGCAAAGCCTGGGCACCTGCCAGCAGACAGGGACAAATTGATTGAGATCAAGCCAACTCTTATTGCATTTAACCCCCCTGCTCTTACCAGTTAGTTCTGCTTAAAGCAATGCATAAGTAAACTGGAAAGGAAGTGTAAATAGAGCTACTGTTGAAACAAGTTCCCTCATAAAACTTTACATATTTTTTTTTATTTTTGTGTCATTATTGATGTTTGTTTCCAATTTCCCATTGTTTACTGACTTTATACACTTATTATTTACTCTGTTTTGTTAATTTCTATTCAATTACAATCTGTAATGCTTCACACAAACATTGAAAATTTTGTCCTTCAGTTCTTTTGGCTCAGTTTGCAGAGACACTTGTGAATAAATACACAGTCAGAAGAGACCGCTTACATTGTGCCAGAGGCATTGTCACTCTTAATGATGAAGGTGAAATTAAAAATCCCTCCAAACCATGTTTTCTTTTACTTGAACAACCTGATGAAAACAACTCATGAAGACAATTATTTTCTATGAAAGTATTTGGAGCCGACACTGTGCCTTATGAGTGAAGGGAAAGGTTTATTTTCCCTCTGGGGGCCACAAATTGGGCTGGGTAGGTGATGTCATTCACCTTCACTAAAATATCTGAAATTATCCTGCCAGGTGTGGTGTAGGGATAAAAAAGCTTAAAAACATCTGGGTGTTTTACTACCTCTTTTAGATGAAAAGGAAATGTATGTTTGAATCCTTGAATGCAAGTGAAGTTTTGATTAGTGGCACTTCCAAGTTTAACCTGCCACCTTCTGGTCATACCTTTTCATTTTACAGCAGACTGAACTGATTTTTCTCTGGGCGAACCACACTTTGTAAGCCTAACATGGTTTTTGTATCCTGGGAGACACTATTATTTGACTGGCTGTGGGGGAGGGGCATTAATTGGGATGTCAACCCTGAATATTGGACGGGTCAAGTACTCAGGTCATGTGACTTTATGCCATTATGACATTTAAAAATATACTCATCATTTGCATCACAATTACATACATGCATAGACAAAGACATTGGTCAGTAGTCTGACTGCATTTTTAGCGCCACTACCAATATTTGGGAGCAAAAGAAACTCAGATATTGATATATCAGCTGATATTCTTTATACACAGAATATAATTTCCCTCAATTTCCCCAGGGCAAAAAAATGTAATGGAGGCAGGATATTTTACAGCTTAAAAATAAACTCTATTGTCCAAAATTATATCAGGGCACTGAAACAATGATTATTTATAACTAGAAATGAAAAAGATTAAAAGAAAAGGGATTAAAAATAGAAAAATCAAATGCTGTCTTTAAACCTGACAAATAAAAACATTTGCATTATATTCTGTTTTAAAAAAAAGTGCTGATACCAATATAGATCAATGTAGCTGTGACATGCCAATATTGGGCCAATAATGTCAATTGACCATGACATCGGTTTGACTCTCACAGTGATGTAAATGTTGTTATTTTGTCATGTTTATTATGTTTTTTGGGGGTTAGATTGTTTATAAGGACATTTTCTTGTCAATTAAATAACAATAACATTTTGTGTTAGAAACAATATAGATTTAGCAAGAATTACTCTGCATTTATGGATATTCTACAACTTACTGTTAAGATTACACCAGCTTTAGAGAATGATAGATACACAGTAGGAATTTTCTGGATTTATCAAAAGCTTTCGATACAGAAAATCATAAAATTTTATAAGCAAAATTAAGCTTCTGTGGCTTTCAAGGTTCAGTATTCAATTGGCTACGTGATTACCTAAGATAAAGTCGACATCTTGTGTGGGGTCCCTCAGGAGTCTATGGTCGGCCCCCATCTTTTTCTTATTTATATAAATGATCTAGCCTTTGTTTCCAAAACTGTGTTTGTTTTCTCATTTGCAGATGACACCAGTGTGTTTCAGTCCCATAAAAACACTGAAATCTTGATGAAATCAATTAATGCAGAGATGTCTCAGGTTGCAAATTGGTTTGGGGCAATAAACTGCCTATTAACATTAAAAAAACTTTTTCCTCCTAAAAACAAGTGTTACTGTAGACATTAGTGCATTTAGTGCAGCTTAATAAATCCATATCTTTCCTATTATAATATTGTGTGGGCCAGTACATATTTCTCATCCATTAAGCGACTTTTTCTTCTTCAGAAACGGCTCATTAGAGCCTCAATATTCTCTAATTCCAGGATGACATCTGCCCCACTGTTTTGGTATATTAAATATTTTGTCCATATTTAATATTAATAGACTTCAAATATGTGAGTTTATTTACAAAGCTGTTCATGAAACTGCTAGCTTGCCTGATTTTTTCAGGAATGATTTTCATTTTAATTCAAAATGTCATTTGTATAAAACCAGACAACATCTGTGAAATATCTAAGATCCATATTGTGGATTGGTGTAAATTAGCTCCTAAGTCAGTCCCTGTCACTGTTTAAAAAAACAACAGAAAAACACTTTTTCTGGACATTCCTGGAACTGCCATTAGTTTTTGAGATATTTGTATATTTTGTTATATTTATTTTGTGTGGATATATGTATAGTTGTTGTCATTGCTTTTTCTTTGTGTTTTTGTTTGTATATTTTTTTTACCACCTACTACTACTTTACTGCTTTCATTTTTATATTACCTATCTGTGTGAGACTTATGTTATAAAAAAGGGACTTTTGGTTCTGAACCTAAATATTTAGACCCAAAATATAATCAGTAATTGTAATTAAATTTAAATTTTAATGCAATTTGAAACTTGAGGAGACCCATGATAAGCCTTGTAGGCTTGTAGTCCTCATTCTTGTTATTTTTTTATATTGTTTTGTTAATGTCTTTTTTAAATATATGCTTAATCAAATCAAATCAAGTGATGAATGACCTTTTCACAACTTTGATAATCAGGCACTGAATGTCTGTATCCTGGAGAAGACATTGCACAGATAAGGGTATCAAACAGGAATAATCACTCACAGATATATTAATGTTTTGAGGCCTATACTCTAAAGATAATCAATAATATAAAGGTGTGAAATATTGATTACCCTTAGGTTTACCCTTAAATGTGTACCATTGATTAATTCACCTGCATGCTTCTGAATTTCTGTCAGCAGTTTCCACAGATGAAGAAAGACAGAGGTGAAGTCTGTTTTGCCACTTACCCGTGTAGAGGCACCACAGGAAATATGGAGGTATAAGAACAGGAATAAGATGCTTTGTTTAGACATGCTTGTTGTTTATTCAAATATTGGATTTTTCCAGCATTAAAAACATATGTAGATAACTGTTGTTCAGTTTTTTCACCGTTTTCTTTTTTTCAAAGTTTTGTATACAAAACACAATAGAGGTAGCTAACTAATTGTTCATGAAATGTATTAAAGTTGGTATATGATCTATTTAAAATTGAGAAAATGGTATATTTATACCATAAATGAGATTAGGAGAGAGTACAGAGTGTAATTTGAATTACACTCTGAATTACATCCATCTATTTTCTATAACCACTTATCTTTAAAGGGTCACAGGGGGTTGGAGCAGTTGACATTGGGCAAGTAGCGGGGTAATACCCTGGACCCTGGTTTGTCACAGCACTGACAAAATTGTAACATAAAGGTGATATGTCTATTTTTCTGATCTTGAAATTGTGTCATTTTACCTTATATGCATTAAAGAATAGTGATTAATTTTAATAAAATATTTGCATGTGCTTTTCCACTTAAAGGGCCAGTATGTAAGATTTATGGGGCTCTACTGGCAGAATATGGCAGAAGTCAAATAATCATAAGTATGTTTTCATTAGTGTATAATCACCTGAAAATATTTTTTTTGTGTGTTTTCTTGTTCTACAGAGGGAGCAGGTCCTCTTCTATGGAGGCCACCATATTCTACTGCCGTATTCTATGACTAAGACAAACACTATAAAGGGCCTTTTCACATTTTTTGTGAGTTTTCAGGCGAGCTGTTTGCAGTATGAGCTCCCGGCTAGATGCCACTAAATCCTACACACTGGTCCTTTAAGGGTTAAGCCTCACAAAAACACACACAGATTTCTCCACTCACAGACAGTTTTCTCTGTCTTGGTCATACACTTAAGGTCACCACAAGACAAGAGTGGGAAGAATCAGCGAGCAAAAGGCAAAATGGTTTGTGTCGATTTAAGCAAGAGGGTAATAAGAAGAGGGGGGGAAGAAAATCAATAACAACATAAAATTGACTTAGTGCGTGTCATAAAACATAAGTAAGTGCTCTGAGATGGAGAAAACTGGAGTCTCAATTTAATCTGCACAAAAGCTACACTGTACAGATGAAGTGATGTGAAGAGAGAGAGATAGTAAGAGGAAGAGGAGGGTGGGTGGGTGGGCTGGAGGTAAAAAAAGAAAAAAGGAGGAGGGAGGACAAAGTAGCTTGCAAGATAGAGAGCGAAAGATACAATAAAATCTAAAGGACAGACACTTAATTGTCATATTAAAGACTCTCTCCAGTGCTCGGCAGAGTGGAAGGTTAGCTCCCATTCATCATCTGGCTAACAGCCACTTGAATGAAATCACAATTAAAATCTGCTCAATATTGTCCCAGGGACGTTTTGCGAGCATTAATTTTTTCCCATTGATCCTCCACCCCCCATAAATCAGAAATGTTGCGGCGCATGTAATGGTTTATGGAGAAGGGATTATGGTGTTATGAAGCTAATGTAGCAGAACCGTCTCATTTAAACACAGCCTCGCTGGCCGTCTTACAGGGGACAGAGTTATTACACTATTACACAGCCTATCACAAACACAACATACTAACACTGTTTAAAAGCTGCATGTAATTGGACAGTGCTGTAGATTTACAGCATTTATGATCATAATAGCAATGTGTTAAAGGATTTTTGTTTATTACCAGCACTTACAGCAGAGGTGGGACTGCTCCAGACGTCCATTAGGGAAAAACTGCATAACATAAAGAGTGAGTTTGCCTAACTTACGAAAATATCTATAATAAGAATTATTATTATTATGATTTTCATCAATGTTTTTGAGATCCATGTCTGTGATCTCTGCCACCAGCCCAATAAAAGTCTTACAGCATTGAGAAGTTTTACTGAATCCATTCAAAAGCTAAATTTCTTTACAGAAACTTTGCCCTGTTTAGTTTTTCAGTAAAAAACTGTTTATAGCATGGTGTGAATTATCTTAAGTAATGGCAATACTTTTCATATAAAAAAAGAGGGAAGAGAAATGTGCATGACAAGACAACCAGACAGCCATTGCTCTAACTTGTGCAGTCACTTCACACTTCCAGCGACGCAGGTGCTTTTAGTAATGTTGCCTTATTGTCACCTTTTTCAGGACTGCGTGGGCGCATATAAACTGTGGCTGATTGATTTTTACCTCAGCCCTCATACACCATTATCATTCTTTTAGTGTTTAGGCTGTCTGAAATCACTCACTCATTCACTCACACATTACTTCTTGTGCAATACACACTCCAGGGGTTTAAAAAGTGGGTGTCAGTCATTGTATGATAGTGTTGGTGGTGTTGCACGTTCCCAACATCATATTAGTGTGATTAGGCGCTCTGATCTTTGGAATATATGAAAACAAGACAAGACAAAACAAGTCGGGGTTTTATCAGCTAGTGTAAGTGAAAATACCTGTGTGGGTGTGCTGGTCTGACTTGGTCATAACTAATAACATTAACTATGGCTGTGTTCTATTCAAATGTACCACTAGGTCATGACAGTGAGCCATCATGGACAATACCAGGAACCAGAAAATGAATCAGCTAAATAGAATTCAGACACTTTTTTTTATTAAATTGTTTGCACTTGTTCTATTACTGTCAAAATGTCAAAAAGTTTATGCCATATTTTTGTCAACAGTCCCATGAAAAGACAAAAGACAACAGTTTGTACTTTCCAATCTCCCTATCCTGATTTAATAATTTCCTTCAACAGCTATAGCTTGTTAGATTAACAAATTGTAATTGTGGCACTTTAAAAGATCAGAGTCTCTGGGTGTGAAGTGTGACCCCTGTAGGATCTGTGAATCCAGTGGGAAAGGGGATTTGTCAGTGTGCTCCTGGAGCTGAGGGACACGGTGCTGTTTTGTGATGGCTGGAGCCCAGCAGCTCAGTGATCCCAGCTCTGACTATCATAGCTCAATCTGAGAGAGGGAGAAGGAGGCCCGCTGCCCGAGCATCAAATCATCATCACATAAAATGGTCCTGACACGAGCTAAAAAGGGAGATGGATCATGTGGCTTTGTGGTGCCAGAGAAGTTTGTCCCTTGATAGAGCCCTTAACTCAAAGCTAGCGCCCCCCCCGCCCGCGCTCCTTCTCCTGCTCCCATCACCACCAGACACACACACACACACACACACACACGTGCACCGCCTGCTTCCCAACAGAGGTAATTCTCTCTCTTCAGGGTCAACAGCTTAACAAGGCCAAATCATAGCAAGCACCTCTTGGCTCAAGCATCCCACTTGGACTCGGTGTGTGTGAGCGTGTGTGTGAGTGTCTGCCTTTGTGCACGGACGCGCAAACTGTAGCGTAAGTCTATATGATTACAATAGAAATGATATAATACAAGCAGCAGGACAACAGCCCCCTCTGGTATTTCAATATGAAGATGAAAAGCAGTAATTCTTTTTGACAGCGCTCGGCTCACACTGAGCACATGTAAAAATGATGAATGTAAAGAGAAATATCCATAAGTGCCACGGCCTGCAGCGCTTCCCATACATGGCTTTTACAGAGCCTGGCGACATGGTGAGGGCACTGTATGCACAGACATAAATGACAGTTTTACAGTGTGCATAAAACCACTCCATAGAGAGAAGCACACTCTTATATTGCCCTGTGTCTCCAACTCTTAAGAAAACAGCATCAGGAAGCTTCTGCTGACAGTAGCATGGGCAGACTGGAATTACTTACTCAAATAGTGCGTCTGTACAAAGTGCTTTCACTGAGCATGTTCAAGGACAAAATTATATTTGTTTTTGATTTTAGTTGCATCCAGTTGCTGCAAAAGACTCGCCATAGTTTGAAATATTGCCAATGAACCGTGATGCAAAGTAACATACAGCTGCAGTAGACAATATTATTTCAATAAAATTTGGTTTGAATCAACTGATTTTGTCTATTGCATGTCACTAACAATATTTAATTGAAGGATTCCTTTAAAAATTGTGTATATCTGCCCATCTGTATTTAGTTATTCTTAAAAAACTGGACCTCATCTGAATCAAACAACCAATCATGGTCAGTTAACTAGCACTTAACCTGCTGATCACATTGACTCTGTACAAACAAGGGTCATCCAGGATCGGGTCTTGGTGTCTTTCTCACCTCTGAGTCAGACATAACTAGCCGAGTAGAACAGACATTAGTTTGCTAGTTAGTTATAATGGTTGACACCAAACGGTTTGCATGTTTGATGTGTCATCTGGTGAGAGCGGCTTAGCGGAGTGATACAAGGCAGCAGATTGCCTATTGCAACATTAAGTGTAACTTTGATAGTATTTCCATTTTATGCCATGTTACACTTTTTTAACAGTACATATCAGACAAGACATTTTTGTCTTTTTCCTGCATTAAATTTACCTGGCAGCTATACAGTAGTTAGCAGTTGTTTTACAAATTCAAAATACAACTGTTGCATCTAAGCAGGTACAGCAATAAAATGCTGCTGACACATTAATGCACTAATACAGTAAAAACACTGACAGGTCTACATAATGAGTGGGCCTGTTTCTGCTTAGTATATCTTATGGATTTTACCTTTTTTTTTACTTTTACTCAAGGGACCCATAGGTAGGATTTAGTAGCATCTAGTGGTGAGCTTGCAGACTGCAACCAACTCACCTCACCCTCCCCTTCCAAGTGTATAGGAGAACCTGTGAAAAACACAAAAGAGCCAGCCATTTGCGACACAGGTTGTGTCCAGATAGGAACCCCAGACTTGCAAAAGATCTTGTGAGAGTGATCATTTTACCCCAAACAATGATCTTTCCTGACCCCTAACCAAGTGATTTTAGTTCAAAAACCTAAGCAGATTTAACCACAGTGTTGTCACATTATAAAACATTATTACTTTACAGAACATGTACAATGAAGAAATGATGCATGGCCTGCAAATCTCTCAAGAGTTCAGCAAATCTATGGCGTCTAGGCAAGACCTGACAGAGTCTGTGGAAGTGGACCTGCATGCTCTGCACACACATTCTTATTTTCAGGTGATCACACACTAATGAAAACATGCTTTTGAATATTATATTCCATTTTTCCCATTTTTTGCTCCCGCTGAATCTTAAAATCTGGACATTTAAGCAACATTTTGAATGACTTCCACTTGTAAGGGACATTTTTATTGTCAATTTTTTTTCCAGAGACAAGAACATGGTACAGCATTTGTAGCCTTAGTTATGTTCCGGTGCCTGTCTTTTGATGAGCCTTTAAAATACACAAAACTCAACAAGAAAAGACACACAAAACACCAAAAACAAACCAAACAATAAGTTGTGCTATTGCTGCTGTGAATACCTCTTCCACAAAAGCACATAAACAGGACTGTAGATTTAGCCATGTCACTCCTATGAGCTCTGAAACCACAATTGCTTCCTCTTGCAAAGCTTTTCCGATCAGTGTTTTCTTTTTAGTTTATTGGAAAAAGGAACATGTTTAAAGTTATTTTTTTTTCACTTTCAACATGTCTCTGCCACTAATTCCACTACCTGTCATTACAAGAGTCCCAGAAAAGCCAACAGAAAGTGTAGTGTTACTGGGGTCTTGTCTTCAGTTTCAGCTGAAACCATGCGGCGGCCACTATGTTTAGTTCAGTGTCTGCCTGTCTGCCAGACTCCATTAACATATTGCTCAATTTAACCATTATAAACATCTACTCCTCCTTAAAAATTATTAATGATTTGTTACGAATCAGAAACTGACACTAACTCTTCCGGCAAACATTTGGCATTAAATTTAACTTTAATGAATGTGAAACGGGTGAAGAAAAACAGCCTGGACCAGAAGGGAAATTTCAGTGGCTGTGGCGTTGTTGTCAGAGAAGCGAATATTTCTACTCAGCATGTTTCCTTAATCTCTGATGCTACATTGTGCTCATGTTATGATTTTGTTGAGTAAATATATTAAATATGTCTCCTTTAGTGCAGTGATAATTGAATGTTGTGAAAAAGCTACATGTAGCACCCTCAGTAGGACCACCAAACAGATGCATCTTTTCTTACCTTCACTTTGCACTGACTGCTCCCAGGACTGAGGAATAATGAGGAGCATGAAGGAACCTCAGGGGTAATGTAGTGAGCCCTTGTTGTACAACAGATAAACAAATCATTTGCTGTAATGCGTATGTTATCTAAATAATGATATCACCATGAATAATGTGATTTGAAAGACAATAAATGGCCACTTGATAAGAAGCGTGGGGATTTACAGTGTCTACGGGGACAAACATGATAGTAGTGAAATAAATGCAGTCCGGAGCACAATGTTGTAATTCAATCTTTAGCTAAGATCTTTACGGTACAGCCGGGGCCTCCGCCGTCAGCTGCAGACTGCCACGGAGCGCCGCGTCTCCCAGATAAATTCTCATGACAGTCTGCGAAATGCTCCCATAACCAGTGACACTGGATGATTTCCCGCCTCTGACAAGCCCCAGTATTGAGTATGATAACACTTACTTTGTCTTCATCCTTGGCTGGAGTATAATATCAATCCGTTTGATGATCCAGCAAACCGAGTCGAGCACTTGTGTATCAATCTTCATACATCGCTGCCTAGTGTCTAACAAAGAGCCCAGAATGGGATCATTCAATCACTCCCGGGCTCTGCTGTGCTCCGTACGCTTGGCCTTCTCTACAGCTCAAGTGTTTCACTCGCTGTCAGCATCTCTACGATTTTTCATCCCCTTCTTCTCCCTGTCTCTTTCTTTTACTCATGGGGGGGATAAAGACACAAATTACAGATGATCATAGAGCTGCGTGCACGTCATAACTAAATGTCATATAATCAAATACAATCTGGAAAACAGGCACAAGATGCATTTCTGTCTGTTCTCATCTTCCAACTCGCTCACCTTTCTCATGGCCTGATTCCACTTTTACCACCATAAATCAGCTCTGGCTTACATTTAAACACCTCACCACGTGCTTCAATCTGTCCTTTGTTATCTGTTTTCCTTTTAGCTGAATATCAAAACTAATATGCTCTTTTTCCCATTCTTTATTTTGAAAAAATATAGGATTGTATTTTCATTAGAAAAGGGTCCTAACACCTTACAACCTTAACCATGATCCCTGCCAAACAATAATGTTTGTGCACTGGGTACAAAACTATCGCCAGCAGGCCCGATTTGTCCTTTACACTCCTGTCATTCTACAGATTAAAGAAACAAGATATATTGTGTTTATTAGTGAGTTTTAGAGGTGCTGGTATGGATTTTGTTACTTTCGGACAGAGCCAGGGTATCTGTTTCCCAGTTGTCCAGTCTTGCTGCTAGGCTAAACTAAGTGGCTGCTGGCAGTAGCTTCATATTTAGCGTACGGACCTGAGAGTGGTATCGATCTTCTCATCTAAAATTTAAAAAAAAAAAAAATCTCACAGAAATTGTGTAACTATTCCAAACTATTAAATGATTTTCATACTCACTTGGGAGAGTATTTATTTCAGTATTAGTTTGGTGGTATTGTGCTTTGCGGTATCAGCCACATGTCATCCCAACCTGCTCTCAACCCAGCTTGTTAAATGCAGATGTTGCTTTGTCATACCCCTCAGCATCTCATACTAATGTACAAGTTACTCTTTAGTGCCTGTATAAGATGCTGCCAGAAAGCCTTTTTCACATGCAGTTAACGCTGTGAAACAGTTGCAG
This sequence comes from Lutjanus erythropterus, assembly GCF_056507025.1. Classification (NCBI taxonomy): domain Eukaryota; kingdom Metazoa; phylum Chordata; class Actinopteri; order Lutjaniformes; family Lutjanidae; genus Lutjanus; species Lutjanus erythropterus. The sequence goes on from NC_139325.1 coordinate 11,715,721, forward strand.
TTTGGTTTGATTTAAGCACCAAAACTGCCTGGTTAGGTTTGGGAAAAGATCAGATTTGGGGTTTGATTGAAACATGTAACAAAATGTACCTTAAAATGTTTCAGATTGCTGGTTGTGCATAGAACGTGACCCACAGTCCCCAGGGTGAAAGTCCTGTGTTGGCTTGACCAATCCGTCCACCTTACTACTCCTTAAAAGACTGCTGAGTCTCACACAGTCGCAGATAGATTAGCACTGAAGTTAATGTATCTCATATAAATGCTTGCGGGTACCTTGTGCATCTGTATGAGTCACCAAGGAATGACAAACTGTCGGTATTTGACATCATGGGAATGCGAACAGGCTGATCATCCACTATGCAATATAAATGTGAGTTCCATGATACTGAACTGTTTAATATATGTGGTATATGGTTTATTGCGACAGCCTTGAACGAAAGCTCAAATTTGCTGAACTTTGACAGGTGCGCACTCACCTATGTGGGTGCAGCCAATTTGTTGGCCTCATATTGAGACCAGATAAAAAAAACTGTGCAGATGCAGCTACCACTATTTGAGTGTTTGATATCACTGACAACATCGATATTACTGGGGTGGACGAAACACCATTCAGTTCAACAGAAATTGCCACCTCTAAAATAATCAACACCTCTAAACAGTTTGAACAAAAAGTAAACACATTAACCGTCATGACAGGAGGATTTATTGCATTAGTAAGTAATGGAGTGTATGCATGTGTATATATGGGTTTGTGTTGAATTCAGTAGCATATCCTATATTTACAAAAGCTAATGGTTTGGACTGTATGCTATTCCAGAGAAATTCTTTAAAAAATATCTTGCAGGAGATCAAATTTTAAGATGTTAAATAATTGCATAAATATTTCCAATCTTCAAAAACCCATATTGGGCAAACTACTATATGCTGCATAAATAGATAAATGTTACATACATGATACTGTCACACTGAGCTGTGAAACATCTACACTTACTTGTTATATGTGTGCATAATAATAAAAGTTAGCAACTGTAGCATACTGATATTTCTGTGTATTTACGCTGACCATCTCCATTAACTGTGGCTCTGCAGCAGCAGGGTTTGGTGCACCGTGAAGACAACTATGAGGCTGTGCTCTCCCTGTGAAATATAGCTCAATCAATAGACACTCAGCAATCAACTTTTACTTGTCAGTTTTGATATATCTGATCATGGCTTTGGGTTGTTTTGCGATGTCTAATGTTCTGTGAAGATGGGCCTTTCATATTCTTTATTGTTCCTCTCTTTTTTTGCCCCCATCGACAAAAAAATGTGTTCACACTTTTGCGAAATAAAACCTCAGAGGGAGAGAAAGAAGGGTGGGGGGGCGGATGAGAGGGTGGGGTGTGGGGTGGAGAAGGAAACAATGAAATTTACCCCGTTTAAAACTGTATCATTTTCAGACCATACCTCAGGGCGCTGGGTGTTTATCGGCGGGACTGGAGAAGCAGAGATCACCGGACTGGTAATTGTTTCCTCTAAATCTGCTGAGCTCTGAGGAACACCAAGTGCAGTTTTTCATCAGACAGAGAATGAGAGGGTAAAAGGACAATACTAAGAAAAGCAAAAATGCTTTAGTCCATCATGTTGGTTTTTATCACTTCATCTAACAAGTGAGTAAGGCCACTAGCCTTCCACACAACATAATTATAAACACAGCTTTTGCCACTGCCATGGTCACTGGAGAAAGGTTTCTTTCTGCCGCTGCTGCCGAGCATTTTCTTTGAATAAAGTAACCAGAAAGAAAAGGGGAGAAAAATACACAATAAATTGCATAGGTATTTTAAATTTGATAGAAAGAGAAGGAGAATTGAGGTGTTTTGAAAAGCACCTTAGCTCTAACTTGATTTGACATTTTCCTATTGAGTCAAAGCTCAGCAATAGGCCTGATATCTCATTTAGCCGTAAAGTGATGTGCTCTCCACGCAGCCACAAAAAGACATCAGAAAAGCAAAGTACTGCCACTCTCCACTCGGACCAATTTGTCTCCATCACTCCATTCATATAAACACTGAATGATTTAGCTAAAATTGTGCAGAGAATCTTATGGGGATTTTTTTCCCCACTTTATTTTCATTATACTTGCGAGTATGTTAGAGGTTTCGATTCTATGCGTGCGTTTGGCTTTGAAAGTCTCAGATTTAGTGCCGTGGTATTGGCTCATTTTTCATATCCATTGTTGGCTTGTCAGGGTGTCATAGCTGTTCCACAGAGCTGTTAGATCAGTCCAAATGTATAAATCATCCAGGATCTGACACACTCATTTAATTTGGGGGGCCCTGGTGCAGCAGCGGGCCTATTAATGAAAAATCCCTGCCCTGTTTGCTGAGTGGGAACATTCACCCTTTTTTATTTTATTTTTTATTAACATTGATATTCTGTATGATTTCCCTCAGTAGCCTGTTGGCTGCCGACGTGGCACTTTGTCATTTATCATCATATGTTATGTTTGTCAATCTGCTGAATTCTCGCAGTCAAAAGTCCTTACGAAAATCACTTTGCATATTAAGAAAAAGGGGCAAACTCCGAGGGCGCTAGGTGGGCTGAACCTCTCACATTCCTCTGTGCAGCGGTGGTTCCAACCCCAGAGCCTGTGTTATTGTTTTCCATCTGTGAAATAAAGTAACAGGTACTTAATGTACCAAAAACAATTTGTACAGCAGTTCTTTTTCCCCATTGAAGGCGTGCATGGCTCGCTGAGGGCTCCCCTTATCTCAGCGAGGCTAATCCATTTTCACACTGCGCTCCGGCGCTCTCATTTTACAGCTGAGGAGCTCTCCGGCTCCACGCTGGGCCTGAAATGGGACCCCAGTCACTGTGGCCCCTTGGAGTTTGCGTAGGTAAGTGTGCAGAACAAATGCTGAAAAGTCTTTAAAAAGTTAAAGGGACTAGTTTGGCTTTTTTTTTTTCCTCTCCGTCTCTCTCTCCCCCTCTCTCTCTCTTTCTCTCTCTCTTTCTCTCTCTCTCTCCTGGGTCCCACCTGATCACCTACATTTTTCCTGCATTTCAGAGTGTGAGCTGCTGTGCTCGAGCGCTGTCACAGGAGAGTGTTTGTAAGTGAAGGAGCATGCAGGAAGTCAAAAAATGGTGTAGCTCTGTGAGTTAGTCTGCACTCATGTGCACTGATGAACTGCTTTTTTGTTTGTGTTTATATAGTGGTGGGAACTATTGGGTCTCTGTAAATAATATTATAAAGAGTAGGGGAGACTGGGGAAGGTAGTAACACTTTCTTTTTTTATGTGAGTTAAAGGTAAGTACAAAGAGTTTTTTGTTACAACCTACCCTACTGCTGGAGTGAGCTGTATCACTAGCTAAGATCCACACAATCCAATTTATGAAATAACTTTACCGAAGAATAAAGAATAATCAGTTTAATGAACTTTTATAACTATCCCCACCCTAAGCAGCCATTGCCAGCTAACTGTTTTAGCATGTGGACTTGAAGGTCCGCTTAATCTGCAATTAAATTAATAAGCAGCTATTTTGATAGTTGTTTTATCATTTGAGTCTTTTTTAAGTACCAATGCTGAAATTCAGTGCTTTCAGTCTCTCAAATGTGAATATTCTCTGGTTTCTTTACTCTGCTGTGACAGTAAACTGAGTATATTTTGGCTGTGGACAAAACAAGGCATTTGAGTATATCACCTCAGGCTTTAGGAAACACTGATCAACATTTTCTAACATTTTGGCATCAGTGCTGCACTTTTCTGATTACTCACACTGACAGTGTTACAACTAACCTGGTGTTACAACACTCCCCGGTCTCCCCTGCAGTCTGTGCTCTGTATGAAATGTGCCCTGGGATCACTCTGTTATGATTTGCCTTTTATTTTTATTTTTCTTTGTAAATCTATGTCACTACCATTCCGAGGTGTTCTATTAAAGTGTATTTCACAGCATAAAACTTTGTCAAGTCAATTTGTGCAGACTGATACACAGCTACTTTTCCTTATAAAGAATGTATTAATACCACATGTGAAAGCTGCAGTTCGATCTACGTAAATGGGAGCAAATGGGACTGATTGTGGCTTAAAATGATTACCACAAAACTTGATGGACCAGTGTTGCACATCAAAAAAGCCATGATTAGGATGTAAAGGATCAGGGAAATAAATTGCTCCTAAAATGATCTATTTTGCATCAATAGCATATCATATCTGGTTATATTTTAGATTCAAAACATGCGAATGTCCTTTTTTTTTCCCTATTTACAATAACAAAGACCACACGATTCAACCCCTAACATGAAAAATACACATTTGTTTCCCTTCAAAGTCAAAGAATGTGCATCACACCAGACTGTGGCACAAAAAAAGCTGGCAGGTCTGTGGTTCGATAATGATATTGGGGTCCCACAGCTTCCACATGAATTACTATCTAATGGGGGCCCTTCTGGTGGTCTGGTATCATGGGTGATTCAAGTGCAGGTTGGAAGCCCTTCCTGGGGCGTCTTTGTTCGAGACAGCCAGCCAAGACTAACTGGGATCATCCTGGTTCAAAGGTGTGTGGGGAAAGAGTCCAGGAAAAGAGGGATAAATCTCCACACAACACTCATTTAATTTAGCAGAGCAGAATTTGACATGTTTGACAGTATTAAATCCAATAAAAATCATATTATCTATTAGTCACAGATAAAAATTTAAAATATTAAAAAAATTATCTTCACATTTATGAGAATCCAGGTGTGAAAGGGTCCATGTAACAAAAACACTATCTTTTATTTGCATAACTGAATACAAAACCTTTTATTATAGATTATTTTGCAACTCAAATGTGTAAAAGTGTATTTTTTTTTCTTAAGATTCTGACACATTCCCAACACATATCACTGAAAAACTGTTTTGATTTACTTGCAAGCCATGCTCCTGCCCCTTTTGCTATCCCATCATGCCAAGTCATTTAAGGCATCTGTGGCCTCTCTGGCCCATCCTCTTCAGCCCCATCAACCCCCCACCGCGGGCCACAATGGCGCATGCCCACTTGGCTGGGCCAGCCGGGAGGGCAGCCGGGCCAGGACTCCCAGGACTCCCAAGCATCCAGAGCAGCTGGAAGTCCCATCTTCCCATCCTGCTTCTCAGCAAAACAATCAAAACACAGAAAATCTATAATAAATCAGTCTCTGGCTCTATCTGGGAAAAGAAAAAAAAGGAGGCTCGGTCAGGAAAAAGCTGTTTGAAAACTGAAAACAATGAATTTTCTTTAGTTTGAGGAAAACAGGTTAGACAAATGGCTTTGAGGTTGTAAGATTGCTAGTTCAAGTGCCCATACCTGCTTAGACACTGTAGGTGGGTGAAGTAAATCCCTCCGTCCATAACTACTGTAATGGTTCCTTTTCCTGACAAATAAATCTTTAAGGAATAGTTCACTTTATTTGATGTGGAGTTGTATGATTGGTAGTCAGTGTATTAGCTGCAGTACATGCTGGTCAGCATGCCGCCTGTTCTGAGAGGCAGGGAGGAAAATTATCACAGAAGCCAAGAGAGAAGCTTCTGCTGTGGATGGAGTTAGCAACAAAAGGTATTTCGGTACCTATAAATAATAAATTTTCCTGTCAGGAAAGGATGTCTAGCGGCAAAGTAAAGAGAAAATTTTCTGAATATAGCATGCACTTAAACTGATGTTGTTTTTTTTAGGTGGGCCTTTCTGTCCACAGCAGTATATTGCTCTGCTTCCATGCTGGCGCCCCCTCTCTGCTTGTCCGAACTGGGGGTGTGTCAACCAGCATCTACTGCAGCTCATACACAGACTATCAATAGTAAATCATACAACTCCACAATGAATATGGTAATCCAAACTAGCCCTTTAAAGGCTGACTCCATCTGTGTTCTTTTTCAGGTTTCTCAAGTGGAAATGGACATTCAGCCATTAGCAAAAAACAGTAACGTAGTTTAGTACTGTTGCCACCCCCTCCTTTAACCTAGTGACATACAGAAACCTACATCAGGTTACATGGGAAAAAGTCTAGAAGAACTTGTGAAAATAATATTTTGCATTCATACTTCAGCCAAAATGTGAATGATTGGATTCGAATACATAAGGAACACAACTGAGAAGCTACAGAATGATGTAAAAACTAGATGTATTGGTCAATGTTCTTCTTCTTTTAATCTAAAACAGCACCCCAAAAACAGTAATCTTGATACTTTAATGACAATAATAAAAACAAACATTTGAGTGGTACTACTTGAATTAATATAGAAATGGCTGAAAAATATCTGTCTTATGTTCTGTAAAAAAAAAATGCTGGACAAGATACACTGATTCCAGTACAGACTGATATAGCTGTGCTAAGCCAATATCGGACCAGTAATACTGGACAACTGATATATCAGTGTGGTGCTCACAAAAACCTCAAAAAAACAAACAATAATTGGCAAACATTTCATTATTAAAGGGATAGAAATTAAGGACCTCTTAATATCTGCCGCTCACCAGGCCTCAGTCCTGCAATTTGCACACAGGCAAAGCAGAGGTAATGTGATTACCTCTGGGTTGTACATTTGCAATTGTGCATAAGTGAATGTGCAAGTCTGCTGATGTGATTCACAGTTCAAACTTACTTAGCCTCATTGAGTTAACCCCTCTAACCTAAACAACTGTAATGGAGAGCATGAAAAATCCCCCTCTCTTTCTCTCTCTCTCTCTCTTTCTTCTCGCACCCCCCTTGCACACACACACACACACACACACACAGAGAGAGAGAGAGAGAGAGAGAGTCTGGCCACCCCAAAGCTAATGCAGTTGACTCAGAAGGTCATCTGCAGTTCACCGTGAGGTTAGAGATAAAGAAACACGTATTCTCTTTTTGTGTTTGCTGTTGTCTTCTGGGGATGAAAAGGAAACAAACACAGAGGTAGGAGGGGGCAAAAAGATGTCAAGATATTAGCTTGAGTGCTCATTTCTTGCATTTGTTCTCTTGATTTTATTTTAAGGAAATACAGAGATTTTTTAAGGAATCATCCAGATGCCTCAATTTGTGCTGTATGACTCCTATAAGTCAAATCAAATTACAAGATTTCCTTAAAAAAGACTGTCCTCCCCACCCGGGCGTCTATTTTGGTGGGCTCACCACTGGGCCCAATTGTTTACATTAAGATGAGCTGGATTCTTTCTCTCCCACTCACTCGGAGTGATTTGAAGTTTGCTCTCTCATCCATGTAACTAATGCTGAGCGAGGCCAAGCTAGACTGCATCTGAATGGGCCTCGGAGCTGCTAGAGGAAGAGATTCATAATCACAGGCGAGATGACAGGTGGATCAAATTTCTAAACTTTTTGTGTGAGCGCTGACAGGCGATCAGTCAGCGAGCAAAGATGGTGTTTTCTTAACCCTGGTGTTGCATTAAGTTGACATCCTGCTGTGGCGGAACTAGGTGACATATTGATGTGGAGGAAATATAACAGGCGGGAAGACTTAAGGGCTCTGCAGGAAAAAAAAAATTACAAGCAAGAGGGGTTTGGGGGGTTTTATGGGTAACAGTCAAACAAAGCGACCATCTTTATGGTCTGTCTGTGAATATGCCTGCTACAGCTTGGCAGAGACAATGCTGGAGAAGTTTAATGCATTAGAATGAAGGGGCAACAAAACAAAAGAAAGGATTAAAGGGATAGTTCGGATTATTTGATGTGGGGCTGTATGAGGTACTTATTGATAGTCAGTGTATTGACTGTATTGACAGCACGCCCCCAGTTTGAGGAAGCAGAGAAGAGTACAGAGGCGAAACACTGCATTTTATACTGTCGAACATCATACAGGAATGTAGGAATTTATACCACTAATCTTATATCATCAACTTAAAATAACTAACTTAAATTTATTTAAAATTAATGTAATGTGTATGTAAGTTTTATTTATTCAAGTTAAACTTAAAATATCTTTTATTTACTTTCAAAACACTTCAGAACTTATAAACATAGTTCATAGTTTACATGATCAGCATATTAGCAAACCTCCCAGCATGCATTGTTTAAGAGTTCAAACCAATACATATCTCTGTGTGTGTGTCTGTTTGTGTGTGTATTAGTTTATTATGTTTAAGATATTTTCACCGCTTTACTTTGTTACAGCCTTTTCTGATGGGAAACTGCCATCGCATTGTTCTCTCCAAACCAACCAAACTCCACAGGAAAAATCAGTCATTTTACTTTGCAGAATATGGAAGCTGCTGGTCTACCTCTGCCTAAATCTGTTACTTTGTTTTTATTATTGTGTGACTTCAGTGTTTTAAAATGACTGATTACACCAGTGGAGTTTGGTTAGTGGCAGAAAGTAATATTTGGCTTATTTAACATTGGTTCTCATCAGAAAAGGCTGTGGGATGGCAAAGTAAAGCTGAAAAAAAAATCTAGCTATAGCATATGCTTAAATTGATATTTAAGTGACTTTTTAAGTGACTAAAATACCTTTTGTTGCTAACCCTGTCCACAGCAGTTCATTGCTTAGCTTCCATGCTGCTGTCCTTCTCTGCTTCTCCAAACTAGGGATGCGCAGCCAGCAGCTACTGTAGCTGATACACTGTATTTCACACAAGCTTACATCAAATAATTAGAACTATCCCTTTAAACAAAGCTATAAAGTGATATAAATGGTGCAAATGTTAATTATATTGATACAAAAGGACATTTCCTAGAAACAAAAACACTATTTTTATCGATTAATACACAGCAAACACCAAATGGACACCCTACAGCAATTTTTCAATTTAGAACTTGAATGGTGATGGCCCCCGTAAGCCGGGGGAGTAATATTGGTGAGGCGGACTAAAACCCATGCATCAAATCAAAGTGGAGAGTGTTACCATAAGCATGAAGACAAACTGCTCTCACGTTTCTAAGTACAGAAGTCTATGTTCAGTTACTTTGTCACAAATCACTGCAAGGCTTCCCTCCCAATCCGTCATTTCGGGATTACCGGGAGTTTGCGTGGCGCTGCCGTCGGCACACAAGCCTGTCACCTGCTCAGTGGGGGTAATAATTGGTATGAAATAGCGTTATGGACAGCTGAAAGGTAAGTGCTCTGATTGACTGGGAATCCACTCCGAGGATTCCTGTTTTACACTTTGTCAGGGTTCTCGCTTTCTCCTTAACTCTCTTTTTCTTCTCCCCCCCAACACCCCATCCCTCTACACTCCTTTTTTTTTCTTTTTAGTGCTATGGATTTGTTGTCATGGAGGCCTGACAATCTTGCTGACACATCTGTCAGAAAATGAATTTTTTCAGCCGGCCCTTGATTGACTCCATTTGTGGGGTGTAACTCTATCAGAAAACGCCAGTCTCCTGCTCATTCAGTCATCCTCTCTCTGACTAGTAGAGTGGAGAGACAGACAGAGACGGAAAGAAGAGAAGAGATAGAGATTAGAAAGGAGCGATGCTGAAAAAAAAAGATACTGAATCTCTCATTAAAATATCAGGTACAGGGGGATTTTTGAGGGATTTTTTTTTTCACTCTTGGCATGTTTCCTTTATATAATTTACGTCAATCCCAGAGTATATTCTGCCCTGACACGAGCAGAGATGAGAATGAAGATGGGGAGGCGAGGGCAGGGAGTGAGCGGTCACGCTGCATGGCGACGCACTGCACGCCTGTATAGAACAAACAGGCGTAGAAATCTGTACTAGACCAGGGATGTGCATAGCAAATCACACACTACACGACATGCATCTGACAGTGAACAAGAGGAATTTGTTTCGCTCTAACACTTGAGACGGAGATGGGAGGAAGATGGAAGGAATAGGAGAGAGGAAGGGTGTCACTTGTATATGTAGTAAAACACAAACCTGGGAGGTAAAAATGCCATCTCTTGTGATACAAATGTGTTTTGATTTTAACACATTTTTCATGCTGGCTTCCCTTCTTCATTTATTAATTGACACTTGAATTTTAGTCATTTTCATAAACAACAAAAAACATTTCAGACAAAAATATGAGAAGCATATTTATGAAAGTAATTTTCAAGCTAAAAAGTTATTTCAAATTTGTTTTCTTATTTCCTGGGCCTTGACTCCCTCTACTGTGCATCTGAAATAATATAAATACAATAACATATCAGATCAGTTTAATAAATATTGTGTGCACCACATGATAGCTTAATTATTTCTGTTTCATTTTGTCTCATCATTTTAGACACTGAGCAGACATTCTTGTCTTTTCTGACATGGCTTTGTTAAATACTCAGACCATAACAGATCATTGCTAAGCAGAATAGATCATTACTATGAATACAGCTCTGATCATGGACTTAATAAAGCAATAAAGCAAGCAAGTATCAATAAAATAATTTTTAAATCCATAAAATCATTATTAAATTAATATGTGTGAACTTGATTTTTTGATAAGTATCATGAAATAAGTGGGATAATGTGCAGTGAGCAGGTCATTATTGTGAAATAAACCCTTTACATCGCATCTAATTATCACAGAACCTGCCAAACTAAATAAACCATCATCTAAATTATGGTATCTTACATGTATGACCTCTGGCAAGTAGGAATAAAGGAGACCTGGGACTTGAATCACTTGATTCCATCTCTTAAATAACATCACAATATAAATCTCAAACTATTAACCAAAACAAAACACAGAAATGATTGTGTCTTACCTCTTTCACCTCTGTTGGGTGAGAATGGGAAATGCGTCTTGTACCATGTCTGAAGGTATCTGTCTCCCCCTGGCAAACTCGTCATTCAGATCAGAGGGTTGGTCAAAATATACATTATCAGTCTGAGTCCATCAACGTTTTTCTCTTTTTCATTTTTCCAATTGTTGTGCTTGTTTCTAGCAGATCTTCTTCTTGTTTTTGGACCTAGGACTGCTGTACTATTTTAAAGATATGTAACAGTGCCTTTTACTGTATGACTGTGAAAATATTGTCAATGGCAGGGACAGTGTTAAATGCACGCACAAGTTAAAGGAACAATATGTAACAATTGCACGTGCAAAAATGAGAACTGCAATCCAAATAGCAAGTTGGAGCCATAGATGGTGTATAAATAGACTGAAATCCTATTTAATATACTGTCTATGCTTAAAGCGAGTTGTCTCCTCCTGTCCCCTCCTCTGTAGACTCAAGGAAGCTCAGGCGGCTGCAGGAATATTTCAGGAGCACAAGACAAGTGCAATATTGTAATTGACAATAATGTGTCATGAGTCCTCCTCTGTAAGTTTGTGTGTCAATTGTCTGTCGAGCTTGGTATCCTAAAAACAAAAGCCCACGGTGTGGTTGTGATTTATTACCATAAATATATTACAGATTTCTCCTTAAACTAAAAAACAAATGAGTAGAGGTATTAAAAAAAACAAACCAAAAAAGCCACATTCTGAATTTGTCTAACTGACACTGCATTGTGAGAGGTTAAAAAAGAAAAAAGAAAAGGAACACGCCTCTCCTTCAGATCACCCAGTTGTTATTTGTAGCTTAATGCGGCAGCTGGTATTAGTCTCTCAAAAGGCAGAAGCAGTGTCCGTGATGCTCCGAGCCCTCACATATTCTTTTCTATGGCTTATCAGTCGGGGAGCCAGAGGAGCTGTCCGGTCTCATTCTCTCATTGGAGAGCACATGTCAGGACCTATTTGCCACTGGTTACTTTGAGAGTGACATCAGTGATGACCCCTTGACCCCAGCTGACGGAGAAATGCTTCTGCAATAGTTTTCCATTAGAGAAGCGAGAGAGCACGGACACCAGACGGATATGTCGAAATGGGAAAATAGGAAAACTGGAAAAGGCATTTAGACCTGTATTTGACCTATCATGTTTCAGTTTTCTGCAGGAGGCTCTTATGAAATGAGTATTTGACCCATAAACAAAGCCTTTGTCATCTCTCTCCTGTGTTTTACATCACCGTCCACCATCCAAAGACTATTACAGAGGAAAAAGGAGGGATCATCACACCAACATGTATAGCTTCTATTCATTTTCCTTGGTTTTGTCCTCCTTTTTTTTCTTGATGATGTGTACCTGTTTGTCAGTCTGGCTTTGTGTGAATCAGCCTTGAATGTATCTGTAGAGTTTTCGAATTAGGGGACAAATTGTTGTGACTGAGCTTTCGACATGCCTCTCAACAGGTTGGATACCAGTGTTTCATATAGATCTGAGCTGAGCTAAGTCGACGGCGATGTTTGTTCATCCAAGAGGACTCTGCTTGAGATTGCCATTGCAGTCCGCCAACACAATAAACAATATGAGGAGACCAGCTGAATCCCAAATGTCATCATTGGAAATCGATGTACTGTACTGTTTCTGCAATGCAACTTGGATGCTTGTTAAGTGGTATTTATATTATATGTGCACATATTTTTTTGAATGGCAGTGTGTGCTTTGTGATCACATGATTTCTCACTGTTATGTATTAACTCACAAAAGGGCAGACTAGAAACAATCACTTAATGTTTACATGCATTAACCATTTTACCTTCTTTTTTTCCAATTTAACTGCATATTAATATTGCTTCTATTAAAGGTGCAGTAAACAATTCTGGAGAAAGATAGTTGATTGTTCAGTCAACTATCTTACCGACCTGTGATTAGTCAAAGTCTCCTGTCATTAGACCAGATTTTCTCAACCCTGAAAACAGAGCCAAGAGGAGGAACAAAAGTCTAATTTAATTACATTATCACTCAAAGGTTATTATGAAACTTTTTTCTTTTACCAATGACACCATAAATGAACCGCTTACCCCAGCTTTAAACTGTGACCAAAACTTTAATCGTAACCCAGATCCTTGCCAAACTCTTTCTAGTTTTTGATATTATCTCTTGATATTTTTATTGACTTTTTTTGCTGAGTTAGCTGAGAAGATTGGAACCACTTTCATGTCTGTATGCTAAATATGAAGCTACAGCCAGAAACTAATTAGCAATCATTAGCTTAGAATAAAGACTGGAACTGAAGAAAGCTTGATTCAGTCCAAACATTTCTAAAAAAAAAAAAAAAAAAACACTTTTCAGCACCTCTAAAACACACAACAGTTAAAATGTTGTACATTAAGTAGAAACAAGATATGGCACTGATGAGCTTTAAAGGTGCTGATAGGCAGTTTTTGTTACCATTAGACTGAGCCTGGCAAGCTGTTTCCCCCTGTTTGTAGGCTAATCGATAGCTAGCTTTTGACTAAGATCTAATGGACAAATATGAGACTGGTATCAGCCTTCTCATCTAACTCTTGACATCAAAGCTGACAGAGATTAGTTCAGCGTTTCCCAAAATACCAAACTATTCTTTCCGTTAAGCTAAATACAAACTAAAGAGAGGCTGCCTATAATTGGGTTGTCCACTAATCGCAGGGTTGGTGGTTCAGTCCCCAACTCCTCCTGTCCATATGTCGAACTATCTTTGGGTTAGTCTTTATGGCACCATTATAAAAGCATTTGACAGTGTAATAACACTTTATTTAAGTTCAGTAATTAGGCCTGCTATGGCATGTTTATGACAGGTTATGTTGTCTAGGTTTATGACAAGTTGTCAAATCAAAGTCATCTCAAGCAATTTCAACTCTGCATTAAAAATTGCACAACTGACTGAATAATTTATGACAGTCATAAACCTTCATGCAGACTTGCTCATATTCATGAAAGGTGTCATGACATAGTTATGGTGTAATGACAGTCTTATGCACACCCCTTCAAATATAGTTTCCCCCACATTTATAGTGAAGAAATTTAACATTGATGCAGTTCGCGTAAATACGCTTGTCTGTATTCATCCTCATTTAAAAACATTTTGTGAGCTTGTGCTGCCACATTTCTGTTTGAGTGACTCCAACTAAAATGTACAATATGCTCTCTGCCAGTACTGATTATGAACTGTACAGATAACAAAACACACCAGCTCATCCATCAGGTTCCCATTTGTGACACTGCAACACAGCCTTTGACACTTGTAAATCTATTATATGAATGTCATTAACAGCATCTGTGGCGCTCCATCAAAGTGTGATTGACAAATTGCGTGCTGTAAACCATGAAGAAGAAAGCAAACTGTGTGGGAAGATGTCCATTTAGAGCGCTGATTTATGTAATATGACAGGGATGCTTTGATGGGGGTATTTCTGTCTTATCGCCCATTATGCTTCCCTACAGCTCATAAAGACATATGTCACCACGTGAAAGCTTTGCAGGTCAGTCTGAAGAGACGGCGAGCGTGCTAGTTAGTCAGCTACCACTGCTGGCCTTTGCCTTTCGTGATAAATTACATTTATGAAAGCTGCAATTACCTGATTACCTCGCCGCTCTGGCTCCCACTCACTAGCAGGATTCATCACGGCCCTATAATTTCATTCAAATTACCCATGAACCTTAGCCCATAGTGTCAACAGTAAATGCCATTGTGACCCTACTGAGTGTAAGTAATGTCCTCTGCGGTCAGCACAGTTGTAAGTGAAATAATAAGATGTTTCTTAAAATGAACATCAGAGGTGATGAGAGCGACAGATAGTACAGGAATGAACATGCTCAGAGGTGACACACCAATCACTCAGGACTCTGCACTGTAAAATATTAGACAGGTATTTAGTGGAATCAATCATTTCTCATTAACTTAATGTAAATGTACAGTATAATATCCTTAAGTTAAATCAAATTACAATGTCTAGTTTTTATTTTCAGACCACTTATAAACATGAGTTGCTCAGACTTGAATTCTTCTGAGTCAAATGAATGTGCTGCTGTGAGTTCACTCAACTCAGTTAGTTAAGTTTTGAAAGAAGCATATTACACTGTAAAAAGTGTACAGTATTTTACTAGTAGGTGAAGTAAAGTAATATTTTGAATGAGTTCCATTCACCTTTCTGTTTTAGTGCTGGCAGTCCATATTTTTCTGGCTTATAATAACTTGAAATTACAACTCGTACCCTTAACCTGCTATTCTTATCTCAGTAAAACTGCAGTTTGGTTTCTCTTGGTATTGGACATCTGACACGATGACATTCATGCAGATGTTTCCCCTGCAGACAATTTCTTTTGGTGACTCAAAAAATATGGTTAATGCAAAACAAAACTATATTTCATGATCAGATATAAAATAGTCCATCTGAAATGGTTAAATTGAGTTCTTCAAGTTTATATAAACTTATTGAATGAAACCAGCTATCATTAGTCAGGCTACCTTAAATGATGCTAATATTAGGAATTATATTCATTATATTTAAAAAACTGAAATGCCACTCTGAGTTTACCATGAAAATACTTTTCCTGAAACCATACTATGAGGTTGTTAAGGAGTAGTATAGTATTATATTGTATATTTATAGTATAAATTGAGTTTGAAAATTGGAAGCTTTTAAATTGATCTACGTTAAATTTAGGTTGCATTAATGCAAACTGTTGATTTCAAAGCATTCAAATTATTTTTATGTATTATTAAGTACAACTGACTCAAAGAAATTGTGTTCACATAACTCGTTAATTTGATTCTGAAAAAAAATGTGTAACTAACTGAAATAAATTTTTAAATGTGGTCCAACAATTGGCTGTTTTCAGCAGCAGACTTCCCAGCATGCAACTGTTTAAGAGTTAAAACTCTCTGTTTAGTAGTTTGAAAAAAAACAAAAAAAAAAAACAGGAAATTGCTGTGTGTCTTTTATACGTGTTAAGATAAATCATGGTTGTTCCCTTTCATAACCATGACAACAATTCTAACCATGATTTGGATCTGTATCAATGTCATTCTCTGACCCTGTACATTTAGTTGATTCAACTTAATATCATGAGCTTACTGAACTTGAATGTTCTCTTAAGTTCACTTAACTCATTGGTTTTACATCATCAAAAGTCATCAGAAAACTTTGAACAAATTATTATATCCATGTGTGGATAACTCACATTTTTTATGACAGGAGGGGACTTAGATTTTTAAGCTGACCCTGCTTAAAAACATTTACAGAGTGGAGGATATGGATGGTATAGTGTAGATGGTGGTCTATGCTAGGATTTGCATGTAGCAGCTGACATTGTGACATAGCCCCCTGGACCATCTTCACTGTGAGCCCCACTGATTATTATTTTCCGTTCCTCCCTTTCCCCCAGGCAAACTGACCTCCCCAGACCTCCCAATATACGAGCTCCTGTATCCTCCGACCAGCTACACCCTGAGGATCGACAAAACAAACTAACCGCTGGGCCGGTATGGGCCCTCCTATGGTCCACCATCTCTCGCTCGGCATGGAGGCAGCACTTCTGATTCTGCTTTCACACCCTGAATCAAACGGAGCTATGAAATTTTATATAGCGCCAAACTCTTACATTGCACATCAAAGGTGATCAAGTTACAACAAAGTAAGTTTTCCATCTCCAGGAGGTGCCTCACCACGTGAAAAGTCAGAGCGAGCATGAAGTTGATTTCCTCACGCATTCATAAATTCATTAGTCTAAACTTTCCAGTGTATCAGTTACATTAAGCCTCATTAACTTCTTTTTTCCTGCTTTATATTAGCTAATTAGCTCAGGGGTGGCCACAAATTAATTACCATCTTCTACAGCCTCATGCAATTGCATTGTGTTTATTTAGTCTCTCCTATTAACTTTTAATCTTTCCCTACTCGTAAAAACAGGCAATTAACATTTTTTGATAAACAAAAATGATGCTAGCTCAGGGATAATCAGCAGCTCTGCATGTCGTCCTGACAAAATTACCCTGTCAGCTAATTTGACCCTCGAACCGTCCTCAGTCCAGACTGGCTTGTGTGTACTTGAAGAACAGCATGTGACAAAAGTGTGACCTCTGTTTCCTTTTTGCTCTTTGCTTTTCTCCTGCATTTCTTTCCCTGCAGTTTCATGCACAAATGTCACATGACAGATGCCAATCACTATGTTTTAAAAGATGCAGCCACGCTTTATTTTACAGTACAATAATAAGACATAACAGGCTGTACTTGTGTTTCAAATTAGACAAAATTAGTGATAATTTGGTCTTTCTCAGACAATAGTAGACCCTTTAGTAGAGCCTTATTAGACTTTATTAGAGTGTAATTACAACACATTACAACAGAAGTGTACTATAAACTAAAGTGAAATAACATATCTGCTAGAGGTGGAGGAATATTTTGTCTATGGGTGACTTATTGTAATGCTTAATACTACTTGTTGTTTCTGTAAACTTGTTGCTGGGTTGATTATGCTGGGTCATAAATCTGGGTTGTTTGGGGTACTGTAAACACAACTGTTGCACTGCTCATGTTGGGGCTACTTTGACCCAGCCGCTTGAACATTTTCATTTTCCCAAACTTCGATTGTTTCCATAAAGTTTTATTTTAGTCAGAGCTTCACAGAGCCCACAGAGAGCAGGGTTTCATGGTAGGCTGAACTTGTTACTATTTTGTTAATAAATTACAGTAACAGCATGATATTGATCTTATTTCACTGCAGTTATGATTGGTGTTTTTTGTTCTGTGGCATTCAATAACTAGCTAACTAGTTATAGCATTTTTTTTACTACATGTTAGCTAGCTAAGTTTAATAATTGCTTGTTAACTGATAACCAGGCTAAGTCTGTGGCCTTCTGAATTTTGCCATTTAATGTGTGGTGGTCTCCTAATTTTATTGCTTCCCTAGTTACTGCTCTTAGGCAGTTAGTTTTTTAGAAAAGGTTAACTATCTAGCTAACATATCTAGCATGCAGATAATGTGATTTGATCAAAGAAGTAGGCATCTGGCTTTGCTACTCTGCCAACTGTATGGGACCAAAAAAGGTATGTCTCAAGTTCTAGATATATGATTTAATTTCAGTTTACAGTACATTTCAATTGTAATGTGTCCAAATGATCCCCTAATAAAGTGTCTAATGGTGGGAAATAATACACTTTAGTTTACAGTATGATTGTGCTGTAATGTGTCCCTAATTACCCTCTAATAAAGTTTAAAACAGGTCTATATCATATCATATCATTTCCAGGTTTGGTGTAATATTAATACACTTTTAATACAGCCTGTTATGTCTTATTAGTGTCCCATTAAGTGTAAAGTGTATAATTAGGGTATAACTAATGTCTAATAAAGAACATATTATTTCCACTTTATGTATAATATGATAGAAAGTACAGCTTGTTACATCTTATTAATGTACTGTAAAATAAAGTGCATCCAGAGATACTATGGGTGAGTTTGGCACTCCAGTAATATGACAGCAGAGCGTTCAGCGCAGAGATGCTGCAGAAATCTTTAATTTTCCTCAGTGTATTTCAATAAGCCAACACAATGGCTGCTTCATTAGCCCATTGATTCATTAATGTAGCCATCATTCTTCCTCATATTCACAGAGCGCAAACACCGATGATACAAAAGGTAACAGTAATGATAACTCCATCCACGGTCGAATTCCTGTTAAGGCACCAGGCAGCTATCCGCTTTGATAAAGAGGCCCATTTATACGCTGTCTCCTCGCACAGGGTCATCCTTCTCCATATTCTGTGTATTGACCCGGGTTGTTCCTTTTATTACAAGCAGGTTTTTTATTGAAGGATGATTACATTGAATGATGTCAAGCGAGGGGAGAAAAGATCGACCAGAATAATGACGTTCCGGAGAGGGAGAAAGCGATGGGGGTGGGCGGAGGGGTCGATGGCTGCACTTGCCCTGTCTTTCTGTGCGGCCTCACAAATTGAGTCGCATCCTTGCTCATCCATTATTTAAGGCCGATCGGACACTCTTGGCAACTATGGATTTGATAATCATTCCCATGTCCATATTAAATATGTGACATAAATATCACAGTAGGGGCTTGTCAATAAGAGAGCAGCACTGTGTGAAACTGGGGCGTAAAACAGAAACTAATATATGGATATGAGGCAGAGGGGAGATGAGAAGCTTACTGCTTCTGAGACAATAGGAGCTGTTAAATATATTGGGATTGTATCACATAACCATAAGTCTTACTGTTCCTGAATAAGCAGGGAATTCCTGTGAACTTTTTCCAAACACATAAAAATAATCTCTGATACATTTCTGAAAAATAATATTTTCGAATCTAAGTCATGTCAGTGATGTTTCTGCATCACACCTTGTATGCAGTGTCTTCATTTTATCTCTATCTCTATCTTTGGTCCAATGAATGAAGTTCTGTATAGACAGGTGCTGGTACAAGACATCTGTGTGAATATTTTCACAAAATGTGTGGTTCATTTGATCAAATTGCTTTTAGTAAAGTGAGAGCGTCTCTTTGTGCAACCAATACCTGTTTTTCTTCTTAGCAGCCATTGCTCTTGTCATTCAGGAAGTGGAATTCTTGACACCATACATCATATAAAGCACCAACATGCCAAGTTCACTAAAACAAAATATTGACAACATGTTCTTGACCTGAATCTTCTCTGTAGATACTTAGCTTGGAGCCACGTTCACGTGCACATGCACACTGTCTGAACTGTGTGTGTGTGTGGTGTGACGGTGTGCAAAAGGCATGTCGGAGCTTTAGGAGACTTGTATTATGTCAGACAATCAGTATGGAGGCATTTTATGTTTTTTTTTCCAGTCGTTTTTTTTTTTTACATTTGAACACTATTCACCATTCACTTACCTTGTCTAAGAGATTCTGCAAAGCTGTTTTCCTGTGAAACTCACTTTCATTTTTGGGTGAACTGTCCCTTTAAAAATTTGGTCAATCCAGTAAAATCTAATTGATCTACTATTAAATAGATATCTTGAATATCACTGAAATTTTTATGAGCGTGCTCCACATTATGCAGTATTCAGGTATATGTGTTTAATATGTAGGCCTTTACTTCTTTACATGTGTCAGAGAATATACAATATGTTTCAATGGAAATAAAGCTTTGACTGAGGAGGAAAAAAACTCTTTATGTTTGGTAAGAAACAATTTTTTAAATGTTTTTTTAATAACAATTAATCGATAAATTGATCATTAATATTACCAGTGATCAAATAAAGACACTGTTTACAAGTTGCAGCTCTAGTTTACCCTGACAAACTTAAAAGCTTAGTGAGTCTCTCTCAGTTGTTAACAGGTACGGCCTGTATGCTGTTTTAGCTCATAGCTGTGTTTAACTACAGCCTCACAGAGACATTAGTATGGCTGAGGGTCATTTTTTTGTCCAGTATTGGAGTTCTTAGCTTTTTAAAATAACAACCAGCCAGAAATCATAGTTTAAAATTTCAACTAACCATGAGGCTTCTGTTTTTTCCAAAGGAACACATGGTTTCTCATTTCAATATATCCTAACTTAGTTTAGTAATTGTTGCGTGTGTTGGTAATATACAAGAATACGCTGAGCAACAACACAACAGACAGACAACAGACATTTAGTCATATGAAAATGTGTCTGTGTGGGCAAAGGAGCAGTGTGTGAGCGGAAAAAGAGGGTGTCGGGTTGTAAGTCACCACATAAATAAGGTGGAGAGAGGGCTGATAACAAGAACCAGCATCTGCCAGGCAGGCAGGCAGTATGTCTCCTTTCTCCACGGTGGACTCTTCGTCTCCTGTGATTTTCTCCAGCTGCTGGTCATGAATACTGGCCTATGCACTCTAGATTAAAGCACAACACATGTTTCTCTGCAGGCTAGACTATATATCATCCCCTGATAACCAATGACAAACGCTCCTACATATTGTCCCAGAGCAAAGACGGAGTGCGGAGAAACGATGTTTGGATGTGAGCCTTTGAGGAAGTGAGATATCTGTTACTCAGCAGTTTGACTGACCAAAAAAAAAAAAAAAAAAAACATTCTTGTTCATTCGTGTTGATATCAATATATTCTATGTGAAATACACCATTTTTTTCACCTCATCATTTTGTATTTTTGCATTTTTGTGTCATGTAGACATTTAACCAGTCAGAGTTCATTCAGTTCTACTAGGGCTGCTCCCATCAAATGGAGGTCTCCAAACCATTCTGTAACCACTTCTCGTCTGCAACAGCAGACAAGAACAAACTTTCTATGGCTTCATGAGAACTCTGTGCACAAATCTGCTTTTCCTGCTCCTACTTGGCCATCATGGTTGACCCACACCGGCAGTGGTTTGTGCGTCTTGGCACTAAGCATGTTGCATGTTACAAGTGTCCTAGCCTAGCCAGACTAGGTTTGTTGGTTGGGTTTTTTTCTGTCAAATGTAACTTCGCCATGATGCCAGTCTCAGCTCTTCTGAGGCCGACTTTTTCGTGCTTACATTAGACCTCTTGAGGATGACCGTGATTCAGTGCTGCTCGGTGAGCTGGATGCTCTGTCAGGGTGGTCTTGTGTGTCGTTTTCTAGCCTTCACACGGAGGGGAACTTACTCATTGTCATTTTGAAAGAGCAAAATTTCTGTTTTGGTGTTTCCGGGCCTTCCTTCAACTCCTGTCTGGGGCAGGATATAAACATGGGAGCGACACCAGTAGTGGATCCTTGTGGTGCCCTTAAATATGCTTACTTTACTGTTCCCCCAAACCACTGCAGAGCTGAGCAGTAAGTGCTCTGGACAAGTGCACCAGTGTAAGTGGACCAGTGTACTCTCAACTGATTCCCTGGTGATCAGAGGTGGTAGAACTGGAAGTACAAGTAATTGTCTAAGAAGAAACTACAGTAATACCAGTAATCCATACATATCATAATACCAAATACCTGAAAATAAACATTGGATGAGGATAACCTTGTTGCCTGTTGTTAGAAATGAGCTTTTTTTTTCTCAGTCCTGGGCTAATATTTAAGCAGGCATGTATTTTAGCCCATTAGAGCTGTGGCTGTGATGCACTGACTTTTTGTGCATCTTTATCAGCCTTAGCCTAACAATTTTAATAATACTGTAATATGAAATTGACCTATAGGTCTGTAAGTAAATCACTTTTAAGCCAATACTAATGTTAGTTAGCTAATATTAATTTAACAGACTATCCTGTGTTCAATACCTGTTCCCCTGTGATGTCACAGGCAACTCCAGAATATCTGCGGCAGTGGGTGGTCAACCTGGGACCCCCTCCAAAAGGAGCCCTCTGCCTGGGAATCAGGGAGCTGCAGGTTTGACAGGCTCTGTGTTGTTCACACCGTCGTCTAATGTTACTCAGAGTGAAGGCCCAGCAACAGGCCCACCATGCATCTGTGGAAGAAGTTCAGGCACCATCGATGAGGGGAATTACAATCTGCCCACACTCCCTCTGAGGTCAGGCAAGGTCCACTGCTTGGACAGTAGGTCACTAGTGGGCCAGTAGGCGGCACCAAATTCAGAGAGTTTCACAGTCTCACATAGTAACTTTAAAAGATCATGATTATAGCAGATATTTTGACTTGTTAATAATGGCTGCATTCCATTTATGTGCTCCAGTTCTACTACCTTGAAATTTATCCCCATTTCTTTTTGTAATGATGATTGGAAATTGCATGATGAGTGGGTACATTGTCGTTTTAGTCGGTTTGTAGTACATGATCAGCATCTCTGCCAACATGGTGCAATGTGGTGCTTTACTTGCACACCTAAAGGGAACTAGGCCATCTCCAGGCATTTTCCTGCAGAATTCATAAAAAGGTCTATATCATTTGTTCTCAGTTATGTACTTATTGGTATTTTTGTGTCCACTCAGTGCATCATCATACTTCATGATTGACATGATTGTCATTTAGCATTATTGTGTACCTTTAAATAACATCTCAAAATATCCCGCCAGGATAAGGCCCTCAACCATAGTCAGCAGACACAAAGCTGTGCCATTCTAGCATTTTAGAGTTGGTGGGACCGCCTACATTAATTGACACGCATGTTTAAGAAGTTGTTGTTATTGTTATTTTCGTTTTGGCACTACACTTTGTTTACTTTAGTCAAAAATGATATATACGTTATCTTTAAAATTTTCCTGTAAAGCCATAATGAACATAAATCTGAAAACAAAACACTTAACAAATCATCTACTGTGTGTCATGTAGATTTTCCTTTTTTCTTTATTAGACTGATTATGTGATATAAAAGTCCATTCAACAAAGATTCTTCCCTGCCAATTCACATTAGAGCAATCTTAGACTCGGTAATTCATAAAACACACAGCTGAGCACACAACAGTTGCTTCAGTTAAATCGGTGAACTCCAGCGTGACAAGCTACAGATGGCGTGTGTTTGGTCTGCTTTTGTATTCAATCATGACAGGAGACAGGGTTTATCTTCATATCATGACGATTTATGTCATGTGTCTTAATAAGGCAGAACAGAAGGCAAGTGTGCCCCTAAACCTTTCAGCAGTTTTGTTATATTGTATTACATGCCTGACCATCTAATTCCAAGATTATGCATTTGATTAAAGTAATTTGCCTCGTCTTTCACTCATTGCTTATGACTGCTCTGCTGTCATGTCAGCTCTGTCAGCTCACTTATTTACAGGCACTTCAAAACTGTCTAAAATAGAAAGGAGATGTTTTCAAAGTGCCATGGAAACACTGAGTGATGCTGTCTTACTTTTGTACTTTAAACCATTACCGCATTAAATATTCATATTGATATTATTGCCCTGAAATGATGATGCATGAAAACTGAGCACCAACCACAACAAAAGATGGAGCCTAACAGGTTTACGCTGCCGGCGAAATTTTCACGTGAAGAAATTTCACGGTTCTATATGCCAAGGCTCATCCTTCGCTTTAATGAGAGTACCCGCTGTCATTGTTGCATCAGGATAGAGGTAAGTATCAGTGGAGCAGGGAAAACAAATTCAATAATAATTAACTTGGGTCATCTACTCATCTGCTATGGCTCATAAACCTTGGAGAAAATTTCCCCCAGAACTTTTGCAAAGCCTTTAAGTCTCCCACATGCCTGCAAGAGATGCTTTACACAAACCAAACTCAGCGTCCTGTTTCAGCCCATCACCCACTTAGCCCATGCCAGAAAACTACATCATGTCTCTTGTGAATGTATACATTGGCCTGAAGTTAACCCTAATGTTCTGTCTGGGCTCCTGGAGATCCCGGGTCTTCTTTATTAGCTGCAAAAACATACTTAACATTGTTTTATCACCTCGATCTGTAATGACTTCTCTTCATTTGAGAATTGCCTATAAACATGATTTTGAACAGATGACATGTTTCAGATTATTAAGCATTACTTCTGTTTGGGGTCTCAAGAGAGTTAAGCTCTCACTTTGTTCATAGCATTTTCCCTCTAAAATCCCAAACCTATCTAAAGTCTGTTTGATTTTTTGTTATTAGAGCTTTATGGCAGTTTTTCTAATAGGAATGTTGTCTTGTCACTCTCTTCTTCTGCAGTTATTGACAAACCATGGATGTATTATTAGACACCAGATGCAAAGACAGTGCTCACATGCTGCACATAGCAAAAATGTTATCTAGCTTCTGCATTTAATTCTGTGGTGTGCAGCCCACTGAATTGGCACAGTAGTATTTCTACCAGTTGTCCCACCCATGAGCTCCTACTTGGCCAATAGATTTTACATTGTGATGACATTACAGATTTTGAAATCACTTTTCAAATAAAAAAAAAAAAAACAGTTTGAGGTGTCCTGTCAGCAGTTTTACAGGTGTCTCTTTGTGGCCTATGGGGAAAATACTTTGACTACAGGAGAGCTTTTTGCAGCAATGCCGCAAGTGGCAAAAAGAACTGGAAGCAAGCTGCGCAACAATGCCCTATCTAATTCCATTGTGCATCTATATGGTAAACCGGCATAGAGGTGCACCATCACCAACTGTCACTTTTATGTCATGAGATTGTGGAAGCAGTCCCACTGCCCAAATCATGTTAGCTTGTGAGGCAGCTGAATTCACGAAATCACGTGAGAATCGCCAGATTACACGAGATACAGCCCTCATTTGCTACATGACCACCCCAAGTATACAGTGAAGAGCTTTCACAATGGAAACGGTGCTGCCAAATCTCTACCAATGAACCCCTTTCTACCACCACACAGTATACTGTCATATCATCTAACCATATAATGCACATTTATTTGTCTGTGAATGGCTTTTTTGTAAGTAAAATTAATATAAATGCTGTATACACATTAATTAAATATTAAAGTCCAGTTTGTGGCGAAGGGAAGGGTACGGCTTTAATACGTTTATACTAATATATATAATAAAATGCAAATCTGTGTATATAACCTAGAACATATTACAACAGAGGAGACGGAGGAGAGTTCAGTGTTTCTTTCTGACCACTGCAGCTACATTTGGCACTTGAAAAACACTTTCTCCTCTTTACATCTACTATCTTTTACACTCACCCAGACAAAGTGTGGCCCTTCAGTGTGCCGGCTCTGCTGTTGTGTGTCGTATGAGCTGCTCTCTATGCCGGCTGTCAGCTGGCTGTAGAGCTAATATCAGGGCTGCCTCTCTGGCTGGCAGACCCAATCAGACTCTGGAAGCTGGGCTGATTGGACTGACATACTCCATCAAACCCAGCATCAAACCGCCTCTGACCATACACTGGGGTCTGACTGCTTCGGACATCACGGAGTAGGCCGGTGCAGGCTTTTTTAAACAATCCTAATATAGATCACAGAGGTTGGTTTCTCGCTGCCTCTCCCTGCAGAATTTCAGCAGTTTTAGATGCATTTTAAGAAGTCTCAAGTTATTTGTTTATACTTTTAGCAAAGCATGTGCACTTTTATTGCAAAGGAATTATTATGACGGTTTGAATTTTGTGCTTTTTTTTGTGCAGTCAAGAAGAGTTCCATATTGTAAAAAAAAAATTATACTGGAATTAAGTGGAATCAGTTCATCTTTTTTCAGTAACTTAATGTAAATATACAAGTTTTATTTATTATTTATTCAAGTTAAAGGAGAAAATTGTACTAATTGCAAGTCCTGAGTTCAGCAGCTTAAATTACGAGTTGGAGGAACAGACTGTATATTAAATTAGGTTGAAATCATATGTCATATATAATCTATGGTTAAAGTGAATTGTTTACCCCACCCCCTCCTCCCCAGACTTGTGGAAGTTCAGGCAGGCTGCAGGAAAGCTGCAGGAATGCAAAACGAGTGCAACATTGTATTTTGGCAATAACAAGCAACAAAGAGTCCTTCAATGTAAGTTGATCAGCTATAAATGTAACTGTTTATTGTCTGTCAGTGTAAAGCACAATGTAAAAGCTCACTGCTCTGAAAATACACATTCTAGAGTTGGAGTTCAGTGACTGCCTGTCTTACTGTCTGCCACATTTCATTAACACATACTCAATTTAAACATCTATCACTTCTAGAAGATTTTAATGATTCTTTGTGAATCATAAACATACGCAAACAACTCTCCTGGGACCCTTCTTTTAATAGCTGGTGGAGAACACATATAATGAATTGGTTCGACTTCATATCTTAAGATTTTTTAATGTTTTTTCAAGTACAACGTAACAATATTCAACGTGAGTAAAAAAGTTTGTTTGCTTTGCATAATCTACAAAATTATCTCAGTTTTTCTTTTCAGATTCAGTCATCTTAAAATTTTACAGCAGCCCGGACAACTTTTTAAAGTTGAAACAAATCGCTTTGTTTATTTTATTCAGTGCAGTTAACTATTAGCAGTTTAGTTTTGCATCTTTTTAGCACATTTGGTTCAGTGTGTTTTCCCTTTTCTTTCTGTATGTAATATTTCTTGTCTGAATAATTGAGTTTGAAGGGATGTAGTTAGATCTTTTGCGCCGTGTTGTATTTAATATCAAAGCATGTGGCATCAAGACTTGCTCCCTTTGAACTGCTTTTAATCCGAGCATCTCAACTAACCATACCGCACTTCCCAAATAAAACTGTTACTAGTTTGACATAATTAAGTATTTCATATAATTGGGTTGACTTTAATCATCTTTAATCACCCAAATATAGTCTAAAATTGAAATGTTTATGAGAACATGGGATTTTTGTGGCAATGATCACAACCCTGAAAGCCCTGGACAAACATGTTGAACCTTCTAATTATGTAGTATAGTCGAGGAAGTACACTCAGCATATGTGTGTGCGTGTTTCATTCATTTCCGCCTGGAGGGGAGGATAAAATGTTGTGAAAATTTGTCAAACTGTGCATGAGGAGCTTTACAATGTCAACAACATGGTGAGTGTCTTTGGAAACAACTTAAAAGGCACTCCTAACCATCAGAGGCCTTGCTGCTGTTTTTTTTTCTTTCCAAATCCCTAATAAGAATTGATTGCTTTTTAGAAATAGAGGCAAAAATACAATTTTAGTGCTCAAAGCTGGCTATTACAGACACCTTAATGGAGTGTTTGTAAATGATTTAATTGACTGCTTCCATTGACAAGCTGCCGAACCAATCATACACTGTCCTCTCCAAGGCTGAAGAGGTATGCCAATCATGGCGCCATTGTTTCCAAAATGACAACAATATGGATTGAAATGCATGAGTGCCGCTTAGACAACATTTACCTCTCGTCGCCCCATCCGTTATGTGGCAATTTAAAACCCAGGGGGTCCGACTCGGAAACTGTAGTGAGAAACGTTGGGCCTGCTTCACAGAGCTGAACCCTCAGCTCCCGAAGACGCATCAGGCTGTCCTCTGCCGCCGCAGGGGGTGATGTCAGCACCACTAACCCCCACCACAACACGACACCCACAGACACATATAATTAGTCTTTATCCCATATTCAACAATGAGGGTGACAGTCAGTGCAAGTGTGCTCAATGACTGACATCGTCCAGTGGAGCAGAGGCAGATGGGAACAAGGTGGCATCAGAACAGACAATCATTTTTATTATAGTAATAATAAAAAACAAAAAGACTAGTAAAAGTGAATCTGAATGTGTTATTCAGTAAAGCACAAAAAATGCAATAGAAACAGATATATCTTCTGACTGAAGTGGCCTGTTATTATTCAGGAAAAAAATTATTTCCAAAATGTGACACAGTAACACTACAAGTAATACTTTTTACTTGTATCTAAGTACATTTTTACATACGTACATGATTGTAATATTATAATATTAGTATATATGTATAAAGGATGCACCTCAAATCAGAATGTGTTATTCAGAAAAGCACCAATAATGCACAGATATATAAATCTACCTTAATCAGTCATGTTATAATGCACCAATATTGCCTTCAACTGAAAGATATGTTCATGAACATTTATATCTGAGGTGGTGGGCTTCAGACAGGTCATAAAATGGTTTAGTTAGAAATGAAAGAAGAGAAAGGTAGATTAAAAGTGCATTATGATGATGTGGAAATATATTTCACGATTAATTATGCCAATATTAAGTCACTGTGATGTTTTGAAGGCACAACAAATGCATTGCCAATGAATAACGGTTTAGAAAACCATCTGCAGGATTTAAAGTGACTTCTGGTATAAATCACTTCTGGTCTCTTATCCAAATGCAGATACAGGGACAGATGATTATGTTGGTTGGGATACAGATACAGATACAGATACAGATATTGACATCTCTGTGCATCTAGTAAAAGTGCTACATCATAATTTTAAAAAAAAGCATAAAAAAGGGACTTTTCTGATGTCAGATTGTCCAACTGAAATGCATATTATCCTCAAGTCTGATTGGCTACCTGTAGCCTACTTTATTTTTCTAACAAGGTAAGTTTTCTTTTCTTCATAGGTCATTTTACAACACAGGTTTTTGGAATAAGATATTAGTTGTAGTTCTCTTTGTGTTATTCACAAAAAAATAGTTAAAATATACAATAAAAACTATATTCAGCAAAAAGGTAAATAAATAGTCAATAAAAAAGCAATCATAAAAATAGAACAATTTTTCATGGTGGAATGCTGAAGATGAATTTAGACCTCTCACAGACTGACTATAGAGGTACAAGGAATATCTTTTTGAGGAGTGAAAGAATAAAGTATGGCCACTTGTATGGTGCCACTCTGTTGTATTGTGATTGGCAGAACTATTTATTTATTAAAAATAGACATTTTTCATATGTTCAGACACATGTATGCAAGTCAATACCAGACTTGGGCCACCGTTGTCAAAAAAGCCTGGACACGCCCCTGGTGTAAAGTACTTTACAATGGAAAAGAAGAAATAGAAAGATACAAAACTGGCATGTAGGCAGAAAACATAAAAGCACGAAAAGCAGAAGTAAACTATAAAAAGGCACATAAACATCATTGCATGAATGCAAGTCCGTAAAAGTACATTTAAAAAAGTTATTTAAAAGATGAGCTTCTGATTGCAAAGAAGCAATGATCTCTTGTTTTAAATTCCTCCCATATAAAAGGTGTCATGATGACCTGCTGTATTGCTTTTTGTTTATTCACTCCAGCAACGTGTGAAACCAAAAGGGACACAATTATGTTTTCATTCCTCCTAGTGGCAATGTTCAACGAATCCACTGAAGGCGGGGTTGAATTAATGATACATTTATTCATTATCATTTTAATATAGCCACAGTGCACAATCAGCTGCAATACAGCGAGACACAGAGCTGAGAAAACAAATTAGCGGAAAGCCTAAGGAATATTTTTTACCCTCTATTCTGCATCCTCGTGGCATATGGCTACCTATTTGCAACAAGAGTTCATTTGCAGATATATAAAGAAATCAGCGCAGGGACAAATAAAATTATGTAATAAAACTCAACCAAGAAGAAATATTGCCAGTGAAACATATGGCACTGTCAAAAATTATCACTTGAGACGCTAAACACAAAATACTGGCAAGTACAATTTCAACACGTTCCAGCCTAAATGAATTAATTCACTTCATTATAGAGTGGAAAGGTAGGAGTTATAATCGCCTCAATTAGAGCAAAGCCATAAAGCGACGATAATGTATATGTAATTTCTTTTAATTTAGCTACCATCTGTTTGTTGCAATTGAACGCACTGTAATATTTAGCTTTTCATTAGTTTGTTTTTCTCTCAGCGAGACAGATCATCGTGTATGAGCATAAGACCAAGCCAGGATGACTGATTTCAGCTGATAATGGTGTTTAAGTGCATTTTTCATTATGAAACCTTCAAAATAAAAGCATCCTATCATTTTAGGGCAATCGCCCTTATTCAGTGTAGGTGTATAAAGGGTAGATGCTGTTACTGTATGCAGCAGCATATAGCACAGGGTTACAGACCTTCTTTTCATCTGGTTCGACTACTAAAACTCTCTCAATAGTTCTCCAGAAGCCTCTCAAGCATATGTCTCCTCATCTGCTTATCTTGGCAAACACTTGGCTCGGTAGATGAGGGGCTGGATGGAGGAGAGTAAGAGTTGAGTCGACTCCTCTCCCTGATGGCCTCGCAGGCCCCGCCGCCTGGCTCGGGCTGCTTCACACAGAGAGTGAGCGCTCTCCCCAACCTGCCATATGGGAGCCATAGCGCTTTTCTTTATCATCTCTTCTTTTTATGCCTACTGGTTGTGTGGCTGCCTTTGTTGTTCAGGAATAATCAAATGTTGATAGCATAGTTCAAATGGACCATTAAGTATGTGAGAATGCTCTATGGAGATGGAGCAGATAAGAGAGCAGGAGCCAGGCAGTCTGCCACGTTCAATAGCCAGCCTAGTGGTGGTGCTAATTTGATTATAATATAGTCATCTCCGAAGATTAGAGCTATTCAATTAAATATTCTAATTAACCTGAAGTATTAGGCAAATGATGCTAATTACAAATATCCTCAAGAGAGCCGGCTGGATGAAAGGCTCGGCTCACGACTGATACTTCAGACCACTGTCTCGTAACAAGATGTCCTATATCATAGACCCGGCGAATATTAAATTCCTGGCTAATTTGCCTCAACCCCATTTGTTTAATGGCATTTGCATTTTGTTTGAAATTGTAATAAACATGTGTACCCGGCTCTTAACTTCACAGAGAAAGTGCACTCTTGGGGTAGCTTAGTATTTCTGTTTACACAGCTCCCCAGAACATTCCCTCTTCCTCGCACACGCATGCACACATAAACAAACATACACACACACAGACACACACACACACACACACACACACACACATAGCCTGGCCCATTAAACTCAAAGTGCTTGTACTGACTGCGATGCAGCAGCATTATTTTCAGGCCCATGCACAACATGAGATCAATTTTTCCAAAGTGGGTGTTTCTAATAATTAGGAATATATTGATTTATGAAGGGTGTATCTAGTAATCATTATAATTTTCATTATTTGTCCACGCTGTTGATGCTATAAAGAGTTTGTGTATGTGTGTGTGTGTGTGTGCAGGGTTGGGGAGTAATGGAATACAAGTAACAGCATTGTGAATTTAAAATACAAAATATGAGTAACGTTATTCCATTAAGGTTAATTTAAATTGGTGGTTTTCTGAATACAGATACAGTCTTTAAAAATAGATTACTTGAAGTGATGACTTTGTTTTTGTTTTTCGTCTGGAGGGGATCATGTGATCGCTAGCTTGTGTGCTTGTGTGATCAACAGACCTGCAGCCTGTCAGCTAATCTCGCTGCTGGAGGATCTCTGTGATTCACAGTTTTTCTTAATGGCTCCACACTGGGAACATGACATTGTCCCATTCTTGTCGACCAAATATCACAAGAATTTTGGTTTGAATTTCGTCAAACTCAACATAAATGTCAAAGGACAGTGTAACCTAACATCCATCCCACTCTCATAAACTTAATCTCTCAGGCACAAGTGGCGGGAATTTTGTCAAATTTGGCACAAGCGCCCACTTGGACCCAAGGATGAAGTGATTTGATTTTGGTGGTTGAAGGTCAAAGGTCACTGTGGCTTCACAAAACATGTATTTGGCCATGATTTAAGAATTCATATACTAAATATGACAAAATGTCACACAAATGTGTAATATGACATAATACTAGTAGTGCTGGAGAGTAACTAGTTACATGTAAGTAGGTACATTTAATTAAATTACAAAATAAATGTCATTGTAAAGGGCCATAAAGGGCAACTCTTTTTTTTTGTCATTTTAGTGTACTCTGTCATGCCAATGAGGCACTGAACTGCTGATATGTATTGCTAATTAACCAGAAATTCAACCCGCTTATTCAACATATGATTCACATTATTACCTTATTGAACATCTATGGAATCATGCAAATATAATTTGATCCGATAGACACTCAACAACTAAGCCAAGATAACTTTATATTGCAGTTTGACATAACTTCTACACTAAATACGTCAAAAAGGTCTGTTCAAGGTCTGGATTTATTTATTTCTGACTCTGGGAAAACTGTACCATTCCTTGATATTTTATCTTTGGACTGAACCAGATCACACACATTTAGGCTATTCTATCTTATCTTCTTTTAATATTGTAATATTTTGGGATTTCCATTCACTGAGTTTCGCCTGAAACAGTTTAGAGCCCCAGTGGGGAAGCTACCTCCCACTTTGAAAACCTCTGACCTCGTGAGAACAGTAAAGGGATCTCTCCAAAAGCGTGTTAACTACAGTCAGAGTGACGCAGACAGCTGGGCTGAGCAAGATGATTCTGAAGTATAGTTGTTCAAAGTATTTAATTTGACTAATTTAATGCAACACATATTACAAATTACATTTCATGGCATGTATTCAGTAATATGTAGCGAAAAACGTTTTAAAAGTAACCCTCCCAACACTGTGGTGTGTGAGAGAGACAAAGAGAGAAAGAGACAGAGGGGACCTCACAAAGACGCAAGACGGAATTCATTGTGGGAGCAGCCAGCTCGGACCAGAATGCTTTGTCTAAAATCATGAAATCATCATATTTGACAAAGGTTAGAGGAAAAGCAAAGCTATCATGGTAGAGAAACATGTAGGTGCCTTCAGTGATTACTTTATATTCATAGTTTTTCCACTCCAAGGTCCTGAATATGTCATGTGCATAATGCCGGCCCTCAGTGTGGCATTATAGTCACTCCAAGCAACGTGTTTCAATAAGGCAATTTTCTCACTGCCTAAGAACATCAGCGGGGCGCCATTCTCAACAAAGACAGAGTATGACATGTTATCCAAGCATACATCTGCAGGACAGAACTATACTTTATTAAAGGAAAATAGGATTTCACAACTGTTTTGACAAGCAGGGGGAGGAGGAGGAGGAGGAGGAGGAGGAGGAGGGGATGCAGGGAGGAGGTGTGTGTGTGTGTGTGTGTGTTGAAGGCAACAGAAGGGGCTTGATTCATGGTTTGTGAGCAAGGTTCATGAAAAGGTGTTGGCTAGAGAAAAGCGGGCAACGCAACTCATGAGCATCAAATACCAGGTGGTTGTGAAAGCCGCCACAACAGTTTTGTATATGGGCGATTGTCTCATCTTTGCTACACAACAGCACAACGCAGCATGACAGAGGATTTGCAAGGGGGAAGACTGGGGTGAGATGAGCCCTCTGTTGTATCTAAGCAACCATACACAAAATGAATCATGTGATCGCGGATTAATTACCCTGAATCCATGACAGAGGAGACCACAAACTGAAACTGCTTTTTGTGTTACTGGCTAAAATCTGTCACTTTATTTTTAGTTGCCAGGGACGTCCCTAAACTTATATTTACTGTAGCTTCCCAGCTTTACTGAGTTTTATAATGAGTTTTAGACTCACTGCTTCAGTGATGTTTTGAACCAACTGTGAAAAAGCTCTAAAACTCAGTGAGCGCTCAGCACCAAACAGCAGACAGACACAGTTAGCAAGTAGCTGATGAACATATTATTTAGCAGCTCAAGAGCCAGATATTTTTCTAAGAAATTGTTTGAGACCATAACTGCAATTTCAAAAGAATGACAATTTTGCTCCATAACTGCTGGATGTGTAAATTATAAACTGTTTGTTCACCATATCAACTCAAAAATGACGAGGCATAAAACAGTTATTTGTAGGTTTAAAGATTAAACTAGTGGCTGACTGTTTTTGATTGTGACTCCTAATAAGAAGTGTCTAGTTCAGGCAAAGTCATGTCTTGTTATTTTGACCACAGATATTTTTTTTCTCTTTAAATTTCTGAGATGGTTTCATTTTGATAAGAGAGATAAAAGTATCCAACACTGGGATACACAGCTAGAGGGAAATATACTTAATATACATTTATATATCAGAACTCTCTTTATTTCCTTTCTTATCCAAGTAATCATCTCATGACCCTTCAGATTTATCTTTTGGAGGAACCAAGACCCCTAAGTTGAGAACCCCTGGAATAAACAACCAAGTAGTTAAAACTATTTAAAATGCTGCTTTGATACATCAGTATTGACAGTATATTTTTTAAAAATGTACAATAATTTATTTTCTTTTTACATTTGTTATTTTGCTAATGACACTTTTGTACGTGCAGAACTCTTACTTGTAATAGACAATTTGCATTGTAGAAAATAAATACTTCTTTCACCGCTGCATTGCATTGTATCACCACACAGTACAGCCCAGCCAGTATTCCCAGTTGTTATCTACCTGCAGCTGCAATTGTTGGATTTCGTTTTGAAAGAGACAAACGAGGACAAAGGCATTTTAAATTCTCCCAAAATGATTTATTTCATTTTAAAAACGGCCATTGGCATCCCCATTACCCAGCACGCTATGCAGCCCAGATCACCCCTGAGCTTGTTGGATGTCTGCGTTAAGGTTGATACAGCCACTGTATTTACTTCTGGGGGATATCATATGAGTCGGGCTAAGCCGGGAGGGATGATATCAGCTTTTGTTTGAGCCTCCGCTACGTGGAGAGACAGTCGTAAGTACTGTACACCTGTCTCATTAGGAGAACCATGCTGTTGACCCAGTGTATTAGCCTGGGCCTAATCCTGGCGGATCTGAACAGGCTTCCCTAAGCCTCTCATATGGATAAGTCTTCCCCTGAGCCACCATGACAAGGCTGCGGCACAAAGGAAAACCGGGCCACGCTAACACATCATTATGCTCTCCCAAACAGATACAGATTATGAGAGAGGCTGCGTTTTGTTTGTTTATTGGCAACATTACTGTCAAATTATTGCTCTTACTGGCAGGCACTGCAAGAGGCTATTCACACCACAGACACACACACACACACACTTACACTGATAAGCAGATACATCATGCACACTCATACATGCCTGTAATGAAACCACACTGGCAAATTGGATTTACTGAAGCTGCCGAATGTTTTTGAATCATAAAAGGCATTTAGACACGTTTTGTGGCAGACGAGATCCTCATCTTGTAAATCATTATTCATGACTCACTTAAAGGAATAGTTCGACATTTTGGGAAATATTTGCTTCCTTGCCGGGAGTTACATGAGAGGATTAGAATGCCAGAACAAGACTGAAGACTGAAGACAGGAAACAGGAAACATGGGGAAACAAAACAGCTTAAATCTAACCAAAAGATACAAAGTCTGCCTGCCAGCACCCCTAAAGAAAAGTAATTACAACAACATATCTCGTTTGTTTGATCCCAAAAAAAATGAAGCATAAATACTGCATGTTTTACAGTTGTTTAAAAAGGAACAACACATATGTCCTATGAACTTGCACAAGAATAATGTATTAAACAAATTAGATAGGGTCGACTGGGGACAGTTGCAACAGGGGACGGTCACAACAAGTCGTATTTCACAAATTTGAAAACATGCAAGAGTAATTACACTTGTGCTGCACATGTTCAGTTAGACCCTCTCCCACCAGGAAGACAGAAGACGCATTCAGCATCTACTGCTGCATATAGTGATAAAAAAACAAAACAAAAAGCATTTTTCTCATGAGCTGTATTTTTGTCACACTGTCATGACTTTTTGTATGAAATCAAAACTTACATAATTTGAATCATTGTTCTGTTGACTTATAAGTGACATGGTTAGCATATGTCAAGTTCAGTATGTCTTGCTGGAATATGATGGTCTGTCATGGCTGGCCATATCAACATAGATCACACAACAGTTTTTTTCAACATAAACAGGTCATTGTGGGGTACTTAAAAAGAAAATTCACCCCAAAAGAAATTTGTATTGCATTTTCAACATACAAGCCATTGTGACATAAATATAGTTGTAAAGTTTAAAAACTAAAGTGTGACAAATCATTTTTTAAAACAGTAGCAGTTTTATAGAATAATTATAAGGCCAATGTTCTACACATAAACAAATAACTTGATAACTGTTATTTAATAAATATTACATCAATATAATATTGTTTTAAGACGATGTATATGTTCACAATACTTTGCTTATGGAGACAAAAAGCAAACGTTATTTAGTGAAATTTAACATATATTTAAGATGTTTCAGTCGGAGTTGTTGTCCCCAGCATTGCAACTTCTGATTTCTTTCATTCAAATAAATATTGTGAACGATAAGTTAAGTTTAATATATAAAGATTTGGTTGATGTATTCCAAATAGTTTATTATTAACTGAACAAAATGCAGTAAGTGTTGCAGCTGTCCCCAGTCTCCCCTATAAAATGTTAATTTGATTTAGAGATGCTGGTGTTTGTTTTGGACAAAGCCAGGTTCACTGTTTCCAGTCACTATGTGATAAGCTAAGCAGCTACTGGCTTTACTTTCATATTTACCATACAGATGTTGGAATCAATCTTCTCATCTCTCAGCTCTCCTCAAAACAACAAATGAGCTCATTATCTAAAACGTTGACCAGTTTGTTTAATGCATTTGGAATTTTTAGGCTACATTTGCACTACACTTTTTTGTTTATGTCAAAATACGCCTATTTTAGCATCAAAAGTCAAAAAGCAATGCTGCAGAGAAAGAGTGCCTCATCTTCACTAATTAGGATGAAATTGATTGAAGCTTTCTTTTGCCAAATTAAGGTCTGTTGTTGGGTTTGGACACTGCTGTTGGTAAAAAGTGTCAATTCTGAACTTCTCCACAGCAGGAAGTGAGTGTTCCTCTGTGGTAACCTTTGGTAAAACACACACAAGTTCTCTTGGTCTGACAATTTCAAACGTGCCACCATTTGGAGGTCTTACAATGCGAAGGCGAGTATTATGATGTAGAAAAGTGTTTGACATCAGTAAAGGAATGCGTCAGTGTGTTTCATCGATGTGGATGGCCTCGGTCACGTGCACTGTCATCAATGTCATATCGGGTGAGACAGAGACAGAGACAATAATGTCTGATTTGGACTGGAAGTAGAAATCAAAGCCAATCACAAAGCTCCCTCTCCACTTATTGACTCTTTTTTGTAAACATCAAGATGAGGAGATTGATTATTGAGAGAAGTTAAAGCAGAGTCGACTGCTTCTTTTCTCATGTCCTTGTCATTTCTCTCTGTTCTTGTTGCTTCACATTTTCATTTGCAGCAGCAATAGTAGTAGATTTAAGGGATAGTTCGAATCATTCAGTGTGGGGTTGTATGAGGTACTTATCAAAAGTCACTGTATTACCTACAGTAGATGGAGGTTGACACACTCCTAGTTTGAAGAAGCAGAGAGGATTACCAGCACAGAAGCTAAACAATGTACTGCTGTGGAGGGGGTCAACCATGAAAGGTATTTTAGCCAATTAAAAAAGACAATATTATTTTAAGTGTATTCTATGTGTACAATATTTTCACCTCTTTATGTTGCTGTCAGATGGCCTGTGCTTATGGGAAATCACTTATATAAGCCAAATATAATTTTCTCCAAACCAACCAAACTCCATGGGTGAAATCAATAATTTTACTTTGCAGAAGATGTGATTTCCTGCCTGGATCTGTTAGTCTGTTCGTGTTATTATGTGACATTAGTGAATCTGAATCCTTTTAAAACACAGAAGTCACACAATCACACAAACAAACCAACAGATTGAGGCGGCAGTGGAGCAGCAACTCCTGTGTTCTGACAGGTAAAATGACTAATTTCACCTATGGACTTTGGTTGGTGTGGAGAGAGTGCTATATAGCTCATATAATGGTGGTTTCTCATAGGAAAAAGCTGTCTGACAGTAAAGTGATGCCATGGAAATATTCTAAATATAATATACACTTAAACTGATGCACTTAATCTTATTTGGATGGACATTTTTAAAGTGGCAGTGACATTACTATTACTTAGCTCCTCCAAATGTTGACTAGGACTTATATAGGTAATACACTAACTATCGATTAATACCTCATATAACCCCATATTAAGTAATCCAAACTTCCCCTTTAGTATAATAAAATAAAATGATAATATAAGATTATACGATAACATTTCATTTAAAATATATATAAGACAGAAATTATATGCTTACATTATATCTTAAAATTAAAGTTGAGATATATGAGTGCCTGATCTGGTCTGTTTTACAAATGCCACTTTGTGTCCTTTTGTGGTTTCTTAGTTGAGGTGTTCCTCCCTACTGTAGAAAACCAAACCCAGCTCGCTCACAAAAGAATACACCCGGTCTCATCATCGCCAATCTTCTACCGTGACCCTGTTGAATATGAGAGCTGGTGATTGAACAAAGCGCTCAGTGGAAGGAAGCTGTCGAACCTCTGAGGGCCGTGTGCATCGCGGCTCCGCCTGGCAAAATGCAAATGTCAAGTGACACTCGACAAGTCTGTGATTAAGATTTAATAGAGAAAAATGTGAGGCGAGGATATTAGCCTAACTAAGACACATCAGCTGGCTCTCCTCAGGGTGCTCCACCCCATCTCCTCACACCGCTCTTTGCAGCGGGGGGCCTCTATGACCAGGACGCAAAACCTGAGATGTGGTGGGTAGAAAATAAAGCAAGACTGTGTAAGAGGTATTTACACAACATGCATTATGGTTATTGAGTATTTGCTGGGTCTATAGGATTTGTGTGTTAAAAGTTCTCATGAAGTCAAAATTGGTGTTTTGGTGTTAAGAAGAAATGTGTTTGTCTCTGTTGTCAATCTCTAAAGCATTGGTGGACAAACATAAACAAACAAACAAACAAACAAACAAAAAAACAAAACAAAACAAGGCACTTTGTTCTGTTCCAAAAATTTAAAAATCCTTTATTGGTCCATGGCTGGATTTTGCATATATTTTCTGGTATTTATGATCATAATATAAATATAATTATTATTTATAATGCTATTTCAGTGTGTCTTTTCCTGGAAGACTATTGAAAACTGTTGATGACTCGTGCACTTGAGGTCAGATACTAAATGAAACATTCTCACTTATGACATTACTGGAGAATGGAAGGACAATCTGTTGGTCTCACTGTACAGAAGCACAACTTTATAACATTATTCACAGATTTTGGCAACACTGGGGAAACTGAATGGAGAAAATATTTTCTGTTTTCCCCTCTGTTGTCCTGACTTCTCAGCTTCAACACTCAGTAATTTAATTACAACTTCCTGATGGACAGATCACTTTAGCAGCTTATTTGGTGCTACAGTAGCTAACTGTGAGCTACTATTAGCAGGCAATGGAACTGGGCTCGGAAGTCTTACAGCCAATCACAAACTGACAGGCAATATGGTACAGGGATCATTTAAGGATGTCACTCATTAAAGATTGCTTTACTTGTCGCTAAAGTAACATAGTCAACCGCTAAATGCTGTTAGCTTGGCAAGCTGTGACTCAGCCCCAGAGCGCCAGGAGCCAAACCCGGCAAGAATTTTAATGTTCTGATATGTATATATGAGGAACACTACTGGAAAGCTACACAAAAATGAATGTAGTCACCCTTTAATTAGTTTAATTAATGATTTTAAATTAATAATAAATATGAAATATAAAAAATATTTATGGGATGGAAATCTGCTCTGTGAGCTCTATTGTTTCATTTTGGAGCAGTGACTTATGGGTA
The DNA here is from genome assembly GCF_056507025.1 of Lutjanus erythropterus. Lineage (NCBI taxonomy): Eukaryota > Metazoa > Chordata > Actinopteri > Lutjaniformes > Lutjanidae > Lutjanus > Lutjanus erythropterus. The sequence goes on from NC_139325.1 coordinate 11,755,301, forward strand.
ATCTTCATGGTCAAATGCCTCAAAAGTGAAGACCCGTTGTTACACAGTTCATGGTTCCCTTTGAACTGAGCGTGTTTTGCTCCCCACGGTTTGGAATCTTACTTAACATGGCTGAATACTGTTTACAGTCCTCTTCGCAGTCAACTTCTGGGTGATCAGAACGCATCCTTAGTATCAACAAATTGCACTTCACCCAAATACAGCCTTAGAACTCTAAGCCATCTGTCAACTATAAGATTTGAAAATAAGGAAAATTTTCCAGTGCCCCATGCCAGGTTGACCTGCCTCTCCTACCACTGTACACTAACATTTTCTTCTCATAATTTTGATTTTTATCTCATAGCTGTAACTTTTTAATTCAGCATTATGACAGTTTAACTCACAATATTATTTTTTTTTAACTTGTTCTTTTAATTTTTATCACATAATTCTGACTTTTTATGTCATAATTATGGATATCTTTTTCTTTTTTGGCAGAGATGAGCTTCTATACAGAACAGAGTGTGATCCTAAGCCAGAAAGCAGCTCACTCTGCTCCAGTTTGTAATCCCACAGACTCTCCCTATACTTTAACCTAGCAGCAAGGAAGAAAGACACCGGATCTTCTTGAACTTCTTCTGCAGTGTTTATTCATGGGCAAACTGTAACCTTCAGTGTGTATTTACTGCCACAACACACAACAACACACTACAGCTATCCCACTCACTCTTCCTCTTTTGCTTTACCAGAGGAGAATGTAGCCAACAGAGCGGGACCAGTAGGCAAGGCCTTTTTTAAGAGAGGTTAAAATTATGGAAGATTTTTGGGAAAATGTTTAAAGAAGAGGAAGGCAGGAAAGAGGGTTGAATTATGGGAGAATCAAGGGAAAAATGGTGGGGTTGACAGATATGCTCCAAGCTCAGGATCTGTCTCAAGCAGCTGCTCAGGAGGTCAAACAACACAAGGAGGGAACATGCAGAGGAATCCCATGAGCTCGCTCACAGATGAAGGTCAGCACTGCTCCACCAGCACTTAGCGAGCCTCCACCATCACTAACCAATCTCTCTGCTGCAAATCTGCTCTGAAATTTAAAAAATTTAATTTGTCAACATGTTTCTATCATATGCTCCATCACTGTCCGAGTCGGTGGCAGGGGCCAGAGGCCCAGAGGGGGGGAGGGAGGTGATGGGGGTTGGGAGGGGTAAAGGGGTTGACATGCTGCAGGGCCAAGGCAGCTGCTCTCAGATGGGAAGACGGCGCTGTGATTAGGCCCTCACGTTGGCTGGAATTGTCCCGGACAGCCTAGAAATCAGATTATTAACTCTGATACCAGACACTCTGTCTCCTGGCTGGGATTAGCATGAAAATTTTGATATGGATCGATAAGCAATCTTTCCCCTTCTTCACAATCTCCCAAGGCTTCATTAATCTGTGTGTATGTTTATGTCAAGGAATTAAGACATCCCTGTTACCCCGTCATCCCTTTCCCAACACACACATACACACTCACACCCCTCCCATCCCCCAGCTCTGTTCTCTCAGGATGCGAGATGGGAGCATCTCATAGAGATTTATTAAATCAAGTACTGACTCTACTTACCTCAAAGAAAATTGCCTCCTGTTCTTCTATCCGGCCTCTCAGGTCTCTACATAAGTGTGAGGATCACTCCTCTGTTCTTCAAGAAAATCCACTGAGTGTTACATCCTAGCATTACTTGACAATATTAGATATGTCTGATGTACAGCAGACACACTATTTCCTAAATACATATTAAGAGACTGCAGAGATAATTGAGTGTGTGCATAATCATTCTGTATTATATATCATGGCAATAGTCATACAGCATTTGAATGAGTATTTTCACACTGGCTGTGAGACTACATCCCAGTGTAACTTCGATATGTCTTAATCTTAGAATTTCTTTAAGACAAATTAATATGCATATAAAGAAATATAGAGGAAAACCAAACTCTCAAAGTCTTTTCAACAACAGAGCAGAGGGAAATGAAATATGTAATTTAGGAATGTGTAACTTGTCTCAGCTTGAAAATAAGTGAATAGAAACATGCACAATTTATCCAAGGATCATCTCCCTCAGGCTTTTGAAAAACCTATTTTATTGACTGCTGTTTTATACCAACTGCTGACTCCTCACTCCTCTTAACTGCAAGTCTTCAACAACTGCTAGGCTAAAAACAAAGGCTTACCTTTTCTGCTGCAGGCCACGTTTTGGCCTTTGTAGTGGCTCAGAAACTGTCATCCATAAATAAGTTTAGTTTCATCATAAACTGAAACATCTGCAGATTTATTTCATACCAGATACGTTTTGATGATGAAGTTAGGTATGATACAAGATTGATAAATACCTGTTTTGTTAGCTTTGCTTCCATCTCCGCTATGTGTCCATGTGCTCACCATGTTGGAGCGTTCAAGGTCCACTAGTAAACATCTGACAGATATACACAGATATAACGATGCCGTCTTTAAGTTACTTAACTCTGAACTTCTTTTCATGAAATTTGGTATGTCGTGAACCTGGAATTCAACATGCTATCGGTTACTGGTTATGAAATTTGGTTACTGGGGGTGGTCTATTCAGCACTGTGCAAAAAACATGAACCTACAACTTTCATAGAGACATGCCAGTGAAAAGGCAAGATCAATGAAAAACTTTGCAAATCTCCACCAGCTGCATGTGTCAGTTGTGGTGGCATTGCAGAAGTTGCTTCATCATCCGTTGCCTGCAGAGATCTGGACTCTTCTATTTGGGATCTGTGACAGTTGATTTTTAGCTTTTCTTTGGTGAGTATTATTCCTGTTTTATCTGGTGACAGATTGTTGGAGCAAATGCAGAGGAGCTGTCACTGCCAAGCTCGTCCAAACTGTTTCAACCTGTTTGTGGTCTTTGAGGTGCCAGAAAATCATCATTAAGTGTCTTAAGAAAGTAACCTTTTAGACAGTTTTTTAGCAGTTACATCCAAGTATTCATCCCCATTTAATCTTTTTATTCCACAGAGACCAGAATGATTGAATTCATTATTTAGAGGCATGTATGTGGCCAGAAATGTTAATCATAAGGTAACAAGTCTGGCCTTTTCTTCCAAAATGAGTACAGAAATCCACCAAATGGGTGATTCGAATGCTTCCCAAATCAATGGCACATATGGAACTTCATTAAAAACAAAGAAATGACAATCTGCTTCACATGTCCTATAATCACAGAGATGTAAATAGTAAAAACACTCCCAGAGGAAAATTTTATTTCTTACAACTGCGTTTTCTTTGTCTTATGAGAAATAAATGGGGTTCTTGAAGAAAAAATGGAGGAAAGCAAAAGAAAAGCAGGAGATCTTTTGCTTAGCTCATAGGTTTCTTCTTGACCATTGTATGGAGCAGCGAGCTTTAATTTGACCAGAGACAAATTTAAAATCTCATTTAAAACAACCAAATTTTCTTTTAGATCTCACAGTTATCTTAAGAGCCGATTATTTAAGACAAAGTTGAGATCAGTGCAGTGAGACAAAAAAGTACATTTTAAGATCCTCAACTGGGCTCAAATTAGTCTGGGGCTGAGACAAGATGAGGCTATTTCTAAGGAGCCAAATTTAAGAAGTATGAGAAAATGGTCAAAGTCTCATACTGGTCTTAAATTGAGCTCATTAACGCCTAAAGACGAGATGTTATTTTGAACTTTTCTTTTCCTCTGAGCCAATTTAAACAATGACATTTTGCTGGAACAAAAGTGGGTTTTTTTTGCAGGATGATATCACAAGTACAGAATTTAATTCCCTCTCATCCAACTCATGTCATCACACTGAGTGATGTTATGCGATCACTCTGCAGGATCTAATATCTCCTCTTCTTACTTCCCTAATGTCAAACACAAAGAAATAAATATACAAGCGTAATAAATAAATAACACACACAATGAAAGGAATATGTGAATGTGTTGATGGATTATCTGAAACTCAAGGCAGGGGCAGGAGAGTGCCCAAGCACGGCCGGTGGAAAGGATCAGTGCTCGTATAATTATGACCCATACACAGAGCATAATTAATCTCGCCTGCATCATTAGGAAACACGAGTCCAGCCATGTCATTAAAGTGCTTTTAGTCGTCCTACTGTCCTCCCTTTGCCCCGATGCACTCTTTGTTTTACCAGCCCACTGCTGGTCATTTACAGAAAGAGCACTCATCTACGCGGCGGCATGACTCCTCACATATTGTCTTTATGTCCAATCATGGTTAATAATGAAGAGCCGGAGAAGGAAGGAAATGAATAAATTAAAGTCCGGGGGAAAATATGGAGTCAAGTTTGACAGTGATAGAGGGTTTCTTTTTAAGTTGAACTTGGGCTATTTTATGATTTGATGAACTGCGTCGGTCAGCAATCTGATTAAAACTCTCCTCGAATCCTTTGACGTGTAAAGGGAAAAAAAAAGTCTGATTTCATTTAGTGCTGCAGAGTTACTCGCTCTATCTATTGCTCTGGTGTAAGTAGACAAGTTTTGGAGATATGGTTTGCAAAGACGCCTGCCTTCTCTTGAATATAGATGGCACTCAGATTGCCGTGAGGGCTGTGGCTACCACTGAGGTCACAGAGGCGGAGTTGGTCATTTTGGGGCCGAGGGCAAACACAACTATGGGGCCTTACGCATCCCCTTTTCTCTTCTATTCCCAATAATTTCACAAATTATAAGCAATTAAATAAACTTTTATTCATGGTGGAGCGTGGAGGATGAATCGAGGAGTCTAGCAGGCTCAGGAAAGAAGCAGCTCTGTAGTCTGGTGGCACAGCAGGGGATACTTTTGTAGTTCTTGTCAGACAGCAGCAGGGTGACCAGGCTGTGGCTGTGGTGGGTATTGTCTTTTACTACTTACATTCCATTTTCTCCTTTTTTTAACACTCTGTACACAATACCGATATGTATGTATGTATTGTCAAAATGCTGAAAATAAAACTTCTTAGCTCAGAAAAGTTGTTTTTAAAAAAGCATGTTAACAAGATGGAGATATTTTGGGAAATAAAGAATATACAGAATATACAGAAAATAAAACTGTTAGTACCTAACCTATTCATTTTTGAACCTGCAATTGCTACATATTGCTCCTTTAACTCATGGTTTCAGGTCAGTTTTTTTGTTGGGGACTATGGACTTGGACTCAAGACCTCAGTGTTTCTAAAATCCTGGACACAGCCTCGCTTGAGGTTCTCAAAGGGTTGACATACATTTGAAAAAAAAAACTCAACAGCGATGTCTCTTTCCAGAAATCATGAAATTTTAAATGTCTCATGTGTCTCAACATTTTGTTTTATTTCATGTACCAAATGTTAAAAAGGGGGATTAAATGCAACATAATTAAGTCCGTTTCCTTTGTGGTTTGCAAGTATACTATTAGTAGAGTCATATTATTTACTAAAGTGCTAATACTATTCTCCCATGTCCATTAACAAAGTGAGGTATGTGTATAGGTAAGTGGATCCAATTGGCTAAGAGCTTGTGGTTTCAGCAGAGAGTGCTTTTAAGTCTGCACACTCAAAAGTATTGGACTCGGGGTCAGGTTCAAATTAATTAAAGGGCTATAAATGAAAGAGCCCGCTAATGACTGCAATCTTACCTACCCAATATTTAATATTTCATCATTAAACAGTAAAATGACCCGATATGATCCTAATACAGTCCCAATTATGCGGCATTGATCAAAGTGACCTTTTCATACCGAGGAGTGGAAAAAAATCAATCCAGCACCTCCTCCTGTGTTTTTTTCATTCTGCCTTACTATTCCCTGCATACTAAAGTTCCACTGGCTGTAGCTGCAGCCTGTACATACGTCTGTACAATATACAGCAAGCAAAATGCTGCTTGTCAAATCAAGTGACCCCAGCACACAAAGCAATCTCTCCATGCACGATACGTCTAATTCTTTTGTTCACAAGCATGTTGTATTTCTCTTTGTGTTTGTTTGTTTTTGCCTCCCACCTGTGTCGCCCCCCCCCCCCCCCCAGCTCCCCTCCCCCGCCGCCTCGCCTTGTCTGCTGCCAGACACCCAGCCATGTTAAATCCCAGAAGCAGAGACAGGTGACGAAAACGGGGCCAGACTTCTCTGCCCATCAGTCGAGGCGGCGGGCTAGGAGCCATCATAATGGCTAATTCCTCCCCGCCCGGCCCAGGGAGCAGGAAAAGAAGCGAGACGGGAAAAGTGAAATCGGTACAATGCCTAAACACATTTCGCTGCAGGATCTGTCTTGATTTGGTGTACTGCTTGACACTCTCCATTTTCTGTTTGACTGGTAACTGCTGATGTGCTTTTCCCTTGTCAACTCACCATGAAACAAGTTCAATGTATTTCTAAAGATTGCCAAGTTTGGCTGCTGTTTAGCTCAAGAACAATGGACCAGATCCACTTGATTAAAGTTTCAATGACTAAAAAGACATTCTACGAAAGAAAAACATTTTTATGTACAGTCTGCAAGAAAAAAAAAAGGAACCAAGAGCCGAGAGAAAAAGCACAGACGTTTGGTTTTAACTATGATAGGGACATTTTTTCAAGACGGGCAATATGAATATATATGCACATAAACTAAACTAATATCCCATATATACACTAACAGCTTAACTCTGAAAAGCATTTACTTCATTCAATATGCATTTGTTTGTTATTATGTTGTTATGTATCATATGGAATTTACTCAGATTTAAAATATGTATGTTATATTTTATTTCATTAATATTAATATGAGGCCAAACTTGATAGAAGTTTAGATATGATAGATATTCACAATAAATGTTACAAGAAAAGCTGGTAACCAGTTGGTAATCTGATACTTTGTTTGGCCCAACCACTGGCAGGTCAGACCTCACCTGGAGATTCTTCTTACTCTGTCCTTTCTTTAGTCTGTTGATTTAAATAACACATCTCTCAGATGTACATCACTTTGGATAAAAATGTCTGTTAAATGAAATTGTAAATTGTAACCATAAAGGTTTTTTTTACAGTCAGTAAAACATCAGAGCCCCATCAATGCCATTAAAAACTTTAATCCATGAATCTTTACAGCATTTTGTTTTTCTTAACCAGCCTATGGAATTTGCAGAAAAACATTTCACTATAACATCACAGCTAATCTTTAAGTCTGCAGCCCACCTGTCTGTTGCTACCAAGATTCTCCTGATGAAATGATGAGTGACATTCACAAACAAACTAATCAGTTCAAAACACTGTGGCTAATTTATCCTATGTAGCATGCCCATAAAATAATGGACTATACAGTAATAATTCAATTCCTTATCCACTTGTCAAAAAGAGGAGCAAAGTGGATGCTGTTAGTTTATGAATTACTCCTACATATCACTTGAAAGTAAATGAAATGTTTGGATTGATTACAGCACAGCTAAGGATTTGCTTTTTGCTGAGTATTTTTGCCAATAAAGTCATTTTAAATGAGCTAACACCTGACACCTGAAATGCAACTATAATATCAGCCGACTGGTGTTAGTTATATCCAAAGATGTTTCAAAGGCATAATTTTCAACATATTCCTAAAAAGACTCATATAAACATAATGATCCACTAGAAGTGTGTGGTGGTGGCTGTATCTGCAGAGACCCTGTCCTCTGCCTATATGTCCTTATTTTCTCATTATTATGCTCTGTTTGAGATGTTTCACCAACCTAAAACATCAGTATTTGACATCCTGGGAATGAGACTCAACATACCTTTAACATTGATAACATTAATCCATTAGTCTTTAATGCATTTCCAAAACTTCACCTTATTTTTCTAACCAGCTTATTGAACTTGGAACAGTCCCTATAACTTCAGAGGTCATGAAAAAGCCTGCAGCCTGCAGAGTCTGTGTCTCTGTGGTCAGGTGTCTGTTACCATGATTCTCCTGATAAAATGATGAATGACATTCACAAACAAACTAATCAGTTAGACAGGCTGCAGCTAATTTACCATACTGTCTATGTCCATAAAATACTGGCCTGTACAATAATGACTCAAGTCCTAATCTACTTGTAAAAAAGGGGTTATAGAACAGCTAAACTGGTACTGTACTTTACTACACTTTGGAACTTCATTTAAATAAAGGATCATTTCCTAATTTGCTGTTTGCAGGGCTTTTTTTCCCAATAAAGTAATATAAAATTACATGTCTGATCACAAAAAAGACAGGAAAATGCAAATATATTAGTGGGCTTGTGTTCTTTATAGCCATCAAAGATGTTTGAAACATCAGTGCTGCAGCTAACCAATGAAGATCAACTTTATTGTCACATATACAATTGTACATAGTACAACGCACAGTGAGGTCTCTGCATTTAATCCTCTGTATTAGGAGCAGCGGGCAGTCACCGTGACATTTGACCTTGGATACCTGTTTTTTTTTTGTTGTTGTTGTTGTTGTTGTTGTTGGTGGGGGACACTGGAGCAGCCGAAAGGAAACCCACGCAAGCATGGGGCGAACGTGCAAACTCCACACAGAAAGGCCCTGCCCCAGCCGGTAATCAAACCCAGAACCTTTGTGCTGAGAGGCGACCACTGTAGGCTATGACACTTCATCATAGTAACCCTCTCTTTATAGAAGGCACACAAAGTTGGCAACTCTGCATGGATCTTACGGTAAAAGATCATCTTATTAAAATATTAGGAGGGGACATTGGTAAGGACATGTCACTATTGTCCATAACCAAATCTACACATATGCAATGAACCCACATTTGTCACTGATCTGGGAATAAATCATGTAGAACACAAGATTTATATAATCTCTACATGAAAACAAAAACTGTAAGCACTCATCTGATCCCTGCTGAATTAATCACACACAGCCAAATGTGAGGCGAGTCATAAACTAATCTCCCACATCCGTGCTCACTGCCCTGCTTATGACCAGGCTTATGAATCATAGCCTGTTAAAACTGTATGGGCTTTAGCAGAAAGGTAAAAGATTGCTTTTATTCTTTATGACTTGCCTGAGGAACAGCAGCTTATAATCCACTAAGCACATCTTAATCAATGTTCCCCTCTGCCACGCCGTGGCCTGTAAGGAGCCAAACAGAACATGATGGATATAATCTGTGTAAAACCTCTCTCCCTGGAGCAGATTAATTATGATCTTTGTAAGTCATAAACACATCCTTTTAATTATTGATGGCTAACCCTTTGAAATGAAATTGAAATTAAATGTGTCTGATTTACAGTGGCAGCGTTATGAGCTGCCGTGCTCTCGGCTGCTTTATAGACACCAAGGAGGTAAGTCGGCAATTGCATAAAACATTTCATTGGCTAAATGGAGAGGGATCATACGCTCACATCAGAATTAGTTCGTTTTCATTGGGGCCAATCGCAGGGTTTCAAGGTGAGCAGGTTGATGGGAGGCGTGTGTGTGTGTGTGTGGCTCCTGTTTGCCATGACAGCTGTGCTTGAATCAAGTGTGGCACCCTCATATGAGTGAAAATAATGGAATCCTATATGTCTTTGAGCATGTCAGCATTTCACAGCAGGCCCAAATGGAAAGTGACGGCCGGTCGCGGCAGAGGAGGAGGACAGCGAGGCTGAAATGGGAATCGGGCGACCACGAGGCCATCCCTGCGGCTGACCCGCAGTCAGGCAGAGCCGGGACTCGCTGTCATCAAACATCAAGAAACTGAAAAACCCTGTCCTCTCATTTTCTGTCTTTGTTTACCTGTCTGTGTATGGGACACTGTGGTAAAGCAAATGGGCATGCAGAGGAGTTTGCATGAGATTTTACAATAAATAAGTTGAGATTTTACAATAAGTATGTTGTAGTAAATACAGTTAAAGGGTCTGTTCACTCTAATTACCAATGGAAATTAAGAAAGCATATGTTCTCACTTGGCTCTAGTTGTATCTAACCATGCAAATAGTTTTGAAATACTTTACATGTCCTCCTTTTAGAGGGAAACACTGAACATTTACATACAAAACATTTGATTGAGTCACAAATTTTTGTTGATTTGTTGAAGATGAACTGTATTTAAAGTAGTTAGTAGCAGGTTCACCTTAATTGGCTTCTAAATCTAAATGCTGCTGTCATGTGGTAATTTTTTCACCAAAGCACTATTCCACAAAAAGAGTTTTTTTTTATTTTTGATACTAATTTTCTACTAATTCTTAAGGGCCCTTTTCCCACTTTGTTTGATGCAGACCTTTGGACACCTGCAACCCTGAGTAACAGCCCGCAATACTCACCAAGTCAAATCCAGACCCACCTAGAACCTTTAATATAAGTCCCATGACCTGACCCGCACCAGTGATTAAACACATAGTCACTTACTCACTTATCACTCACTTGTGTTCTCAACTGGTGCAGCACCTGAGCTCCTGCAGCCATCGCTGTTTCTTTAGCAACAACGTGCCTAGCTTGCGATTAACAAAGATTAATACTTTTCCACACTTTTTGCAAGCTGCAAAGCCACTAACAATTTTCTCTCACTGATTTCTCTGGGGAAAAAAACATATTATTGTATGTTATATTATTGTCCTCACCCACTGGCTGCCTGCAAATAGTTAATTTTCACCCATGACTGTAGCCATGAATTCATATAAATTTATTTTTAACCCCTTACAAAACTTTTTTGTGGGTTATCAGGCGGGTACTTGTAGGTGCTAGTGCAGGACCAAAACTAACCAGATCAAATGTATATAATGTAACAAAAGTGAATTTCAGGAATTTCAGGTGTGAAAAAAACCCACTAACATTGTCACTGCAGGACGTCTTTAAAATGTAATATTACTACTTATACTTCGACCACTGTTATTTGTCCAGATTTTGAGATATTTCAGCCAACACTGCAGCACAAATGAGGTGAACAGAATTTTATTTGCAGTGAGAGTCCTAGTTACTCTGGATAATCCAAAGAATACAGTGGCAGCATTTTTATAGGAACTACTTCTTTGGTAAAAAAAAAAAGTACTTCCAAATTAACTATTTATTTATTTATTTTGTTATTTGAACAAACTTTCCCATTATACTGATGATAGTGAAATTATACAAGGAGACAAATAAATATAGATTATCTTTTCTAGTCTCTCTAATGGTAAGAAGTCTGATTATTTGGCCAAGGAACAAGAGGGTTTTTTCCCAAAAAAAGTATGCATGTCTTTTCAAAGTGTGTTATAATAGATCCAACTTGAAAATCAGGCATATCAGGATTTAAGTTAAATTCAATCTTCAAGACTGGTTCAGTCTTGAATAAACAGAACTCCAGAAACTTCTCAACAGATCACATGGCTGAAACAGATGCATACGTGTTCCAGTGTTTGATGGTCGTTTGATCACCAGCACCATTCATCATGACTACGTAACTGGACTTAATGACCATGTAATGGGCAATGAGCTGGATTATAGAAACACACACACGCTGTGATATCTCTATTCCAACCTTATTTACAAACCGCCAAAAATATAATTAGAAACCTCCAGCTTGAGATAAGAGGCAGTGGTGTACGGCTGATTTAAAGCATCGTAGGAGTTTCTTGAGTTTGTGGCTGAGGGCTACATGCTCGAGTAAGTATGGGGGTCGGATAACCTGGAACCACTTTACAACAGAGGATGTCCTTTTTCTTTCCTATCACCAGCTTCCTTCCACTGTACTGCAACACACGTTCACAAACAACAACACCTCCCTCCCCCAACTTAAAAATGTGACCCCCCCCGCACCAACCTGCTTTCACATAACTAAGCCATTATCCCCTTCCACCCACCTCCGCCCCCAGCACCACCCATCCTAATCAAAGATACCGAGATGAAAAGGCTTTATTAATAAAAGTTCCCCTTCAGGAGGATGGGAACTAAATGATTGCTCGAATGTGCCCAATTTGAGGCAGATCTGCTGGCAGACTGGGCATCTGGACGGGGCGGGGCCAGCAGGAAACTTGTGCATCTGGAAGCTGTTTACTCTGCAGAAATTAAGAGACGCACCACGCACAGATATACCACCCGCAGTCACTAACTTGGAGTGTAAGTGAGTGTGTGTCTGCGTAAGTAACACATGTTATTTTTCCGCTCTTCCCATTTTTCCTACCCTTTTTTGGTGTTTGTCTTCCTGATATTGCTTATTCTCATGATTTTACGGCATCCGACATGAAGCAGGAGCTGCATCCTTGCGTGGCCATCAGTCATATGGCAGAAACACTTCTTAGCGTCCAGATGTAGCGCACAATACTGTAGTTTCAGCTAGTTTAATGGATGCAAAGTGAAACAGATGCAGCTGTGATGCTTCATAAAAATCCATTTGTGCACAACAAGCCATTACACTTCTGCAACAGCGAAGGACATCCAAAAACACTTTACAGAAGATCTGTGCCTTTACAGCACAGCAGTGTTTTTCTTTTCTTTTTTTCTTTTCTCATACTCTACTTTTCTGCTGCTCAGAGGCTTTTCTCTGGTTGCTGTGGTGATGGAGGAATGTCACATTAGTCTGTGATTATCTCTATGAGGTCTGCATTCGGTTTCCTCCAACTTGAGTAATTGCATTTTTCGTCTTCCTCCTTCTTCCCTTTTTTTTCTCTTTTTTAATCAAACTCACAAACAATAAGCGGGCAGGCGCTGACAGAAAGTCAATGCGGCTCGGACAGCCGTGTGGTCTGAGAAGAAGGCCCGACACCGACGCCTTTTATGCTCGGGATGACGAGGCCAAGTGGGCCCCATCACATGGCCGCCAGGTTAAACAAAAAAGCCTCTGAGCGATCGGCCTCGGAGGGCTGAAGCGGAATCCAGTGCAGCGGCGCAGACAGCCACCACTGTGCAATTCTAGTCGTCAGACAAAAGACTGATGCTATCTAATAAAGAGAGCCGCATCCATCTCAAGCACACAAACATCAGCGACAACACAGAAAGTCAGAAAGAGGAAGAGAATGGGTGTGTGCGAGGCAGTGAGGCAGCCGTGACAGCTGTTGACTCTACAGCACCATAAATAGTAGCTGTTGTCTGTCAATGAGAAATGAACTAAATAAATGAAGACTAGGGTAGTGGATTGCAGATGCAGTGCAATAACATGAGGTCATTCTCGAAGTCATTGGTGTTCAAAATAGGGCCTGGGGACTGTGAAGGGCCCTTGATGGGGTTTTGAGGAGTCCACAGCAGAAAGAGGAGTAAGTTAGAGTAATGTCATGCTAAATCAGTCCACTAGAAATTAACCAAATTATAGAATGTATAACAATTTTACAGTTTAATTTGACCACTACTATTTGACTGTAGTGATCCCTTGACCCAACAATAGTGAGTTGACATTTGTGGTGTTGTGCCCACTGGCTTTAGCTGCACTTTTAGCATTCTAAAACACTTAATCAAAAAGTCCTCCAAGTTACATGGCAAAATACTTTGCACACAAACAGGAGAACAGTGTCTCCCAAAAGCAGTCCAAATCACTTAAAAGAATCAGTGTTAATCTGAAAATGCTATGGTTGAGGTTTAGTTAGGTTTTGGCACAATTATAACTTGGTTAAGGTTGGATAAAGAGAGAAAGAAAGAAAGAAAGAAAGAAAGAAAGAAAGAAAGAAAGAAAGAAAAAGAGATGGTTTGGGTGAAAATTAGAGATTTTGCCCTTTCCAGTAACAATTTTGATTCCTGAACTTTGCATATTGACCAATGCCACCAATACTAAGTATTCATCCAAGACCAGTGTGGTTAAATATAATGTTAACAGCCGTATAATCCTATCTGGATGTGATATGATTGTTCTGCTGTCATTGTTGTATGGCCTGGCTCAGACTGAAAGAATCTGGTATCTGCTACTTCCCAGCCTGATACAACATTTTAGACAATATCAGAGGAATTCCTGATACTAGCATCGGGGGCAGTTTCTGCTAATCTAATACAGTGATCAAGGTAAATATTCTTTTCACAGAAGAGTGTAATAGAGTCAGTGTGTACTAGTCATTGTCACATTTTTCATCACCTAGCTGTGAAAGGTACACACATTCTCATTCAGTCAGGTTAGCAATAATATGCAAAACATAACTTGCTACAGACAATTTCCAGAGATGGTCACAGATTGGGAAGGTTCAGGCAATGAGACGACTTGGTTAGGTGACACTGACACGGTATCCTTGTCATGACACTGAGACATTTTACTTACTTGGCATCAGCAAGTTAGCATTACCATTGAGAGCATGTTAGCATGCTGACATTTATCTCAAAGTATCACTGTACCTAAATACAAATTTGCAGAGATGCTAATATGGCTGTAGACACTTTTTTTTCCATATAGTTCCTTAAGAAGATCTTACCAAATGACATGCAACAGCCAAAAATGTGTCTATACACGAGTCTGTGGATTGACAATTATATTCTGTACGGCCACTCAGCACGCTGTCAGTGCTGTACTAATGATAAATATGATCAGGATGTGACACATGCAGATAGCAGAGACTTGCATGGTGATTAGGGGTGAAAAGGTGCAGACAGGACTGGAAGAGGATGAGACATGACTGCTGTTAAAATTGAATGCTTGGTGAGAGTGCACTTTCATGGAAACGCAAGGCTCATGTCAGCCCCGCGTGCGATCACCGCTAACATATGCATGACAGCGGCCGCGCTGAGATGTTTGCTAATTTCCCCCCATTTTTAAAATTCCATTTTATTTGTACTCATTGATTTTGTGGATGGGAATGGCCGGCCATCAGAGCTCCAGGAATAAAATGCTGGCACTGACCTGTGCATAGATAATTCGCCATGAAAGACAATCAATAAATAACAAACACTCCCTAATCAGCCAAGGAGCTGACAGAATGACATTCCATTATCCCCATCTGGCCCAGTGCAGTCAGAAGAGCCAAACCTCAGAGGGCCAGGTTTCCCCCAACACACACTTTCTCACCAGAGCCTGTCCAGCCCCTCATGTCACATCACAACACACACACAGGAACAGACAAATAATTGCCTTACAGACACAATGTGTCACTGCTTGCACCCATACCAAAACCACCCCATAAAGCGTTGTAAAGTGAGCACATACTCTAAAATGCAGATTATTTGTTATGGAGACCAATTATGTGAGCATTATGCTCCTCCACAACAAACAGATTTACGTGACAGTTGGACAGAACAGACACTCCCTTGTGTCTTAATGAAAATGGTAGCTAACATTTGAGTTATAGTAATTAAACAGCTTTGGTTGAGATAAGCGACAGAGAATAGGTGGTCCACAATTTCTGTTTAGTTCATTGTATTCTCATCAGTTTCAATGAATTAGGCGTGTTAATAATGAGCATGGACCAAAATTCTGTATTTCCTACAACTTCAAAAGACTTGCTTTTAGATATTAAGTATTGGGCCTTAAGGGACATTTACCTGACCAATTACCTTGTAAGCCAGCTGGATTTCCAAGATCACAAGATATAGTAATGCTGCGATGCAGCTAATCAGCGTCCTAGGAGGGGCTACTGGTAGGTATGGGTGTACCAAATGCAAAACTTAAGTGTGGAATGGTCCAATATGAACATAGTTCCAAAGACGCTGAGCTGTGTTGAGATAGTTCACAAAAACAGTGATTTGACTGTATAAAATATAGTCCTGCTCATTGTCGTCATGATCTAAACCACTTCCCATACTGTAGCTCCCCAGTCCCCACTTAACACACATCACTTGGGTGAGTCATGCAAATGAGAGGTTGTCTGCATATGGTTCCAGACCACAGCTACCTCTGATTTATCAGTGTACGATATGCAGTTTGAAGTGGTGTGAGCGTTTTATGATCTTACATGTTTTCATCATTTCCAGAATACATTATGTACTCTTTTGGGGATAACTGTACGTGTGTGGCCACTACATAGGCCCATGTACGGCCAGGTATTCTTA
This sequence comes from Lutjanus erythropterus, assembly GCF_056507025.1. Lineage (NCBI taxonomy): Eukaryota > Metazoa > Chordata > Actinopteri > Lutjaniformes > Lutjanidae > Lutjanus > Lutjanus erythropterus. Next base: position 11,771,109 of record NC_139325.1, read on the forward strand.
GAAATAAAAAGAATAGTATGGACTAACCAACAAAATGGACAAAAAGCTCAAAAAACACAGTAAAGCTGTGTTATTCAGAAGCAAGACATATTCGGCGATATATCTGATACTATAACAATCGTTGCTCTTGTTCTTTTTAAGCTTGGGAAAAAGCTGACTGCCTAAACCGTAACAGATGGTTGAGATTTTACCACAAAAACACAATTGATATAAACCTTTGAAAAAAAGTAAGGAAATATGACCATAAATATCACTACAAAGTATCAACAAGCAAAACTTTCAGTTTTTCATCTAAAATAATGATAATAATCATAATAACTACAACGAAATCAATAATACAATAAATTAATTCACAGCATAATACATTTCAATCAGTGATTAAAATAACTTACATCAGTCAAAAGGTGATCTGGCAGTTACTTCCACTTGGCTAAACTAACTTTAGTCTAGTCAGCTTTTTACCAGGACTAGTTTAGCTATTTTATTTTTCATGTTAGCTTCTGCCTTTGGCTATTTATGTGGCATAAAAGACTAATTTACCAAGATGTTAGTTCACTGAAATTGATATATTTATCATTTTATTAACAGGGGACTTAAGTCAAGGCCAGTTGTGACTATCTTTATCTTGCTTTAGCAGGATTTAAACTTGCAGAACCTTGTAACAAGCAACACCGCTTCTTAACTAGAAGCAATACGATAAACAACTGTCCACATACACAAGCAATGTCACAGCAGCATTCTTGAGATTCCTCCCTCTGTAGATGAGTAAATTAGGTGTCATTGTGTTATTTATTCATAACAAGGTAATTTTCTGAAAACAGGCTTGTTTCAATATAATTGACATTTTACTTGTATTCCCCAAAAGTTCCCCTTCTTCCTTCCAGTCCCCATCCTTTTTGAGGATATTGCTGTAAAAAGGCTGCTGTAGATCATATAAAAGGTGCAGCTTCTTTTCAACCTCGTTAATTAGTCTCTTGTCCCCCCTTGATGAGGGGGAACAGAAACATCAAGGACGAAAACAGGTTAGAAGTGCGTAAAACTTTGCTGAAATAAAACCAGGGGAAGCGCTTTTTCAGGCAAGTGACACCTCACTCAGCCTGTTTGCTAAAACACGGAGCAGGTTACGACATCTTCATTTAGGAAAACTGAAGCAATCAGCTGTTCGCTCGCTCGCTCATTCATTCTTTGCATCGCCTCCAGTCAGGAAGTGGTGTTAGCTTTGACAGCTGTGCACTTTAAACAGTTTTAAAGCACACCTGCCATCCAATCAGAAAAGACTATTCACCCAGACCGTAGTATAATATGGTGTAAAAATGATACAAATCTAAATAAAAGTCAACAAGTCAGATTTTGTTAACTTCGATGACTAAATTTTTACTCAATATGTAGTTAGCTTACAGCATTTTGGCTTAACAGGGCAATGTTGTTGCTGCTGGAAGAACTCAGAGTTTTTCCTGGGATAGACCTAAATGACACTAGATGTGTAGAACAGCAAAATAAAAATACTTTCATGAACTGGTGTGTGTACTTTTGTGTGTGTGTACTTGCCAACGAGGGTCCCCCAATCTCCCTAGCTGACTTAGGGGAGTGAGACTATAAAGGCAGCAAAGCTCTCCATGTCTAAGCGGTTTGCAGTGCCCCCCGACTGGGAGGTAACAATACCTACCAGTGGTGGATGTATACACATATTGTCTCAGATGTGAGTGTGAGGGTGGTAATCTCTCATTGGTGTGAATCACTCCCATTCAGAGCATGAAAAGCAGTATGATAGACAAGGAACAATTAACATTGTGGGTTTTGTGAGGGATGAATTCAGCATAAACAAAGCCTCTTAACATGCAGCTGAATACATCCACTACAACATTTTGAGGTGATTATTCCTGAATAAAGGATGAAAAGCAATATAGGTACATTGTGTGTAATCCTCTGTTTTTGCGTGTGTGAGTGTGTGCACTCTCAATGGAGGCTCCGATTTCAAAGAGCCACCTCATCATTCATGCTCCTCAACACGGGCAGCTAGTTTTCATAAAGTGCCAATACATTGCATGCACTGAAAATGAGCGCGGTATCATGTTGCCTCTGTGCACGCCAAACCATTAAGTAGGTTTCCCTTTTTTTTATTTAAAGATAGGACGGAAATGGCAAGCCGTGAGTCATGTCTCCGTCTCATGCTCCATTTTAGAAATTAAACATTCTTAATTAATCTAATGGAGCTAATGTGGCGATACTTCCTACGTCCTCTGCCTGGAATCCTTCTGTAACCTGAGAGGCACCTCGCTAAAGCCGAGAGGTGCTGGAGGGCGACGTGCTACAAGCCGCCACAGGCCTTTGGATGTGTTCCTCACTGACATCATAGCCCTGGCTGAGCAGGCTGTCTCAGAGGCTGATGAAGCATGGAAACAGACAATTTGGTATCACTAGCTGGCCGCTGCTACAATGCTAATTACTTAAACATGTATTGCAGTTCACAAATAAACAGCCGAACCACAAGACTGATTTTTTTTTTTTTTTGTCCAGGAAAGACAGTCTGCACTCTTAGAAATAAGGGTTTCAAAAGGGTTTTGCTTCTAAAGAGCCCCTTTTTTGAAGAACGGATTTGCCAAGGGTTCTTTGTAACAGGTCTGCTGCACGAATCTAATCCAGGCACTTCCCTCTCTCATGTCAATGAGTATCATGTTTGCATGTAACTTTACATATTTCAGACTCTTTCACAGGGCTCTTGTTTTAAAATGTGCCAGATGGAAAAAGTCCATCTGACACAAAGTTTAAGCATTAGGATCATCTTACATTAGCTAGTGACACTGCTGAAATCATCATCATTTTAGTCGACAGAATCCACAGTTGTCTGCTAGAAATAAGAAACTGCTTTCATTTACTTCTCTGTGGAATCAAAAACCTTGTGTTTCGATCTTAAACCTGCCACTGTTATCACTCTAAATGGCATATGTGCAGTGCAAGAATGGAAAGCAACAGTACCCAATGGGGGGCGGAGCTTAGCAAAGAGTTCATTAGCAAAAAGACTTAAAAAAACAGCTTTCTTAATCATAAGATTATGAGGTGTCTAATGGGACCCTCTGTACTTTAGGGCCTGAGGCAATAGCTGACCTTTGTTTCATGGTACGCCGCCCTCTTGTGCACAAGGTATCCAGTGACAGCCCAAAGTTTTTCTTATGAATACTTTAAAGAGTTGAGGTTTAATTATTCAAATGGCTCAATAGGAAGTACTCCGAGTTTTTTCTGCTCAGTTCTACCATCTCTCACTTCTTCTCAACTGCATGTCACACATTTTCTCTGAGCACTCAGGGCCAAAATGAGTTTCAGTCATGGATCATGGCAAGTAATGAAATAATCCCAAAATGACACTGTGAAATTGCTGGATGAGAGAAGGTGCCGCTTGTCAGGCAGCTGATTCTATTCCCCATCTATCTGTGATCTGCCGAAGTCACACACTATCAAGGAGAAGTGCCGCTGCTGTATATATTTGTTTGAGATGTGCCGGCTGGTGACAGGGGGTGAAATCAGCCGTGCGGGAGTTATCGGATGTTCCAGTTTGTGCCCCCATAACATGGACATGAGACACCTCCTGCCTCTCCCACCTCTCATTTCTGCGGGCGGCGGCTGGTTAAAGGTGGGGAGTTGAAAGAGCAAACAAGAAGGCAAACGGCCACTCACCGACTTAACCTCTGTCATCAGAGTGCTCCAGTGTCAGCGCGCGAATCAAATCAAGATGAATGGGGCCTATCCCGGCCACTGGAGGCTCGCCTCATTGGGCCCAATTTCATCAGCGCCAGTAACTGTTCATATAGAAAGATTAATAGAGCGTCCGAGCATGCCGCTGTGCGAGGAGGAAACACAGACGCATACAAATAGGTTCCCAGCCGACGGGGCGAGGGGGAGTTATTACGGTGTTGCGCGACAGGAAGAATAGGTGGAAGCACCTCAGAGGGGGCCTCCACTTTGATGCCTAATTGATAAGTTTCCACTGTGACATGTTCATTTGTGAGACTTTATTGTTTTAATTGTGTTACACTTTGTCACTGAGCTACTGTCCGCCGTTTCCCTCTCTCTTTTATCCCTGCTGTAATCGTACAGTGCTTTACATGGTTATTTGTGTGGCACAGAGGAGGACCAGGAGCTTTACGAGCGCCTTGGCTGGCTCGCCGCCCAGGTGCATTAAAAAATACTGACATATTTTCCAACATAAAAGTCATATGCCAAGCTTGTGTATCCAGATTGGATTGAATACAAGGTGATCTCTGTAAATGATGCACCACTATATAAAAATCTATTTATATTACAAAAATCAGGTTAAACAATTCAGAGCGTCAACAATGAAAGTGGTGATTTCAAAGCAGCCGGCTCATAGTCTCAGTTCTGCAAAGGTTAAACCACTGCTTTCCCTCCAGCTATTATCCTGCCACGACCATGTCGACAAGCTTATGTTTATGCTGTTACAACATCCCTTTATGGTTTAGGATGTAATCTTGTTAATGGTGTAAGCTGTTTTGTGCACTATTGTTTTTGAGTATTTGTGTGTGCAAATGTGTCCTCATTCATTCTCCCTCTCTCTCTCTCTGTCTCTCTCTCTCTCTTAGTCTATTTTTTTTTTTTTTTTCGGTTCACTTTGGTCCAGCACTACAATGCAAGGTCTGTAAATACAATTGTGGCCTGGTTAAGAGGCTCCACTTTTCCATTTGAAGGGTAAATTTCTTGTTTTCTTTCTCTCCTTAACATGATTAGAAAGAAGTTGGTTGCTTGTAACTTCTCTCAGCTGCACACACACAAAACACAATAGCCCAGAGGGTGGCTCCACTTACAATCTGATATACAACGTTTACAACCAAAATGTAAAAAGTCTTTTTCTCTTTGCATTTTTCCAGCTGGTTCTTTATTCCACTGTAGCACAGAGCTACAAGATCTATGCAGGACCTGTGTGTATCTAATGTTGAGACATTATAAGGGTTGTAATGCGTTTGGTTCTCACTCACAGTTTCTATGAAACTCAAAGTTTTCTGCAGGAGGACCTCCATGCGCCACACTTTGGTTTCAAAATCTTCCCCTAATCTTGAGGAGTTAAGGTTAAGAAATATAGTCTTGTCACATATAGCGGGTGACCTTTGCTTTATTTTTTTTTTTTTGCCCCGCTACTGACTACATAGTTATGACATACTAATCAACAGATATATATCATAAGACAGTATGAAAGTATCAAAGTCATTTAGTTGTCATACAACACAGGGATGCACAATAAAATGAAAGTTGTAGTCGCTTCGCTACACACACATAGACATAGGATGAGGGGCCCCTATCCAAAGCAGGTGTTGACTTTTAGCTATATCTGCTAATGTCCTGCTGCTAAATAATCAAACATGTATTATACTAATTTACTAATAACTATTATACAAAATACTATAGGACACTATACCATTAAATCAATTGAATGAAAGCTATAGGGTACTGTAGATTTTCCCAGGAATTCTGCTCTCACACATATTTTATTCTTTGTATTGAACAAAATCATAATAAAAATGTCAGATTATACGAGGAAAATACAGTAAAAATCATTTTCGTACATCCTTGAATAAGCTGTTAAACTTTTCAACAAGAAATGTTAATTAGTTCATTCCAGCAGTCAGGGCCTCGGGGGCCCCTGACTCCTTTGGTTTGTGCCAGGTCGGCCTGTTTTAGTAATCCAGTCCCACCAAATATTTTATTTTAGATAATGGATGAAATTGAGGGGCTACACACTCGGTTCATACTCTCTGGTGCCACCATATGGATGAATACCCAAAAAGGTTAAACCAAATGAAATCAATGTGAATCTCAATTTGTCTTTTTCTGTTTCTCCCTCCTCTCTATCTGCACACACATTCACTGTATGTACTCACTATGTGGGTGTTTCACAGGTTGATAGCTGCTTCACCTCTGCTTGTGGCATTGCACTGACACAAACTGCTGTTTCATAATCTGACTTCCTCTCTCTCACACACACACACACACACACACTCTCTCCCACACACACACACACGCCCCTGGCCCCTGGCATCACTCTTGTCCCGAGGCTTGCATTAATGAATTCAATAAATAAAGTGCCACACCAACCCATCCATTACATGCATTCATTTCAGAACAAAACATTAATCAATTCCGCTGTATGTACTAATGCAGCGGCCCCAATCAATTTGAACTTCTTATGACAATTAACGAAGCTTTAGCGGCCGCTCTGAAACATGCTGACCCATCAATTACTGTCCCCATTAAACTGGCTGGCACTAATGGCAGCTCACTCCTGACTCCCTCCCTCTACCTAACTTCACTGCGCGTATGCAAACGCTCAATCACACACATAGCAATACAGGCTTTGTGGAGTGCAGACAAGGATCAATTCATATCAATTATACATGCTTAGCAAGATGTGTTAATTCACATGCTTGATTACACCTCTACATATTCATGTGAGACTGGAGGGAGTAGGGACCACCACTTCTGCAATGTACATGTCATCTCTTGTGCATTGTCTCAGCAAAGACACATTCACACTGAGCATGTTTTTAATAATTAACACAAATTTGGCAGTATTTAAGTATTTAGCTGGTTGGTTGGCTTTTGGATTGGACAGGTGAAAATATGTGCACCAAAGTCTGGAAATACAACTCCAACAAGAGCTGATTTCTTCTTTAGCTTGTTCAGTATGTGAACATGTGCCCCAAAATTGATTTAATATAAATACATTCCACCATTACTGCGTTACCATGGCTGATTGCTGTAACAACATACAGTGTCAGTCAACAGTTTGGATACACATTCAAGTTCTTTTCTTTATTTTTATGAGAAATCCTTCAGATTACACCGACTGTGTGCAAAGCTGTCATCAAAGAGAAAGGTGGCTACTTGAAAGAATCTAAAATATCGAAAAGCAAAATACTTTTGCACAGTTGTAGGTCGACAGGTGTGTACGAGACAATGGATCCTACTAAACTAAATTTAGGCTACTTAATGATTTTCCCTTGCTTCATGATGAACTGATGTGTTTTATTTAGGTATTAGGTAGCTAATGGAAGAGTGACCCCTGAAAATCATGATGGAGAAAACTCGGCTACTATAGCTGAACCAGCCTACTGCTAAAGGCAGCTAGCATTAACATCAGCTATTCTCATTAGCTACCATATCAGCTTTCAACTCTAGTGGAATTCATGCAAAATGGTGTGATTAAGCTAACTTCAGTCTCAGAACCCATCAGCTGTCATTTGAAAACGATTTAGCCTCTGGAGGCGACGGCTAATGTTTCCAGTGAAGCCAGTGTTTATTCTGATAATGAGTATCAGGGTGAAGACTTCCTCTTCATCCTTTACAGTCCAGTTAGCAACTGAACATGCATGAAGGGAGTTGGAGTTGAGAGACAACATCTAACCAGTATCTGTATTTGAATGCAGATACATTTTTAAAAAAGCTACTAAAAAGCTAAATCGTCTCCCGATGTTAGCTGATGAGTTCTAAGATTGTAATTTGGCCCTTGCATTGCACCTGTTTTGCTCTCCACATGAGACCAAAGTCTCCTCAAACATGATTGGTCAACTGATACCAAAACTGTATTCTTTGCCCACAAATACTGCATTCATATGCAGGTATCTGTTTACTGAAATGTACGAAATGTATGTGTTTTTTAATATTTGTTTCATTATAAATATTTATATAAGCCACATAAAAGGCATTACAACATTTTTCAAACTACATTATTACTGTGTCAACCAGGCTAAAAACAAAATCCTTTTTCTAAACCTTACTTTTCTGTGGTGAGGCTTCTGCTCTCTGTCTTTAAGGCGGTGTCGGTCAGTGGCGAAAAATAACCACAGGTGCTAATTTCCACTATTCCAGTTGTCCCTCTTTTTTCATTCTTGTGCAGATTTACTTCTTCATCCTCAGCTGTCTCTCTGAATTCTCCCCCCACCCCCCACTCTCCACCCCACCTTCCTAACCCCCCCCCCCCCCCCATCCTCCAGCGGGCCTCGGCGGCGGCCCTGGGGCCCTGATCCCATGTCAGAGGCAGCATGTTGGTACCAGAGTTCACCCCAGAGCATGTCTGCCTGCATAATTAGAGAAGTGAATCCAGCCACTCTGTTAGGTGGAAAAAGCATAGCCCTCCTCCCCACCACCCCCCCTCACCCCACCCCCCTCTCTCTCCAGCCTGCCTGCCTGCCTGCTGTACACGGCTTAACGCGAGCGTGTCATGACTATAACAAAGGTGAGCGGAAGATGGTAATTAAAAATTAAAGTGGACAAGGGGTGGCTGGATACACCTCTTTTAACAGCAGGCAATCGGGGTGGGAAAAAAAAGGAAAAGGCGTGCTGGTGGCAAACCAAATGAGGCTGCCTCTTACGTGCTGCTGCTGATACCTCTCTGCTTCTGACTGACTTTTCAATATTTACATGTTTCCTGGAAATGTACAGCTTCTGTCTTACACCCTCCAACATGTAGCAGAGACCATTGTCTCCTTTTACAATTTTATAAGTTACATATTATATTTTAGGCGTTTAGCTAAAAGCTTGAATATATACTGGTAGATGACAAGGTGACTTGAATGCAGTGATTTCAGCAACAGGATAAGCTTCAGTTGCATCATCGCCTGATATTACAGGGACCAAAATAAAGGGTGCGTTGATCAGATAAAAGCAAAGGGCCAGGGATCTTTTGAGCTGATGTGAACAAAAACTTTCTCATTGAGTAAAAGACTTACCTTCGATTACTGTCATGTTTCTGTCCATCTGGCTAACGTAAGTTCACTCTCTTTTTAGCTCTATTTTGGCCTCCACCAGCTTCTGAAGAAGATATCAGAATAACTATCAAATAATTCTTCACCGGCTGGTTGTTGAAGTTTGTCTGTCTGCTGTTGCCAAAAATGACTCTTTATGAGCTGCAACACTGAAACAAAACATCAAAATTGTAAGCCAGAAAAAAAAACACAATGAGCTAAAAGATACTTAAATGCCCTCTAGAGTTGAGTGCAACACCAGAGGTGGGTGATAATTATCCGCCAGTTGGTCACGATGAGAAACTTCTGAACCATTCAGAGCCTTTTCACCAACATTAAATTTACTATTTTATAATTTATTTAATAAATAATTTACAGAACCCAAAAAGTCGGTGGCCAGCTGAAACCAATAAATGGCAGGTTTTCCTTGGGAACCGAAGTGGGCGTGTCATATTCTTCAAGTTGTTGTGCATTGTGCTTTCATTGGTTCCACTCAAACCTGGTGGAAACATGGGCTGGTATGTTACATAGCACCAAGGTTGCAAGAATCTTCAAAGGAACCAGTTCAAGAACCAGAACTAATTTGGTAGAAAAGGCTAGTCTTTTGATCGACTGTCACTACAAGAATATATAATTTATTATGACAGTTTTAAGCTTGCTCAGAGTATCTTTTTATTTTGAAAAATCATTTGCCTCAAAGAAAGTTTTTTGTGTGATAGTGAAGCCTCCAAATCTGAATATGTTTTTCGGAAAAGCACAAATAATGCAGTGGAGACAGATTTCTCTTCTATCTGAATATTATTCAGAAAAAGTTAGTTCCAAGAGTACCTCTGCATCCTTAAAATAGGTTCCATCTACTGTAATCAATCACTGATATAATGCACCCAGATTATTCTCTTCAACTGAAGGATATTTTTATGTACTTGTATATCTAACTTTTTAGTATCCCACAGTTGAAGAGCAGGTGTTGGTGGGCTTGAAGATGTGAAAATATCTGAATTGTTTATATGCCCATAATAAATCATTTTGATGCTTTGTAGGCACAACAATTGCATTGCCAATTAATATTAAGAAAGTAAATAAAGCATTTGCCCAATTTAAAGTGATGTAATTATAAACCATGCCCACTTCTGGTCATCTATCCAAATACAGATACAAATAATTTTGTTGGTTGTACGATACAGATACAAATAATGACGTCTCTGTGCACCTCTAGTGTGTAATGCTCACTAAAAACAGAAAAGTGGTTTGTCTTAATATAAACACACACAACCCTAAAACTAACAATGTAGGTAGGAATTTTAGACTCACAGCATGCTGTATTACACAGTTATTACAACATGTTTTTACCAGTCCCTTGTAATTTGCTTCACGGCTCATCACAGGACTTGAGGTGTATATAAGCAAATCAAATGATCGAATTCTCCAGGTGGACATCTAGACCGCACAAAACTGGACATCTGAAAGAAAGAACTCTGATGGCACATTTAGTTTAGTCTTTTCTCCAAGCGCTTCTTGTTAAGTCTGTAGAAATGCAGTGAGAAGGAGCAGGGAAAGCTGTAACCTGGAAGTCTGTGCCAGCACACTGGAGTCTATTAAAGTGATCGCTGCAAGTAGTCCTAAATCATTCAAATGATGTAAACACTTTGTTGTTATTTGCTCCCACCGTTTGGCCACCACTGCAGTGTTTTAAAGAATTACCTGAACCATTTACATAGCAGCAGGTCACAGTTGGACTATTGGATTTTATGTGGCCTAAATATAATTTAGGTCTCCAAAGCGTGAAAAAGCTGCACAGTGTTTTAGGAGTGATAACAACCTCTTGCATTTACATATACATTTACTTTGTCTCTTGTCACAATGTCTTAACCTCTCTGTCCCTGTTCCAGCCGTAAATGAACCTGTCTGAGATGCCTTTCCTACACTCCCTACACACACACACACACACACACATACACACACTCTCTTCTCATTCTCCTCTTCTTCCTCTTCTTCTCATCCTCCTTCTAAATTGCAACCCTATATTTCTGGACCTCTGATGCAATTATGCCACCTCGATTGCCTTGACGTGGAAGCGGGAGGGGAGGAAAAAAAAAAAAAAAAACAACCTCACACAAAGCCTGCCTTTTGTGTATCAAGAAAATAAAGGCTTGAAATTGCCTCAGACCACTGCTCTGTCTCTCGTATTCTCTCCCCTCTCCCCTCTCATACACACAAACACGCTCTCATCCCCTGTCTCGGTCACATACACAAACACGTTCGGCAGACAGCTCAGCTTCCCCGAGATGGGACAGGATAAAAGTCGACAGTTTCTATTATCAATAACAAGATAAAATACAGAGGTCTTTTATCTCTTAAAATGTAAATTTATACAAGGCTCCATACCTCCATGCTGTAAATATCTAACATCTCTTAAGACCACAGTACTAGACTCAATTGATTTTCCTCCCCTCCTCCTGGTTGCAACCATCTGCAAAATCTCCAAGTCTGGCATAATATCAATGATGAAATTAAAAATCCTCCATTTGTCCAAACCATGAGGGAGATCACCCCGGTTCAAGCCGTTTACTCTTTAAATTATATGATTGATTTCCTTTAAGGTTATTTGTTTATTTCAATGTTCATATCTGCTCTATCTAAATCATTTCTCAAGTTTATTCTATTGATTTCTCGGGGACACTGGCCTTTCCCTCTTTCTCTCTCTCTGTAACCTTGCCTTAACCATATCAGTTTCCTTCAGAGCTCATTTGCATGAAATAAGCTGGGAAAATGCATTGATTTCCTCCTTTACACTTTGGTGCCCACTCCCTGGTTATTTGTGATGAATGCGCCGAGTATTTCATGGTACTAAGTCTCCAGCATAATCAGCTCACAGTGTCGCAGGCATGTGAGGACATTTACATTTACTCATATTCCTGCAAACCTGCAGCTTTAGCAGCTCAATAATACAGAGAGTTAATGTGTCTTTTAAGGGAATTACTTTGAGAGGAGAATGTGATTACTTCATGTAATTTCATTTGATTCAGTGTTGCAGAGATTACACGCTACGCATGGTGGAAAATATGATAAAGATAACAAGTATAATAGCATGATATGCCTGTTTTGCTCTGTGCAGATGTCAAAGATTATATGCATAAATCAGATTTACACTGAGGGTCTGTCACAATATCAGATTTTCACTACACAATAATTGTGGCCAACAGAATTCACAATAACATTATTATCATAATACCTACAAGAATTCTTGTTTTTAAAAAGGAGCAGATTTATCTTTAGCTTTGTTTATTGTACATTTTGTCTCTTTTGTGGCAACTCAGTTATACTTAGACAAGTCAATCACAGTGTAGGGAGGTGGAAAGAGTCTGTAAACATAACTGTAACTGATTTAATGGCATGCAGAATATTTAAGAGGCACTAGATAAATCAGCCTACACAATATTTCATTACATGTATTATTCACATGATAGCAATGCTTTTTTTAAAATTTGTTTTACATTTTTTTAAATATCACAGTTAAAGTCAGGACATCAAAGCACTCCTATACATTATTTCCAGTATTCTTTACATTTCTAGAAGACAGTAGGATACATTTGAATATGTTTCTAAATTAGTTTTTCTTGTTTCATTTTTATTTTAAACCGAACAAAAATCTTTCTTTTTTGCCAATTTGCAAATTCTGCCAACTTTCTGAAGAAAAAATACTTTAATATGAAGTTTAATTTTAAAAAAGGCTCAGTAATTTCTTTAAACAGCTGGGCGCTGTAGTTTCCACCTAACATTACTCTAATAGAGGTGATGTTTGCATGATTCAGTTTATTGCCAAGCAGATTCTCACATACAAGGAATTTGTTGTGGTATATAGGTGCAGAACAATAAGTTCTGAAGTGCCAAATCACATAGGACTTTTCTCAGGGTAATTTTCATATGTAAGTCTAGCCACATTTTTATTATATTATTTACAGAGATCCAAGGATTCACATCAAGAACAAGCGCTATAGCTGCAGTATAAAGAGTAAGAAGGTCTGTGTACAGGTGGAATGAAAAGTCAACATGGACTTATCTCAAGTTCTGTACATAATTTTTATCATGTCACCTGTGTCATGTGACATATGTGACATATTCTCTTTCCAAATCTATCCATGTAGTTTTTATGACTAAACCTAACCAAACTGCAACCGTTTTACAAGGTAATGTGTAATGTCACATGACTTAAGTCATATACGGTCCGGTAAGCCTGTCGCTTACAGTACTCTCATCATATCATATCATATTCATGTGTTTTTAACAGTTTTAGGAAGATGGAGTTCAGTGGTACATATATGTTCATTATATTCATTAGTAGTATTAACTCACTGTTGGTGTTTGGGGGCTTTTCATATGTTGACATGAAGAAAATATAGAACATAGCCTACATTTAGGATTTAAAAACTATCAGATTCATTTAGAAGATGATCTATTTTGCCATGCTGTTGTTTCTTGCACCTCTTTGCATGTTCTGCTGCCATTCTACTGACAACAAATTACACACTATTTAGAACTTCCTTAACCAAAGTGGCTGTTTTACCCTCAACTTCACCTACAAACGGTAACCTGAGCCATTCAGACCGAGCTGTATCAAGACAGGTCCACCGCCCGTGCAGACAAACCCACAGTCACACATACTAAACACCACTTCCAAAGCACTCAATACCAACCGCTTGGATTTATGCAATGACACAAAAAGCCACACAATATCATGTGAGATTCTCCCATATAACCAGTGACCCAAGAACTGGGCCGATCAAAGCTGCCCTGTTTATGTCCCTTTGATTTTTTTTTTTTTTTTTTTCTTTCAGCCTTGTCGTTGATCCCGTTGCAGCTTTTAGATAATGCTAATAGATCACAGGCCAACGGGACGGAGCAGGATAATGGAGCTTTCATTGCAGCCTGATTAACTTGGCTGTAGGGTTCCACCTCACCCCTTTCGGCATGATGGCCCTAATTAATAACGATTGCTCCCCAAAATGTGCAAATGGAACGATAAACGAAGGACCAACTAATTAACTGCAACCATTTCTACTAATCATTAGTTAACATCCCGTTTTGTCATCATTACACTGATGCGTGTGCAAGGGCAGATAAAACAGGTCAGCCCTTTTTTTCTGCCCCCCATAAACCCTGACAGCCATATTTTCTTCCCCTATAAAAAGACTAACAAGTAATTAAAGTGAGGGCTGAAGTTCGGAAAGTTCTATCACTTAAATATTTCACTGTAGGCCAGGCGTCGCCATTTTTCTAAGAGAAATTGCTGAAATCGTTGCATCCAGTCAGATGAGATTTTGTTTCACTCCTGTCAACAGCTGAAAGGAGAAGAAATAAAGCAAAAAAAAAAAAAATCCACAAAAAACTACTGTGAGAGAGGCTGTCAGCACTCAGCATCTTCTCTTCTGCAGAGTGTTCCAAGTCATTTATTTCTGTGACTTTTTGCCAGCGAGGAAATCAGCATCAGTGAAATGCTGCTGTTTTTCTTTATGGCCATGTGATGCAGCCCTTTCAGAGGATGCTGAGATGCACTGTTCATACTCGGGCCTTTGAATTTATGTGCCGTTTCCAGATGCTGAGGAATCGACAGGGCTCAATGATGAACAGACAGCGTCAGCCCTGCTGCCAATCAAAAAGTTAATAGTCTGTCCATCGAGGAAGGGAAATGACCCCCTGGGCTTCAGCCTGCACATCTCTGGCGCGCACAGCAACTCAAATGCAACTGCTTTTGACTTTGTCTGCGTGCATACAGAACGCCAGCATTTGTGTCAGCCCGCTCCTCATGTCTCTGTCAATTCTAATTCTCTCATTCCACATCTCTCTTTACCCACAGATAATTTCTTTGGAGAACTTTTGCAGCAGTGGCCGACTCAGGCTATCTCAGGGCAGGGGCATAAAACATAAAACGGGCCCCAGCTGTATGCACATTTTATCCTCTGGAACGGCACTCTAGAAGGCACTTCCCCACATTTTGCCCTCTGGAAGGGCACTCTAGAGGGCCCTTTTCACATTTTGTCCACTCGCACAGACTCTAGATGGCACTTTACCAAATTTTGTTCACTGGAGGGTCACTCTAGATGACACTTTACCATGTTTTGTCCATTGGCAGGGACTCAAGATGGCACTTTACCAGATATTGTCCACTTTTTCATGCTTTATTTACCATAGGGGCAGCCCATTCCCACCCCTCGATTCAACCAGTGTTTTGGAGCTACCTTTGACACTAAAATTTTAGAGGAAATAGGTTACAGAGCACAATCATGTGTTTTTCTTGCCCTGAGCAATGCGTCTCTACATTGTTTTTCTGTCCGCACCTCTCTGCACACCTTCATATGTGCATTTCTCAGCTGAGAGCTTAAGGCAGTCTTTGTCAGCGCTAAATTGGA
Organism: Lutjanus erythropterus; assembly: GCF_056507025.1. Taxonomy (NCBI): domain Eukaryota; kingdom Metazoa; phylum Chordata; class Actinopteri; order Lutjaniformes; family Lutjanidae; genus Lutjanus; species Lutjanus erythropterus. The sequence continues at coordinate 11,786,266 of NC_139325.1, forward strand.
AAGTAATCCTGTTATGACCTCGCTGAGGTTATATGTGCGACTGGGTGATTAAAATTACCTCCAAATATTCCAAAGGAGCCATTATTTATTGGTGCATGAAAGACACAAAGGAGAGAGCTGCTCTCTTATTGCTAATAATCAAAAACGCTTTAGAGAACACTATGTATGGTAATGAAAAAACTGTCGATAGCCCCTTCAAATGGCCTGATTTACTAAAACTTTTATGAAGACAGTAAATTTCATGTCTTATTTTCTTGATCCTTCCAAAGAGGGAACATGGGGAAATCAATAGCTCTCCAACCTGGCCCTGAATTTTGTCAACCTCTAATTATTATCTGGCTTGTGGCGATGATCAGCGAGTAATTGCAACTACTGGGCTTCTGATGCCAGCGACAGGTCCAATAGAGAATGTCTACATGCAAAGCACTTACCTGGCTTAGTAAAATCTATACAAGAAGGTCACAATCCCTGCAGAGATTCAGCCTGAACGTGATGCTTTGCGTTTGGGTGAACTGGCTTTGATGTGTGCAAAATACATAATGTAATAATTGCCGATGACAGATGAAATGCTTCACTTTTTTCATTTCAGTGCCTCAGTCAGTGTTGCATCCTCTGCTTTTGTGCATGTTTGCATCATGGATCTCATCCAATGTGTCCATTGTTAATGGCTTCTGTGGTCATCGAATTTGATGCAGCTCATTTACAACCAAACAAAAGAGCAGTGTGCAAAAACCCCCAAACAGCCCCATCCAGTACTATTGATATTTCACTGGCCGCATCATAAAGCTCAATAATCCCCTTTGACTGGAAGTTAAGTGGTGGAATTCATTTAAATGATCCCAACTCAATCATAAACAAAAAGCATTTTGATGTTTATGCATTTTCAGGACGTCTCCTGATTGCCAGAGAGCCATAATAACTGCTGAACATGAACATGAAATGTAAGCTCAGACAGATGTTATACTCTGGGTCCCTTGTAAATGTATTAGTTTACAGTATTCATCCTCCAGTGTTCTGTGCTGTGATTACAATGAACAGGCCTTTACTGCAGAGGTTGCTCTCCAGTGTTTTGTAATGTCAGTTTTTACTATTACTACTATTTACTATTCATGCTATATAATTATAGGCTAATTTCTAATGGAATAAAAATGTAAATGAATCACTTTAGTGCTTTAGTGTGTAGTGTGAGTTATGAGTTCTATGATGACTCAAATCACTAAACAACAGCCATAATATTGAACGGAATAAACAGTGAAAAAGGTAAAAATGAAGGTAATTATCTGAGGGAGATGGAGAGCTGTCTATGGGTCTTCCTGTAGTGTGATGACACTGACGGGCGCTGACATTGACACAAGCATCAGACAGAAGGGAGGGACGGAGGGATGGAGGGACGGGGGGTGTGGGTGGGGAGGGGTGACAAATAATCGGGGAATTAGAAATTAATGATTCCCCCAGTATGTAAATGGCAATTAAAGGACGAGCAGTGCTCCAGGCTCTCTGGCCCAAACCGCCTCCATTTGTTTGGATAGGGACTGACGCACACATACATGCGCACAGACACACACACACACACACACATACACACGCACTTGTGATGCATATTGAGGGTGTGACACACATCTATATGGGCATAAAAGAAAATAAATCCACAGCGCCCTGGACCAGATCAAATCAATCGGCCATAATGGCAGGGCTGATCATTATGTGCTGCTTTTGTTTGTTTAAATGAAGAGTGAGTGTGTCTGCCATATTGAGTTGGATTAGGCAGTGGAAAACTGTTGCCTGCAGCCTCAGACGCTGGATGAGAGCCGCCACATCGGGCTCTACAGTAAAACACAATGATGGCCTATTTAGAAATCAATGTCAAAGTTTCATTAGTAAGGTCAACAATTTACATGTATTGTCTGATCGCTGTGGGTCAACAAGGCATGAGAGGAAGCTGAGGCAGAGATGTGGCTTTGTGCAGCAGGGAAGATTTAAAGCTATGGATCCCACATTCAGTCCTCTGTATGGACCGTTAAGTTTGGAATATAGACACGTCCATCAAAAATGTGCAGCAACTGGCAGGTTGTTTTTTTGAGATGGTTTCAGTAAATAAAAAAAAACCCCGAGCTCAGAAAAATCCAGCTGGCAGGCTCATCGACAAGCAGAGTAAAAGGCCCGTGTCCTGTCTTCTGATGATGAATGTCAAGCTGCAGAGACTGATGGAGGGTCTCCCTCAAAGAGTTGGTCAGCGCTGACCTGCTGGAAACCGTCATCGACAGACCGATTCTGCTTCTGCTGTTTTGGTTAAAAAGGAGCTAATGAGAATATTGGTCAGTGAGATATTGTGGGATAATATCCCAAAGTGAAACACACTTTAAAGATGCTGTTGTTAACATGATACAAGTGTTTTTGCACCTACAGTATATTAGCACGTTATTGTTTTGGATATCCATATCAGCTTCATCAGCTCTATCCATCAATCAAATGTAATACAGAAAATCACTTTTTCTCTTTTTAGTCCAACAAAATTTTAAAAAGTTGATACACAAATGAAGAAACAAATAATACAAATACTTGTGTTTGTATTATCCCTAAATCACACTGACTAAAAGAGCCCCCCAGACATGTTTTGAAAAATAAAATGACATAAAAAAAAAATAACCACACTCAAATACTCAGTAATAATTTGTGTCTGATATGTTTTTTCCACAATAATGTTCAATTGCCTTCTTTAAAAAAATCTTAAAAATTACATCTCCTCCCTCTTTGAAAAAAAATCTTTGAATATGAACTTAGTGTTCTTTTCTCAAAATTAATTGCAAGACACAAGATGTCTCCTGCTTCACTGAAAAGATCATTCTCAGTCTGCACACAGGAGGTTTCAAGTTACCACATACCACACTGGACCATGATTGGCTCCGAGGTTGTGATGTCACAGAATCCTGCTCCTGTGCGCACATGAAACTTTTCTCCTTCAGCAAATGAATAATAAAAGTTGTGTCAAACTCTGTACATCTGCTGCACAGTTGAGCATCCAAATGAAGAAAGAAAATCATGTTTGAATGGAGGATAGATTTAATATTTAAATAATAATAATTATTATTATGTGAACTTTATTAAATTTATTATTTTTATTATTATTTTTCCTTTTAAAGACCCAATTATGGGTATGTACTTCAGGATATCGTATAAGGTCACTACACTTTATGTTGTGGTGAAAAATATTGAAATTGAGTGATACTGTTTTTTTTTGTTTGTTTTACTTTGTTTTTTACTTTCATTTTATTTATTTTTTCAGTATTAATTCAAGACCATGATCTTTTCTATGCCTTGACCGACTGCTGCCAGTAGCTGAACATAACTGTAAAAAGTTAAATAATGCTTTGGTGACTATGAGTGAATATTGTACTGAAATAAGAATTGCAGATACATTCAGTTGCAAAATTTTTTACAAATGGCCAGATATGTTAATTAACAACATCCCCTAGTAATAGAAAATGTAATATAGTTACCATTATATTTCTTTTCAAAGCATATTTGCTGTTGTAAATCAGTTGTATATTAACATATTCACTGGGAGAGAGGTTTGCATGTGGCCAAAGGTAATAACATTGATGATTTAGGAGATAATGATGTGAGCAGCCTTATTTCTAATACTTTACTTTTTCATTTCAAAGGAAGGAGAAGGTTAAAAGTGGTGAGAGAAGTCTTAAAGAATACTGTGTCCATTTAAATATAGTGTAATGGTGTACATTTCAGCAAGGAATGGTAGCTCAACTCGTCATTTTTGATTCAGTTTGTACCATTTTATCCAGACGTGTCCTGTCTTGTACCACAGCTTTTTGTAAGGTAAGGATGCTCTCAATGCCAGCATATCTTCTCATTATATGGCAAACTTTTTCATCTGTCTTTTAAAAAGAAGTCTTTTTTGTTTTACTTTTTTGTAAAATCAAATGTAAAATAAAAAAAATCCATTAATTAAAAAGGATAGGAACACATTTCAACATCAACTGGTACGTGGGGTCAAAAGATAGGAGCTCTAAATACCTGAACTGTTTCTTACATTTTAAACCATGTGGTATTTTCTTTCTTCCATTTAATATTTTGAGCAGCAACTGTTTACAAAACACACGGGTGCTCTTGGATTCACCCCCATTACTGAAGTGAAAATCCTGCTCTGATCATCCCTCATCATATCCGACCACCCAGGGCATTAAAATGACAGAGTGTTAATTAATCCATCATGCTGGTTAATTGAAATGATGTATGATAGTCATTTGTTTTCTTTGATCCCTGAGCTATTAGCGCTGTGTAACTGTATGACTAATTAGTATGAGAACACTTCTGAAATAATTGAGTGTAATTAATCTGTCAGTAGCGTGGAAAAATGACTGTGTCTGACAGTTATGACAAATAGCAGTGTTGATATAATTATGTAATGATGTAGACCGCTCAGTCTAACGAACCCCCGCATGTTGGATGTGGTGTAAATCCAGTTTGTTCTGGTTTATTTGTTTCTCCCTCTGCTGCTTTTATTTAACATTTTCTTTACCTTTTTCACCACCCTTTCTTTTTTCTTTTCTTTTTTTTTTTTGGTTTTTGTTCAACTGTGAGTATTGGATGAGCAGCTGAAATGATGCTATCTGACTCTCTTCTTGTTCTTTTTTCAATGGTTTCTATGGCAACCATGTCAAGTGAATGAGGTCATGGGTCAAACTGACCAATAGTGAGTAAATTACATTTCTCTGAATGATTCCCCCTGAGCTGCTATTGAAATCGAGCTCCAGCCCTCTGATGGATACATCTTGTCATTCACAGTTTAGAAGGCAAGAGGGGAAAGTACAAACATGACACCGGGGGGCTCGCCTTGCTCAAACAAAGAGGCTACTGGATGAATAAACACACAAACACACCTACGGCCGAGCTGCGATTTTAGATGGTACACTAGTTTGCATGCTCTGGACACCATATCACCCATATCAAGTATGTGAATTGTACTCAAATTCTAAAGGTAAAAAGGTTGCACTTTATTTAACAGTACATTAAAAAGATGCAAGAATGTGTATTATGCATCAAACTAGACAAGAGCTAGAAAAAATATTTTCTTTTATGGACAGTATTTAACCCTTAATTAGACCCTTATTAGACTTTCTCAGAGGGTAATTGGAGACACATTACAACAGAACTGTATTTTAATCTATTGTAAAATCACAAACTTATGACTTGAGACACACCTTCTCTAACCCTTCCTACGTCCTGCCCCCTTTTGCTCTATGCTCCAGTTGGCCAAGCTTGCTCAAGCTTGGTACCTTCAATGCTATGTTAGCATATAACATATTGAAGTGTTTTGGAAGACGTTTTAACAATGTTGCCTGGAGACTTGTAAAAGTGGCATACAGTCATATCTACGTCATGTTAGCAAAGTGCAAGCTAACCGGCTAGCTAAAGAATGGTGTGGATTAGCATGCCAGTTAGCTAACAATTTGCTATTATCTATCAAACATAACTAGCTAGCAAATAAGTGATGTATATTGTAAAGCTATAGGTAGTGTTTTGATACAGAGCAAAATGCTAGCTAACTAGCTAGATAAAGACTGATGTAGATTAGCTAGCGAGTTTTACTTAATAATCTAGTGTTTTGCTAACATTAGCTAGCTTCATGTGTGACTATATATATGTTGCTTCTACATGTCCCCACCCAAACGTATTAACCATCCTCCAAATGTGGTTCTGAAGGAGAAAGTTGACCAAAGTTCCAAAAGGGGTGGTACATATGAAGGGTCAATTGACAGAGTAGCCAAAACTGATAACTATATCAGTATTACAGCCACCCATTGACAAAATATTTTTCTTTTACTGTGATTTTGACCTTAACTTGGCAGATCTGGTTCACATATTGTTTTTCAATGGGGAAGTAGCAGATATGTGGTGTCACTTCAGTTTACAGTACAGTTCTGTTGAAATGTGTAACTAATGATCATCTAATAAAGTCTAATGATGGTCTAAAAAAGCATCTATTACTGTCTAATAAAGAACATGGTATTTCTAGTTTTTGTCAAATTTGATACAAAGTACAGCTTGTGACGTCTTATGAGTATACTGTTGGGTGTATGGTGTTGATCAAGGTATAGTTGTGTTTGTTTAATGCCCAATAAAGAACATCATATTTCCAATACTTGTCTGATTTGATGCAACATATGAGTTTGTTCTGTAAGGTCAAGCCTGACCTGTAAAACCTGCACAATGAATTGAAGGAGCTCAGGAAGTGATGGTCAAGCTTACATGTCCCCACTCCTGGCTGTTTATTAAGGCCACGCAAGGAGCACTAAATAACAAAAACACCAAGTTCTCTCCTCGACAAACACCAGGCCTGAAGGTCATTGGTTTGTCTGAACCAAAGCTCACTCAATCCCTCAGCCAGAGTTCGAATGCTGACGCTCACCCTCCTCTTCCTCCTTCCTCCCTGAGTCCTCAGAGACCAGCCCAACGCTGGGGCGTCAGACGAACAACAGAGGAGAGAAGGAGATAAAAACACAAACGATTGTGATTTATTGCTTATTGTGTACCACAGAGTGGAGAAGAGGTGGAAAAAAACAGAACGAAATCCATTGCAAATTGAATTGTCTTTGTTTGAACCAGGCCTGCTTCAAAAAAAAATACAAATTCTATGACAGAGGCCATAAATGACAATGGCACAATAATCTACAGCGACCTGTCCGAGAGGCTGATAAGCCATCACTAAGGGGGCTGATCGATACTAACTATTCATTTCTGAAATTATCTCCACATTGATCCAGGGACAAGTGCCAGCAAGGCAGGGGCACACTGGCCTTAATACAATAATTATATAAAGGGTTACAAGCTCATCCTCCCAACCAATAAAGCCTGTCAGCAGCACCGGGCACAGTGAAACCCCATAATCCATCAGCACACTGGCCCCTGACCTCTGGGCTTGGAGGCTTTTCCAAGAGCCTCTATAAAAGTTGCTTACGAAAGGACGCAATTGCAGGATATAGCTCAATGGGCAGAGGTGGGAAACCAGATCTGTGGGGCTGATGTAATGATGTGGTGTCACTTGACCTGTTATTTGGCCTGGTTATTGCATGGACCTCTGCTCAGAAGAGGAAAACTCACTTTTTCCCCTATCAGGTGTCCTTCGCCCAGCAACCCTACACTTTGAAAGAACAATTTGCTGGTTTTGCTGCAACTATAAATACAAATTTTGATTTAAGCTTCAAGAGGCACTGATCGGGCCCTCACACCACGCCACAGTGGCCCTTTTACTTGATTAGATTAGCAAAGCCCTTTGTTTTGGACATCACAGGAAGGCATTCAGTGTCACTTCCTGTCTCCACTAGGTGGTGCTACAGAACACCCACAAATTATACATCGTGTTCTAATATATGAAATGTGGACCACACCATGAAAGTTTCATACTTCCTGTTGTCAGTAGGTGGTGTTTTACATCTGACTACCGACATGTCAAACTCAGGGGGACTGGACAATACATTCTGAAGTTATAAGAACTTCCTGTTTCATGGCGAAACCTTGATATTCAGTGCTGTGGTGGAAAATCTGAAAATGAAAACAGGCACGAAGACCAAGATTGTCTTTGTGGTGTTTTAATAGAGCTTTGCAAAGGATCAGTACACAGTCACACAGAGTGTAAAAGGACCTGATAATGAGTCAAGAACGTAAATCTATCTTATAGGGTTAGGAGGAGGAGGTTGGGTCAGGATGGACCTGAAGTGCTTATTGGGAGGGTCAGGATGTAATTGTATTAACAGAAGTTGTTCTTCCAAAGGGAGAACAGCTGTGTGTTCAAGGACAAGTAACCAGTTAGTGCCTGACAATACATGAGAAGTGACTAAGAGGAACAACAGTGACCAGTTCAGCATATAATTTTCCCACTACAGTGGCATGACTGCACAGTTTGATGATAACTCAATATTCTAATAACTTTTCATCACAAATCTCTCGAGATTCCATACATTGATTATGAAAACAGTCTGACAGCCTCATTGTTGGATGCTGACAGGTCAAAACTTTGACATGTTTTGGACACCACTAGGCGGTGTGAGAGAGCACCAACTAATGATACCATAACTTCCAATATATCAAGTGTGAACCACACCATGAAAATTTCATGTAAATCAAATGATGATTGATACACAAGGCTTATTTCCTGTATTCACTGTGCCAAAGACAAAAAATTTTGGCAAATTGAATGAATCTTCAGGGACACTCCTCTCTGTTCCACTTTGTGATTCTGATAAGACAGAGGTATTTTTACATGTAAATCTCACTGGGTGAAGCTTTAAGATTGCTTGGAGTAATCTGTGGAATTATCAAAATGAAATGAATATTCGAGCCACCTGGCATGGCTCAAGATGAAACACTCACATACAAAATAATAAGAGACCTGCCATCTGTCTGTATCACAAAGCATTTATGCACGATTAGGGACATATATAACAATTTAAAAAGTAAAATTAAATCCTAAGCTTGGATAATGCTTAGCTACAGATGTATATGTATTAAAATATTTAAGAGTGGTAATTATATATAAATATATATATATATATATATATATATATATATATATATATATATATATATATATATATATTTATATGTAATGTTTTAATACAAAATCTGTGACTACATGCAGATACAGGTCAAGTACCGAATATATTTTGAAGAACAGTGACTTCAACACTGGACCCTTTCAGATAGGAGCCAGGGTAGAGGACCTATGTCCCTGGTTATCTTAATAGACTAATTGATCTGCTATTGAAGAGGCACGTTCCTCTGAGCATCACCGAGACAGCCCGGCTCCAATCAGACAGGCATGTGTTATCAAACTGGGAAGTCAATTAAGAGAGAGGGGAAGAGAGAGAGAGAGAAGGAGAGGGGACAGAGGGACTGGCTCCAAGCTGTCAGCAGACTGGTTCTCACAGAGGGAAGTAGGTTTCAGAGACTTAGTCCAGACTACAGACATGCAGGAGTCAATGTTTCGGTGCTGGATGATGGAATATCCAGCACTGCAATGTAACCTTGTCTCTCTGAAACGCCAACTTGTGGTCTGCTAGTTGGCTCAAAGTCACAGTCTCCAGTAGACTGATGTCTCTTTTGCTACAAAAGAAAAGAGAAACACTTCATTCAGCTGATGATGGGACCAGATCATGAAACCTTTGACAGTAGCTGTTGGAGATTTCAGTGTGTTGCAAAATGTGTGCTAAAGTACAGAAAACACATCAACATGTGCATCCTTATCAACAGCAGAGACTACTTACTTGAAATATTTTATCAGTAAATCATTATGTAAATTATAAGAATAATAACATTAAAAAAACAATCACTCCACAGCAAAAGCAATTAGATACATTACTTGTGTCTTTACTTTTGCTACTACTTACTTTTTCTACACATCCATCCAAAGACACTTTAAACTTCTACAAATTCATGACACCATACTTCAGAAAAAATCTAAAAATACATATAACTGGAGAGAGACAAATAATTTGTTGATCCCTTTTGAACTGAGCCATGAATTACACATGATATTTATCAATTTAAAAGATAATTTTACAGACAAGAAATCTGTGTTTTTTGTAAAACAGCTGACATATAATACTGTTAAGATACATAATTACAAAGACTACACATCCAGAAGTCACATAAATGATGTTATGACTTACTTTCCCCAAAGGCTAGCGATAGCTACTTAAGCCATGATGTATGTATGTATGTTTCATATCACAATGTAGGATAATACTGTTAGGTAATATAACATTACAGGGGACAGCAATATTGATGAGAGATGTAGTTCACTTTTCAGAATAAACCAAACTTATATACGACAAAACTTCCACAAATTGTGATTTTATTGACTTGCAAAATGATCTTTTAAATGAAAAACATCACATGTGTAATCTGTGAAACAATTCAAATGGAAACAAAAAAAAAGTATTTGTCTTTTATCCATGTTTACCGTTCATATTTTTCAGAAGTATAGTCCCATGAGGCTCTCTGGAAGGGGAGGGACTTCGCCTCTATAGAAAAAAAAAGACATTGTGGTTTAACGCAGCCTGGTTGCAGTCAGGTAATTTCTGAACAAGAGCTAGATTGCTAGCTTAAAGGAGCAACTGCATATATAATAATTTTATTCAAAAACAATCAAAAACTAAAATGATCAACATAATGTGAAAAAATAACAGTTTTGAGGTTATGTCAAACATTTTTATTCCGTTACGGTAATTTACTGAATTTAGCATTCTAACCAGCAAGCACATCCTGTCTAATAATACCACAATCAAGAAATAACAAGTAGTTAAAATGGTGCTGCTTTCCACTGCCTTAATCACTCTTGGTGAGTACAGGGACAAAGGTTTGATGCTGAACTTCTAATGTTTCTTCTAGACTAGGAAGGAAACAGTTTTTGATACTGAAATACTGATATATACATATACATTACTTATGTCTGCTAAGTTAGCTGTTTGTTGAAAGAAAGAAAGGGCTACAAACAGGACTGTGCACTTCTTTGTTTCTCACAATGGGGATGGGATACCCAAATTTTTGGTGATATGTTGCCCCCAATTTTGGGGTCCTGTCCGAATAGTGACGCCCCTCTAAACAAAAGCAGGTGGTTACAATTGGCTTACCAATCTCATTAGCAAGCCAGCCACAGACACATTAAAACAACTGCGGAGTTGCACTCGATACAAGCTAGCTGCCTCCCCATCAGTGTTGGGTGTAACGCGTTACAAAGTAATAACATTACAAAGTAACGTGTTACTGTAATAACATTACTTTTTTCAGTAACTAGTAGTGTAAGGCATTACTCGTCTGAAAATGGTAATATTATTACAGTTTTCCCGAGCTAGTTACTTGTGTTACATTTGCCAGTAGCACCTTCATCACACACAACACAGAGAACAGAAGGGAAGGGAAGGGGGGCGTGAATGGAGGAATGATTGGTCTGGGTTTGGCACGAGGTATCATTTACCATCACCGATTGGTCGACACCCGGCGGCCGGCAGCAGAGCGGCACCCGCAAAGACAGATGCAGCAGAAAGCTAGTTTTGACGGGTGGAGATTCAGTCATTATTTTGAATATGTTCAACACAAGGAAAATAACTTGATGGTGAAGTGCACACTCTGCCCGGGGAGAAAGCTGCTCTCCACCGCTTGTAACTCTACCTCCAACTTGAAGAAGCACCTGGAGCGACAGCACAGACACATCAAGCTCGTTGCGAAGCGACGGAGTGACATGAACGAGCAGCCCCGCAAGCAGCAAAAACTTTCATTTGAACATAAAGTACTACCAACATCAAAATCCGAGATAAATAAGCTTGTTGCCTCGTAAGTAGTAGAAGAAATGTTACCTCTTTCTACTGTCGAATCGCTGTCTTTTCGAAAGATAACTCCTTTGTCTGTTCTCCCTCCATCTGATGCATCTCAGGCAATTATAGAGTAATTAAGAAAAAAATGTAACTAGTAATATAACTAGTTACTTTCTCCAGGGAGAAATAAAGTAAAGTAAGGCATTACTATTTTTGAGAGTAATATGTATTATGTAATATATTACTTTTTTGAGTAAGTAGTCCCAACACTGCTCCCCATACCTACAGACCCTTGAGTTGCACCAAGCTAACATATACCAGACCAGTCTGTGCCACTAACACGCCTGCTAAACAATGTGTTACTGCCCAACGCTGCTCCCAAACATACTTAGCATATGAAGACAACTAGTTTTAACCTGTTGAGAAGTTGATGACAACATTCAATGATTACATGCCCACAAGCTTTCATACCAAAACCCAACTTCCTCCTGTCCCTATCATTTCATGATCCAGAGTAAAACCACACTGTTGTTGTGTTCGTCTTTTTCTGAAGAAAATTTCCTCACATTCACGTACAGGAGCTGTAATATCTCAAATTTGAATGAGTCAAAGGCCACATACTCTTATGTTTAGCATGCATGATTTATGTGTTGTCCAGCTTTATGGAGAAGTTTATCCCATAAAATGTTATGCATTTTTCCACAAACACAGCACCCATCTACTGTATGGGTTTTAATTAAGTCTTTTGTGGCTATCTAGTTAACTACATCTGTTGTAACCAAAGGCTTGATGTTGACAAGAGCACTTTCCTGTTTGAATCACCACTCCTATTTTGGGCTCCACTTTCATGAGGCTTAAGTTTTAACATTTCAAACTCTTTACTATCTCATCACACAAGCCAAACTTCCTGACAGCTGTCCCGCAACATATATCAAGACTATGTTTTGTTTTTCAGATTTGCTTGAAATACGGAGAAAAAAAGAGCAGGAGAGTTTCATCCAGCTAAAGTGACAAAGAAAAGAAAGCGCTACGTACAAAAACTCAAACATCAGCAACACAAAGTCTAATGAAAAAGTTGTCACGGTGCTATTCATGCCGTTTGATGGACAAGTGTAGTGCGCAGACACCACAATAATGAGGTTTAGCATTATGGGGACAAAATGTAAAAAATAATCTTGTATTGCACAGATTACCACTTTAAAGATAAGCAGAAATGCTGATCCAAACCTGCCTCAACATGCAGATATAGTGGATCTTTGTTATTCACAGACATGTAACATCCTTTGTAACTTTCATCTGTTATCTCCCCCCATTGGGGTCCTCTCTAAGGGGTGAAGATTACCCTTAATGTGTATTCTAAATGCACTTGTAATTGCATTAGTGATCATTTTAGATACAGCGCCTAAATAGCTCTTTTCACAAAGAGGATGTAATAAATATTGAAAGGACGCACCGAGGCTTTATCCACCATTTTACTTAATTGCTTCAGACTGTGTGACAATGGCGGGTTACTGGACTGTGGCGGACGAGCGTTTCACCACAAGACAAACAGAGGATGTATCTATTATCTGAGCCGCGTGGAGGTCGCCGACCTGCGACAAGCGGAGGGCCGGAGACATTAGAGATCATGTGCAATTTAATCTTTGCACAAAATAAAAGGAAGAGGATGGACAGAGAGAGGCAGCGCCACAAAAGGGGGCCAGAAGAATGGACAGCCAACTCGGACAGGCCCGTTCCCCAAAGGATCCTGGGCATTTTCTTCTCAAGCCACTCAAAGCCATCGCGCTGTGCCTGATTCCACTCACTCCTCTGACACTTGTATTAATGGTATTTTGGCCCAGGACTGTAGATGCTGAAAAGCGATTGTGCAGAAGCAGCTGTGTCTCTCTTACTCTCTCTTTCTCGCTCCCTCATACTTTACTAGTGTCTCTTTTACTGACTCCTCTATCCTTTCTTAGCCCTTCTCTGTCCACCCCCCCTCCACACACACACACACACACACACACACGTTCTCTATTCTCTATCCATTCGTTCAGTCATTACTGGTCAGTGTCAGCACTTGAAAACTGTTGTGCTTGCCGAGCCGGTGTCATCACAAGTGGAATTAACCATTTTCCCTGTGCCTGATTGCAAGAAGCCCGACTCATTCCAGCACTCCTATACACTCCATCAAGATCCACTGACAGGGAGAAAGCCTACTGGCTTCTATTAAAAGCATGATATAACAGTAAATGTGTGCAGCGCTTCGATCTCATCACAAAGGCGAAAAACAGAATATCACAACTCACAAGATCCTGCACACAGAACACAACTACTGTCACCTTCAGAGATCAAAATATTTATGTTGTATGTAAGGAAATAACATTTGAGCCATTCCTACACTGTAAAAAACACATAGCAATATAGTGGAATCAACTAATCTTTTCTCATATACAAGTTTTATTTATTCAGGTTCTTGAATGAGTTTTTGTAACTTTAAGTCTTTTGACTTGAAATGATGAGTTGAATGAATTTACTCTATAGAGTACAAGTGACTCATTAAATTAAAGGTACTATAAGGAAAAGCATGTTTTGTTGATTTTGGAGCCCCCTGTGGACAAAAGGAGTAGGGTTTCCACCATAATAATGCTACAAAATAAAGCATAAAACAAATAATAATAAAAATCCAAATAAATATCCCCACCTGCTTCTTTTTAACTGGCTAAATTGCAACTTACTGTATATTTGACTCAAGGAAAATGTAAACACAGGCTCATTTCATCTGGTTTCAAGGGGAATCCAACCTGGTGGAACCCATAAACAGTAACTTTAAAGAAATATCTCATCTTCATGGTCTCATTTTCTTATAAGGGTGATTATAGAGGCATTGGTATTAAAATGAGACAGTTTCATAACCAGTTAAAAACTTTGTATTACCTTTAAGTTTCCAGAGAAACATGATTGGAATATTAGCAGACTTCCCAGCATGCATTTTTTGAGAGTTAAAACTGTCCTTTAACCCTTCCATTTTTTAAATTTAGTTGGAAAAAACATATGATAGAACCTTGTTGTATCTCTAATGCACTTTAAAATAAGTCATGGTTGCTTGTTTTCGCACTAAAAATGAAAACAGTGAAAAACATGATGTAGGTTAGTATTGAATTCAGTCCCTAGACATTGTAAAAAAATATATATCATGCAGGAATTTAGTGAATTCAACTAATCTTTTCTCATTTACTTAACCTAAATACGCAAGTTTTATTTCTTCAACTAAATTAAACTTAAAATTTGTAGCATTTATTTTCAGAACATTTCAGAACTTAACACCAGTTCTTCTAACTCCAAGTCCCTTGACTTTAAATGATGAGTTCAACCAACTCATTAAATTAATAATAATAATGAAAACACTGAAAACCATGATGAAAGTCAGTATTGAATTTAGTTGATTTTGTTGTTTGTTGGTGTGACTGTAGAGTTGTTGGTTCAATGCAATATCTTAATTAATATCACATTTTTTGACTAGGAAAGTTTATTTCTTTTGAAGTATTACAAAATTACCTCCTGCCTTAAAATTTTAAGTTGACTGAATTTGAAAAGATAAATTCAGTCAACTTAAAATTTTAAGGCAGCCCGGACACAAACTTTTTTTAAGTTGAAACAAATTTTTACAAATTTAAGATTTTTTTGTCTATCCCTTTACACTTAAAATGTAATCAATTCACTGGTCAGTCTTACTCAAGTAAAAGTGAATTCAAATAAAGTTTATTGGAATAGAAAAAGTTTCTTTGTTCTGAATCATTACAAAATTCCCTCAAGTTTCCTTTCGAATTCAGTCAACTTCAAATTTTAAGGCATCCCTGACAACTTTAAAAAAACAACAGTTTATTTTCACAGTGTAAACCCTGCTGAGTATTGCCACAATCGCTTCCCCTGATACATTATGACTGAGGAGCAAAGCTTTATTGTTAATCCCAGTTGGGCACAGTTAAATAACATGTAATCAGTCATCCTCAGGTACGAGCGAGATAGGTCGGATACAGAGAGGCATAAGGCCAATGATAGCATCTACCAGATTTGTCTTGATCTGAAGGGATAACATGCAAAACTATCCATGGGCCACCTCAAACAAACACAGCTTACTATGTAAGATGATGAATGTAATTCCTTGCAGATAAAAAAAAAAATCATAATCACAGGGGGATTAGGTCTAAAATCTTAATATCTCGTATTTAGGCCTTCAGTGGGAGTAATCTGTTGTCTGATCTGCCCGCTACATTTCTTGAGACATTTGTAGAAGATCATGAAATTGCATGAGTAATACAATACAAATCTGCTGTTTTTTCTTTTTTATTCATGTCTTTCCAGAAGATTACAAGATTTGCAGAGATTTGATCTGACCCCGTAGCACTGTTGTAGGTGGCCTTGACATTAAAGTCAAAATGAGAACTTTAAATAACCATTACCGCCCGGATCAGCTTTTTTTCCCCTCTTTTTTTTCACAGCAAGTGCTTTGGAATAGATGTAATGCTCATATAGTCCGACACAAGAGAGAAAAAAACAGGAATACAAGGGTCTCTCAGTTAATGTATCATCATCTGAGTGGGTTTGGATTGGAGTTATTAGAGTATTTCACTTCATTGCATGACCTCCTGTTCCTCCTCAGATCATGAATCCTATTCATTACCCAGTCCTTCTGGAGTGCCCGCCTTTATAATATTACTCAATTTATATTCTGAAGCGGGCTCCTGGGAGAGCGATCAGCGCTCCGAAACAGCGACCCCCCTATAACCCAATCACAATATTTAAAGGGCAGCAAAGAGCTTTTTAATGCGCGTCGTAGATAACCATTTAAAGTGGATTGCTTTGGTTTAATATGACCTTAACAGGCTGGCAGTCACATGTGAAGAATGAATAAGCTAATAGGAGAGACGACAGGGAGAAAGAATGAAATCAAAAAGCAGAATATGAGAGATTTGTTTCAATGCGAGCTGGCCTCTTGACGGCTGCTGAGAGGAGCATGATAGAGAATCACAAGCGTGTGAATGAAACAGGACAGGCGATGAATGAAGCTACTGCTTGCATTTCTCTTTCCCCTTTTCCCAGAGTATGAACTGCTTTATCATGATAAAAGACAAGACAGGTATAAATGACACATTTACATTCTCCCATCAAAGAGAAACTTGACTCAATCTGGATGAAAGCAGCTGCGGATCTGGCTTTTACACTGTTCTCTGCAGGGGGAGAGGCACTTACAGGATGATAGAGTGGCAACATGCGATGTTTGTTTAGATACATCATGAAAAATATCATTGCTGGGAACTCAAGCTCTGTTTAATCTAATGCCTGCATTTTTAAACTTCCACAACATGCCTATGTTAAGACATCTGATCTAATGTGTTCTCTATATATCACATTATTTTGTCAGATGTCAAGGGCAAGCCAGAGAAATGTCATGTCTTACTTGTTAGTTCAAGTTTTTTAAAACATCTCTATGCAGTATAGTGGAAATACATTTATACATTAAATTAACATTAACATTAAGTATGTTACTTGACTATTTGCATTTCTACTTTCTGAGGGAAATATTGCACTCAGTATGTTTTACTCAACTTTTTAAAAACAAAAAAAATTACAATTTAAAATATGAAACACTGATATCCCTTCAACTATCCAACAGTACATAAAAAATTATGATGATCAGATAAGATAATAATACTAACTGTGACAGGGTGTCACTCTGCATAAGGAGTGCTTTTATACTTTGGGTTCATAATTCTACACAGTTGAGTAACACTTTAACTGCAAGACCTTCATTTGTATTGAAATATTTTTATAATGTACATTTCTACCATGGTAAATAATCAGAATACTTCTTCCACCACCATCTATATGCATTAAACCTGTAGATGATGTAAAGAAAACACGTGGGCCTGACTTGACGACACTGGCCTGTTCTGCCCTACAAAGGCAAAATGCATATATTTGGAAAAACTTGGAATAACTGTGCCATAAATATGTCTATTTATGTTAAAGAAAAACAGCATGTAAAATTGGTAAAACATAGAAAATCAAAAAAACAATCTTCTGCGACTGCACTTTAGGCAAAATAGCCTTGCTAAAGGTAATATACCCACTTTATCATGTTAGCTGTTTATTGAGAAGTCATGAAGGAGAAAATTATTTCCTAAGCCTCCTAGAAGGTAACTAGCTTAGCAGAATATCAGTAGCTGTCATCTCGTTTGTGTATTAAACTAGCCCACTGTCATTCCCAAGTCGTCAAATACCAATGTTTTGTCATGCCCCTTGATGTCTCATACACATGCACAAGATACCCATAAGCAGCTGTATGTGCTTCATCACACTGTGAGATGTGAACCCATCTATAGCTGTATAACACACACCTGGATTTCAACTTAGAATAAAGAGCGAGAAAATCTGCCACAGGACTGTCAGCCAGGAGACTGGAGACTGAGGTATGTGTCAAGTGTCAAACCAAAACGTCATTAAAAGTTTTAAGGTGCATAGCATTATGCATCATGTGACTTTCATTTTGTAACTTTCTTCACAGATGTCATGTGACGCATGTAACGACAAGATACTTATTTTAACCCAAAACATGGTCTTTTCCTAAACCTAATCAAGTAGGTTTGGTGTCGTAAACCTACCCAAACTCCAACTGTTTGACAACACTGATCAACTGTGATGTGAAATCGTACTTTGTTCATTCGATGCTGAGGGGCGTGACGAAGCAGCGTCGGTAGTCAAAGAGCTGCCATGAGAACACGTTGATTAAACTAACTGTTAAGTTCAGACAAGACAAGAAAGCATGGAGAAAAACAAAGGAACACATTTTATCCGTAGAAAGGCCTACTGCGTTTTCCCTCATAGATCCAAACATGAATGTTTTTTTTTAGATTTTGTGTAATGTTGATTAGAATAATTAATAACCAGCTTAAAAATGCATAAACTCAAGCTTCAATCTGTTATGCAGACTAACAGCCGTTTTTCCCAACTTTCTTAGTGATCTCTGCCATGTGAGGCAGTGTTAATACGCCTCTTATCTGTCCCTATCAAACCAGATACTTCAGTTTGTGTTTTTTCTCTCATGTTATTATTGGCACTGGTATGATATTTATCTGTGTGTGATCTCTGCATGGCGCAGACTCAGGATGGCTGAAGGCACACGCAGATCATCTATATTTAGATGAACTCTGATGTCCTTGACATTAATCACCGTCCATAACCAAAGGCATCATTTCATCTTAAATCTGGCTGAACAGAGCATTTTCAGCCAAATGAAAGAGTGTTGTGCCCTCCGCCTCTTTCATTAGAATAAAGCACCTGGACCCTTTAAATTGACAGGCATCAACACTGACAAGGAAAATTAAGCATGCATGTAATTTATTGATATCTCAACTTTCTGTTTTGTTTTTTTTTATCTGATGTGCTTTGTCATCGCGGGATGAAGAGATGCAGAGACTCATCCACTATAAACAATACAATCTGAATGATTGAATACACTGTGCTAAGAGGGGGAATTAAAAGCAAAATAAATGACCTTGGTGATCAGACAAAAAAAAAAGGCCGGTTCATAAAAGCTATTTGCATGGGTCTGATTGATATCTCTTCATGGATTGTATTGTCAGTCGCTGGTCAAAACTTGCGATTAAGAATTTAGTGCTTAGTCAATTTTGCTCTCTTTTTAAAGATTTTAATTAGTAAATGAACTGCTCCTATGGACAAATGATTGATGCCCCTGAATAACCATCTCCCTTCAGTGTGTGTGAGTGAATGAGTGTGTGAGCGCTGTGTGTATGTAAGCATGCGAATGATGCAGATGATATATAACGATCATCTGAAAAAGAGCGGCCAAATGAGGAACAACCATTACATTAGTGTTTCAGAATGTGATATAGAGGGAAGGGTCACTGTGTCTAACCAGTATTAAATTCTAATTGGACATATTATGTTCTAGTAGCTTGTCAAAATAAAGACATTTGATTTAAGTGATTGCAGACGCGCCTCTAGCTAAAGTCAAAATGCCTTTTAAGCCTTATTATTAATGTGTTTTTTGGTTTTTGTTTAGTTTTTTTTAACAATGCCCACACTATAAAGAGTTTTGAGATAGTCGACTTAAAAATGTTAAGTTCCTCTTTTGCCTTAAAAATTCAAGTCAACTAAAATTAGAATTGAATAACAAGTTTCAAGACTTATTTGAGTTTTGTAAAAACAAACAATTTAATTACATTCCATAAGCGTAAACATATTAGCTTAAAGCAACAACTGAAACAAATTTGATTTCCTTTTACATTTTTTTCTCTGGAGGGGTCAGTTCTTCATTTCACACAAAGAAATGTGAAGTGGTTCTGTCAGGAGGACCGACTCATGATTTCATGTCAATAACAAGAACTTGTGTTTGTAAGTTCTGAAGAGGCCTGAAAATAAATACTGGAAAGTTTAATTTACTCGTTAAATCAATTGTGTATATTTATGTCAAAGCTAGCGTAATGAAATTTTACATGGTGTTGATTTTGGAGCCCCCTGTGGACAAAAGAGGCAGTGTTTCCAGCATATTAACCAAAAAAAAAAATGTCAAAAATTAAATGATCTAAATGGAAATCTTTTTAATACTCACTGTAACCTTGGCTGGAAAAATGTAAACAGGCTCATCTGATTTCAAGGAGAATTTGACCTGTTGCCAGCCATTACACTGAAAAAAGAGAACTGTTATACAAACTTTAAAAAAAAATGCTTAAATTGACAATACACAAATGAATCAAGTTTTTTTCAAATTGAATTAAGAAGTTATTTGAACACAACCGGTTAAAGTTAGATGTGTCTAATAATTGAATAACTGAAACAAATTTGATTTCCTTTTACATTGTATTGGAAGGGTCAGTTCTTCATTTCACACAAAGAAAAACAAACCATCCATAATAAAGACACTGGATCCACTGTATGTTGTTAAACCCAGTTAAAAAGGAAAGGTTGTTTTTCCTCAGCATAGCTGCCTCAGTACTTGCTCTTGGTCTGACCAACTGGGTTCATAAAGAGTTCAGTCTAGACCTCCTCTATTTGAAAAGTGCCCTGAGATAACTTTGTTATGATTTAACGCCATACAAATAAAATTTAATTTAATTTATTTTCACTTACAGCTGCTCCCGTTGGACCTGCTTTGTTCCTTTGTTGGCACAAAGACAACATGTGAAATTGCTCCTGGTGAACTGATTAAATCTTAAGTGTAAGGGCGTTTTGACTGAATTCAATACAACCTTCATCATGGCTCATAATGTTTTCATTATTGTGAAAACAAACAACCATTACTTAACTTACAGTGTATTAAAAACACACAGCAAGAAGGTTCTAAGGTGTGTTTTGACTCTCAAACAATGCATGCTGGGAAGTCTGCTAATGTGCTGACCATGTTTCTTTAATGAGTTGACTGGCTGGTTTCATTCAGTGAGTTTACTAAAACTTAAACAAGAATATATAGACAGAAATAACTGATCCTCTTAAAGATGGTCTTGTTTGCTTGTGTGGGTCATACAGAGGCCTCATTATTAAATTGAGACCATTTCATAAACAGTTAAAAACTCATTGTAGTAGCTTTAAGTTCATGAGAATTGATTCTATAAAATTCCTGTATGATTTTTTTTGCAGTGTAGTACATGAATTCCATTTTTTTGCTCATAAATAGAAGCGAAAACAGTTATAAGTGAGAATATTTGTCATACATCTTCCATTTCTGTTATAACGTGACAGATTGAAATAGTTTTACTTCAAGCTGCTGTTTAGTAACCTAATTGGAAATGCCTAGAGGTAGGAAATTAGGAAAAGGGAAGGGTTTTTTTTTCTCTTTTTGTCCGTTTGGGAACATTGAATGTGCAACCCAGCTTTCCTGGATGCTGATTGTACATTGGATCAGTGCTTATAGGGATTGATACCCTCATGGTGGTGTCTTATTGGTAGCAGAAGAGCCCATATAAATCATCCACTGGGCACTGATATACAAACTGCATGATGAATGCGTAGTGACCTAATGATGAAAACAATTATTTGGGCTTTTAACTTTTTTTTTTTTTTATCTCTGCACAAAATGGAGCCATTTTGGAGACAGAAATGGTGACAAATAACAGTAAGAGGCTGTGAAACGCTGCCGTTCACACTTTCCGAGATTAACGTCATTTGTATCAGTTTAGCGCCAGAGGGGCCAAACTGCATGATGAAGGAGATCTGAATTGGCCCTCGCTTAAAAAAAAAAAAAAAAAAAAAAAAAAAAAACTGTGGAAGGAGGAGAGTAAGTGTGAAGAAAGCAAGAGAAAGTGGGGTGTAGTGGATATAAGGATGTGTTTGTCATGTGGGCTGGGGAGGGAGGGACGATTCCAGGGTCAAAGGTGGATCTAAAGCAACAGAAACAGGGGAGCGTTACATTTCCTCTGGCCACCCTTAAATAATGTCCGCAGGCCCAAGTTATTAACCTCTTTAAAGCCCACAGAGCAGGGTAGCGCAAGCCTCCAGTCAGGCCTGGTCGCGGTCAGGGGACAGATAGCAGAGATAATAGAAGTGCACATGGAGGAACAATGCACTGGTGTATCTAGGGATGGGGGGAAAGAGTAGCACAAGAGAGGGAACAGAACCAAATAAAAAGAGAATAATCCCAGGCACAGATAATCAATGGGGAGATGAAGAGAGGAGAATGAGAAATGCACTTGAATTTTCTGCCTTACTTTTTTTGATTCTATTTGTAATAGAGTTTATGATGTGTTATTCCTGCCCTGCGCATAGCGGCTTGGGCGGTGTGAGACTGTGTGCTGCTCTGAGGGGTGTTGCGGAGGCTAAGGATGCTGGTTCACGGAGGGTTCACCCATTACCCAGGCCCTGCAGCCAGCTGGGGGGCTAACCAGGATGATCAGCGCGAGCCACAGCCTGCACAGGCCCCAATGATTTTCACATCAAGCCGCCTGATGTACAGCTCCACCGTCTACCAATCGCTCTCCCATATCGATCCCCCCTTAAATGAGCCTTCCCCGCTTTGTACCATGAGCAATAATTAAAAAAGCAGCACATTGATTTTAACTAATATTATGAGAGATCAGGATGTGCACATGCTTACAAAACAGCTAAGGCGCTTCAGCTACCATCGGCAGCAGAAAAACAAAGCAGTGCAGAGAGGGAGGGGCTGGGGGGGGCAGTTGATTAAATTCAAGGTAACAAAAGGATGAAAACATACAAAAATCACTGCAAAAGTCTTTAGTCTGAGTTGTAAAACACATACAATGTTACAGTGTAACCATGGGCACTGTGAAGACATCATGTCTTTTGGACCTGATGGAGCTTGTGGATAGACCCGACCGATACTGGATTTTTGGGACCGGAACCGATACCGATATTAGGGAGTAAAAAAATCTGATACTGATATATCAGCCAATATTCTTCATACAGAATATAATCTGTTGAATATAGAATATATTCATAAACACACATTTTTAGCCATTTATCCCTCAAATATGATTATCAAACACTTGTTACAAAGATATTTTGTGGGAAAAGAGTTTAAAAATAAACATTACTGTGCAAAATGACATCAGGACACTCAAACAGGAAACAAAAATAGAACAAAATGAAATATACATATTAAACTTCAATCAAGAAAAAGGATCAAATATACACAAAATGCTGCCTATAAAAAGAAAAAAAGCTGCATTATGTTCTGTTTTTGAAAAAAACATATTGGTGCATATTAGACAACATATTTATCGATATATATACCGATATAGCTGTGATAGGCCAATAATGGGTCGATTATATCGGTCAGCTGATATATTTCAAATTCTTCTATGCTGCATGCTGTATGTCACATTGTTACTGTTATTAAAGTGGAATAAAGTAAAGTATTGCAAATTGAAAATTTCAAATGTTTCAAAAGTTTTTATTTAAAACATTTGAAACAATACTGATAAAGTGTAGTCATTTGTTAAACTACGCTGCCCTGTGAAAAAAAACATTCATTTAACTGTCAACTTTTCAAAATCTAAGAAAAATAGCCCTGGTTTTAGCTTTGTAATAGCACTGCACCCTGATCCAAATATGTTATTTAAACACAAATGCAATGGAAACAGATATTTCTTCTACCCAAAATTGCTCCTTATTAATATTTGGGAAAAAAATAATTTTCAGAATGCAACAGTAACATTAAAGTACTACTTTTTACTTTAATCTAAGTACATTTTTACATAAGCAGTACATTTTACATACTAATATTATTATAATATCATATTTATACGTGTATATTCAAGTATTCTGAAGAGCAGTAAGATTAACACGTTAAGAAACATGAATGCAACATTATTACAATTTAAGATTATTCTTTTTATATTTTAACTGTAAAGAGAACATTTGCCCAAGTAAGGTGACTTCCAGTATAAACACTGCCCACTTCCAGTCTTCTATCTAAATATGGATTGAGAAACAGATGATTTTGTTGGTTGAACAGATACAGATACAGATAATGACGTTTCTGCACACCTGTGCTTTGTGACAATACATTTTTCATGTTTATAAATGTAGATTTTTATGGGCATATCTGCCTTTATTGGATATACAGTGGAGAGACAACAGGACATAAGGGGAAAGAATCCCAAACTGGGCACATTGCAGTTCACAGTTGCCTCTTGTCCACCTGGACACCCCTAATGTTTACTTAGCTCAAAAAGTAAAGAGAATTTCCTCAACTCAGTTCTCAGCTTATCTGAAAAAAATGCAAAATCACCAAATATGGGTATACAGGCCCTTGTTGGACTTTGATAAAAATGCAGCCTAAGGATAAAAGGTTTAACTTATATAACATTATATAAGATTAGAATATTCATATTTTTAATACTCGATGCAGTGCAGGTATATTTTTGATTAATCCCAGTACTTTTGTTCTCACACTTCAACACTTATAAATCACACTTGATCCCAGTCATTAAATTTGAATGCAAAAATCATTTAAAAAAAACATACATATGGCAACATACCACATATTCATAATGCTTTATTCACCATACAGTGGCAGTGCTAAAGCTCCCAGGCCTTTACAAACTGTTTGAGGCAGCAGAAAACTCCACTCACTGTCGTATAATCAGACTTCTCCATCCTCAATGACACTGTGAAAGAAAAGAAACTGAACAGACATAAAAACCCTCAGCAGAGCACTCACTGGCTGCTCACTGCCCTCTGTTTCACTGTGCTTCTGTGGATACCTCTGAAAATGTAAATGAGAGTCTTATGACATTAAAGCCTCGGACGCAGAGACTCGACATATGCTGTGACACTGCGGACGCTTTAATGTGATAAGTTAGTGTCACACATGGGAGGGGGCGGGATTCCCTGGCTGCTCCGCGGCCGAGGTTGATGGTAGCCCCCAGTGGACACTCTGCTGTACTTGGCCATTGTGGCTCTAAACACTGGCAGCGAGGGCCATTAAAGGCTCCCATAAAGTGACCAAGGCCCGGGCCCCCCCAGCGCTGCAGTGCCTTACACTTATGCGGCAACGCAGGCATCCCATAATCCTTAGCATATGGCCCGTGAGTGTCGACAGGCATGAAATTACATCAAGGGCATTTTTTGATAACTGTCGATACTCTCACAAAGACGGTCAGCCTTATTGACGCCAAAGTCAAGGGCTGCCGTGTTTGTGTGTATGTGTGTGTGTGTGTGTGTGTGTTGAGGAGGGGGAGTTGTCTGGGTGATGAGGGGCCTGCAATGTCAGACAGATGCCAGAGAGAGCTGATCCAGAGGGAGCCTGATCTTTATTGATATGAGTAAATTGATATTGATAAGGATTTGGATTGCTATGGATTGTGTTAAGCAGCAGTATAATAGAGAGGTCCTCAAAAAGGATTGCGGTCAGAGAGTCACTTTATTAGACAAGTTTCTGACTCCCTTATTTTTAATTTCATTCAATCTACTTCAGCGCACAATTATGATTTTTTCTTTCTTTTTCTTTCTTTTTTTGACAGTTTAAAATGAATTGGGACAGACATTGTCTTATGTTACTGTCAAAGTCCACCAGAATACCTAATTTTGATTCCACTTATATTGGTATGAAAGAGTTAATGGTAATCCTGTATACAGTTTTGTTTTCAGCATTTTTAATGTTTTATTTCATTGAAGAAGTAGACCAATTTTAATTCTTTAGTTTAAAGGTAGGATCAGTAGAATTTGTCCAGTGGATAGCCGTTTGTTGAGTCTCATTCCCAGGATGTCAAATGCTGTTGTTTTGTATGCGTGCAGGAAAAATAAAAAGTATACATACAGGCAGAGTGCAGGGTCTGTGCAGGTACAAGAGGTCATAAGTGATCATTTAAAAGGATCGTCTTAATATGAGTCTATACATTGTTTTCTTTTTTAGTAACATGTTGCATAGTGTGCCTTTAAAAGAAATTTAAAATCCCCAAATTTGGAGATACGTGGTTTTCCCTGAATATGCTTGTACACTGACAAATAAATTAGTTAAAATGTTTTGAAAATATTTGTTCATTTCAGTGCAACAAATGTAAATATAAATAATAATGTGCAAAAAAACACTCCTTATTTGGTAATAAAGTGAATCTATATAATCCTTGCAGATGTGTAATGATGACCGTGGGAAAATTAGTATTATTTTCTATAATGAAGGAAGAAACCATCAAAATGTCAGGGTCACATCCCATCAAACATCTCTCTGTGGCTGAAGGACAAGTGTTGGAGTGGACCTTACACGGAGCAATATGCATATATGCAATTATGGTATACTATACTGCCACCTAGTGATCATTGAATATGTGAATATTATTTTGTGGCTCGTGCATATCATCCTGCTGTGTTGTTTCTGATGTTTCTGACTTGTATCAAAAAATCATATCTAAGTTTTGTATTTACCAAAAACTAGTCTGTTTGAAATTGAATTATAATTCAATGTTTCTTATTACTACATTTTAATTAAGAGTAATTATGAATCACAATTACAAAATACAGAAACAAAACATTTGAGACTACCCAATGTTGATTTGTTTGTTTTCCTGAGCAGCATGGTCCGTCATAGCTTTAATAATCAATACTTATGACGCCACAGGCATTATGTAAACTAAAGGCAATGTCAGTGTCCCCTGGGAAAGATGGATTTGAATGGGAGACATCTATAATGATTCCTATCATGGCTAAAGAGGATGGCCACATTTCAGCTCAAATATAATCTCATTATTGGCTGTAAAAGTAAGAACAGACGTCAATTCAACTTCTGGGAGACATGCTGCTCGCGTCTCTTTCTAACGTTAATTTCTCTCATAAAATAGTCTGGGCTGAGAAGCAGACTTAATGCTTTGCCAAATGTTTGGTTCAGACAGACACTATCACTCCTGCTTTGACATACAACAAAGTGGATTTTTGTAAAGTTCATAGTTATAGTTATTTCTCTTTCTTTGCATTTCTATTTATACTTCATGCCATTTATCAAACTTGTAAGAATTCAAATGGTATTCTTGCTTTAAAGATTATTTTCTTACCATATATTACAGCTCAACTGATACTTGATTTTTGGGGCCAATGCCGGTACCGATATTAGGGAGTAAAACAAATTCTGACATTGATATATCAGCCAGTATTCTTGTAGCGACAAATATTTATCTTGGAAGCAGGATTTTACAGTTTAACTTTATCCAAAAGGATAGACAACATAGGTGTGATAGGCCAATATGGATCAATTATATCGGCCAATATATCAGTCGCTCTCTACCACATATGGAAGTTAAGTAACCCAGCAATGCAAATCTGCCTTTTCTTGCTGGAGAACACTGCTCATTGTATGTGGGAAAAGAGAGATAAGCACATTTTTTCTGCAGTAATGTCATTTTCTAAGCTTACAACTATACACTGAATGACAAACTTGTCATTAAAGTGAATGTAACCATATGTTTTTACTTGCTGAATTCAAGGAAACGGAAATGCATTAACACATAAATACACATTAGGCTTATCTGTGTGCTTTGCAACACATGCAAACACATACAAAACACTGGTGTCCCATGGGGGTCAGACCTACTTAGTGAATGAACAGCAGCTACGTCACTGCTGGGACAGGACGGCTCATTATTTGTGAATGAGCTCCTTCCTGTCCTGCCATACTGAAGCACTTTGAGCCAACCAAGGAAAATAAATAAGATACCTTCCAGTGAAGCATTTCTCCCTGGATAAAACTGCATGAAACAGATCTAAGAGACTTTTTTTGACAATAGTGCGTTTCTCTCTCTCTTTTCATCTGCTATCAAAAGTTGCACACACTGTAAAAACAGACCATTTGTTTTAACTTAAAAAAGTTAGTATCTGTGCTGCTTAAGGTGACTGAATTTGAAAACACAACTTCAAGAAATTTTGTAATGATTCAAAATAAATAAAACTTGCTAGTCAAATCAACTTGATATTAAATCAGTTGTACATGAGAAAACGTGTTCGATGAACTTAAGAAATTAAGTTAAACCAATAACTCTTCAACGTTACAAACAATTTGATTTTCTTCTACATTACTTTTGCATTCTTTTTTGACAATACTGTGTCTCTAAGTCTTTTCCATCTGCTAACAGAATCTGTAAACACTACCATTTGTTTTAACTTAAAAAAAAATCATGTCCAGGCCGCTTTTTTAAGTTAAATTTCAAAAACACAAGTTGAGGTTATTTTTTTAATGATTCAAAACTCATCTATTCAAATAAACTTGATATTAATTCAGGTGTACTTGTGAAAACATGTTCAACAAGTCTAAGATGTAAAGTTGAACCAACAACCCTTCACTCACACTTACAAACATTACAAACACATTTGAATTCCTTTAAAACCTCTTTTTCATATTTTTACAGAATTGTTTCCAAAGCTTTTTCATTTTCTAACACAAGGTAGTACAAAGTAAAAAATAAACTAAAACTAAAATTAAAATTGTTTTCATTTAAAAATGGTAAAGTAGATTTTAAATAGATTGAATTGAAAAGACAAGTTGGTTGAGTTAATTTTATAAAAATTAAAAACAAACTTTTTTAGTTAAATAAACTTAATATGAATTCCGTTGTACTTAAGAAAACATGTTCAATAAGCTTAAGATATTACATTGAGTTGAACTCTTCTCAGTCACACTGAACATTACAAACAAATTAGATTTATTTTTGCATTTTTTTCAGTTGTAAGAGTCAGTTCTTCATTTCACACAAAGAACTTCCAGCTGCAGCTGCTCCTGCTGGAGCTACTTTGTTCCAGCATTGGCACAAAGACAATGTGTGAAACTGCTCCCAGTGAATTTATTAAATTTTATGTGTGAGGGACTGAAATCAAATCAGGTTACCAATGTTTTCACTATTGTGAAAACAAACAAAAATGTATTAGACACACATCAAGTTTCCATCATATATGTATTCTTTAACAAAAAAAAAAAGAAAAGAAAAAGGATCTCAGGAGAGTTTTAACACAGAAATAATGCATGCTGGAATGTCTGCTAGTAATCTGATCATGTTTCTTTAGAAACTTAATTTAATTAGTTGATTGAACTCTCGTCATTAAACTCATCATTTCAAGTCAAAAGACTTTGAGTTAGAAGAACTTTTGTTTACAAGTTGTGAAGTGTTCTGAAAATAATACTAGACATTTTTAATTTAATTAACCTCAATAAGTAAAACTTGTTTATTTTCATTAAGTTAATGGGAAAGGATTAGTTGATTCCACTAAATTCCTGCATGACTTTTTACAGTGAAGAGGGAAAATGTGTCCAAGTTAGAAGTTGATATCCTGATCACCTGAGTCCAGATTCCTCGGGTACATACGCAGCCGATGTGACGCACTTAGCAGTGTGGCTAACTGCTCCCTGCTCCAATTAGCTTCCATTACCAGCTGGTAGCATCCCTGTTACACTGTTGACACACATTTCCACACGTGCGCACCCTCACTCATTCATTCACCCACTCTCTGTGTCACACACACACGCACACACTCAGTTTCTTTTCTTTCTCACCCACACACACATGCACTCAGGCACACACACTCACACATACACGCACATGCACAGCCTGTACTTTACAGATATCAGCTGTTATCCCCGTCTAGCATCAGTCCCCAGGCACTATGCTAACAGCCTCCTCTACAAGCCAATTTACAAGGATTCTGGTCATGTTTACATTAGCCCTCTCTCAGTGCATGAAAAGAGCAGGGCCGCGCCGCAGAATAGAAATGAGCAAATATGAATAATTCAATCTTCCTCCTGGCCATTAACATGTTTCCCTTGAATAAAGTGATAATAGGTTATCATCTGTGAAATGGAAATTTCATAACAGAGACGGTGAGAAGAGCGTCTCCGGTTACACCAGAGGAAATTAATTTCACAGCACATCTGCTCCACAAAGCCCCGGCCCTCCAATGCTAAGTATGAGAAAATGTAGTCGTTCGGCTCTGCTAGCTTTCTAATTAGATTAGCATGCTTATTTGAAGGCAGGAATCTTTAGTCTAGTCAAAGGAATTAGTGTTCCCCATTACAGATACCTAATATTTATAATAATGAAATGACTTAGCCAATTAGGGAGGGTTAAAAATGCATTACTTTACCTTATTATATTAGCCAGATGGTACACTGAATGGTCCATGTTGTGCTGTGCATCTGGATGAGGGCTATGGTGGCCAATTCTACATAACATGGTGTAGTAATAGCTGTGCAAGGGCAGTTTAGTTCTCACCTTTCTGTCTCACTGCCCTCCTGAGGAAGCAGCTTTCGCATGAGGAGCAATCAAAAGTTTAATGAAAAAAGCAGCGGCTTTCTTTGTTGAAAAGATAAACGCCTCTGAAACAAATCAATCTTGAAATTGAAAACTTCTGCAGCGAGGATAAGGAAGTGACAGCAGTGTAAACAGTTATGATTTTGATGGCTATCGTCATAAGGAGGTCAACAGTGGTGCTGAGGGAGTGAAACCTCTGAGGGAGTAAAAGGACTTTGACTTTCCTCTCCCCACCGTTCATCTGTTTCTATCATTTTTTTGTTTTGTTTCGTTTTGTTGTTTACTGGTGGACAGCTGTAAATGATAAGAGATTGAGGGCCATTATCTGAAATGGGGATCAGCAATCCCTCTGGTGCGTGGCTATGAGACTCAAAGCAGCAGACTTCAGAGCCCGAGTGTGAAGGAAGAGCAAGAGAGGGAGGACGCTTGTTAGGACCTGAGGACCACTGCTTTTCCCTGATGGCTACCTGCTGCTGGGCACCTGCTAATATTTGACTACAGAGCAGGCAGCCGAGGATCCCAGGAATTATGTCAACACTTGACCATCCCCCACCTAACAACTTTCAATGCCAACGCTCAGCATCATTGCAAGAAAGTGAAAATGAAGGCTTGGAGGTCAGGTGGCATGTAGCATGACTCTGATGATCAAAGGTCACCCTGTCAAAAACCTGCAATCAAGGTTAACATTCACCTTTTTATTAACCATAAACTCAATCTTTCCATAACCATAAGCTATGTCAGAAATACTGATGTGTCATTGCAGCAGTCACAGAAGTCAGTAATAATATTTGGAAACTCAATCCGACTTCATGGTACAGTAAAGTTTGTGACCCTCCAGAGCAGTTGTGTGCAGCCTGTTTCCTCCAACAGTTCACTGTGGCTGCTCCTGACCCCCTGCAGTATTTAAAATTGTTCTTGCTCTGATGAAAATTATTGTTGGCTTTTTTTGCAGAGACATTTTTGAGGAATAATTATGATCCATGCTAACCTTAGTGACAAATACATTGCATTTCCTGTCTCTGCTTCACAATAAAAGCCACCTGGCATTTTGCCAGTTTCTTCCACTGCTGTGTCAATAATAGACAGCAAACAGTGAAGCTTTTTTATTATTTCAAACAGTAACAATAGTTTTACATGT
The DNA here is from genome assembly GCF_056507025.1 of Lutjanus erythropterus. Taxonomy (NCBI): domain Eukaryota; kingdom Metazoa; phylum Chordata; class Actinopteri; order Lutjaniformes; family Lutjanidae; genus Lutjanus; species Lutjanus erythropterus. Next base: position 11,817,480 of record NC_139325.1, read on the forward strand.
GAATACCTTGTGTGCAAATTATGCAACTGGAATGGCGGACTCCGCCACTAACAATGAAAACTACTATAGAAAGAGTAAAAGTAGATAATAAATACATTAAATGACTGTTTCACTGTTGTAACAATACATACCATAGACAGTATCAAGCTTGCTGCAGTCAAGTTAGCGATAATAACTATGCAACATCCATGCAGACTTTCAGAATAAGGGCACAAAAACGACTTGGTTAGGTTAAGGAAAACACCATGGTTTGAGTTTTTTAAAAAGTACCTTAGTGACATAAGTTCTTCAAATACTTAACATAACTTGCGTATGTAACTTAATTTATGTAATGCTAGAGTAGTACTTATAGCATCATGGCTGAAGCATAGAAGCACTGGCCAAGCTACCATATTTGACATGGTGGGAGTCAGAACATTCACCATACCTTAGTTGCTATGTGCAGATATTGTAGAAAGTCAACATTGAAAATACATTTACACTGGATGCACATAAATTAATTTAACATAATCTGGGGGTTTTGCGGAATTATTCAGTATCAGTGTTCCTCTGTGGTGACGGGGTTAAATCAGGATCTCTAACCTTCTGTCAGATTAGCCCTTAAAACATCCGCAGCTATGATCAGCTGCCCCATGTTAATACTGTTATGCTGTTCATAATTTATTTATGATTATAACCCACTGAGCATTGGCTGTGTTTGGTACCTGCACACCTGCACTTTCCCACACTCCACTCCTGCTGCACAGACCTTGTCAAGGTTAAACTCCGGCAGTTGACACATTGTTTTCCATTGCAATTCCCTGCTACTCTTCTATCTTGCTCCAGTCTTTTACAGATTAAGGCACTTGTATTATAAGACACAGAATTAAGCCCGCAGTGTCCTAAATATATAGCCCAATTCACTGCTCTTAATTTTGCAATTCCATCACCCCGCTGCTGCAAAGCCCTGCTTCTCCATCAAAACCATTAAGGGCATTGAAGCCTGGAGTATCATCAACAATGACAGGTAAATATTTAGGCTGTCTCACTGGAGCAAATAAGCCACCCAAGGTCAAATGGCTGCGTTAGTCCATTCCAGCTTAGCTACATTGGTCTTTAGGTCTCAGCAGAAACCATGTACACAAATCCAAAACGGAGCAGAAGAAGATGGCGTTTGCATTAGCTTGCAACGGGAAAATGTCGACTCCACAAAGGTGCATGATGAACGTGAGATAATGTAACATTTAGAATATTTAGATAAAGAAAATATCAAGAGATGTACTTCTTTTCACCATCACTTTATATCATTCCCTGCATCAAAAACAGTCCCTGCATCAGGGGACCAAACAATTGCATCTCAGACAAAAAGGTCAAGTTTGCCTGTTTTCCCCTCAAGAAATCATCACATCTTCAACAACAACCGACTTCCAAATATGTCATTTATCATACAATCTGTCATACTGAAGCTTTGCCGGGGAAAAAAAAATCATAATTGGAGTTTTTATCTTTTCCATTATTTCCCTCCACAACCTCTGTCAACAAAATCAAAATGCCTTTTTGAGTCACGTTAAAGGAAGTGCAGCTCTGGGCCGAGCTGCGGTGGCCTCAGAGATAGACGGCGCCGGATAAGAAGTAAGTGAGTTCTTTGCTTTTGTGTCAACAAGAGACTTTATGGCTTTGAAGTAATAAATCATAAAAAACTACTCTGTTTCTAAACATTTAGTGATAAGAGAGTTAGGAATCAAATCAATTTAAGTTTCTGTACACAACGTCCCAGTGAGGCCCGCAAAACAGTTTGAGTATCAAAACCATCGCAACGTGAAGGTACTGTAAATGGATTATTGTGGGGAGAGATGGGGAATGTCATCCTCTAAACACTGCTACAGTATGATAGACAAAAATCATACAGGGTCAAAATTTGCCCTCAGAATAAATGAAAATGAAAGCACAGTTATCTTAAATCACTTTATGCCATGAGGAAGAATGCCATTTTGTTGTATTCTTGGAAACAACACAAAGCATTTAAGAATTTCAGGACTATTTCAATAGAGATATTTCATCTAAACAAAGTTTTTATTACCACATCTTCATTTATCAAAATTATGAGAGCAATCAACTGTAAAGATCACGAAAGCTCATAAAAACTACAAAAAAAAAATCTTCATCTATGTATAACGACAAGGCACTGAGGCAAAACTGAGTTTGCTATCTGTGACTCAATCATTATTATTGCAAGCAAATAGTGTACTTTGTCAGTATATGGCATTGAGTTTCCCTCCAGACATTCATTCCCAAAGCATAAAAAGGCATTTATATGAGAAACAAAAAAACTCCACAGCGCTCATTGTCTCCAGCTGCCTGACTCATTTTTTACTATTTTCCCTAAAGGAAGTCATAAGACTTCCCAAACTGTCTCTTAAATGGTGCAGTTGGTGTTCATCAGAAAGTTTTCTGCGTCATTTTCATTTATTTATGTGATACAGTAATTAAGTTTATATGAGGAGGAATACTTCTGACACATGCAAACTGCTCTGACAAAACTATAGAAAATAATGTGTTTGACACATGAAGAAAGTGCTCTGAGCCAAGTGACAGTGGAAAATGTCATTTAAAGGCCCTGTATATTTTACCATTATAAATGTAATGCAGTTCTTTTTTGTGGTTTTGTTAGCAGGTCTATGATACACATGCAACCAGAGAAATCAGCTGTGGGCCGGTGTCACTTGTTATACAACTGCCTCTGCTAATGACTAGGGGTAAATCAAAGTTGCACTCAACTTGCAATTGTGCCTGAACAGTTTTTCAGTTTTGAAATGACGGGTTAAACTGTATATTCATCAGCTTGTGACACAGTCGGTGATATCTGACCTCAACCTGCAGCCTGAACCTGGGAGAATCTCAAAATAACTTATGTGGTCATAGTATGTACCTGAGGTTTCGACAATTGTTCTTACTCTCCCAATTAGAGGCTTCATATGAAACTTATTCACACATACTGTACTTAAACTTACTTCCAAATTACAATTAAATGTGCAGATGCACTGTTAATATGAGGACCACTTTGCTACAGGCCTCTGCCTTAAAGCAATATTCCTCTGCACTGTTAAAGTTGTTCCTCTGCACAAACAATTGAAAGTGCTTCACACTGGGTGTTTAATGTGTATATTAAACTGCAGAATTGCATTACGTGATAGTTTGCCTTAAGGATAAAATGACAGGAGAAAGTTACCAAGGAGAGTTTAAAGGGATAGTTTGTATTTTTGAAGTGGAAGTATATGAGGTACCTATCAATAGTCAGTGTATTACCTACAGTTGATGTTGGTCAACATGCTCTCAGCTCAGAGAAGCAGCAGAACTACCAGTGTATGAAGCTACTGCTACGGAGAGGGTCAGCAGAAAATGTTATTTTAGCTACCTAAAAAAGATCCACTTGTGTGGTAGAATATTTTCTAATTTTACCTTGCTGTCAGACAGCTTTTTCCACTGGAAAACAATATGTTATATAAGTCAAATATCGCTGTCTCCAAACAGATCAGATTCCATAGAAGAAATCAGTCATTTTGCCTCACAGAACACGAGAGTTGCTGGTCTGCTACTGCCTTGATAGGTTTGATTGTTTGTCTTACAGTGTCAGTTTGGTGTTCGAAATAGTTAGTTCAGATTCACCAAAGTTACACAAAAACGCAAACAAATGAATAGATTGAGACAGCAGTACACCAGCAACCTCTTTTTTCTGCAAGGTAAAGTTACTGGTTTTACAAAAGGAGTCTGGTTGAGTGAGAGAGAGCGTGATATTTAGCTTATATAACAGTGGTTTCCCATCAGAAAAGGCTGTCTGATCGCAAGGTCAAGTGGTGAAGAAATATAATATATGCTAAATATAGCATATGCTTAGAATGATATGATACTGATATTTAAGGTAGGCCTTTTTGAAGTGGCTAAAATACGTTTAGTTGCTGACCCTGTCCACAGCAGTAGGTTATAATGCTTACTTTCCTGGTTGGTACTAATCTCTGCTTCTCTAACAGACATTATAGCATTTGGAAGGTGGTTAGCCAATACAAACTAATGGGGAGGGCTTTTATGTAACTTAAAAAAAAATCAAATAAAATTACATCACATACTAAGACTTTTTTCCATTGCTAAGCAGTTGGAACTGACTATCTGTGACTAAAACACTAAAGAATACCTTGTAACTGTTTCACTGTAACCTTAAACAGCAACTGCCACATTCACCCTATGAGCACCTCAAAAACAATCCCCCTAAACAGTCTGGTTTCTAGCTTTAGTGGAGGGGTTTTGACGTTCTCATTAGATTCACTGAAATGTCCAAGATCCAAAGAAAACAACAACTGAGTCGTTCTCCATCCTTGATTGGTTTGGCTGATCGCTTTGGACTTTCCTAATGCCCGTTCCACCACATGGCCTCTGAATTTGGAACGAAATTAATATTTCAAAACTTGTGACGGGCCGCTCGACTCGGCCCCGTGCGTGCAGGCGACGGGCCCATTCATCACGGAGTTAAGTGTCAGCATTAAATTATCCCCGCTATTATGACAGCAACATTACTCATCAGGATTAGGGCTAGCCAAACAGAGGCTCCTCAGCTGCAGCCATCTCCTGCTCTCCATCGATCGCTGTTCCCTCCATTACCAACACAGAGGCTATCTGCATGACACCGGCACACCGCGCATGTTGATGATGCTCTTGTCTGCTGCCGGGATGCTCGTATCATGAGGCGGAGAGAGAGAGGGAGAGAGAGAGAGGAGGAGAGGGAAGGAGGGAGCAAAACACGGGAGAAAAGAGGAGATAAAGAGAGACTGTACGGCGAGACTCTCCAGAGAGTGAAGGTATAATGAAGTGCTGGATAGGTTTAATACCAACAACAGAAGGGGCCACTGCCGTAGTCAAGTGCTGTTAATATCTCCTCCATTCCTTAAGCAAATCAAGTTATCTGGCACTGCCTGTGTTTCGATAAGGAGTGGATGAGGTCCGTTGAGAACAGCTTGATTTAGATGTTTAAAGTGAATATCCAGATAGCTCAAACACATACTCTGTATGATCTGAATCTGCTTGTATGTCTGCTTGTTTTTTTACTCGGCGGAGCGTGCACTCAGACTGAAGCAGGGAGATAAAACTGCAGTGGCGTCTGCATAAATCCCTCATTTCTATGCCCTTGCCTCCAATGCCTCAAACGTGCCACAAGACATTACTTAAATAATGCCTGAAGGTGCAAACGCCACTGACGGTGTCCCCCTCCGTTCAATTTGAAACGCATCAAATCCTCTCTAATTCCACATTTCAAGGCTTTTAAATTGCCCTGTGCTCTGAAACGTAACCAAAGGCTTCAACTTTGTTTCAAGACTTTTTCCTTTTTATTTTCTATTAATGTCAACTTTGTGTTACTCTGAGAGGAGGAGATAAGAAGAGGGAATAAGGCCATTTTCTTTTTGTTGTAAATGTCCTCCTCGCGGTCACACTGGAGCGTCCGAGGAGATAGCAGACCGGAGGAGTTTCAACGCGGGCCAATTTTAGGAAGTGAAAGCTGACCTCTTCAGGGAGCTCCACATGGCATGTGTCTCTCAAACGGAGGAATCTCTCTGGACGTTGTTCTTTAGGTGGAACCGCTATGGGGAACACATGGACAGTACAACAAGCTGTCTTATCTGAGAAAGCTCAATTGAGCAGACCACCACCTGATCTGACTTAATGACTTTATACAACTCAGAACAATGTCACAATGTAATAAAGAAAGTTTGTTAGGAATCACAACTTAAAGTGCAGGCTCACTTATTTAAATGTGCAGGTATTAGTAGAGAAATGAGCAGACGACAAAAACCAAAATACAAGTTGAAATATTTTTTGACAAGCCACCAGCACATCCAATGCAATGACTAAATTCAGCTTCAAGTTTCAAAATAATCCCAACTCAAGGTTTACTCACAAGTTTTGGAGGCAATTAACCCACAGTCTGGGTCAACAAATAATAATTATGTAAAGCAGATTAAGTAGCCAACTTAGAACATAAGAGAATGTACCACTTGACGGTGTTTTTTTTGTGTTTTGCTGTTTTTTGATGCTTTATTGCTACCACCAAGAGGTTATGTTTTAGGTTTAGTTTGTTTGTTTGTTTGCTTGTCTGCATGATTAAGGAAAAACTACTGGCCTGATTTTCATGAAACTTTGTGGAGGTCGGTAGCACGGTCCAAAGAGGGACCCAATAAATTTTGGAGCAGGTCAGAGTCACGGGCTGGATAGACAAATTATTTTTCACTTTGTTAGCATAGCAAGAGGTCAACTATAACATTAGTGTCAATGGCAAAAAGAAGTGAATTTGTTTTGCAGGCCATAATTAAAATCACACGCAACAAAACATAACATCCACCTCAAACATCACTATATAAACAAATGCAGCAGGTAAGTAAGAAATAAGTGATGTATAAATCATCCTCACTGCTTTTTCCAAGTGGTTGCTCTTGCAGATTTCAGTATCACAGAAGACGTGACAGTTGGCCTCATCAGAGGTCTGCAATCTCTCAGTTCTCTTCTAGTTTTGTTTTATTTTGGTTGAAGCTTTCGGTGATGGAATAAGAATTCAGATCATAAGTAAAAAGAGCAATACTACAATATAAAAATATTCATGTCACTTATGTACAGGTATGTAGGCTCAGCCAAACTATACTTAAAGTAACTTGAGGGTTTGATGTGTGGTGGTTACTTATTTGCTCATTGATAAGACTGATAACTTTAGCAGCACTTTACTGTTCTCCCCATTTCAGCAGCTTCACAGCACCACATGACTAAATCAACCAACCAGAAGCTAGAAGGACTTAGACTGAGGTAAATGTGAGGGACCTACAGAGCATCAATGTGTAGTAGCAGGCTGCATTTTATTGTAGTAGTTGCCAAGATGGAGATGATTTTACATAACATGATTTGATCTGTAGCAGCGCCTCATATTTGTAAGTGAAAATGCAGTACTAGTTGCACCACACCTATATATGTGAAATAATTGTGAAAAGGTACAATATTTCCCTCTGAATAGTGGAGCAGAAGTATAATGCAGCATGAAATTACTCAAGCAAAAGTACTGTGCCATATCTGAGTATGTGTGTTTTCCACCACTGACAAGTAGCGGGCCCTGTTTGGAAGCAATAAATTCATCTAATAAAAGAGAGGAAACTAAAGGGAAAAAACACTGTCTAATCCATACAGTATAGCAAAGAAAATCTCCTATCTTACAGTATGCCTCATATCTCTCATCCATATTTTGATTTAAAAAACAAAGAAATGACCTTCATACCTAAAAAAATATATAAAAGTGCCCATGATTAGTAACATAAAATAAACTCTGCAAGAATCACCTCTAATCTTCCATACTGCCTCAGACAGATTTGAACATGACACATTTCACATGAGCTTGCAGTGGATTTAGTTTCTTAAAGTCACATAGTTTATGGTGTATTACTCCTCTCAAAACGCTTTTTCACCCAAATTCTGTGAGGGACAATGCATCCAGGTTCACAAACTGTCTCAAACATTCTCACGTTTTGCACTTTTATTGACTGATTTAATATAAACGGGGTTCATTCAATCGCAGCTGCTCTCTAATGATTATCTCCAGCGGCCTGATGTGTGTTCGACTCACTGAGTTTGAAGTGTGTGTGACTGGAGAGTGACACAGAGGAAAGATGTTATGTATCAGTGACATAAGAAAAGCATCAGTGGGACGATGTAACTCAAGCCTGCATGGGTCAATGTATAGATCTAGTGGTCTACAGCTCATAGCAGATCAGATAAGTCTTAATCAGCTGAATGCTTTATCTAAGCTCTTTTGAAAAGATGAAAACAGAAGAGTGCCCTATAAACTGTCTTCTAGTACAATTAGTTTACAAAAAAAGTGGAAAAATGACTGTAGATGTTTAAATATGTCATTACATCAGTGAATTATTAATATGCAATTATAGGTGACTAAATATTTAGGCATTGATTTTCTGCTCTTTTACTGGGCCTATTTTAAGTCAAACGTCAATCCAAAAAAGCAGTCTGAAATAGTTGCACTTTTCAGAGTGACGAATGTGATCAAAGAAGTCACAGAACACAGAGAGCCCTCAGTCTTTGTTTCCCTACCTTTAGCTCGTCTTATCGCTCTATTACAAATCTCCCCGCTTGGACCGACGTCATTTTTCTCCCATGTAGCTATCAAATGCCCCTGCCCCCCTGTGTATCGACCACCCTCCTCCCGGAGATCAATGCCGGGGCCTACGGAGGCTGGAACAAAAACTGTAATTACTCACAAAGCTACAAATTCCTTGGCGATAACAGCTTATTTCATTCATTATTGCGAGTGAGAAAAATAGACACACGCACACACACATGTATGCGCACACACACTTCAGAAACTAGCAAGTGATAATCAGCTTATTTTTCTTGTTTATTTATCCAAACCTCAAGTCAGTCTTATAGGGGTAGGGTTAGGGTTAGGGGCAGACATGGGCAGGATTTTAATTAAATATCTTCAAAATACATATTTAATTACTCTTGACTATTTTGTAATTTATTTTGCTGGGCCAAATATTAAGATGTAATTTGTAACACACTCAGTAAAGCACAAATCTCCAGCAGGCATCCCAAAACAAACATATAGATGTAGCTCCTTTATAATCACCAACATTTTGATTAGTAATTTAATCGCACATTTTTTTCTCAGTAACTGTAACAGATTAAAATTACATTTATTTTGTTACACATGACTAATACATGTATACATACTAGTATAAGTTGCTGCTCTTGTGCATAATATTCTCTTAGATATTTTTGTAAAATTCTGTCACAATTAGTGCAAGAATTCTTGAGTTACGAATGAAAATGTGTTCAGTGAGGTCACAGTGACCTTTGACCTTTGACCACCAAAACCAAATCGCTTTATCCTTGAATCTGAGTGGTCATTTGTGCCAGGTTTGAAGAAATTCCCTCAAGGTATTCTTGAGATATCGTTCATAAGAATGTCCTCTGGCCACAGCTGTTGCCTGGATGGAGCCATTAAAAAAAGTTTTTCAAGGGTTTTCAAAAGCATACACTCATGAATGTGCAAAAAATTAGGCTGATGGGTTGAGTGGTATGCAAGATTGCCTGTTGACAAGTCCACTGGTCACACACACACATAACAAAACAGAGGACATGTTTATCTCAAAGTTTAAACTGTAAGGAAAAAAATAGCCTAATCACAGTCTAAATGGCTAAATGTAAATCAATTACACAACAGGCCCTGCCGACCTTGTGTACTGTATCTCATTTTATGTTCCTCGTGACCAGTCAGTTAAAGCTGCTTTGGTGTTTGGTGCTAATTTCCTCTCAGATAAAGGTTTTGCAATTAAAATATGCTCAAATATTGCAAGACAAACTTATAGACTGACTCTAAAATGCAACAGAAGAAAAGAGCAATTAGCACACACATGAGCTCTGAACTGGTAAATAGTTTAGCTAGCTAGAAATCACGGACAACAAATGACTGCTGGAAAGTGCCAGCAGCAGGCGCGCTGGACCTTAAGTGCATGATTGGGCCTTAAGTTACGTGACATACAATAAGTCACATCATGTTAAACACAAAGTTAAGGTTGTGAAATGATCACAGTTTGCTTAGGTTTCAGCAGTAAAAGATAACAATGTTGGTTGGAATAAATCCATTATGTTTCGTAAGTGACATCAATTACAAAATATAACTTAAGTAACTTAAAACTTTTACAAAGTCAACGTTGACTTTTGGTTTCACACTGGACACGAATCCCCGTCTTCTGAGTGAAAGTCCTTTGTTTGACCCATCCCTCCCTACGCAGACATTCTCGCTCTTTATGCTGCACTTGTCATTACTTACCCTTCCTGCAGTAAGTCCCCCTCCCTTTTTGTTATGTGCTCCAATAACAGTTACGCAAACTTGGTACCAGCAGAGCCTTGATATGCTATGTGCTAAGCTAAGGGGGAGGTTGAGGTCAAACCCATGTTGAAGCTACCTAAAATGTGATAAAATCAGTTTGTATGGGTCTATTTTTATTTCATTACTTTTACTTTGATTAAATACATTTTCCATACCAGTATTAGTGTTTAATATAAATATATCTGATGACCAAGTATTTGTAAATCGTAACAAGATACTTTTTTATGTATTTGTGTGCTTCTCTGGGGTTAAGGGTAGAAAGGAAACTTCTGTTCATGTTAAAATCATGCAACAGCAAAATACATATGTAGTACGTGCTGTGTCATCATCTAAAAGTCTTACTTTATCTGTACATTTAATAATGCATTGGTAAATTTGTGCTCTTATCTTATCTTACCCTTATCTTCTTCATCCTTATGATGAAAAAAAAAATCAATTTTGAGCCCTGACTGGAAAAGATGAATTATTTTCCACCATGAGAAATAAGGTGAGCAATAAAACCTCTCATGATACAAAAGGGTGAGAAAGGATAACAAACAAGTGGGCGAGATTTGCTGCCTTTCAGCAACCCTCTTAAGTGGTAATGGGATAACCCTGGACACGTCAAGAGCCTATCAAACTGCCCCTCACATTCGACCCCTGGGTGAGACAGGAAGGGCCCGCTTTGTTTGTAGCAATTGGGTCCTGTGTGCAGGGCCGTAATGAAGTGACCTGAAATAATGGAAAGCCCTGGGCCCCGCGCGGATGATTTTTGCTGGGATAAGAGCAGGGATCCTGATTCGGAGTCACAGTTCATTTCATTTTTCGCCTCTGATGAGATCTCCTCCGTTATCTGATAAAATTGAACAGCCATTACCGGCAGGGGCTCAGGCCGGCCAAGCGGTAAAGCGCTGCCGACTGCTCCTAACAGAAATCCTATACACTCCACTTTGTCAGCAGTTTTGAATTCATCGTTTGCTGGGGGTTCAGCCAGATGATAGGAATAATCTCGGCCCAACCAAGATTGACACTTCATTTCAGAAATCAATATTTACAATTTACTTCTTTCAAAGTTCATTCTGGGAGAAGATTCCATATTATCCTTTCTAAATAAGCTGATCATATCTCTCTCTAGTCCTGGAATGGCTTCTCCCAAAATGTGAATTTTTTGGTTTAGAAAAAAAAAAAAAAAAATCAATGTCGCCATTGTGAGCTTTAATCTGCCCTTTGATGACAGTAAATCTTTTTCTTTTTATAGGCAAACGGCTGTGGGCAGCTGACACCATTTCCTCCCAGAACAAAGCCCCTCGCCCCGTGTGGACGCTGGTAGATACATGGAGCCCTAATGTGGCTGGACACGCCACCGACGGGTCATTAATCAGACACTGTGACAGCCACTTCTTCCCAATCCAGCCCCGACTTCAGCCCCTAGACAAGCCCACTCAACTCCTCACCCACAGGAGGCCACGCAGGGAGCAAAGAGACAGAGGCAGAAGAGGATTGAATGGGCATTGGGAAGACAGGATAGAAAGGGATGAGGAGGGATGCTACAAAGCCGAGGTATAAAGGGACTCAGGCATGATGGGTAGGACTTACAGATAAAAGATGTAAGAGTCAGACAAGAGTTGAGATAAACTGTAGTGTGCAAGAGAGATTATTTTCTAAAGATCATCATGGATGGATCTTAAACTGATGCATAAGACACGTGTAGGATAGTTTGGATTTTTTGAAGTGGGGTTGATTATCAATAATCTGTGTATTACCTACAGTAGTTGACAGTCGGGGACTCGGCACACCAACAGCTTGAAGAGGCAACAGGAGTCCCATTGTAGGAAGCTAATCAATGTACCACTATGGACGGGGTCAGCAGCAAAACACACTGTGTTTTAGCCATCTAAAACCAGGCTGTCTGATGACAAGGTAAAGCAGTGAAAATATTCTAAATAAAAACAATATTGATTGGTTTTTTTTAGGTGGTTAAAGTATGTTTTGTTGCACTTTATTTCTTAGCTTGGAGCCCTAATGTGGCCATGCCACATTTCGTGTGGAATTGTGGCCAACACACAGACCCAGTCTGCACCTCTTAAAATTCGACAAATTGCCGTGTGGCTCCTGCTGATGATTGGCTCATTGATCACTGATACCTTCTAGCAAATCACCTCTTCTATGGCCTTCATCTAAAACACACCAACTCAGACAACCAACATATTTATAAAGACAAGAGGAACAAGGGAGCAAGCGAGTAATACGGTGACTAAAAGTTTTAACAAAAAAAAAAAAAAAGTCACATGTGGCTTTTCTTTTTTTCTATATGCTTGCTATAGGTTTGTCCAGAGCACCCACCACAGTGCTGCAGAGCAGTAACTCCTGCATGGAAAAGAGTGCATCTCGTGCAAGTATGAAGGCCTACATAATAATTGTTGCAGACAGTGCTTACCCACAAAGACTGTGCACAGGTTTCTTTAGAGAGCATGCTGAGAGTCTACAAAACTTTAGCTAGCAGCATTATGAGACTGAATAGCAGAGCTTTTCTAAGTGCTGTTGGCATATAAACATGCACATAACGCTAACATGGTGATGTTTAGCAGGTATTTACAGGTGTTTGCAATCTTACTTTAGCATGTTATGTTAATATGCTAACATTTGTTGTTGCTGGCACTACATACAGCTAAGTACAGCTAAGACTGATGTGAATATTTTTAGTTTTGAAGGTATTTGGTCATAAACCAAGGTAATGGGCAAACTAATACTTTAACCTGATAATGGTGCGAGAGGGAAGATCAGATGATCATTAAGGTTTTTATTCATCCTACTGAGGACGTGAATAAATGTCCTGGCAGTCCATCGAATTGTTGAATTGTTCATGGGGGTTTAGTGGCAGAATATGGTAGAAATGTAATATCATATTCATAAGTATGTTTTCAATTGTGTAAATCACCTGAAAATAGGAATTGTGTTTTTGAAAGTCCCCCATGGAACAAGCCATTGTCCATAGAGGCCACCATGTTGCACCTCCATGTTTCTACAGTAGCCCAGAAGAGACAAACCAAATACTGATTCTACGAAGTCTTTGTGTTTTGTGTAATTTTCACAGCTGCAGTAGCTTCTTCTCTACACACTTGGAAGGGGAGGGTGAGACGTAGTGTTTGCCATATGCAAACTCACCAGTAGATGACACTAAATCCTCCAAACTGGTTCTTTAAAACCACACATGTGAATCACATGGTGGCACCAGTGTCAGAGTTATAAGAATTCATTGTGTGGGGGACCTTGAATGTCTGCATCAAATTTCATGGCAATCCATCTGTTAGATGTCAAGACATTTCTCTAAAAGACAATGTCACCCTTTTTCTGGCACAGTCACAGGCACTGTGACACATGGCAGTCCAGAGAATTTCAGCCTTGACTAAAGTGGTGAACCAGCCAATCAGCCGACTGACACGTTGCCATGTGAACTGATTAAGACCTGTGATTAGAAGCAAAGTTTCTGATTTGACTCATAAGGACATAGTTCATAATGCAGAACTTCTAAAAGACAATTTCAAAATCGACACAGCAGCTCAATGGTCTGTTCCACGATGGGACAGGGGCGGTTACAGAGACAGGTCACCAAGGAGAAGAAGAGTCACTGGATCAGTGAACCATTGTACTGTACTCTGACGATAAAGCTGTAGCTATTTCCATCCTCACTAAAACCTGTCTTTGAAATCTCTCTGTATTCTGAATGTGGTCTCTCTGCAGTTACAGTTCGTATAAATATCAGAAACAAGTCACCTGCCAACCTACCGAGTGAAAATGCTGCATTTCGGAGCCAGTTTCAAGACGACAACCGATGATCAAAACCTTTTATTTGGAATTTCATTCTGAGCGCTCCCGCTCCGTGCGTTTGTTTGTTTCCTGGCCTGTGTGTCTTTGAGCCATAGAAAAGCGATAAGAACACACATTAACACAGATCATCACAAGTAAACCCTCAGAGGTACAACTTGATGCAGTTAAAGGAGAAATAACCAATCACAACTTTGGCTTCACTGAAAACCTTAACATGATTTGCAGCTAAGTTAGAGCCCAGTGAGCATGTGTGTTATCCAATTTTCATTGTTCTTTGGGATTGAAGTGATGTTCCAAATCATCTTATAGGCACAGCTAATGTGGTTTCAATTGATCACAGGTTTGAAGGAGAACCATTTTCTCATTGTCTGTCAGGTGCCTGAGGACAGCACGCAGCAAATGTATATATCTCCCCCGAAAACTGAATATATGAGCATGAATATATACATCATGGGGTTTATCTAACTGTGCCCAGGTGATAACCACGTTTCTCCCATTTACAGCAAGCCCCCTCTTCCTGCACCATGTATACTCCATTAAAACCCCACTTCACCATAAACCCCAGTGGATAACATAAAATACTGCACTTCTCCGTATTGACTGAGTAAAATGAAATAATCTATGATGCATGAACAAGCTCTAAATGAAATAATAATGTCCTTAGCGGTGAAAAACGGATTGATGGTACAGTAATTGAGCAGATTTATTTCCACCCATTGGAGAATGGGAGCAGAGGGAGGCGGCGGTGGTCCGCTGAAAACTGCCCTGCTATTTTATTTAATCTCATATTGGAGGAATTATTGGCTGGTAATCTATTGTTAAACATCATTTAGGGTGATGGATTGAGAGCGTCAAGCTTTTCCCCACGTAATCAATTCATATCTCATTAGCACGTATTATTTATGATTCTCATAATGTCCCTGCGGGGACAGGGTGAGAGGGGAGAGCCGGCCCCACCGGAGGCCTCAGCTGTGGCTAAAATGAAGTGTGACATACTGTAGCTTATGACCTAATAACTGCATATATAAAAATGCTTTTGTTTGCACTATTGATTTGTTCCTGGCCATTCTGGAGAAAGAATAGGAAAGATTAAGGGTCATAGTGCCCCGCTCCCCCTTTAGCACTACCAAGAAAAAGAACATTGAGGGAAAAGAAAAATAGAACACCTCTGTAGGGTGTGCAGTTTGTGTTTCACATATTACAGAAACACAATCATAAAAAGTGTGATTGATTTAGGTCGCACACACAGGGAGTAAACTCATTAGTATAATTGTGAATATAAATCAATGAATGGGATAATTTTTACCAAAGCAAAGTTTGGTTGTTGTTTTTTTTTCTCACTAAAAGCAAAGGAGACTGTACAACTTTGCAGTGAAAAACACACACCGTGATTAATATCACATGATATTCTGTATATTTCTTCATGTCAACAAATCCAATAGAAATACCAACAATTAATCAATCCTTATGCCTTATTTTTCATAAAACTCTACTTTGTCCAAAATTATGAAAAACACATCACACTGCATGTTTCTGCGTTACAGTGAACACACACACTGTAGTTTATTATAATTTTATCCCAAATGCGCCGCCCTGAAGTGGCGCTGCAGTATAGATGCACCCAAATTTGAATGCATTATTCAGAAAAAGCATAAATAAAGAGATGGAAACAGATATTACTTCTATACAAAGTTTCTCATAATTATTCAGGAAAAATTATTTCCAAAATGTAACACAGTAACTTTCAGAGTACTCTTTACTTTTTGACCTAAGTTCTTAATTTTATAGTATGAGTATAATATTCTAGTACCACGAATGGCATTAAGATTAACACATCAAGAAACATGAATGCAGTTATTGTGCAGTTTATGCACAAGGTTATTCTTTCAACATTTTTATATCTTTACTCTAAAGAGTTCCTATTTCCAATGCCAAACATTGTAAAACATTTTTCACTTTCTTATTACTCAGCGTCCCACAGTCTAATCAAAAGTGATGGTGGGGCTGAGTTCATAAAAATAAAAATAAAAACAGGAAAGAGATACATGAAAAGTACCAAATATATTTCAGAACTGATTAAATGTCAATAAAAAATTAACTTGATGTGTTGAAGATAATAACAGGTAAACTTCCGCTATAAACCACACCCACTTTTGGTCTCCTATTAGAACACAGATACAGAGACAGATAATTTTATTGGTTGAACAGATACAGATAATGATGGCTCTGTGCACCTCTAACACCGGTATTGACAATAACTGGGACATTTAAAAAAAAAAAAAATCAAAGATTATTGTTAGTAATATGCATATGATAATAATGTTAGGCTTTGTGGATCTTGGTTTGTCAGTTCACCTGGCTGCCTTTTCATTGTAGATGTAATTGCACTTTTTGTATGATTTTGTACAGTTAGTATTTTGAGTATAATTCATTTGTCAAAAAAGGGACAAAACATATGAAAACATAAATTTGACTGATAGCATTATTTATTTTAAAATTTGAATATTTTGTGATAACATTGTTATTGTGAATTCTTTTGGGACAGTAATGTTGTGGTGAAAATCTGATATCATGACAGCCCTACCATCATGGTATTGTTATACTACCAAGAACACAAAATGTGTATTAATCCAAACCTGAAAATCGTCCCCAACAAATGCACTGATTACTCTTCATTGAATAACATTTGCTAAAATCTACAAAGCCCATCTGCTTTAGGAAATTTTCTTACCCTTTTTATGAAATGACTAGAAATTTGTAACCCATTTTTAAGATGTGAATCTTCAGTTGGAACAAGTGGTCTTGGGACTGAGTGTCAGAGAGCATTGAGAGACACTCAGGGTCAGGATGGCAGTTGGAGGCAGTGTGGTAAATAAACAACAGAGCATTTTCATACATTTTAGAGGTCATCATAGGATGAACAGATTGCATTTGCAAACTAAATTATCTCTATGGAGAAGTTTTCCTCAAAATTGCAACCTGAACATATAAAAAGCTGAGAAAAGTGGTCTACCTGCTCTATGGGATGTAACATACTGTTGGCATAATGTATAAAATGTCACTGATAATCAGTGTTTGCATGTTTGCGAAATTAAGGAAAGAAGTTTTGAAAAGGCCTCAAGCAAATGTGTTGTCTACAAAATGATTTGGCAGGCTATCATCATATAAACTCATCACCGATAAAGTGATTTAAAACATGAAACATGAACAGGAAAAACATGAAATATACTGCAAGAAAGAAATTACATTCCCCTTGAATCATCAGATGTAGATTATCATTTGTAATATCTGTGTTTCCCAAAATAGAGAGTCGGTGTGATGCTCTGACGATGAAAAAGGCAGAATGATTTTTCCCTAACAGGCTGGAGAGGTCTTAAGTCAGAGATGTGTGATCAATAACCTGGACAGGGGCATGCTGAGCTGCAGGAGCTTTCCTTCTGTTCACTGAGCCAGCACAGAAAAGGAAAAGTGTCATATTGTGATCTTTATCCAGTAATCGTCCTGACACACAGTCAAGTGATATATATGTCCTCTGGTTTGCTCCGGGGCTCCATGACTGTCCGCAGTGAGCAGCGCAGCTATAACATCTCTGCTCAGCCCCGGTAGCACCTGGTGAGAGAAAAAGCTCAGAACCAGAAGAGGATGAAAAAAAAAAGCAATTATAGACAAGTTATGTTCAATTGGACGATGTTGCAACAAAACAGCCTAAGAATGGACGGATACTGGTAATAAGTTTCTGGATCAGTCGATGTTTATTTTCAGCAGGCACGCAAAAACAAGCTGTTCAGGTAAGGAGATGCACCACCTGTTCCAAAGAAACAGTTTGGAGAAGAATCTCAGCCAGCGTTTGGTCAACTGACTGCTGTCAAATCTACTGTAGATTTACAGACACAGTGACACTGTTTTAATCTGATGAATACATGCGGTTTGTCCAGATGTTAATTATTGCATGTTGTTAAAGGACCAGTGTGTAGAATTTAGTGGCATCATTTAGTGAGCTTTTAGTTTGCAAACATCTTGTCTGGATACAATAAAAAGGTAACTGTATTCCATTACAGTTAAAAAAAAAAAAAACTCAGATTACATTTACATTTAGTAAAAATGAGCATCATTTGCAGGATTACAATTTTACAAAATAATAATATTAAAATAAAGAACAATATTACCACATTACAACACTGGTCTCATGTGAAACCACAGCTAATCTTACATTTGCCTCATTTCATTGTCATGGAAAAATGCTTTCACTGGGTGAAAACTGAGCCATTTTTTGCCTTTGAGTCAATAAATCAATAAATTTCACACAACAAAGGAAGGAATAGTTGGACAGACTAATAAACCAACAAACATCAAACATAAGACATTGTATTAGGCTAAACAATTTCACCATATTTTATACTGAGGGAATTAAAAAGTAACGGAAAGTAATTAAGTTGCATTACATTAATATTATTATAACCAGATTAGGTTACTGACTACTTTTTTTCAAACAGGTAATTAGTAATTGTTTCAGAATACATTTTTAGAGTAGCCCTCCCAACCCTGTTTGTTTCTCCCTCCAGTTCCAAGTGAGCGTCTGGTTTGTCCATTCTGGGCTACTCTAGAAACATGGTGATCCAACATGGTGGACTTCATGGACGAGGGCCCGTGCCTTCTGTAGATATAAACAGCTCATTTTAAGGTAACAACAATACAATCATTGTTATTTTCAGGTGACCGTACATCAATGAAAACATACTAATGAATATTATATTTCTTTCATATTCTGTCAATAAATCCCTGTAAATCTAATCTTTACTGTAAAGACTGGTCAAAGGAATTCACCTACATTTTTATTCTATCTACAGAAAACCTGAAATAGAAGAATATGTCTATCTGTCAAATTAATCTTAAACTTATTGTTTAATGTGTGTTTTGTCTCTTTTTTGGCAATTACACTTAAAATACAAGTTTAGGGAGGGCAAGAAAGAGTCAGTAACTATAACAATACAAATGTGTACACAAAAAGTACAATTATGCTTCATGTATAGTGGGGCAGGGATATGTGTATTATTAGTATAATGTCAATATTTTATTTTTAAATCTTTTGTCCATACCACCACATCAACACATCTTTTGAGACAGTAGTGGTTGTATTGAATTGCGTTCAGTTTTTAAGTTGTTTTTATGCACAGGTGCTGTGAATGTGACACCAAATGACCCTCAGTGAAAATCACCCAACATGCAACAATCTGCATTGGCTGCCAGCTCATCAGTGTATGTCACGTTATAACAAACACACTGCAGCAAAAAAGCTGTGAGAAGACAGTGTTCTGCTCACCATTATAGAAAGATTCTTGTCTTTATTCCTACACTATAGCTTTACACCTGTAGGTGTTGCATAGCTTTATAAGAAACTGACTTCTCTGTCAGATAATCCCATTTGATATTCATCGTTCCCTACTTGACCATTAGCATAGCTTTTAGGTGGAAGTAGGAAACAAAACAAGATGTGAAAGCAAGGGATTAAGAGATTATCAGTTTATTATTCATCAGTTAATATGCAACTTCCTGCAAAAATCAAGTAGCTTGGTTGCTACGATTCCCAGCACTTGGGTTCATGTTGTGGATACAACATGAGGAAGGAAGAAAGTCTGAAAGCCTTGAATATAGTGGAAATGGATGCTGGATGTTGTTGAATTTTATAACTTTGCCAGGAATTTTTGTCTTTGCCAGTTGTGAAAAAGATTAAAAACCAAACCAGTGAGTTTTTTTTTTTTTTTTTTTTTTTTTTTAAAACCTCTTGATCCAGTCACAGTCATAAGGGTTAGTACTCAAGTCAAGGTGGCCATAGCAATGCCTTTTCAAAATAATGTGAAGGGACATGTGTAACTGACAGCTGAGTGTTCTGAAAATAAACAAATGCCTGCCAAAAAAAGCTGTTTTTCAAAAGACTTTCTGAGACGAATGCAACAAATACAATTTGGTAATTAACACATCCAAATTAAAACCTGAATACACAGGCTCAACTTAAGTCTCCACTTTAGAGAAGCTTAATGAATCTGTTAACACCAATAATTTTTTTCATCCGCACACACGCACCCCTCCAAGGTGATCAGAGAGGTTAGTTAAGTCTACGTATGATGCTGCCAGAATTCAACAAAGTGAATTTCTGAACAATAGAACAAGCATAAAAGGAGCTTTCCATCTAAAAGAGTTGGAGTATGCATGGTAACAGAGCAGTGTTACTTTAATGCAGCGCCTGTAAGAACAGGTTCTCACCATCCTTGTTTCATCTGGTTGAACTGAATCCTGGGGCTTTTACCCCCCGCTGTGCAGTTTGTTTGGGTTTGTGTGAACGCAGGACTCAAACTCTGGTCCAGACCAGAAGACCTCTCTCTGATCCGCCTCGAAGGGGTGGTCTCAGACCGCTGTCAAGTGGAATCTGGAGCGGTTCTTTCCACATGTGAACAACACGTTTGCGCCTAAAATGTGGACTGGCAGTCGACAAACCTGAAGTCAAAACAGTGATTAATGCCTGTATCATGAATTTCTGATTCATGAAGTCTGCTGATACGTGCTGTAGATGAACACCAACATGAACGCAACCTGATGATGCTCCATGATGAACAATACCCAGATAGGAAATTGTTGTCCTTCTACTCGTGACTGAATGACCAATTATCAAACAACATTTCCGCCAAATGACTTGTGTTTACACTTCCTGGACGGTTTGAGTTTTACCTCCGTGAACGCGAACTGGACCAGTAGGAAAATTGAAATGATGTGTCGTCCTTGGATTGTTTCGATTCAGAAACTGAACCTTTAGGTGTGAACGCGCCTCAAATCATCACTAAGGGTACGAGGATTTACAGCTGTTACCAAAATCAGTGCTCGCCCATTCAAGAATGACTGTAATAATTTCTTTTCAGGGAAGATCTTGTTCAATTTGCTTTTTGACACATAACCCTGTAGTTCATCTTACAGTGACTTCTTAAATCTATATACCCAGGCTATTATTCCACCTGCACGTATTCTAGTTCTTATGGGACAAATTACATTTCATACACACTGTTCACACAGATCTAAATAACTTGGTAAAAGTAGTTCAGACTACAAACATGTTAATTCATGCATTACATGAGGCTGCCATCTCCATATGTATGTACCCAGTGCAAACAGTACGCGAGTGACTGGAAGTATCAGAGTGGGACTGTAGGTGTCACTGACACCTTTTCTTATACAAACCTGACATCTACTGGGCAACTACAGTACACCTGAATTAACAATCAGAGAGCATGAAAAATACATTCAACAATAAAACATATGTTATACAGCAAATACATTGCAGGCAAAACCCTTTGATATACAGTATGAGGTAGTCCGTTCATGCTGTATATATATTAAGAATGTGTGACCACTTTTAATGGTAATATGTAATATGTTTATCTGTTTGTGAAGACCTTCAAGAAGTCTTTTATTGCCTATTTATTGCCTATGCTTTGTCCAAGCCTTTAGATTTACAAATATTTTACAGTTTTATACATATGTTTTAGAGAAAACTGTCATATTGTCTATATTGTCTATAGTCTTTGTTGCTTTTTCCAATGCTCCAGCATTCGAGAGGCATCTGCTAAGTTATTCATAAAGCCCCATTACTCCTTATGCATTTTTAATTGGCCAGACATAGCCTTTATGTCATGATATGGAGTCTTGTAATGAATATTTACTGTCCAATTATTAATGGCCAGGACGATTAATAATAACCTGAAAGGATGGCACATTAAATTCCACCACAGCCACACTGTTCACTCTCAGAATAAAGGCTGCATTATAAATCAGTTGGTAGATTTAATAATCATAAATGTTCAGTATCATTTTCATCATTCAGCTAATTCTTTATTCTTTGACCTTCATTGAAGTCATGAAATATTTTTATTATGGTTCACAGTGCTGTAGAGAAACCAGTCTGGTCTGCATCTGCTCTAAAAAAGATCAAGTGACTGTGCAGAAGGTCTCACTCCATTTGTCCCTCATTGGTTGCTGAGTAGAATATCATTGATTTTTTTTTTTTCCTGACCATATGTCCTTACCTTGAAAGTCAGAGATGTTCATCACCCTTTTTTTCCAATATTTGCTCACCATCGTGCCATCCCATCATTCACACAGACTTGCAGTGTATTTAAAAACGCACCTTCAGCAAGTCGACAATAGCCTCAGTGACTCCAAGCTTTTACTTTGGAGAAAGACGGGAGGGGGAGGAGGAGGAATGAGGAAAGAGGAGAAACTGCCATGCATTTGCAAAGTTAAATCATAAGTATCAAATATGCATACTGGTTTAATCCTTAACTCACTTTATTCTGCAGTTTTCAGCAAAGATTGGTGAATTTAACATTTTACAAGAATAAAAACAGAAGTAAACAGACTGGTACTCAATCTTGCTGCTGGAGGGAATGAGGATGGTATCGTGATCATGCACATGTCTTTCAGTCTTGAATCTATTCAGGCTGTCTGGAGGGAAGTGGCGAGAATAATCTTGAAAGTTTTTTGTTTTCGTATCTGTTTCGACATGTACTTTCTAAACATCTTGCTGGCAACAAGCACACGGGCCATTACAAAACACTGCTCCAGAAAAGTTTAATTTTTTCAAATTAATTTAAAGCTACTACAAAGAACTTAATATTTTGTTGATTTTGGCGGCCGATAAAAGCAGCATTGTTTCCTCCGCCATAACCACAAAATATAACATCAAATTAAAATTATCTCACTTTCATCTTTTTGAATGGTTAATGTATTACTCACGGTAATTTGCGTAAAATATAGAGACAGACTTGTCATATCTGATTTTGCAAAGGCTCCAACACAGAGGCAGTGATTAAGAATAACGATGTAGAAACAGCCATCAACAACATCTTCTTGTGGATGGTCTGGTTTGCATATTTAGCTCATATAAAGGCATCAGTATAAAATCAAGACTGTTCCATAACCAGTTAAAAACGTCTTGTGGTAGCTTTAATTTAACTTAATTTAACACTTCAGAACATGAGTTCTTCTAACTTGAAGACTTTTCGCTTGCAATGATGAGTTGAATGAATGTACTGTACAAAATTAAACTTAGTTTCTAAAGAAGCTGGAGTTTGAAGGAAATGTATTTGATGAAAACTTGCTCTGTGTTTTTAATCCCCTTTAAGAAATCGTTGCTTGTTTTCTCAATAACGAAAATACTGCGAACCATGATGAAGGTTAGTATTGAATTAGTCAATTAATAATTAATAAATGAGAATAAATGAAAAGTTGTTGCATCAACTTAATATATTACTCGTACTCGTAAGTTTTGTCAAGTACATCCGAATTAATACCAAATTTATTTAACTAGACAAAATTTATTTTGAATTATTACAAATTTACTTCAACTTCTCTTTTCAAATGCAGTCAGCTTAGACATTTTCAGGCAGTCCGGACACAAACTTTTTAAGTAAGTAAAGTAAAATAAATATTTTATTTTTATAGTGTACAGGTCTCTTTGTAAATAGTTATTATAATATGATAATTTACATCTTCTGGAGCAGATGATTTACTCTATATGACTCCAAAAAGAACTGGGAAAATTGGCGGGGAAAATAATTTAGCCAATGAGACAGATTGTTTAGGATTATTGTCTGTGTCATGTGTGATATTCTGCTTAAAATTTGCCTTCATTTATAGATCAAGATATCATATTTGCTTGCTTTTTCATTTTCTGTGATTCATTTACCTGTTTTTTTGTTTTGTTTTGTTTTTTGTTTTTTCTTAGTGTAGCTAAAATGTGAAAAATGTTCACAAATAAAAGGTTTAAAAAAAACTAAAAAAAATGTGTGCCTGATAGTACCTGGACTGTGGTAGCACACACACAACAGAAACAAAGAGCTCCGTCTTACAGGAGCTGTCCTTTCTACTGTCCACGTCTAGCATTTCTTTAATCACATTTACAGCTGTAATACCTGACTGGTGTGAGGACATCAGACAAGTGATACGATGGTGAGACTGGACAGGAAAGGAGATGTCTGCAGCCGTGTAAGTGAGGACAGGAAAACACTCACACACACACATTCACATCCCAGGTATGGCATCTATATGCCATATTAAAAATGTTTGGAAAATGTCTGATAAAGTTCTTGGCAGTATTTGCATCAGTTTTCTCTCAAGCAGCATAAAAAATGGTGCAGAAAAAAAGAAAATCTTGTGTTGAAGATGCATCAGGATGTATATATGAAATTCTGATCTCCTTAATTGAAGGCAGGTATTGATATCAATCCCTTTATTTCATGGACGCCATTTTTGACGGAGCTTTGGCGATTGAATTTCTAGATGGATGTCCTCTATTCTACAAGACACCTGTCTCTTATCTCCCTCTTATCTGTGAGGATCGAAGCATGCAGACTCTTGAATTACCTATCCATACAATGTCATCTGTTTGTCCCCCAAGTTGGTGTAACCCGACCTTGAAATCAGAGCCTCCTAAAATAAATAAATGAAACCCTAATCAAAAATGCTACTCTCCTTTGGATGGGTGTCAAAGAGGAAGGATGATCCGTCCTGATTTGATTTTGTTTCCAAACCACATGATGCATTCGGACAATTAAAATTTCAGCAAGTCATTCGCTGATAGCCCTGTGAGTGAGTGCCGCTGGGCCGGGTCTTGGGTTTTGGATTTCTTGCGGTTCTGCCGACACTCTGAGGGCAGGTTATTTATTTTGGCTCGCTGCCATGTCTGAGAAAACCATGTTTCTCTGAGTGTGTGTCTGGAGTCGCAGAGCAAGGTCAAAAGTGTTCAAAGAGCAGTGAAGAGACCCAGCTCACTTTAACAGAGGAGAAGCTGCTGCATGTTCAGGGCTCCGTTCACCACAATTACAAATTACCTGAACGTGTCTGATGCTTTCCTCCACAGTGTACACTTCTCATCTCATTACTCATTAACATTTAGGGTAAAGTGCAAATAAGTAAGTCTTTTGCACTGTTGTTGATCAAAATAGAAATGTTTTTTTGTCAAATGGAAGTACATTCTTGCTAAAATACATTTATATTAATACAGATCCTAATATCAAAATGTGCAATAAGTTTTATACATTAGTTTAAGTTGTTGTAACACTTTAAGACACCAGCACCAAAGTAATAGGAAGTGGATTTTGGTAGAAATTAGCATTGCACTTAAGAACTTCTATATAAATCTGTTTTAGGTTATCATGTGCCCCAAACAAAATAGTTCAGTAAGCCAGTGGTTCTCAAACTTGGGTCTGGGGACCCCAACGTGGCACTCTGCCAGGGGGTCTGTGAAAAGTTTTCAGACTTATTAATTTAAATTTTATTCTAATAATAGTATTTGAATGTTTTTATGTATACACACACACACACACACACACACATATATATATATATATATATATATATATATATATATATATATATATATATATATATACATATATATATATATATTCATAATCTAATCTAAAATTAAATCTTCAATCTAAAACTTAAATGTAAAATGGTTCAGAGATTCTGATTCATTCTGATCTAACAATCTATAAATTTTAATAAATATGCTGTGAAATCTTCCTCCCGCCACTCTAGCACACATCATCCATTACACGAAGACGGCTCCGGTATGTTTTCTATCTTGTAAGGGGTTCTTGGCGGAGAAAAAAAAAATGAGAACCTCCGATTTAAGCAGTGGTTTAATGTATCAACTTAAGTACAAACTTAACTCAAGTATTTCTGCTTCATGATGTTTTGTAATTCTGCTTAACTGCATTTCAGAAGAAAATACTGTACTCTGTACTCCATTACATTTATCTGATCTGATCTGATCATCTGATCTGTGCAAAACATATGATGAGCCTATTAAATATGGTACTTTTTTTCCTTTAACTACCCAATCATATATAAATCTAAAATTAATTCTAGCTCCACCACAATAAAATGTCACTCACATATTGAAGAATCACTAGTATTACTGCAGTATAATATATACATTTATGACACTCACAGAGGAAAATTCAGCATCAGCGTCATTTTACCTTGGATACTTTAAAATACATCTTGTATGCAGCAGACCTTTTTTTCACGGCAGCCATATTGATATGAAATAGTAGGGTAAACACAGGTGGTACCAGTGACACTAATTAAAGTCTGCCCTTCACTCTTTCTGACCTGGAGTAGGAGAGAACCTTAATTAGCCTCACTGGTAACACCTGTGTTTACTCTATTTCATGTCAAACGGCTGCTGTGAAAAATGTCCATTATATGAGCAAGATTTTCACTTTACCTCGGCCTGAAGTATGTTCACCATACAGAACTGCTACTTTTACCTAAGTAAAGGAGCTGAATACATCGTCAACCACTGAATTTAAAGAAAAACTGGTATAAAATTTGGTGCCGCTTGTTAGATATGATGAAAAACACTAATCCAGTTGAACAGAGGGTGTGTTGAAAAATAATTTTAAATTACTAAGTCAGTTGTTTTCTTTATTAATTCCCACATTTTTGAGTTTGAGTCGTTTATTACTGAATTGTCACCCCACTGTACTGTAATACTGTACTGAGTGGGAAAAAAGTCAGACATTCAGAGAACTACCTTCATATACATCACTGATTATGAATTATAACTCATTTAGATGGAATAATGTCATCAATAATGACCTATACCATACGTGTCAGCTTTAAGAAGATTAAAAGGGAATTGCATACATTTTTGTCGGGCAGCTTATTGTTGCCACACAAGAAAAGGAAAAAAATGTCACTGTCACATTAGAACATGAAAAGTTTCCTGTTATGACAAGATGTTTTTCTCGCTATAACAAGATATTTGCACATTATAACAACATGCACACTTATCACTTTATATCGAGAAATGTCTCTGTTCTATGTATCATATTATAACGTGATGTTATGTCATGTTATGTTTTTCTAATGATACATTACAGCAATATAAGTTTTCATGTCATAACACAAAGCATTTCATGTTGTAACATAAGTTTTGTAATGACATGAAATGCCTCACATCATAAAAAGATAAAAAATAGTTCACTGCTATAGCAAGACACGTTTCTTGTTAAGACAATGTGTTGTCTCACTATAATGTGAAAATATCATTGTATTGTCATATTATGACATGATTCTGATCTTTTTTTTTTGGCATAGCAGCAATGCGCTGCTTTATTTTTCACAGTATGAACATTTTTCAGCAAATCTAACTGCAACTAAAGAAAAAGTAAAGGACATATGTGCTGTATTTCATGTCAATAAGTACTTTTTTTGTTTTCATGGTTCTTGTGATTGTTCCTGTCAAATCCACTTTGTAGTTATTAGTTAGATTTGCAGTCTTTTCCATTTAAAAGTTGTGTTAACCATGCACGATTAGGGCAGGAAGTTTTCCTTCAAATTAAACAAAAGCAGACTTGTGTAAGCAAGTCGACATGCGTGTGTTCGTGTGTGCCTGCGTGTGAATGCATATGCTCACAGAGGCTCAAGTGCAGCCACTTGTGGAATGTTTCGCAGCCAGCGTGGCATGGCGCTGTGCAGATAAAAGAAAATTAAAGTGAATGTGATTAAGATGAAGTCATCAAGTATTATCTGCTGCTGTGGAGCAACACTGCAGGGGCTTCTGATGGGGGATACTTCTGTGTCGGGCAACGGACGAGCAGATATGGGTGTGCAGCAGTCCGTGACACCCTTTTTCCCGGAGGGGTCGGTCCATGATGAGAGTGACAGCGATGATGATGTCATCAAAATGGGCCCTGGCATGATGTGCTTGAGAACAAATGCCCGGCTATGGGAGAATTGTCGATTTAGCAAGCAGTGAAGCATGGCAACTCCACTACAGGCAGTGCATAATTCCCAGCAACACGGGGAAAGGACATATCTTTAAAAAAAAAAAAAAAGGAAAGAGTGTATGGCTTCACCGTAAATAATGAAACACAAATGGCGTTCTATACCTCCTGGCTGGCTACGCAGGGCTATTTTTGTTTTTCTTATTACACTCCATTGGGTTTTCCCCTCATTGAATTTTAATCTCGCAGAAATAAAGACCACTCTTCAAAAACAAGTCAACAGGAAATAACTAAATGAGCACTCCTCGAGGATTAAAAACAGTCCGGGAACTTTCTTTATAGGTTTTGCATTATTGTCTGATTGTCTGAAAAGAAGTTGTGACAGTGTTTTTACCAGCGCTATAAGAAACTATATTTCTTTGTGCTCATTTCCCCAGTGCTCTCTGTTTTCCCAAGGTGAAAGTGAATGGAAATTACACAATTCATCAAGACATTTTTTTTTTTTTACCTTGGCAGTAGAAATACTAAAAAAGCAGTCAGTCCAAACAAGTTCATGTGCGAAACGTATTCAGTCAAAAAGCCACAGTTCAGGAAGGAGCTGATCAGACATAAAAAAGAACTGACCAGACAGGTAGATAGATAGATTTAATAGATTTACATGAATATAATTCCATCAGCAGACAGGCAAATGTAGAAAAATTATTGAATGAATAAATAAATGTTGAAAAAGTTAAGAGTCATCGAGCACTATGTTCTTATAGAAAGTCTTTTCAGCATAATAATTAGTGGATGAGTAATGTATTATTGCATTATTATCATAACATAAATTCCTCAATATGGTTTTCATGGCATTGTAGTTTTGGAAGCATTCAACCTTCCATCAAGTCACAATGCTGCCATCAAGTGGACGACTGTAAATATTACAGTCGTTCCCTGAATTCATTTGCAGACAGATATAATAGTGCAGTGTTCTCTGAAGTTGTGGTGGGGGCTCCAAACTGCAGGGGAGGTCAGTGAGAGGAACTGAAAACATATTGCATTAGTTATTACATTATGAAAAGGAAGTCACATGGAGTAGCTCAAATGTGCATGAATGGATCAAAGAGATTGTCCAGAGACACTGTAGTTTTGGGGAATTTTATTGTTTTTCCCACTTTCCCAGAGTCAGAAACTAATGAATGACTTAGGACAGACATTGTTTGTTGTTTACCAGCAGCTGCGTCCGTCGGTTGGTTAGTCTGCCAAAAATTCCCCACCTTTTGGCTGCAGTTTTTCGCCCATGGGAGGATGAAATTTGGCATGGAGGTCAGGGCTGTGTGTGTTTGTGAAGGTGTGTTTGTTGTCGACTGGCTAAAAGGGGGTGTAGGAGTGGCCTATTGAAAAAAGCAGCATAACATCTAAACAGATTCACATAACATGACCAAACTCATGAACAATTCATTAGTGACTTATGTGGGGGGGCATGCAGTGTGCACACACACGCTCACACATGCACACATTAAAGGGTTAGTTCATCCATAAATGAAAAGTCAGTTATTATCTACTAACCTTCATGCTGATTGAGGGTCACGTTTATTTTGTTGGAGTTTCACAGAAAAACAGTGATGCAGAATCTTCCAAACAATGGAAGTGGAAGTTTTCAAATGTAAAAAAAACAACTGGAAAAAAAAAAACAAAATGCCTCCATACTGCTTGTCTGGCATAATCCAAGTCTTCTAAAGTCCAGACATGTCGTTTGCTCACCGTCACACCACACACACCCAGTTCAGACAGTGTGCATGTGCATGTGAACATGGCTCCATGCAAAGGATGGACAGTGAGGATTCAGGCTAAAAGCATGGCGTAAATAATATTTTTTAGTAGCTTGGAATGCTGGAGCTTTAGGAGACCTGGATTTCACCAGACGAGCAGTATGGAGGCATTTTATGGTTTTATTCTGATGGGGGTTTTTTTCAGGCTTGAAAACTGCTCACCATTCACTTCCATTGTTTGGGAGATTCTGCAACACTGTTTTCCTGTGAACCTCCATCAATGTTTTATGGACTAAAATTCTAAACCCGACCTTCAATCGACATGAGGGTGAGTATATAATGACTGGATTTTCATTTTTGGGGTGAACTATCCCTTTAATGTAACATTACTCATATCTACAAACACTTTAATTACCAACATTAAGTACAGTCTCTTATTCTTGTGTTTAAAATGTGTATTTTAAAACTAAATAGTCCTACTAATCACAAGACAACACTGTGACACCATACAAGTATAATATAAAGCCTTCAAACTTTATTCTTTAAGTCAGAAAAATGTAATTGTACCTTCATTGTTCATCTATCCTCAAAGCTGTGAGACTCTTAAATTCATCTTCCTCACATGAAAATTGTTTTTAGGATTTTATATTTGAATCATTTATTAATCTATTAAGTAGACTAAATTAACCTCGTAATAAAAAATGAAAGTATAGGCTACATACATGCACATTAGAAACATTCATCAGGGGTGGCGAATTGGATTTCAGAGTGGGCAGTGCCCCCCGCCATGCCTCACTTTTAGAAACACCCCTGCAGGAGTGGCTATAGTCTGGAAACCATGA
Organism: Lutjanus erythropterus; assembly: GCF_056507025.1. Taxonomy (NCBI): domain Eukaryota; kingdom Metazoa; phylum Chordata; class Actinopteri; order Lutjaniformes; family Lutjanidae; genus Lutjanus; species Lutjanus erythropterus. The sequence continues at coordinate 11,847,580 of NC_139325.1, forward strand.
GTTTCTATCCCAAATGTTGCACTAGTCCATCATGTAGATGTTGAGATATACAGTATCATATCAAGTGACAGCACTGACCTGCTGGTGGCAGTAGAGGAAAAGTTAGAGGATCATCAAAGTTGTTTGAATGTATCCACGAGGGATCTTACATCTGTTGTAAATTTCATGGCATTTCATAGCTGTTGAGATATTTCACTCTGAACCAGAAATGTGCACCTCGTGATGGTGCAAGAGGAAAATTCAGAGGGACCCATCCTCCGAGGGCCATAAAATGTCAGGATATTTCATTTTTATTATTTTTGAATTTTGGCTTTATTTCACATCAGAGTAAAGTGAGACAGAAAGTGTGGGGAATGATATGCAACAAAGGTCCCACAGCCATCAATCAAACCTTGGATGTTACAGTCATGCACTATCTATCTTATCTTAACCCTTAGGTCACCAGTGTGCATAATGTTATCAAGATGTTGCAGTCTGGTCCAAAGTGATGGACTCCCATTCTTATTAGAGCCATGCCACCATCAAGGCTAGAAATCGCATTGCCTTATATTTCTTACCAATTTTTACTGACCTTACCAAGACTTAACTATAAAATGACAACAATGCTCACAGTTTGACTCAAGCTGTTCTTTTCTGTCCAATCACAAATGTAAACTAACATTTATTTTCAAAATGTCTTTTTGACTGCTCACACAAACAATATCTAGAGAGCTGAGAGCTAGACACCAGTTGCTTTGTGTGTCTATTAAAGGTCATGTTTAGATTGTTGTATTAGAATGGAATCCATAAACTATCTTTGATATAAAAGTTGCAATATCAATCATTGAGACCTTTTTAAAAAAAAAGAATTACTGCTAATGTTGCTATTTATTATGTCACTGTTTTTTGTGTCTGCATGTGTTTGTTTGGTCTTACTGTATATTTCTTAAAATGTTAAGCAAACATGACAAATTACTAAAACTACGTAGTCGTATGTTGTGTTGTGAACAAAGTCGGGCATCATCTTGCCACAACTTCTTTCATTATTTGACATTTTTGTAACGTGATGTGCGTGCACAGCATGGTCCTGTCATTTACTCCATGGCCAAGAGATTGTAAGCTACGTGCTAATTCTATAAATGCTATTCCGCTACATGTGTGCATGCATACCTATGTACTTCATGTCACCTCTGTGTAAATTCCTGCCCCACTTAAGACAAAAAAATCTGGTCAAAAAAATCTGTACACACCCCCGAGGGAAAGTTTGTGGTTTGGGTTAAAATAACTATGTTACATGTGTTATAAGACTAGAAAGAAGTCACTCAAGTTACTCAAAACTCTAAATAATTCAGTGGTTACTTTTCGTTTCACACAGAACTTCAGCCCTGATCTCCTAGGTGAAAATCCTATGCTCATCCTGTCATACTTACTATATCCACCAGGAGGCAACACCAAAAATAAATAGATCAGAATAAGTTTGCACCTTCAACTGACACACACAACCAACTGTTGGTACCAGACGCCAGTTTGAAACAAAGTGAGCCTACCTCTCAAGCAAGATTGGTCAATGCCATGAATGGCTGACATGTCTATAGCGTTCTGTATTCCACCTGACCTACACTCTCAGAACAAGTACAAGCTAAACCACAGAACAGAAGCAGACACTGTCTTCATGATCGGAGCTAACACACTCATATACTCTCAAAGCATTTTCAGTGCCAAAAATATTCATGGGCTCATACACTATAATAAAGTTATACATCCCCCCTACGGCTCCTAGCTAATGCCTTGGCATTGAAGTTACTATTTAATTCTCCAAAACTTTGACAAGAGTCCTCATGTGTCACACATGCAGTGAATTCATAATAAGTTAAAAACTTTCCTACTTTAAGAAATCTTCCACAGCATGAAACCTTTTTTCTGTTAAATTATTCCCTTCTCTGCAGCTCACTGCTGACAGTTAAAACAAAGGTTACATCAGATGTGAATATCTCTCTTCTGTTTCTTCCCAGCAAAATAGAGATTCATAGCCAAGTTCTGAGGTATGGGCTTGAGGGGCTTATGCATGTCCTGATTTACCCCTTTAACTCAGCAGTGGTGTATATTGGTATGCAAGACACATCTTGCTAAATGAGAACATCCCACATGGCATAGTTTACCCACAGAATAAGATGAGTTTAACCTGCAGGGGTCACCAAAAGACTGCTTATAAAATCTCCAGAGCATTGTCCTTCCAGCATCCCACAGTTAGAGGACCACCTCATTGATGTGATGTTCCCACCACAAGCAAAACAATGTAATGCTATTGCACTAATTGATGGGATACTATCAAAACCAATGATCTCAGGAGGATGCACTTCACAACTGATTGTAGTGTGTCCAAAAACAAAGGCCTGTGTTTTACCTTTTGAGCAAACAAATCTTGAATGACATCGCAACTTTCTTTGGAAAATACATCTGAATGCAATCTGCAATCTGAATGTATCTGATCCTTTTGAACCAAGCCACCTTCATTACTTAAGACCAGGTATCTTGTCCCTTCATATAAAAAAACACACAAAAATTATAAGAATCAGTACAGTAGTTCCATAAAAGATAAATGCATTTTTAATCAAGTAAGAATCTTTTCCAATATGAAGCACTCACTCATACTTTCTGCTGTGACAGTTATTCATACCACCATATGTACCCATCTTAACAGCTATAATTCTCTATACTCAGTATTTTAATTAAATGCATTCAAAATAAGTACTTAATTACTTTTGTGAATTTTTTAATTTGTATTTTCTTGGCAGAAAAAAAGACTCAATCATGAGCAATCATGGGCTCAGCTGTCAATCATGATGTGAAGCCTGCTTTTTATAGCATCAAATAATGAATTAAAACCCAACTGATGAGAAAAATTAATATTTGAACAGACATCAGTGTGATGAAAAATGACACATACGATGTTAGAGAAAAATTTATTTGACGTGTACTTTGATGTTTTATTTTTGGCCTACGTCCCATCTACAAGCATTAACACTAGGGAGGCTGGATTCATGACCTATACTGCAGACAACCACCAGGGGGTGATTGAGATGTTCTGGCAGGGTCAGCTCCAGGATGCGTGGAGCCAAACCCAGCAAGAAAACCAGGGCAGACTAGACTCTACAGTAACTCTATATCACCTATTACAATACAGGATGGGTTAGGGATAGCTTGTCATCAAGGCAATTTAAGTAAATATATCTGGAACACAACACATAGAATCTTTGATATAACATCAAAATGGTTTCCTCACACTTTGTTGATAATTTCTGCAATTTTTTTAATGTTTTAACTCACAATTCCTATATACTGTTCATTGAAGGTCAGACCCATATTAAATATGTAAAATATGCCAAATGCGATGTGTTTTAAATGACAAAATACTTGTATTTTAATTAAACACATTTTCTCATACCACTATTTTGTATTTTATTTTGATACTTTATATAAGATACTTTTTTATGTATCTGTGTCTGACTCAGTCTGTACCACACAGGCTCAATCTCACCTTTATCAGGTTCACATCACTGCAGCAAGACATTAAACTAAAAAATAAAAGAGCGACATTGCTCTTCACTGAGTGCCATTTATGTTAGAGCTGAAATAACACCGTACTGTTTGCCTGGAGTACACTTCAGCAGTTTACCACTGGGCATCTTGCTGAGTCTATTTCTGAGATTTCAAGCCTTCTGTCCCCACATCATCCTTCTAGAGGGTGAAATTTGCCTCCATATGTGTTTCATTTGCAGAAATAAAAAGTCATATGGTGTCAGCAGGGTTGATGATTATGTTTATGCAGTGACCTTTTGTTCCAAGCACTTTAGATCAAATATTATTTGTTAAAAGCTTATTGACGAGTCACTTAAAGCAAAAGGCCAAGAGATAAATATGATTTGCACCACTGAATGATTTACAATAAACTTAAAACCAAATCTAATTCCCATAAAAAGATAAAAGCACATATAGTGCTAACCTCTACAGCCTCCATTAGCTCAGTCTTGTGTCTGCCTCTGTGGACTAAAGGATGATGAATAGAAACTGTTGCTTTTATGCTGCAGAGAGGCAGAGAAGTGCACTGGAGGGTTGACAAAGAGGCAGTCAACCTGATTAAACTTAATTTGACTCTGAACCAGATGTTGATCAGGTAAAGCTGCCCTGTCTCCATGACAACAAGCATCCACGAGAAAGAAGACGGTATTTCAATTAAGATTGGCCTAATTCTATTTAATGGTTTTAATGGAGCAGAAATGTGTAGGAAGACGACACACAGGCACAGCTTCATAAAAGGTCAAATAGTTGCATTAACACTGAACTTTTCTCTTGATTTCACACGTAGACAGCTGATAGTCACAGAGGATTATAGATTGTGAGATAATGACTGGACTGATCGGGGCCAAGAGACCTGCCCTTTCGCATGACCTTAAAGACATCCTGTGGAGAGATACATTTGACCACAAGGGGGCAATGTTTGGCGAGTATGTCCCAATTTTGTTTGTGACCTGAGCTCAGGAATAAGATACATGTACTCACACAAGCTGGTAACTGGTGGTAATGCATCAGCAAAAGGCAGGGAGGAAAAGATGCCTGAATATGTTTTTAAAAAAAAAAAAAAACTTTTGGGTTTTGTTGGGCTTCAAGGATACACAAAATGAATTTTGATAAGACCGTAAACATAAATTTGTTTCTTTCCAAGATATCTCCAGTAAATCTTTAATTGCTTCAGTATCCTCCCTTAATAATTAATAATTGCTACTGCAGTTGTTGCATCGAGTGAATAAAAATTCTTTTGAAAGTCAGTATTTCAACAAATGAACAAAAAATGTGCCTCAAATGACAACATTTCATTAGCCTATTGCCATAGAGAGTTTTTGGCTAATTAAACCATGACCATGCTAACATGCTAATGTTTAACAGGTATGTTTATGATGTTGACCCAAGTATTACATCTACAGTGGGAAGTATCGGACATGTCATTCAACCCAATGAACAATATCCAACATCACTGCTGTATAATATGACAAAATAGAAATTACTGAGGGAACAACATTAACTTTAGCAATTTTAAAGATAATAAATCAGTCTAATATGACTTGAATGTTTGTTTTAAGTGGACATTTTTAGCAAACTGTGCTTTTTAAAAGAGAAGGGGACAAAATTGCCATTGTCAAAAAAGTGGGAACATGTCCAAAGTGTAAATAACACCCATGTGTTCACCATATGAGGCCTTGTTCAGACCTGGTATTAACACGTGTCCTTGGGTACTTGTGATCAGATCTCACTTCTCCATTGTTTGTGCGAAAAAAAAAGAGCATTATTTTGACAGTTTAATGACTATTACTGTCCATTTGGCTGTTTATTCATTCCTTTCTCCATTTTTTGGTCCAGGCCCACACTGAACACCTCTATCAGTCCACAATGAGCCTCATGGTTTATCTGTGCTGTCAGTAACACGGCAGGAGAGAAGCACTGTGGTGCGCTGGTATTTTATAACTGAACTATGAGCAGGACACACACTTACTTTCTCTGACTGTGCAGGAACCTGATATCGTCACATCACACATGATGAAGAAATATATTAATAACAGAGTCAGAGAAAGAGCAAAACTGTGTGTCCCAGCACACCACAACAATTTTTTTTACAAGAAAAATAACAACTATTGTGTTTAGTGCTTAATTTACAAGAGGCAACAACAAATTAAGAATTCACTTTAGTCATTTTACTTACCTGCTCTAAATACAAATAAACACATTTGCAAAGTGTGGTTTTGGACTGCAAAGAAAGACATAAATTATTGTGTGTAACACTTGCCAAATTTACTGAATAATTAAGTTTTTACTACCGTCTTCACAAACATCCACTGCAGGTAAGAGACCTACATAAACTGCAGTAACAAACGAAACAAATGATGGACGTTTACAGGATGTCAGTTGAGTAGGTGGTCTTTCAGTGCTGCCCAGGCCACATTTGCATTCACAAAGCTGAAATTACGTGATCATATGTGGCCCAGACCACCTCTGAATGTGGTGAGAGGATCTCAGATATGTCCTGAGTGCGTTCACACCTCTCGACCTGTCAGCTTGTGATTGGATCACTCAGGACACATATAGCAGGTGTGAACAGGGCCTTCGTTTAACTTGTTAGTGCGCTATGTAAGTACACCTGAGGCTGATGGGAATGTCACTGCTGCAGGTATGTTGTAAATCAAAATATTAGGCTAACTGAAACAGAACTTTTGACCTGATGATGGCACCAGAGGAAAAGTAAGATGAGAATCAGTTACTGCAATGCATTTCATTCACCATGAACGTCTGCACAAAATTTCATGGCAAATGATTCTAATAGCTGTTGAGATATTTTCATATGGATCTGGTGGACCAACCGACAGAAGGACATTATGCACCTAGCATGGCTAAAAACTATAAATGAACATGCACATCTCCTGTGCAGCAGCAGAGGGGTGGACTACTCATTTTGAATTCTGCTGGTACGTCCCATTATCACCAAAACATGATGTGACGGAAATCCTGCTTTACAGAGGGTTTGCATAGCTCTCCTCCTAGATGACCACAATTATTCTGCATATGGACCAATTTTTCATCACATCTTTCTCTTGAAAAATAAGTAGCTGATACAAGCTGTTCCATTAAAACTCAGACAGAATTTGACCTGCAAAAGTCAACACACTGCACATCAAATCAACGGCTCATCGATTCTAAATAATATTCAGAATATGAGAACCTCAAAGCTTTAATACGCAAAAGCGCTGAAGTTAAAGTGGTTTTAAATATGAAGTCATCATAGACATACAGTTTGTTTGATTCAAGGTTCCTGTGTAAGTAGTTCAAATTCAAGTTTTCATTTAATTTAGAGATTACTGAATGATTTTTACTTGCATTTTTTATAGACAGTGTGGCCTGTGGGCACCCGTCTAAACACTGTAATTAACTGGTGATTGCAGCATTACTTTGAGTGAAGTGTTGAGGATCAAGTGTTGATCAGTGACACAAAGTTATTAACATACACACAATAAATCTGGTGTGATTTCATTAAATTCAGTTTGTCAGCCTTGGATGTATTAAACTGTGGATGATGAATCCAAACATGGCAGCCCATTCATTGCAGTTGGAGCGTCTCTCCAAGGCCATATGCCAGAAAAGTTTCACTTCTTCATGCAATGCCTTCAAAAAAAAAAAACATCTGCTTTAGTGTCATTGTGTGGCTTTTCAGTACATAACCTGATGAACTTATTTCAAATTGTGAGTATATTTTGAATACTCAATACACCTACCATGGCCCCTTATCACCAGTATTATTAATACTATGGGAGAACTACAAGTAATAAACATATCTAACACACTTTTATTTCATATTGCATTGCATGGTTTAGACTTTTTCGTTTTTATGACAAAAATTGAAGGAAAAATAAACAGGTCTGTAACTGGATCAACACATGTACTTTCAGCACAGCATCACTGCCTGCCTTTTTAAATCTAAAATTATTGTGTCCAGGGTCAAATTTCCTTTAACTGGCACAAGGTTATCTCCCACACAACTTTTTCATCTCAAAAACTCCTATGTCTGACTGGCGTCTGATGGGTGCCTGAACCTCGCCACAATGAGAAAAATGGCCATGGCCATTGCATGGAATTTTGATGCCTCATCATGAAAAAAGAAATTGCTATAACTTTGGTCATCGAATCTTCACCAGACTTCACATATTTGATAACGGTCCCACCCTCAACACATTTGCATGATAATATTCTGCAGTAGTCATAGTGCCACCTAGTGGCCACAGGGAATTATATTTTTTAGACTTTGGCATGCTCATATAAGCACGTTTACCATATCCCACTCAAATCTGCTTAGAAACCACCTTGGTAATGCTTCATTATCATGTCATCAAACGGCATTGGCATGACGACGCAGTGAAGGTCAATGTTTCGCCAAAACACAGGAAGTTGCATTAACTTCCATTTACATGTTCAAACTTGGCTGGTGGCCACCCAACCTCACTGTGACCATAGCCACTCGGCTGGCACCTCCTGTGGTGGTTGCGGAAGGGTGAGACATGACATTGTGTTTTTAAGTATTTAAAAGTTCAGTGAATTGATGAAATAAATGTTTGTTATTAAAAAGTGTCTTCACTTTACAGTATGTAGTTCTTCTACAGTTAATTTATAGTATTAAAATGAAAAGTTATGCCTTTTACAGTAGTTGAATCAGTGTTTTATAGTACAATTATAGCACTGTGGTACTATGATTAGATTTACAATCATCATACAGTGAAATGTATTTACAGCAACTATCTAGCTAATTGCTGCCAGGAAGTTTTTGTTCATTTTACATCATTCCTGTTACAGTGTCCTGTGACTGTGTGGTAAATGGTTTACGTGCTTCTGCAGTCAGTTCTGAGGGCCCCTCAGCAGAATTTTGCTTAGGGCCCCACGTAGGTCAGGACCGTGTTTGATAAAATCTGTGCATCATTCATTAGATAACTTTCTCCGAAATCTAGATTTCACTTGTGACTCTATATGATCTCTTTTGAAACTTTTACCACCTCCGTCATTCTGTGATTTTATCACTTGCTTTTACTTCTACTTGATTTAAGTCCCTGATTTTTGGGGATTACCAGGAGCTTCAGATGTAATTATTTTCCTCTCAAGCTCCTGTTGGTCACATACCCCTCATAAACGTGGGGGTAAATGTCGAGATAAAGGCAGATATTGCAGCACAGGTACATCAATATCTGGTTGGTAACATTTTGACTGACAGACGAGATTGACAGTATTATTAGCTCCCAGCCTTCGCCACACAAATCAAAGCCCCTTTTTTCCAGAGTATTAAGCAAGTAAAGTTGAAGTGGTGAAAGCTGAGGCTATTGCTTGAATCAGAGGCACACTCCATCTCCACTCTTACTCTCAAAGCCCATTTTGTTGCATTTGTGAACCAGTGGAGTGTGCCAAGAGGAAATGAACTGAGGATTTCAGCACCCTTTAAACCACATCTCACATCTGATAGCCTATTGGTATTTTCAAAGTGCTGTGAGAATTACATTCAGTGCATGTGTAAGTTGCTGGGATTGGTCTTTTTCAACTGTATCAAGCTCATGATTACAAATAATAATGCTGCTAATTACTAATATCTAGGCAAATGTCTCAATCTATAAGAATGTGCACATTTTTAGCACTGACACATCACAGGTCCGAAAGTTTATTCATTTATCTATTTATTTATTTTTGCTGCATGGACTGAATAAGTCAGGATTCCAAGCTCAAGTATCTTATATGAAAATCCAATCCATTCACAAAATGCCAACAGATATCTCATACAATATCTATCCAGGCTAAATTCATCAGGTATAAGATATCAGCTCCTGCTGGCAAAAAAATCAACAAACAAATATTTTGGACTGATTCTTTTTTGAGTTCAATCATGGTTCTACACTGACATGTGTTACCTTCAAGAAATAGCCATAGGTTTGTACTTTAAATCCACACACTTCAAAGATTCTCGCCTTCTCTTGCCTATCTTTTATAAGCTATGACACTATCTGCCAGAAATCAAAATGAAGGCATCCAGCCTCTCAAAACTGAGTGTTACAAACTGGTGACTGACTGGTACACTGACTTGCCTCAGTATTTCCCATACACGATGGACTGCAGCACTCCAGAGGGATCCCATGGGTCAATCCTGTACCAGAGTTATGATACAACATACGCACAAGTTGTTGTATGCAATGAGTAGAATAAAACTTCTTGATTTCTGTTCAGCTGTATGTGGGCTACAGCTTAGTATTTTGATGGATACTGAAGCACAAATTGCTTTGTTCCATACCTGCACATCATATCATCATGCTCTGCACAGCTGAATCTTGAAGATAATCCTGCAAAGCCTGCTATTCAGAGGGGAAATATTACAGTCTCATATCTGACCCCAAAATAAAGAGTATATTTTTAGAAAAGATCTCAAAAACTGTTAATTAACCTTATCAAACTGCACAGTGGGGGTCAGGTAAACACATGACTGGCTCATTAGTAATAATTGATATTTTATTATTGGGCATGAATAAAATGAATGCACATGTTTTGATGATGTGCAGATTTGTCTCTTTGCTGAATTTGCTGTGAGCTCAGAGGCTGGAGGTGATGAGCTGGAGGTGATGAGCGAAATGGTGATACAGAGGGGGGTAAAAACTCTCCTAAACCAAACATTTTTAGCAAATGCACAGTACATCATTGAAGGATCATTTGTGAGCATTCTGAATGGAGTATGGGACTGGACATATGCCTCATCAATAAGCTTTTAAAGTTCAAAGAAAGATGAGTTTGTACTTGCATAGGATCACATTTATTTTAAAATTCATAAAATACTTGAACCATTACAGATATCAGCAGCCAGTAATGGCATACAGTTCATAGAGATCATGTACGTTTTGACATTGAAAAAAAGTTTCTAGGACAAACAGTTCAAAAGAATAGACACAAAACCTGTGAAATAAAGAATATGGAGCGAGGACAGCATGAGTGTCACACTAAATAATCTTCCTAAGATAAGGTCAAAGCCAAATCAGTTCCCTGGTGGTGCTGCTGTTACAACACAGCATGAGATCAGTATTTTCTTCAGATCTCTACATGTGGTCTTGATGTCTGTGATCAATTTTGAGTAGACTGATAACAATGTCATGACCGCACAGTTTAACATTACAAGGAGTTGCTCAGAGCAGCAGCTGGCTAAGGGCATCAGAGTGCTGCTTTTCATTATGTGTTCATGTCAAATAGTTCCCTTCTGCTCTCATACCAGGCCTCCTTGTGCTTGGTGTATGTCATCTCTTCCCACAGGAGTACTTAAGACAAGTGCATGCTGTACCACAGAGGCACACCTCTGTTTTCCCTGATCTTTCTGCAGTATTGCCTCCCTCAAGTCATCTGTCAGTCAAGCTGGCAATCACACTGGAAAGTGACTGACCTGTGAGTGATGTAATGTAAAGTGTTGCTGCCTTTCACAATAGGTTTACTTGCCAAACACAAAGCTGTACATTTTGCAAGCAGTTGCTTTTTCAGTGGTTTGCAAAGTTGGCAATACTTTGAATGTTTGTTGGATCAAAATGTGACACTAACTTTTATGATACCAGAGGTTGCCAAAGACGAGCCTGGATTGGCAGCCAAACATTTATGACAGATGTGATCCAAGAGGGAAATAGTGTTCCATATGCAGCATTTACTGTATTTCTATATTATATATTGCTAGAAGCAAGTTAGCTTAACTAAGCAAAAAGACTGAGAACAGCTAGGAGGAACAGCTAGCCTGGCTCAATCCGTACAGACCAAAACTGTTTCGCAAGTTTTTTTCTTGGTTTAGTGTATTAATTTACCGTAGTCTCATTGTCACCATGAGATTACCAGCCATGAAATATACCAGAAGGTAAAACCACAAAAAAATTTGTTACCTTCAGACACAGCTGGGCAAGGTGTTTTCCTCCTGTTTACAACTGCAAATAAGTGTATTTCCTAAAATGTTAAATTATCTGGTGGGGCTGACTATGACAATGTGAGATTGTAAATGTGTGGACCAATGCAGTTTTTTACCCTCAGATATAAAGATAATGTTATGTTTAAACAGTGATAGTAGAAGACATACAACATGCCATTATCCATCATAAGGAACATCAGAGAGGCAGCCACTACAGCATCATCCTTCAAGCTCCTGTCTTTGGCTCCTCATTAACTTGGCATCCAAACACCACCTGCCAGTATTAGGACTGTTCAGATGGTGAAAAGATGTGACAAAGCCTTCATACCTCCACACCCCTGCCATTTTATGAGGCATAAAACGGCAGAAAAAAAAGAGTTACAAGCTTCAGAGGCCAAGATTGGACAGACTGTCCAGTTTGGAAAAGAAGAACTGGGAGAAAACTGCAGTGTCCACATGTGCAAAGCTGACAGAGATATCTGCACAGACTGCCGAAACTGCATTTACACACGGTGACATGGAGGGGGTGTTTTGTTATTTGTAATTCATTTTGATCACTTTGTAGATATCTGTTTTCAGTTTGTATTAACAGGGATTGTTCTTTTAGTGAATAAATCATATAGGCACTGTATTTTTATGATTCATACAGATGCATGATCCGTCCATCCATTAATTTTCTTCCACTAACCTGGGAGCATGTTGCAGTGGCAGCAGGCTAAGCAGGGTGTTCCAGATGTTCATCTCCCCAGCGATGTTTTCCAGCTCCTCCTGGGGGATCCCTAGGGGTTCTTTGTCCAGATATGTAAGAAAGATATGTAATCCCTGCAGTAGGTTCTGGTCCTACCCAGGGTTCCTCTCAGAGGAGGAGGCATCTTAATCAGATGTCCAACCCACCTCAGCTCTCTCCTTTTGAAGCAAAGGAACAGCGGCTCTATTCCAAACTCTCTCTGGATGTCTAATCTCCTCACCCATGTTGGTTAATGTTTTAGTAGAGAATATGATCCAATCACAAGTGGCCTGGCAAGAGAGTGCAATTGGAGTGACAATTTGTGATCATATCCCACAACCCACTCAACAATTCAATTCAATAGGCTTTATTGCCATGACATTTCACACACGTTGCCAAAGCACACCCTATCTCTAAGAATGAGCTCAGCCACCCGATGAAGGAAACTCATTTCAGCCACTTGTATCTGCTCGTATCTCATTCTTTCGGTCACTACCCAAAGCTCATGACCAAAGGTGAGGGTCAGAACATAGACTGACTGGTAAATTGAAGCTTTGCCTTCTGGATCAGCTCCCTTTCAACCACAACAGTCCAGTTACCACGCCCGCATCACTGTTTACACTACACCAATCTGCCTGCCTTTCACTCCATTTAACTGTCACTTGTGAACAAGACCCCAAGATAGTTGAACTCCTTTGCTTGGAGCAGCAACTCACTCCCCACCTGGACAGTAAATCCACTGTTTGATTGCAGAGAACCATGCATGGCCTCAGACTTAGAGAGGCTGACACTCATCCTGAAAAGCTGGCTCACAAATCATGATGTGATGACGTGTGAATTACAATGTGCCTGTGAGTTATTATTATTATAGTTTGCATACAGTTTCTTTCTTTTCCACTCCAGCTACTGATATGATGACCAGCCTCTCGAACTCTGTCGGCTCAGTTGATTGCTGCCTTGTTCCCCCATCTCGTTAGCGAAGCCTTCAGTATCTTTACTCTTGTCCTCTCCTCGTTATCCCCGTGACCTTTCACCGAGAAGTCAAAAATGAGATGCGAGGCAAAGGGGGAAGGCATATTTATGAGATGGAATTCAACCATGTTTGAATGTGGGAGACAGGGCTGTCACCGTGCGTATCAAACTTTAATAAGGCTCATGACACCTCCAGTAGGCTGCAATGGGGCGTCAGGCATCCAAAAACATGGAGATGGCTGGAGTGGCTACACACAGACCTTGGATATCAAGCTGATGTTCCATATTTATTTATGATCCCAGACTAGGCACAGGCAGCTACCAACACAGCTTCTAATATTTCTGGTGTTTGATGATATTTTAGCTGTCAAGTGTCTCCAGACTTTGGTGTTTATTTTGTTCAAGTACATTTCAGCCTTGGATTGATTGGGCTGCAATCAAGCAACACCTACAACCACGTTAAAGAATAAAGACAATAGTTTGTATTACACTAAAGGTAGTTTAAATGAAATGGCTGCAGTTCTTATGTGCTCATTGCAGCATTTTATCCAAGCTATTTACACTACAGCTAGTTACACTACAGCCTCAGTCAGTCTTAAAGGATTTGGATTGTTTGAGGTGGGACTGTATGAGGTACTTTATTCAATGTTTTAGTCAATGATTTATCTACAGTAAATGGTGGTCAGCACCTAGAAGTTATAGGAAGCAAAGCAATGTAGTGTTGTGGACAGGGTCAGCAGCAAAACATATTTTAGCCAATTAGTAGTTTTAGCTCACAGAACACATACATTGTTTGTCAACCACTGCCTTGATCGGTTCATTTGTTTTGTAGGGACGTAACGATACATTCAACTCACGGTTCGATACGAGTTATGATACTGGCTTCACGATATGAGTTTTTCACAATTTTTTTTAACAGAATGAACTTGCAGACAAATTAGGACTGAAAAATATTGCTGTAATTATTTCTCAGACAAAAAACACAACATGTCTGAGGTAGGGTGTAGCTGCAAAAGACTAAAACTGTGCAATGAATGTATATTTTTTTAAAAACATATGTATTTAAATATATAAAAACTACAACATATATTTTCTCTTATATTTAACAAATCAAAGAGAATCCCTTTTAATTTATATATATATATAGATATTATATTTTTTTATATTAGTATGTAGAGTAAACTGTACAAAACAACCCATATGTCCTCTTCTTAAAAGTGGAACTGAAATGATATTTTATCTTAAATAACAAAAAATAAATGAAAAATCTTCAAATAAATAAACTAAGGCTTGCATGTGTTCCTAGTTTGAAAATCTGCTCATCAGCATGGATTGTCCTTTTAACAGTTTCTTTGCTCAGGCAGTGTTGACTTGAGCTTCTCACTATGTTGCCAGGTGACATGCTGCATCATGTCGGTTGTGCTACTTGTGTAGGTCATTGCCCTTAATCTTGTCTGTGATCTTCTTGCCCTCTTCAGTTTTGAACACAGGGGGCCTTATCTTATGCAGATCTAAAGTGCAATTGGAAAGTGCAAGGTGCAATGAATTTAATTCAGTCAAGGTGTATCCAAATCCATTTTTGCCATCTTGTGCCAGGGGTGCAGGGGTATCCTGCTCTGTCCTGCCCCTTGCAGCACCAGCACACAGCGGGATACCCGTATCAGATGTGCCCAAGTTCAAACATGTAATAAGCTGACCAGTATGTCGGCTGTCATCACCTGCGCCAGGAGCGCAAGCAATTGCAGCATGACTACAGATTTACCAGGAGGAAACAAAGAGAAAATATTTTCAGAGCGAGGAGACAGATCTCCTGGTTCGAGGAGTAAAAGTGCGAGAGCGTGCAATATATCATCCTCACCTCCTCCTCCCATGCTCACTCCTCCATCCCACTAACACCACTGTGGGTGTAGGAAACAGAATTTGAAAGTGTTTCTGAAGTTTGAAGTGCGCAAAATTACGCACGGTATATCCAACCAGCTCTGTCAGAAGCACACATACCTTTTTCTCTCCGGGTCAGGCCGGTCTTTCACAGTCTTACGTGCTCTGCCCTTTAAATTGACATTACGATTCATTTTTCATCTCAACCGATTTGAGTCGTCACACATTTGTATCAATTTTTAACTGTCTCGCAATGCATCATTACATCCCTATTTGTTTGTGTTATTTTGGGCATCAGTGTTTTAAAAGGATAGTTCAGATTCACAGAAGTCGCACAATAACACAAACAAACCAGCACATTGAGGCAGTGGTTGACAAGCAACTTCCATATTCTGTTGTGTGGTAAAGTTACTGATTTTGCCACTGGACTTTGGTTGGTTTGGAGAGAGCGATATTTGGCTTATATCATGGTAGTTTCCCATCCCAAAAGGCTGTCTGATGACAATGTAAAGCAGTGAAAATATTCTAAATATAGGGTACACTTAGACTGATACTGATTTCTTTAGGTGGGCTTTTTTTAAGCGGCTATAATGCATTTTACGGCTGACCCTATCCACAGCAGCACATTGCTTTGCTTATGCACCAGTACCATGTACTGTAGGTAGACTATTGATATGTACTTCATCCAACCCCACCTCAAAAAATCTGAACTATCCCCTTAAGTCTGGGTGTTTCAGCAGTTCTGTCTCAAACTGACTGATGATAAAGCATCTGTCTTTGTCCCATTGCTGCAGAAAAGTGTGCTCCAGTTGTTGCCTGTCAGATAATAATTGTGTGCGTTTTTGTCACTATAAGCACCGACACACTAAATGGAAAAGCCTGAGGTGCTCTGGGCATTACAGCAAATGTTTTAGCCCTATGGCATATCCACAGCTTTGATGGAGTAGTTTTGTATTTTTTCTCATCACTGTAGAGCCACAGCATTGTAAAGATTGAGCATGGTAAAGATGACAGTCCTTTCACGTTACAAAGAGTGGTTTTGATGGTTTTTGAAACGCTGCTCTGGGGGTTTCTTGCTTTATTCAATATTTCAGTTCTGGAAAGCAGGTTAAACTGGTTGTGCAGTCATTGTCTGTGCAGCATGAACCGCTTCAATTATTAACCACCCCAATTCTCCACTGATTTGGAGAAGGTCATCTCTGCAGTTACTGTTTCCTTATTCTTAGTCTTATGCAATTCCCTTCACACTTTTCTGCTGCACCTGCATACCATCCAGAAACCCATGCAGCATGGGTTGTCTTAAAGGAACAGTGTGTAGTGTATCTAGCAGTGAGTTTACAAATTGCAAACACCTCACTTCAGCCTCCCCTTCCAAGTGTGTAGAATCTACAGTGGCCACAAAACTGAAAAACATGGAAGGCCTATGAGTGTTTCTTTTCTCTGGACTACAAACATGGTGGTGCAACATAGTGGCCTCCATGGAAGAGAACCAACACCGTCTGTAGATATAAACTAAGTAGGTTCCTAGCAACTAATATCCCTGTCAATTAAATGCCATACTGGTTTTATGAACCGTCAATCTGGCCACTTTGCTCCTTAAAAGATCCAGGCCATCCGTGCATAAGTGTGGTGAGAGGCAGGGACTGCCTTCTGCCAGTGCTGCAGATTTCAACAATAAAACCCCATAAATCTTATACACTAGACCTTTGAAAGATCACATCACTGGCTACTTGTCATTTGAGTATATTTTAAGAACTTTTTGTATATAAAACCCTGAAACTTCAGCCTCTTAGGTTAAGGGTTTGTGTCAATTTCACTGATCCTAACAGGGTGTCTGTCAAAGTCTGGCCCAAGGACGAAGGACATAAAGAGCTATTAATAAATGTTTGTCCCAGAAAGCAAGAGATTTAAATGTGTAAAACAATGCATTTTTTTTAATTTTCTCCATTTTATTTGTTTTCATAATTTGAAACATAATGCACAAAAGTACAGGAAAAAACACAAAGCACCTTTGTAATCCTTGATTAGAAGTAGCCAGGGGTGGAAGTAACCAATTACAAATACTCAAATAACTGTAATTAAGTAGTTTTTTGGGTACTGAGTACAATTTGAATTAGTATCCAAACCTTTCATCTGCATTTTAGTAGCAAATCAGGTGAAAAAAGACCCCCAAAAAAAAGAAAAGAAAGAAAAAAATGTTTTGTATGTTTAGTAAGTTATTAATGATTAATCAGTTGTTAGCACTTCAACTATTGGTTTAAGAAAAAATACAAAATTTGCAACCCTAATTTGGAGAGGTGTTGGTGACATCAACTAATACTCTGAGTAGTTTTTGCAAAGAATACTTTGTACTTTTACTTAAGTATATTTCTAACACCAGTACCTTTACTTTAAATTGAGTAATGTTTTGGCAGTGCAACAGTGCTTGTACTTGAGTATAGATTTTCAGTACTTTTTCCACCACTGGAAGTAGTTTGCTATTTTAAAGAACAAAATGTTACCTTTAACATATGTTTCCATTCAGTCGTGTTATTTTTGTCAGGTAAATGGTTTATATTGACATGTCTATTCTTTCTACAGCTCCATTCATGAATGACAAGTCCCCGTGGCCCTTATATGTGCATTCCCTGTGGTCACGTGATCAGCGCGCCGTCAAATCACTTTGTCCAAACGATGTGACGCACGAGATTCAAAGTTGGCAGCAACGTCTCTGTAGCTTCTGTTTTCATCCGCAGCTGAAGCTTTTGAAAAGCTTATAAAAGATAAATAAAGTATCTCCATGCTTTCATACGCGTAAAGTGGGTTTTCAGTGCCAGGATGGAGGGTAAAGTCATCGGACCGGGTCCGTACAGGGCGACCAAACTGGTGAGTGTGTTGGTAATGTTTTAACACGGCACGGTTAAATGTCACGGCGAAAAGCGTCACGCTACAATGTAACGTTAAGTCTGTTTGAAAGTTTGTTTCATATATTTAGGCTAGGTTAGATACGAGAAATTATGTTAAGTTCGTAATTTACGTGTACATTCATACAGATAGATAGTTGAAAGTCGTAAACAACGTAGTCTCAGTTTAGCCGAGTTATTAAGTAGTTAATTTTGTTAACGGTTACATGTGTTTACTCAGGTTGGGAGTTTAAATGTTTTAGCCTTGTTCATTCTTACAGTATGTTACACGTCTCTGTGGCTCAGTTGTCAACAAAAGGAACTTTTTTTTGTAATGCAAATGGGAGTCTGCCCTCAAGTGTGTATACTGTGGTGTCAGAAATACCGTTACATGTTTCACTTTGCTGTGAGTATTTCAGAACTGTGCAGTGGTGTTATAACACATCCATAATAATCACCTCATTTACAAGAATATTCGTAGGTGTTAGCTAATTAATATCCTTGATAACACCTGTATTTACATCACATTTCATATCAATATGGCTGCTGAGAAAAAGGTCTAAAGTGTACTTGATGCTGAAAGAATCTCTTCTGAAAAGACCTGTGCTGAATCAGAAAAATATGAAAAATTTTCCAGTGCTCTTGAGAAAGAAGAATAGCCATCCAATATTTTTTTTTGTTTGCTCAGTCAAGCACACACCACCAATAGAAAAAGATATGGTACAGTGGCCTCCTTACTAGCCTTTCATTTTTTTATCCTTTTCATGATGGTTTCTGCCTAGTTTATTCAGCTACAGTATATCTTTTAAGCCATCTGTTTAGTGCATGCAGCAATCATGTATTGCATTTGTGCTATCTGGTATTTAAAGTTTATTCTTAACAAAGCAAGTACACAAACAGTCAGTAATGTTTGGTCACAAGGCCACCACTTTTTTCCCTCAAAAGAAACCCTGGGAAAACAACATACAAACACGCTCCAAACCAGTTTTTTTTTCTGCAGTACAACCTTTTCTGTGTTTAATGACAGACCATCTCTGTCTCCTCTGCCAGTGGGCTCAAGGCTAGCTTCTTGGTTTTTAACTTGTTTTAAAGATTTTTTAAATCTTTTTCTTCACACGTTAGCTCTTTTTAAGGTTCAGACCAGCCAGAGTGAGCAGCATGTGCTTTGTACGGTTTGATACTCGCCTGTAATTACCTTGTGTAGCCTTCTTCCCTCTCTGTGTCTGCTTTTATCCACTTCTTTCATTTCTCTCCTGCCCACCTGGGTACTTTGTGAAATCTGATCATCCATAACCTGTGCACCACCCAAAACACTACAGACATAATGTTTTATTTGTTGCGATACCTGCCTGCTTTTGTTGTGACTAGAGAATATTAGAGTACATTGAATTCTTTCACAGCAGCATGTCGAGGTGTTTTTTTTTTTCTTCCACAGGGCTGTATATTTTTATCTGTCACTCACATTATGTTGTATACATCCCTTTAGACAAAATGTTTCAAACAGCCTTCATAACATTGAAAACAGGAACTTGAATGTATAAATGCTTTTATGTGGGCTCTATCAAAGTTGTAGTTTCAGTGAAATATTTACATGTCATATCTAACAGTCTATTGTACAACCCTAATTACAAAAAAGTTGGGATGCTGTGTAAAATGTAAATTTAAAAATTAAAATTATGCGATGATCATGATTTGCAAATACTTTTCGACCTATATTTAATTTAATACAGTACAAAGAAAAAATATTTAATGTTCAAACTCTTGTAAATATTACACTTATTCTGAATTTGAAACCAACATGTTCCAAATAAGTTGGGACAGAGCATATTTACCGCTGTGTAACCTTTTCTTATAACACTCAGTAAATATTTGGGCAAAGAGGACAGTTGAAGTTTTGAAAGTGAAATTCTTTCCAAAACTTTCTTGATAGAGAACTTCAGCTGTCTGAAGACTCTGGTGTTTCAATTTGCACTTTATGATCTTCCACACATTTTCAAGGGGAGACAGGTCTGGACTACTTGCAGGACAGTATAGTATCCACACTCTTTTACTACAAAAACGTGTCGTTGTAACACATGCAGAATGTGTCTTGGCATCGTCTTGCTGAAATAAGCAAAGACAAAACTTGTATGTACCTATCAGCATTAATGGGGCCTTTTCAGATGTGACAGTTAGCAATGTCATGGTCACATGGGCACATCACAGATCCAGGTTCTTGACCTTTGCGCTGGTGTCAATCTGGATGGTCCTTTTCCTCCTTAGCCTAGAGGACACGACGTCCATGATTTTCAAAAAACAATTTGAAATGTTGGCTCAGCAGACCACAGCACACTTTTCTACTTTCTGTCATTCCATCTCAGATGAGCTCAGGCTCAGAGAAGCGATCGGCATTTGTGGATGCTGTTGAGATATGGGTTATGCTTTGCAGGGAAGAGTCTTAATATTTGTAAGTAATGACTCAGCTGTTAACTGTTTTTATAATACATTTTATTTATAGGCATCTTTAAAGACAACCAAGGATACTTTACAGTGAATACATAAAGAAAACTAGGGTGCTTCCATAGCTCAGTTGGTAGAGCGTTTGCCCCAAGTACTGAGGCTGTTGGTCCTCTGCAGCGGTCTCTGGTTCGCATCCCGCCTGTGGCCCATTTGCTGCATGTCATTCCATCTGTGTTCATTTGCTCTCTTTTTACATTCTATATTTGTCACACCACAGTGCATGTCTCTCTGTTACACAGTGGAATGAAACCATTAAACTATTCCGTGGAGGCATGCCACTGAAAAGGCACTGGGCACACTTCCGCTACTATGACTGGAGTTTCACAGGATCCGAGGCTGTGGATTTTCTGCACGAGCTGCTAAGGCGCAACTACAACTTTGGGCCCGAGGTTACTCGCTACCAAACTCTGCAGCTGCTCAGAAAGTTCCTCAAAGCCCATGTCATCGAAGACATCAAAGGACGCCATGGGACAGAGGACTTTGAAGACAATGGCCATCTGTACAGGTACTATTTTTGTTGTCTTGTACTGTTATTCATGTTATTTGACATATAAGAAGATGCAACAACCACAGGTTGTTACATCTTGACAGTATGCCCATTCCCCCTTCAGCTGAGCCAGTACTTGTTGTTGTGTCCAGGTTCCCCACTTTGTCTCCCCTGAAGTCTTTTCCAACAAGGCCCCTGTTGAGAGACAGCAGTGACCTGCCCAGACTCATTCGCTGGGATGACTACGAAGAATTGCCTCAGCGGGAAAACATTGCACCCCTGAAGTCTGCTGTCATGGTGAGAAAGAGACAAAGATGTTTCAGCTCCTCCAGTGCTTGCTTTGCGTCACACTGTGCTTGAAGTGAAATAAGCATATGCAAACTTAGTAGAGAGTCAATGGCATGATGAGATCATTTTAAGAGAGATCATTTACATTTTCCCTCTTTCAATTATTACTCTGAGCTGTTCTTATCATCATAGCATCATTATTCTGCACTCAAACTATGCAATACACTGAAAAACTAAAAGTAAAGTCCAGAGTACTGCAATGCACTAGAAGAGCCCAACAAAAATATACTCCTTTATAGAGTTGCCAGTATAAGTGAATGTTACCCAATACCTCTCTCAATAATACAGCAAAAATCACACAGTGCCGGTACAGAGAAAGTCACTAAACACTGTCTGGTTTTGCTGCTGCAAGACAAATTTGGCAGGAAAATAAAGAACTGACTGTTGTTTATTTGTAGAACTTGGTTCTGTTGTGTGGTTTGTTTGTTTGTTTTTTTTAATACAAAGTTTTACATAAGAATTTCTTATATAGATTTTTTTTATTTACATTTTCAATACAAGAGTGTTGTATTGGATTGTTTTTACATAGGGCTTTAGTATGTTTCTGCTCACTCAGTGTAATTAAAAAGAATTTTCTCCATTTCTCCAGACTTCAGATATGTGGAATAAACGGCACAGTGTAGCTATTGGGGATGTGCATGAATGCAAGCTCATCCGGAGGAAGGAGGTAACCGCAAAACAAGTGGACCACATCTGGAAATCAATGACAGTTGCACAGTATGTAACCTTTATATAGAACTTATTGAACACTTCCAATGTTGTTGTTAAAATATTATTTCGGTATAGATCAGTGGTTCCCAAATATTTATAGACCATGGCACCCATTCAGAGGAATTGCACTAAGTCTTTAGCAGACTAAAGGTGGGTCTGATTTCTGATAGTTTTGTGGGCAGGCTCACATTCAGCCCTGTCAAACTGTGTTGAGAGCTGAGACATATAAGCATTTCTTTGTGCTCTGTTTTCTGTGTCAGATGTTTACATCAATTTTATTAGTTTTTCATTCAAAAAATGTGCACAAGCAGCTGCATTAAGTATGCCAGGTACATTCACTAAGAGCAGTAAATTAGCAAAATAAACTCACAAAAACTTAAAGAAAGGAGATATTGGTTTGTTTTTCCACCAACTATTGTTTGATCAAAATAAATCCTCAATTCATGATTCTAGATATAAAAATATTCTGTTTTTCCAAGCTGTTTTCCTCCAAATCCCGTTCTGGCCCTGTGGATATATACTGTGCTGCAGAATTAGAGTCTGTCCCTGAGCAGCTGCCGTCACTAATTCTTTGGGGGCTCACCATTAAATTAGCAAAATAAGTTGACAGTAATCGCCCCCCAGAAAACAAACAGGCAATGGCCAATTGCCTTTAGCCAATATATTCATCCCGTCACCCAAGCCTGCCCCAGTGTGCCATGGCAGCCACTTTGGGAGCCACTGCTCTAGATATTTGATGCCAGCTGTGTTGTTTTTTAGTTTGCAGAGAGTGCTGGGCCTAAAGTCATTGGATGGAGTTTTAGACCCAGCGCATGTGAATGGAAAGCACATCGTTCACAACATATTCAGTGTAAATAAGACGGGCATAGTCGTATTGGAGAATAAAGCTGGTATGCACTGATTCACAATTGGAAGAACAATTCAGCAGTTTAACAGTACTTTACAGGAATATTATGACAGACCTACTGTATCTCCTTTTGCATCTCCAGAGGACATGCCATACTGGGTGGTATCAGCAATGAAATGCCTCGCTAATTGTAAGTTGACATTTTCTGCACACTCCACATTTCCAACATGGCTGATGTCTCTCGTGCACACACAATAATTTGTGTGTGTGTATGCATGTTTATGTACCATTAAAAATATCACATTTATATTTCTTACTGTTAAACATTCTTTGTGAAACAATAAAACATTTGCCTTGTTTCTCAGGGCCTAATGGCAATGAAAGCAAACAGCCGGTTTACCCGGGTTTCGAGAGGGATGTTCTGAAAACAGTCGGAGATTACTTTCAGAGACTCAAAGAACCCTTGCTGACTTTTCATCTGTATGAAGTCTTTGTCAACATTCTCAGTGAGTGCTTCATGATGTGGCTCCGCTACTGATGTTGTGTTTCTGCTGGCGTAAATTTTTTTCTAGTCTGTATGTTGTCCTCAGGAGCAGGACTGTTCTCTTCTCATATCTCTACAGGTCTGCTGCATGAGCAGGAGGTTGCCACTGAGGCTCTTCAAGTCAGCTGTCTCTTACTGCCGCCACCCAACCGAAGACGCCTCCAGCTTTTACTGCGTCTCATGGCCCGGGTCTGCCAGAATCCCCACCTGCCTCCGCTCAATGATACCATTGCCACCCGCACACTGGTACACATGCCTCACTTTTATTTGCTAATCTTTGTATTTCTCTTCTGCTTTAGTGAGGTCAAATTAGACTAGGATTGTTGGAGAATTCAACAAATTAGCATGAGAATATAAAGATACAGTATAATAAACAAATATGATAGACCTGCAATTAATTCTGCTCTCATAAAGCCTGTGAGATAAAGGTTTTTATATGGTGTAAGAGAGGTTAGAGAGGTTTTGTTTGTATTGATTTTTGCAACATGAATGGTCTCCAAGGGAGACAAGAAAGAAAAAAAACATGCAGCTCTAGGGGCAGAGAGAAGCTGTGGGAATCATTGTTTGTCCAGAATCCTTACCTTTTATAAGTCAACGAGGATGCGGGGATGGTGGACCAAAAAGTGTGCTTTAGACTATAGAATGGTCTGAATCTGCCATAGACAGAGCAATAACATATGACTTTTATTAACCTGGTTGTATTTGAAAACAATACCACTATGTGTATGCATACAATATTAATTATACAAATAAAGAATAGTAATGAAACCCCAAGTTAACAATTGCCAGTACATCATCTTTGACGAACCAAGGTAACTGAGTGCTAACACTGATTAACTTAATGATTGGATCGATTTACACTTGTGGTCAAAAGTTTACATACAGTTATAAAGACCACGTCATCCATCATCACCATCATGGCAGTTCTGAGTTATGAATGATTCCTATAAGTCCTAATTTTCTATGATGGAATGATTGAAACACTTCTCTCGTCACAAAAAACAATCATACATATTGGTTCTTTCATAAATTTATTGCAGGTCTTCTGGGAATATGACAAAATCAGCTAGGTCAAAAATATATATACAGAAAACTGAATTATCAGTTTTGGTGATGTTGAAAGATGTTTTAATCAAATTTTCCTAGTGCCATGGCCTCTCAACTTCTTGTGAGTGATTACGATTGACCACAGATGATGGTTGTCTGGAAAGTCACCTGAAGCCATTTTAAAGCAGCTACAGATCTCAAAATCAACTGTGCAAAATCAACTGTTTACAAGCATAGTGTACATGGCATAGTTGTCACTGCCATGATCAGAAAGAAAACACAAGCTATCACCTGCTGCTGAGAGACAATCGGTCAGGATGGTCAGGAGTCAGCCAAGAATAACCAAAAAGCAGGTTTGCAATGAATTAGAAGCTGCTGGAACACAGGTATCAATGTCCACAGTCAAGTATTTTTTACTTCACCTTGTGCTGAGAGACTGCTGTGCAAGAAGGAAGTCCTTGCTACAGAAGCAGCACCTTAAGGCTCAGTTTAAATTTGCTGTTGATCCCATGGATGAAGAGAAGGCCTTCTGTGGTCAGCAACAAAATGTATTTTATCCATAAAAAAAAATCAGTATCAGTTTAATTTTACGTTATATTTAGAATATTTTCACAGGTGTCCCTTGCTATTAGACAGCCTATTCTGACAAATGACACTTCATTTGCAAAATGTCATGTCAATTGTCATTTTACCTTGCAAAACATGGGAGTTGCTAGTTTACAGATGCCTCGACCTGTCAGTCTGTTTGTGTCTTTGTGCTACTATGGTGTTTTAAAAGATTAGTTTGGACTCACCAAAGTCACAACAACAAAAACAAACTGACTGATCGAGGCAGCAGTTAACCAGCAACTCACGTGTCCTGTGAGGTAAAATTGCTGTTTTTGCAAAAGGAGCCTTGTTTAGCGAGAGAGCATGACAGACTTATGTAAGAGTAGGTTCCTGTCAGAAAAGGCTCTGTGATTGCAATGTAAAACATTAAATAAAAATAATGTGAATATAGTGTACACTTAAACTGATCTTTTTTTTTCCGGTGGTCAAAATACATTTACGTTTGTCTCCAAACACCGCCATCACCTGTAGGTAACATGCTGGCTATTGATAAGTACCTCATACAACCCAAATTAAAATAATCCGAACTATCTCTTAATAGATGCTGTTTGGGGAAAAGCCTGTCTACGCATGAGATGGAAGTCATTGTAATCATTATTTTGTATCTTCCTTTACTTGTTTCTCGCCTCTCATCCAGCCTCATCAATTGGTATATTATGGTTACAGTGAAAATTGAGTATCATGTATTCAAGGAGGGATGCACCTCATGGTCACTGCAAACCTTCCAGCTGCAGCGGCTCCAGTCTTGCACTGACAGAGTCATGACAATGTAGAAAATGTTATCAAGGGAATACTGTCAGACACAATCCCCCAGAGTAACTAAGACACTTTCTAAAACACTTCTTTGACTACATAAACAGAAGATGCTACCAAGTAAAGTCACTAAAACTCAATTTACAGCCTCCAGAACAGGCACATTTGATCTTGATGTTTCATTGGCAGCTCAGACAATATTAAGACTGCATTTCAGCTTTTTACATGATAGTCTCATGCATACAAAATTCAACCGAGAGATTATTACTTATTTTCTAATCCATTTCCTTGGTCTCTGTCCAGATGGTGCAGATGTTCTCACACTGCGTCCTGGGCTCAGTAGATGAGATGGACTTGGATGAGCTGCTGGCCACCAAACTGGTGACCTTCATGATGGAACACCACAACACCATCTTCCAGGTTCCTTCCAAGCTGCGCTGCCAGGTTGAGGAGCACATGTCCCACCTCAAAAGAGTTCAGGTCAGTACCCTTTACAAAGTTATTATATATATATATTAATACATGGATTGAAGTTCTCCATCAGACGGATTTATGGCATTAAGATTTCAGAGAGGACATGTATGAGTGTATGTGGACCTGAAAGGAGAAAGAGCAGAGGATGGACAGGTCATGCTTCCAGGGTATATTTAGATTATTTTATTTTATTTTTATTTATATAGGCAGAATATCAACTTGAATGTGAAGGGTACCACTCGATCTGCAAATATAGTGCATCATTATTGATGATCTTATACCACATTTTGCTGCAGTGCATGTATACAAATTTATCACCTCTTTCAGCCACCTGCATGATGAGAGCAGCCGAGTCTCTGCCCTGTGGTTGTTTGGGACTGCTGCTCACCTGATTTTTCATGTCCATGACATATTCTACAGAAACAGACATTGAAATTGGTCTCATGTTGCTGGTAAGATGTCGATGAGACCATCAGCAGATTATTTTTACTGTCTTTTGCTGAGAGCTGCATGCCTCAAGTGGATATGTGGATGTGCACAAACATGCGTGCCAGAATGAAAAGATGATGATCCACAATGCACACAGGCTGCTCAGGTAGGCAGTGTGAGAATTACTAGGGTACATTATGGGATACCCTGTGTATCTGTCGCTCTGAAACTTTCTGGCGATCTCTGCCCTCTTCTCTCATCTACACACACGAGCTGTTAGTCTTTATGTCTATAGTAAATGTAGATGTGATGTGTATTCACAATTCATTTGAATATAGGAGGGATAAAGTTGATTTAATGTCTCGTTGGATGAAAGGTTTTCTACAAGAGGGACTCAGGCTGATAGAAAAATCTTGGTGGGGGGGGTAATAGGACCTGGGCATGTATGAGATTGGTTCTGCCTTCTTGCCAAGAAAGAAGAATAGAGACATGGTGCAGTCACTGGTAAATTTAGATTTAGATAAAAGCCACATAAAATCTGGAAATTACATGCTTTGTTATGCTGATGTGAGAGGAAGGCACTTGTCGTCGTAGCTTGAAGCCTTCAAGGACCTTGTGTTTAGTCCGGGTATTAGTGTCCCAGCTGGCAAAATTACCTCTTAGGATTTGCTTCAGAAACAAATTGACATATCTGATAGATGGCTGCATCAGGCATGGAGGTGGGAGCAGCCAGTCAGCGGCGTTATTGAATGGTGATGTCATGGGATGAAATTAAATTTACTATGAGAACATATGAGAGAAAATTTAGTTTAAACGTCAATATTATTAAATGAAATCAGTATTGCTAATCTGATGTTAAATGACAATATTGTCATTGGCTGTTGTAACAAAAAAAGACCTGTTTTGTGATTGGTTGTTGTAAAATCCCACCTGTCTTGTGATGGGCTCCCTTGTTATGTGATTTGCTGGTTTCTAATCTTCAGTATTTATTTATTGATATATTAATATTTTTAAAAAACACTAGTTTTTATCTGTTACTATAGGAAACACCATAAATGTCAGAAACAGTCCATAGGTGTTTTTGTGCAAAAGCATGTCTTTAAATAAAAAATGAGCATGTGCCTTTCCATCCAACTAGTCAGATATACATATTTTCAATAGAAATTTTACCAGGAGAGATCAGAACCCCCACAGGAGCAGGCAGTAGCGGGATTACCTGCAGAGGTGGCAATGTTTGTTACTCAACAGCGACTGCCTTCGTGGAGCAGGGTTTTATTTTATTTCTCTGTGCGCAGTTGTTTCATATTGATGCGTCCATGTGTTTTCTTTTGGCAGGCGCGTCAGAAAATGTAGAACACAGACTGTATTGACAGTCTGTGTTCTACATTGTTTGGCCTACAAATGAAGGCCTGATTGATTTTTATGTTTTAGTCCAACAGTAGATGCCTAAGCTTACACATCCCACACTGTGAACAGGACTGAAAACATAACTGCATCTGAATTAAATGATGTAAATGAGATTATAAAACTGTAACCACCCTGCATACTTAGTGGTAACTTAACTGAAATTGTTCTGGGGAACATGCAGGCAGTATAATTACTGTAAGGGTTGCAGAACTCTGCCCACAGAGTCCATCCAGACACACAGCTTGTGAACAAGCAGACAACTGCTCAGAATGTAGGAACTGCAGTGAATGATGTAATTTAGTCTCTGTTATTTAGTCTTGGAGTAGACCGTTGATAATTTCAGCTAGCAACTCTGCTCACGTTCGCCGAAGTGTGACAGGCACATTTGTTTGTGATATTTCCTTTGTATCTTCCATCAGATCAAATACGCAGGATCAGATACGGACTTCGCTGCATCTCCAGCTTTTTGTAAACAGATCAGAAGGGTGGAGTCTGAGGAGCAGAAGGTGATAGGAACACAGACCCCCCTGCAGGAGCTGCTGGAAGGCCTGATTGCAGACAAAGAACTTCCTGCCAAGGACAAGAGGAAAAGACTTAAACAGGTAAGGCTTTACTATTTGAAAAGATGATGTATTAAACCAGAATCTTCATTAAATCTAGATCTAGGAGGAGGTGTTGCTGTGAAGTCTTGATGGGCAAATACTGTGCAGCAAAACCAGATTGCGTTTGAGCAATGTTGCTGTTAAATGTACATCTGAATCACTGATGTTTTAATAACGTGCTTGTATGTAATGATACAAACCTTCCCCTCTTCAGTTCCAGAGGTTGTACCCAGAAGTCTACCACAATCGATTTCCCACTGAGGAAAGCAAAGCTGCCGTCATACCCGAGAAAGCCCCCCGAATCAAACCTCCTCTCATGTTCTTCAACCTCAAGAAATCGTTCCAGCCCTTTCAGAGGAGCTGGAGTTTCAGGGCATGATCTGCCATCTCTGACACATCTCCGCTTCAGGCTGTAAACGCAACTCGACCTCAGTGTCATGAGAAAAGGAGACATGCAGCTGAAATGCTGCACTGGCCACAATTTTGGTCACACATGGCCAATCACTATGATAATGTTTAAAAATAATTAATTGTCCTTTGTAGCACTGTTAAACCAAGATAATAATTCAAAGGCATAGTCCACCCAACACTGAAAATTCAGTGACAATCTACTCGCCCTCATGCCGATTGAGGGTTGGGTTTATTTTGTTAGTCCACAAACAGAAAAGATCTACAGTGAAGATTCAAGCTAAAAACATGGTGTAAATATATATATATATATATATATATATATATATATATATATATATATATATATATATATATATATATATATATATATACATATACATATACATATATACATATATATACATATATATATATATATATATATACATATATATACATATATATATATATATATATATATATATATATATATATATACATACATACATATATCTATACTGCTTGTCTGGTGTAATCAGTCTTTTAAATCCCCAACACACCAAGCTGACGAAGAATTTATATATATATATATATATATATATATATACATATATATACATATATATATATATATATATATATATATATATACATATATAAGAGAGAGAGAGAGTGAGAGAGTTTGATTACACCAGACAAGCAGTATAGAGACATTTTATGTTTTTATTCTGCTGGTTTTTTTTTATGTTTGAAAACTGGTCACCATTCATTTCCATTGTTTGAGTTATTCTACAACGCTGTTTTCCTGTGAAACTCCAGCAGTGTTTTGTGGACTAACAAAATAAATCCACCCCTCAATCAGCATAAAGGTGAGTAGATAACGACTGAATTTTCATTTTGGGTGAACTGTCCCTTTAAAGGGTCAGTCCACACAAAAAATAACACTAACAACAATAATAATAATGAAATTATAATAGGAAATACCCGCTGACTCCTAGTGGTACCTAGCCAGATAGGTTGGTTTGTTGCAAAACATTGGCGATCATTTTCAAACTGTGATCTAAAATATGGAAAACTAGAAATTAAATGTGGATGGTTAAACTGGCCCCTTAGGAAATACATTTTTACTTACTGTGTTATTAGAAAACTTGAACGATGTATTGGAAACAATGATCCACTAACACTGAAAGAACCACTGATGTTTCTTAAAATTAGCTCTTAATATTTGTTCAGAAATTGTGTGTTGGTACATTTTCCTGATACTGTATGTTAAGCCTCTTTCACACATAGTTCCCAGTAAATTATAGGCATCACTAGTGACTTTCACTACTCACACATGCAGCTATATTCAGAAAAATTTCCGGAGTAGTTGGAGCAAGGGACAGTGCGTCACATGGCTGTAATAAAACACTTATGGATGACAATTGCCATAAAACTCAACAGAAGAAGACGAGGGGCAAGGCCGGATGTATATGTACGTGGGGAAGATTATTTTCAGAGACACGGCGAGTAAGGAGATGGTGCTCTTGTAATGTATTTAAAGGGCAAGTTCATATGTGTTGTTTTCAGTGTTTTTCAAATTGGAACTCCAACTGAACCATTAGCAAAAAGTGGTCACGTAGGTTAGAGAGCTGATTCCCTTTCCTCCCTCAACGTGGGGGTTTGATATGTAGCAGCATCATCATGCAGAAACCTACGTCAGGTCATGTGCGAAAACATCTTAGGAAAATAGCATTTTGATGCTAAAACTTGTATACTTTGACCAAAATTTGATTGTTTGGATTTGATTACATAAGCAACACTATTGGGAAGCTATAAAATATTATAAAAACCTCAAAAGAAACAAGAATAATGGACCTGACGTTTAATATTCATTAAGTTGACTTATTTGAATCAGGAACGTGCATTAGATGCATTCAAGACGTTACTCTTTACAGCTTGTCCCCACAATTTAATTGCTTTAATTCACAACACAGCCATAATGGCACTTTCTCTGAAATGTTGCTTGGTTTTGAGGTGGGAAACTGGCAGTACAGATTTCCCTGGATATCGAACCCTGCTCCCGTTCTCACGTTGCCACACCCAAGAAATGTTCCTGAACATTTCAGTGATAAACTGCATGTGTGAAAGAGGCTTTAGAACAGTCTATTATAGTCCCCCTCCCATTTCTGTACCTAAATTGAATGAAATGCATTTCAAAAGTATTAAAAGGCTCTTAGAAAGTTACTGATCAAAGCCCATCATACTCTTAAAACTATCATATTGATACATAGTTTTACTGTAACAGAAATAACGTATTTCTTCAAACAGATTATATAATTTCATGAGATTGACTCTCAAATGCAAAAATGCATTTCATTTTCGCTCTTTGATGTGTAATGGTCATTATCATGTTAAATCTGGGCACCTCAGAGCCTAGTCTAAAATCTGTCAATGAACATATCAAGGGTTTGCTGAGAAAGGGACTGTGTGACTGAGTGTTATGTAACTGAAAAGCATTTGAATCTACAAACAAATCATAAAGGAGGAAAAATCTACAAGGTCTAGAAAAAATGTAGATATAATTTGATATGAAAAGTATAAAAGTACATTTACTTTTTTAACATTCCTGACTCCTAATCTCAAAAAGGGAAAGCATTTTACACGCTAGAAGTGTCACAGCCCCTTCTCTCTAAACCCTCCTTCTACCTGCTCGACGGGTCTTACTGTAAGTGCACTCTTAAAATAACTCATTTCATGCTTGTATATGTTGGTCTTATTCTGTATATAAGAACTGTTTTTTTGATTGGTACATATTTCAATGTCTTAAATCCTCTTCTTTCACTGTTTTCAGTGTTTTTTTTTGTGATTTTCTTTTACCTGCTGCTTTGCCATGTCAATCAGGTTGTTTTTCACTTAATTTGACACTTAGAACTGTTTATTTTTGTAATGATTACGTGCTGATATTTTTATGTTGACTTCCCTAAATGCTCTTGAACAAATCCAATAATGCTGGAATAACTGTTACACTTGAATTGCTGCTCTGCTGGAAAAGAATTCAACGGGATAAAACTGAATTCATGTTGATGCTGATTTTTCTTATAAAAGTTCTAATTGGCAAATGTTTTGTTGTCATCTTTTTTTGGGGGGGGGGGCTATAGGTCATATATGAGGGATGATTATATTTCACACATGGGAAAAATGTTATGATGTAACCCAAACATGAACATTAGCAAAATGCATCAGTCAGTTTGGGATCAGGAACTGAATTAGGTGTAATTTCCTGTCCATCATCACCCACTGCAGAACATTAATAACAATGCAGGGACAGAACAAGCCCAGGCACAGTTTATGTATGGGTGAATTAATTCAGATTTCTGGTTTTGCTTCAGACTGTCTGGGAAACACATTTGACTGTCAGTATGTACTGTGAAAACTTATTTTGATGACATTTTGAGTTGAATGGTTTGGTAAAGTAAGGACACACGAAACGGCACACAACAGCATAGTAGAGAATGAACCTGAACATTACTTATAGAAATTTAATAGACAAGATATTAATAAATAACTGCTCTTCCCGATTATTAACCAATGCATTTCTCTAAACAAATAGTAAAGAATGAGTTTCAATATTAAAAATGAACTTTATTACCTTATGGAAAAGATTCCTACAGAGTTTTTTCATACGGCCCTTTCCGATGGGGAACTGAAGCCATGACACTGCTGTCTTCAAAGCTGCCAGACTTCTTTGACAAAATCAGTCATTTTGCCTCGCAGAACACGGGAATTGTTCTTCTACTGCTGCTTCAACCAGTTAGTTTGTTGTCAGTCACAGTAACAATCGGAGCCTGTCAGCAGCACAAACATCCACTTTCAGTGGACGTACCTTGATCGGCACATCTGCCACCAAGGATTACATCGCAGCTTGTTTTGCAGTTGAGGCGATCTGGCAAACTGGACGAGTTTCAACATATTTTGTAATCATCTAGACACCAAAATATGTAAAAACGGGAGTCGTGTTTTCTTTTCCCTTGCTATTTGCACACATGACAAGCATGTAACTGATAGCATACGACAGAGTAGAGACTGAATCTACAGGGTGCCAGAGTGACAGTGAGTTGTTTACCTGCGATCAGGGGGGGTAACGCTTTTGTGTGAAAGCTAGAGTTTACAAGTCAGCAGCTGACACCTGTGTGATTTCACAAGGAAACAAACATCCCACGCAGCAAACACTGTGGCTTACAGTCTGAGGTAAAAAGAAAACTTCCAAATCTGAACAACTCATGACTCAGTGTTTAAGCCTGTGTGTGTAAAATTTGTTTGCACCGATAAACATTCTTTCAAGTTCTTTTGGTGGCATAAGTTATTCTTTTTTGGACAAGTGAGACCATGCTAATGAAATTCTGACATTCACCTCAGTGTCCTCAAGCATATTTTTTTTTTGTTTTTTGCCACAATATTAAATACTTTTTGAGGCTACCGCTAGGGCTACCAAAACACAAGGAAACAAGACTACCAGCCTGTTTTTCAGTCATCCGTTTCATGCACGTCTGATGACACAGCTCTTTGGGACTGTACTTAGTCACAGTGGTACTTTGAGCTGTATGCAACATCAACATGCATGTGAAATTACCAGAATACATGCTGAAGAAGGGCATCTAGCCCAAAATGTCAGTGTGGCAACAATAAACAGACTCAAACAGTTTTTTTCTGAGTTGAGTGCATTGTGTTTTACTTTCTTCTCTGTGAGTGTTAATATCTGTACAATTTTTTCGTGGCCATCCATCTGGTAGATGTACAGGTGTGCTGATATCTCATGAGAGATCTGAATCTGAAGCAGCAGAAGTCTTTGCAGAGACCTGGTACTCATCATGCCACCTATAATTTGCTTTGTTTAGTGTGAACACACCTTTAAGTTTACCTGTCAAAATCATCAAGCAGTAAATACAAGTGCAATGAGGCAAGATCCAAGAAATCTCAATTTAAATCTACTGTTGGACAGTGGTTGAAAGTAACTGACTGAGGTCAGTCTGCTGAGGTTCACAGCAGACTAATGAACATGCACATCTTGTTGCAAATCCATCTCTCCTCTACTGTAAATGATATAATCTAGTTTGTGTTCAAAGCAATGCAGACAGACAGGAAGTGAAGCGAAAGACCAGTCAGTGACCCCCTCAAATTCAGATATGCCTCAGACTACATACAGTTACAGAACCACGCATTTTAAAATGCTTCTGAAGTATTACTCCTATAAGGTGGTAATCAACTAATAATCTCAGTCAAAGAGGTTTTAGTTAGTACTAATGACTGTCTGGAAGTAGCCATCATGTTGCTAATGATGTTTAATGTAAAGAAGCTGTGAAATGATCACATGACTGTAATGAATGGTGACATGGAGAGTTCTGTGGTCATTATACTTCAGGTGTTATCAGTGCATTAATATTCCAGCCTGTGGGCCCGCCAACAGTACAGGAGGTGTTCCATTCAGGCTGATTAGGAACAGCTGACGTTTCAGCAGTGGAGTGAAGAAGAGGGAATTAAGTCCATCATCAGGGACCTCCTCAGCCTTTGTTGCCATGAGGGCAGAACCTGACCAGAATACGAAGAAGCCAATTTCATGTCATGCACCAACATGATATAACTGTCTTAAACACTGCTCAGGGTCTTTCAACATGTTTGATCTTTAAGTGTTACTGCCTCAGTCTCTTATAGAAATTAAAGTTCACATATTATGCAAAATACACCTTTTCAAGGTTTCTCGACAAAAATCTCTAAATCTCTAAAAAAAAAAAAAAAAAATGTAACTAACAGCCATCTTTTCTCTTATATGCTTTCAGAAAATGTGTGCTCCAAAACACCAGTCAGATTTGCCTCCCTTTATGGTGTCACAAAGGGCTTTGCACAACCTCCAGATCAGTAACCATCCTGCTCACTGAATACCTAGTGAATCACATTTTTTTTTTTTTTTCAAATTAATAGCCTGCACACAGCATTGGTGCAGAAAAAAAAATCACTGAACACTGTCTTGTTTTGCTGGAAGCAAAATTTCACTGGATGAGCACTAAGGTTTTTCTTTTTTTTTGTCTTTTATGTTTTGATACTATTAAATGTTAGTATTGTATTGTCTTTAACCATGTGGTATTTGAAAAAGTAAATAGGTATTGATACTTTTGACAGCCTTACTAACTAGCATCATAATCTTCATTGTAACGGAACAGAAACAAAATCAAACTCACTGACTTGAAACATCCAGGTTCATATTTCCACTGTTTCAAAATTATCACCAGCTCTGGTTTGGTGGAAATAAACACATAATTCACATAGTTAAATGTGAAAATGTTGTTGCTATGCACTGCTTCTCTGATGTCTGGCCTCCAAAAACAGTGAATTAAGGGTTTATTTCAACCTTGGTTATTGATGGAACAGTGGAAAGACAAGTCAAAACATTTTTGATGAGTATTATTTTGCTTTTTGTTCTTTTGAATGAAGATGATGATACTAGTTAGCAAGCTAATGTTGCTAACAGTAATCTAAGACACTGTTTTTGAGCATTGTGATAAGTACCACAATGCTCAAAAACACCATCTACAAAATGAAGATTAATATTTTAACAATGTACCAACCTACCAGCAAAAATATTGACGATGAAAGACCACAAAGT
Organism: Lutjanus erythropterus; assembly: GCF_056507025.1. NCBI lineage: Eukaryota > Metazoa > Chordata > Actinopteri > Lutjaniformes > Lutjanidae > Lutjanus > Lutjanus erythropterus. Next base: position 11,883,305 of record NC_139325.1, read on the forward strand.
TTGTCGGGTACATTTCACATTTGTCTTCTTCAGTTCTGAGGCTGTCAAAGTGGAAAAGTTTCCCTGTAACATCTTTTGGTGTTATTTGGTGTTAGTGAGTCAGCCCATGCTCTCTAGTTGGGAAAGACCATGCTGTTTCCCTTATAATGCTTTTCTGGGAATAGACGTAGCTGTGGTAATTGGTTTTTCACTCGGGACAGGAAAGCACAGGGGGGAAGTAAATCCTGCTGTATGTGTGATACGCTGATCAAAAATAGAAAGGCAACACTTTTGTTTGTGCTCACATTTTTCATAAGTTGAAGTAAAAAAAAAAAAATCTAAGACTTCTGTGACTTCTTCATCTTCTGTGCACACAAAATTGATTTATATGTTCACAAAGTTGTGAAAAGTTGTTGTAAATAAGCACTTTCTCTGTGCCAAGATCCATCCACCTGACAGATGTGGCATATAGAGATGCTGAATGCAGCATGATTATTGTATAGATGTATAGATGACTCTAAAATGTACATTCTTCTCTAGAAAAAAGATATTTATTAGGCACTGAAATGTGGTTATTTTTATGGTTATTTTCACATGATACCATAGTTTTTCCACAGGAGGACAAAATCATGACCTGCCCTAATTTGCTCGTGATTGGTTAGTACTCTTCACCTTCATTGGTTGAGTTGGTTAAGTTTAGGCATGAGGAGTGATTGGTTAGGGTTAGGCTAAGAATATCAGGGTAAGCCAATCAGAGTCAGAGGATGGCAGGGCAAAAAATGATATCTGTATCCCTATGTGAAAGAGCCAGTGTTGGGCAAGTTACTGAAATTTAGAAATTTGTAACAGTTACTAGTAATTTCTCTCAAAATGTAATTGGATTGCTTTAACAATTACTTGTAAAAGTAAAAGTAATTATTTACTGGGGAAAGGAACTGTTGAATTACTTTTTAATTCTCTTATTAATGCACACATATTATCTTAGTGTAGCTATATTTTTGTGTAGTTTTAGTATTTTAGTATAGCTAAGTTTTTAATACTTGTGCTACTGTGAGGTCGACTTTCTGCATTTTCAGGTTAGACAAAAGAAGTGGAATTTCAGTTATTTCCAACAATGGAAATAACCATAGTTCAGTGCCTCGCAAATGCTTTTTTGTTGAGATCAAACTGCACATTTCAAAGTGGGCTTTTATTGTGACCAGTCCAACACACACCTGTGCAATAAACATGCTGTTTCATCAGCATCTCTACATGCTACAAGTGCCAGGTGGCTGCATTATGTTAGCAGAGGAGAAGTGCTCATTAACAAGAATTACAGATTTGTAAATTAAATTTGAGAGAAATAAACATTTTGCACGCACAGATGAAGTCTCAGACTTTTTATTTCTACCCATGAATAATTGCTAACCTGTTTTATATTAAATGCATTTACCCTAAATTAAGAAAAAAAGAAAATCTTAATTGATTCTGATTTGTACATGCTGTGCACTAACTATGTCCCTACTAATCATGCATCAGTCATAATTACAAGAGCACAAACATTCCCAGCATGGTGTTCACCGGCTCTCAGAGAGGCAGTAAAATTGATTTTCAGACCAAAGAATGTTACTGTTAGTCAAGAGCAGAGAATTAAGCAAACACAAAAGGCGCAGAAAACTAAGATACAACTCGATGCTCATAAATTATTAGGAATAAATCAATTTTGAGTCATATTTGTGGTAAGCACAGCTTGCCTTTCATTTAACAGACAGCTAAAGTGCAGAAACTAATATTAGACTGACAAAAAAAAAATGCCAACAGCGCAGTGCATTAGGAATGTGGGTGTTTAAGGGGATTAATGGTGGCTTATGTGCATTATAATGAATAATTTCAAAGGTTAAATGCAGCAATGTACGAACTTGGAAATGGGTGACCTTTTCAATCTGGCTTTCTGTTTTGATTTTGTATCTCCAGTCTGCTCCACTGCTCAGTCGAGCTGAACTTCAACCCATCCTCGCTCCATCAACGTCTATTAGATAACGGCCAATTTAGAGGAAATGAGGCTGCGCTGTCTGCACGTGGACAAGAGTGTGTTTATGAGTGACTGAGTGACTGAGTGATCTTCAAGTCTAAGTGTTGATCACTGTTTCTGTCAAGTGTTTTTCTGCTGTGTGCAGCCCGAGTGCTTTTTGTCTCTCATCCTTTTATGGTGTAAAAAACACTGTGAATGGCTCTGAGCTTTTGTGCTGCTGATCTCAAGGTGCAATTGCTGGATTAGAAGCAATATCTGCTTTCTTCATGAGAAAGAAATAAAGAAGCTTTATGTAAGAGATGACTAAAAACCAGAAGATGAAATGTTACTCTCATATTCTTCTTGTATTTTTTGGATGAAAGCAGAATCAGTTCATTAGTTTTTAATGAAAGGACAGAATCATTATCACTCTATGAAGATCTATTGTGAAATATAACCACAGCTGTGGTTATATTTCACAATGGAACCGCATTGATTGATATCACTGATATCTCCAGGTGAAGTCTGCATCGTTAATCCTAGAAGGTAATTTTACCCTGATTCAGTGCTATAGTCAAAACCAGGGGCATTTCTACAGGAGTCGGGGGGGCACTGGCCACTGCATTATAATCAAGTGTGACTGGTTATCTGTCCAGTGAGAGGCAGGACCTTAGTTTCAACTGATGAGTATTTTTAAATGTGCATTGTTTTCTGTTGTAAGTATCTTATTTTTAATTTCATACCAGGTTAATTTATTTAACACATTCATTAATACCACACAGAAACAAACAGAATACTGTACTTAGGTAGCTAATATGTATAGCTAATATTCATTCTCTTTGGATGAGAGAGATTTTGCAGATGTGCTCTATGATATGATATAACATAGTCAAGTTAGTGGTTGCATTTGAAGCAGAAATTTTACATATAATCACAGTAATTATGTTAAATGTTTATGCGTATAATAAATCAGACCGTCCGCAGGCAGTTCAGTGATATCCCCACAGTCGTGTTCTTGACCGGTCTTGAAATGAAATCCTGAGTCATCTTCTTTTGAGACCAAGACAAGACTGAGGAAAAATGCAATAAAAACTGAGACGAGACAGAGATCTTCAGAACGCGGCCTCGAGACTTGAATATTACAATACTACCCTTCGTAATTTCACATACTCGGAGTGAAGTTTTTGTTTTGCACATGTTTGTCAGAGCTCCTGTCAAGAGAGAATATATATATGAAGGAAAAAAAAATACTGTAAATGCCACTGATGTCTGTTTGATTGAAACTCTTCTATAAGTCATCTCGGACAGTAAATAAACCTGGTCAGTATCAGCTTTCTGTGGCTCTTTGGTTATGACAGAAGCAACCGTCACAGAAAGAGCTTGAACTTGTCCACTAAACCTGTCGTCATCATTCAGGTATCTGCAAAGTTCAGACTGAAATGTCTACATGAGTTCAAAATTTATTCTGGAACAAGAATATTGTATTTATTTCTTCCTTCTGCACCGCATAGTTATCAGGACCCAAACAGAGGCTAGTGTCAGACAGTCTGGCACTCTTAAACAACCCTGGCGAATAATAATGAATTGGTTTGGATGCACAGTAAGAATATGATCATACATACCGTCTAGACTTGGTCAGCAGACATGTGTGTTGCATTGAGTTTATTAAATTTGTCCAGTGTCAACAGAACGGTCACAGTATATTTGTTGACTCAATGTTTACTGTGTGCCAACAGACCAAAAAAAAAAAATCCTGGTGAATGTTTGACATAATTAAGCAACAATGTCAGACTTTTACATCAGATTTATTCGTTTTCCAATTGCACACCATCCTGTCCCAGTACTTTTTCACACCAGCCATGTTGAAATAATGAAACAGTTAGGGTAAACACAGGTGGTACCAATGTTACTAATTAAGGTTCTGTTACATTCAGAATGAAGTCATGTGTAGAATTACATTATTATTACTTGTCATAGAACATTATTCTATATTTTTAATAAGACTAAGAGCCCACAGTCTTGCTAGCAGCTCCGTGAGGATGTGCTCAAAAAAGTACTTGACTAATTTAGCATCACACTCCTGTAACATCCGGTAACATTGTCAAACTCACCATGGACAGTTTTAATAAGGAAAAGTTTCCAAGTCAATGTGACAGAACCAGAAGTATTGTTTATTCAAGCCATTCATCTTCCTTGTCTAAACCTTGCAGTGGCCACATGACCCATATGCAACTTGACCGCAGACAGGTTGGTCAGAGCTTTAATTGGATGTCTTGCTGCTCTGCTAAGACAGCCTAATGCAGGTAGCCTCAAGCAGATATGGGGAGCAGGCTACAGAGATCTGGTACGCTTGCAGACATCGCATTTTAATGTGATTATGAAACTTGTGAAACTTTTTTCACATACGCAGTAGTTCTTCCCAAGAATACTTTTCAGCTTTGAGATGAAAAAAATGATTTCGCCACCTGTCTGATTTAATTAATACAGTCAAAAACCAAACACCGGCGCCTTTATGAAAACGGAAGTGAACCAAAATATTAATAGCATCTTTCCAAACAATTAACTAATGCATGAATTAATGTGATGGTTAATATGAGAGTCATTACTAAATGATTAGACACATTAATTAACTATTAATTAACAGTGAGTTAATGCTTACAAAGGTATAACTAATGTTAATTAATGGACCCTTACTATACAGTAATACCAATTATTTAAACAGCACTTATGAACCAGGACCTTCAGCATGTACTGGGGCAGTTTGCAGCCGAGTGCAAAGCGGCTGGGATGAGAATCAGCAAGTCCAAGGCCATGGTTCTCGACCAGAAAAAGGTGGCTTGCTCCCTCCAGGTCGGAGGAGAGTTCCTGCCTCAAGTGGAGGAGTTCAAGTATCTTGTGGTCTTGTTTACGAGTGAGGGGAGGATGGAACGCGAGACTGACAGACGGATCGGTGTGGCGGCAGCAGTAATGCAGTCGTTGCACTGGTCTGTCATGGGAAAGAAGGAGCTGAGCCGAAAGGCGAAGCTCTGGATTTTGCGGTCAATCTACGTTCCTACCCTCACCTTTGGGTCATAACCAAAAGAACAAGGTCTCGGATACAAGCGGCTGAAATGAGTTTCCTCCGCAGGGTGGCGGGGCGCTCCCTTAGAGATAGGGTGAGGAGCTCTGTCACCCGGGAGGAGCTTGGAGTAGAGCCACTGCTCCTCCACATTGAGAGGAGCCAGCTGAGGTGGCTCGGGCATCTATATCAGATGCCTCCTGGACGCCTCCCTGGGGAGGTGTTCCAGGCATGCCCCACTGGGAGGAGGCCCCGGGGAAGACCCAGGACACGCTGGAGTGACTATGTCACTCGGCTGGCCTGGGAATGCCTTGGTATCCTCCCAGAAGACCTGGAGGAAGTGTCCAGGGAGAGGGAAGTCTGGGCATCCCTGCTTAGATGGATGGATGGATGGATGGATGGATGGATGGATGGATGGATGGCACTTTTTTATGAATAATTTGTTATTTGATCCATTTAAGTGGTTGATCACTGTGTTGATCACATTGTTGGAGCAGTGGAAACACGAACCAAGACATTTTTGGCAAGTTTGATTTTATTTCTGTTATTTTTAGATGAAGATGATGGTGCTAGCTGTCAAGTTGACACTGCTAATGGTATAACACATTATCAAAATGCTCAAAAGCACTATATACAAAACAAACAGTAAATGCTACTAACAATATGTAGCTACTGAGCTAACTGTGAAAAGTGAAGCAACTTTACTTAAGGAAGAAAAATCTATGTCAAAGCTAGCCAGCTAATGTTGCTAATGGTTAAGACACTGAGGTGCTGAGCAAAATGCTCAAAAACACAAAACACATAAACAGTAAATACTGATTGTAATATTTACCAAGCTAAATGTGAAAAGTGAAATAGGTTTGTAGGCGATGGTAACGTCACAATAGCGCTGACAGGAAGTAAACAGATGTACAGCTTGTAAAACGGCCACAGGCTACATGACATTGAGCAAGTAGAGAATTGATTGATTGATTCCATGTAGTTGCCATTCATGGTCAGATGTTAATGGCAAAAACAGCCATGTCCCTTGTTTCCTCTGGACCTGATTTCCATGCCAACAACTAAATGTCCCTTGAGTAATTTGATTTGACAGCTGTTTCTCTTACCAATCTTACATGCATCTTTATTAATAGAGTTGCCTTGAAAAAGACCTCTTCTTGCACAACAAGACATCACAAGACTGGTTTCCTCACACCTCTTAGGGATCATTGAGTTGATTTGATACCAGGAAATGTACTCCACACTAGTGTGTAATCGACAAAACCACAACCTGAGGGGAACCCAACTGGTGGGAGCGTACACTGACATTTTCTTTCTTTTGGCTTCAACCCACTGTGACAGCGAGGGGGGTGAGTGTTTTCTATCAGTGAGACTTAAAAAAAAGCTTCTTTTCTAGAAGTGAAGCCTCGATGACACTTGAGAAGACATTTTCATTGTTTGAAAACGCTGAGAAATGTGAAAAATGCAAAGCAGGTTTTGTTAATGAAATTAAATGAGTCTTTCAAGGAAATGCCACAAAGTTTATTATACTTATACAAGTAGCACTGCATAAAGACACAATCAAAAGCCTGGACATATTTCAAAATACCATCCAGATATTGAATACTTCAGAGAGCTTGTACTGTTTCTCAAATGTTGCATTTCAAGCACAAAAACAGACAAAAAAATAATCCTTTTTTCCCTTATTCTGGTAAATTATCATATTAATTATAAACAGCACGGCTGAATTAATACAGGAAACAAAGTTAAAAGGACACAACCTCAGGACAACCTCAGTAAAGCACATAAAGCACTGAAAAGCTGTACACACAGTATCATCTAAGTCAAGGAATAAATAAAAACTGAAAAAGAAGTGAACCTCTCTAGAAGCCTACACTAAGAAAGAGCACCTTTATTGCATGTCCTCACTCAACGGCATGCTCAAGTGTGTTTGTTTTTGCTTTCACAAACTCTTTTTAATGTCGTGTTCAAAGAGAAATCCTCCTTTAAAAAAACTGAATCAAAGTCTACCAAGCTGTCTTTGCAAAATGAAAGGTAATGCTTCAGAGTACAGTAAATTATAGTGTTAATATTTTGTTCTTATGGGGGAACAAATACATAGCTTATTCAATCCAGAGAATTCTGCTTAGTGTGTTCACTTTTCACTGTTTTAACACTGAGATGTCATGGATTGTAATTTATTTTCTGTTTAACAGTTTTGGTACTATGTACTATGTACTATGCTCACATGTAATTACGCAGGAAAAAGTATTGCCAAATATTGCATCCCACATACCCAATATTTATTATGTGATTGACTTGAAAAATAAGTTATTTTTCAAACTTCACAACCCAGACTTACACTGTGTACTAAAGGAGCCTTCTCACGTTTTCAACGCTTTTACCTGATGGTAGCATACTGTCATGAGCAGGGTTCTCAAAGTGTGGCTTGTGTACCAATGGTGGCTCTCAGAAACAAGAAAAGCATACATTATATTCTAATAAGTCCATTTCAGTACCTTTTCTGGATAGCCTACAATTAATACAGTGCTTGGCTACTGTGTCAAACTGCACTCCTCCTGCTGCAGCTAGTGGAACCTGCAAAGTGTCATCCCCCTTGTGACCACAATGACCAAAATGCATCTCTGTTGTTAACTTAATACCACATACCCCAGTGTAATGTTAGGAAGATATGAAGGTAGAGCTGCGCAGGTACACCCCTCATCCACGTTTTAGGCTAATGCTTTGTTCCCCAGCAACAACAATAATGTACACTGTGTTTATAAGTACTCCTTAAACTTTTTAATATTTTTGTAAACATATTGTTATTATATAGTAATTTCCTGCCTTAATAATTTTACTGCACTTTACTCAAACATAAAGCTGTACCCCATATTTGTCTTAAAGTATTTACTGCATGTATTATATCGATACCCCTTACATACAAATAATTGCACTCTAATTTGTAGGCTGTAGTCTGAAGTGTTATGAAACTGAACATTGCATTTTCTGATGAAAATATATTCTTTTGTTCATGTGCTCTTTATATGGGTATTTTGAGGCAAACAACATGATTTGTGTTCCAGATCGGTGTAGTACAGGAAATAGGCCTACATTCTTTGCCATATGGTCCACAATAACCTCACCAACAAATAGCCATGTCCCTTGCTCCTTCTGGATTAGATTTCCATGCAAATGTCCCATTTTAAAGATTCCTCAGTCCTGCGTGGGCATGAATGAGAGCCACCGTCTGTACAGGCGGCGCTACAGTGAGCAAAGTCATCAGCTGAACCTCCTCTGCTCTCTGGGAATAATCCCTGACTCTCACACATGATTCCTCGCTGACAGGGAGGATGAGAGTCTGCTGATTACACTGATTAGTTCCTCCTCTCTGGATGAAGTTGGTGTTAATCATTCATCAGTCATATCAGCTACTGCAGCAAAATCCCGTGACAGGCCTCGCTCTGCTCCATGAAACACGCGGTGCTTCACCTCAGGCTGAAAATCCACACTGAACTGAACTTTGGATCTACTTTCAGGTAAAATGTCAATAACAAATGTGACACATCCCTTCAAGTCCAAGACTTAAGATGTACATAAAATACTGTGCAATACTGTAGGTCCACATAAAAGGTCCCATATTGTTTAGTTTTAATGTTTTTGTTTGAATATAGTGAGGTAAAGCTGCTGTGTGAAGGCTTGGCACGTCACGTCACGTATGGCATACAACATCAGAATTCTTCATTTCCACAGGATCTCCTGTTCGATTGTTTTTGTGGTTAGAAAGATGGCTACCAGAAAGGGTGCAAAACAAGCATCAAGCTTTATCCCACAGCCTGGCTCAGTCATACAGCACAGCACAATCTGAAAACTGTTAACAATGCATAACAGCCACATATACAGTAGTGCCGCTTTTACAGGCATTATGTGAAATATCAGCTTCAGTGTTAAGAATATTTACAACAAAATGTATTTAAAATACAGACTTTAATCATGCTGAGTGCAATGAGTGGCAGTTTTTTTTTTTTTATCTACAGTGGCAGCCTTTTGTCAGTAGTGTTGAGAAAGTTACATGAAAAATGTAATATGTTATTTTTTACATTACAATACATTACAAAATTGTCACTTAGCACAGCATTAATATATCTCTTAACAATCAGACGTATCTTTCAACAAGATAACAGCCTTCAGTTCAGATTCTCACCAGCTAGTTTAACTCCAGTGACTGAATGCTGCAGTGCAGGGGCAAGTTTCACAAATCATCTGTTGTATAAGCCAGACTTCAGTTTGCTCTTAGTTTAGTCTAATACGAATTAGGTACTTTCACAAAAAATAAAGCCCCATTTATTTTAAATTTCAAAAGTGAGCCATCTCACCCCCAGGCTAACTCGGTGCTTAATCTAGAATTACTCCCTCATGGGTACATGCCTGTGCCAACCAGCTGCAGTTTATGCAACTGTCTGTCTGTCCATGTCCATGTCTGTCCAGACTCATGTAGTAGCAATGAAGGAATTTAATTAAATAAAATTTATTTTTATGTGTATTTTTTGGCTAAATGGAAGTTCTCACCATACATGTATGATTTCAGTGAATAATTTCCAGTAAGAAACATGCTGTCTTCACTTACAGACTATTTTTACAGAGGAGGACAGAGGATTGATAGAGGGCTGAACATTATGATGTCACAGTGAAGCTGGCCTTTGACCTTCTGGATATAAAGTGTCATCACCTCATCATTTTATCCTATTAGATATTTGTTTGAAATGTCATAATTAGCATATTCATTCTTGCGTTATGGCCAAAAACATGTTTTGTGAGGTCACAGTGACCTTTGACCGCCCCATCCTTAAGTCTGAGTGGACGTTTTTTGCCAAATTTAAGGAAGTTCCCTAATGGCATTCTTGACATATCCCTATGAGAACAGAAAGGACAGACAACCCGAAAACCTAATGCATCCAGGCACGGCGGCTGGCAGCTGATGCGTATAACAAGGATCTTCTGCCGTGCATTCTGCACTGATCATAGTATTTACCACTACAGAACACAACACAATCTCAGCTAAAATGTTGCCAGCTAATGTTAACAACTGTCTTCTTAGATAATGTTAGTTAGATCATACATTTCAGAGACTCAAACAGTGTTTATGGAACAAACCTGGTAGCTGCAACTACAGTTCATTTTTTCTTTTTTTCAGTGTCAGACACAATGGATGTACTCTTGTAAATAATCAATCAATCTAAGCCATAGTTAAAGTCTGTCTTTGTGAAACTAGTCTTGCATAATTAGTAAAAGTAAAGGGAAAATTTGAGAGAAGGGGGTTGCGCTTCAACAATGGGATTCTCAGTGGAGTGCTAAACCCAAAATTCGGCACAAAGCCTTCATCGTTTGTCAAACGCTCTGATGAAGGCTTTGTGCTGAAACGCGTAAGCGTTTGTTTGTGATGTGAGCCAAATAAAAAACTCAAATGTGAGTATTTTGTCCTTCCAGACTTGAGATGTGCTACCTTTTTTGATTTTTTAAAGGGAAAATTTGCCAGTTTTTATGTGTCTGTCCAATCAGTGTGGATAGTATATGTTGTCAGTCAAAGCAGCGCTATATTGAAACAAAGTACTCCTGCTGCGAAACCTGTTGTTCTTCAAGCACCAGTGATGTCACAGTGATGTAGTTGGTGTTAAGGAAGAACTACAAGCTCAGCCGGCCTCGTAGCTCAGTTGTTAGATGCGCTACCAACTGAGCTGTGCCCCATGTACTGAGGCTGAGTCCTCTGCAGCCTGCGGCCCTTTCTACCTCTCTCTCTCCCCCTTTCCTGCCTTCTCTTCAGACATCCTATCAAATAAAGGCATAAAAGGCCCAAAAATGACTACATGCTTAGATTCCTGTCACCTAACACTATGTTCTGGCCATCAAAGTAATAGCTATAATCCTGGGTGGTGATACATGCCTAAATGGGCATAGGTGTCAGTCTTGCACGCAATGCATCCTGGTATGTGAAGGCACTGCTGGCATGACTCCATGAGCAGAAACAGCTCAGCTATCTTGGCCAGTATAGCACACACTGGGGAATGTATGAATGTCCAGACTGCATTTACCATCAACACTGACTGGACTTTCACATGACAAGTGGTTCATTTTTCATATCATTTTAACTGACTGAATTTACAGCATGTACATTTAAGTCAGTTTTGGTGTTACCAGAATTGTCACATTTCTTTTCTTTCATCCGCCTCCCCTCACCTCCAACCTCTGCAAGCCAATCAAGATAATATTTCCCGCACCAGTTTGTCCACTGAACGCACATCCCACCATCGACCTCCCAGTAATACAGCAAACAAGCTGACCCTCTAAGTGTCAAAGTAACAGAGCATTACTGAGTTTTATTTCTTTGAAGTCTGAAGGTACAATTTCCTCATATTCCTAATATATTGGCTTGTAAATATACTGTGACATACTGTAGGTAAATAATGTCTACCATTTTAATGAGTTTCACTTTAGAGAGAGGATCATTTTCCTGAGTTTCAGACTCCACAAGATTTTATTATGAAAGAAGAGATGCAGGAAAACAGACTGATCAAAGACGAAGTAATAATGTCCTGCAGCCACAGTGGCTCCATCTCCTCCAGTCCAGGTATAATGAACAGCGCTTATGTGGAACAGTGCAGCTGCAGCAAATATCAAAGCAACCATACTTACCTACATCAAAAAAATCCACACACCCACTCACGTCTGATGGCTCTGCCACTACGACTTTAGAGTTAGTTTCAGTGTGACAGTCGCCATAATTCATTTTCATGTCACCATCTGCACCCTGCTAGTCAGACGCTGGTGCAGTTAGTCGAGGGCGGCGTTTCCGCTTTGCTGCGGATCTCCTTGATGTCGTTGAGCGGCGAGTCACTGGTACCGATCTGGCATTTGAACACCTGCTTGTAGGCCTTCCTGAAGTTCTCCGACAGGAAGGCGTAGATAACCGGGTTGACGGACGAGTTGCTGTAGGCCAGGCAGTGGGCAGCCACCCGCAACACGAAGGAGGCCTGGTTCAGCGGGAAGGTCCCGAACTCCACCCACAAGTGAACGACATGATGAGGGAGCCAAGAGAGGCAGAACACCACCACCACCACCAGGACCGTCTGAGCCGTCTGGGAGCCACAGAGTCGGAAAACAGACAGGAGAAAGAGAAGGATTAGTAAGAGCCCTCAGGGATGACACTGACAACATTAATGCCATACTCAGGTTTAAGTCTTACTCAAGATAAAATAATGAAGTAAGGTCCTGAGAGGTTAGTGCTTTGGAGAACTTCCTCCTTTTATTATTCTGCTGATGCTCTATTAGTATTTCTTCCTATTCCATCTGGTGCTTCTTTGCCATGTCCATCGATGGACCAGAAATTTACCTCGCTACACTTATAGTTAATGATTTCATCTTTCTGTTCATTTCACAAAATTATTCTGTGACTATTTTTAATGTTTTAATGGGTTAAATGAGGATGTAAGGTTTAAGATAAATACATAATCATGAACATAAAATACTGAAATGAACCAGGGTTAAGTACTTTTTTTTATCAACACTAGCATATTATTGTATTCATGGCCAACATGCCTATTTACACTGAGCAACAGTAGCATTCATTTGGAGTTTTACGTTTTTTGAAGCACACTTCCTGTTTTATTTTGGTATGTCTTCCCTTGGGGGTCTTTGTTGTCTTTACCTCCCCGGAGTATCCAGCCTTGAGTCTGTTCCATCTTCAGCTGCTAGTTCATCTTTATTCTCATTGTGCTCCTTTCTGGTCTTTTGTAAACCTTTTGGATACCTTCTTTGGGGTTTTATCCCTGTGTTTTCTTTGTTTGATGGACACTTGGACTTTCTTTGTTTGACTTTCTTATTTCCTGGACTCCCAGCTGCCTTTATCTTGTGTCTGAGAAAAGCTGAGCCTCTCAAGACTCCTTCCCACACTGAAGCTTTACTGTCAAAAATTAACATCACTTATAATTGCTTCCATTCTTAGAAGCTTTACCTTTGGTAAATGTCTCATTTCATGTCTCACTGCCATTTTTTAATTTAAAACAATCCAACAGAATAGGCTTATGCATGCTCATCTTAATAAGGATTCATTATCACAGAGTTTGAGACATAAGACACTAAGTTGTGTACTATTTCTGAATGAGGCCAATAAACTTTTTAAATAGTTTTGTATAAATTGGGATTTTAGTTAACAAGTCCAAATCTGATTTTGCCAACCTCAGAGCAGCAAAGTTTCAGGGACCCCCTATGATTTTTGCTGCTACCCTTAGGTGGACTCAGACCCCATGTTGAGAACCAATGCACTAAATGCCCCACTTTGTTCACCAGCTAGTGAGACTAACCTTGTCTATCTGCCACATGGTGCTTGACAGATTTTTGGGTTGAGTTTTTTTTTTCTTTTGCCTCTTGCAGCTGCACACAAGGGTGACCATAACACAGCTGCAGGCTAAAAAAACCCAAAACAGTTACTTAAAAATGTCATGGTTTCAGGTTTTAGTTTCATCATTGATAATTTTCACCTGTCCCTGATTAGCCGCCCATGGTATTTAGTCTGTGTGTTCGTCTTTGTCTTGTAGCATTAAGTGTCATAGCTATTTTCCCTGTGTTTCTCAGACTTTTGGACTTCCTGCCCACATTGACTTTTGGACTCTTTACTGGTTGTGACCCGTGCCACTGTGTATTTTATCATTGAGTTTCTTAAAACATTTGGACTGCACCTGCTCTGCCTCTGGTCTGCGATTTGGGTACATTCACTTGTTTTTTCCTGGTGACACTGTTTGAACATTGTGATAATAAAAATGTAAAAAAAATACTCAGTAGAGCTGTGGAAACAAGCAAACTTGGACTGAAACAGTAATAACTGTCCCTGGAGGAGATCATGTAATCGCCTGAGTCCGCCACTGTTGATTCATGCATATTTAAATTGATCACATGAATATTAGTTATACTGCGATGCTTTCTTAAACCAATAGGTACAGTAAATCCATCTACTTTTAATTTTTATACTCATTCAGGAGTTATGAAACCTTTAACTGTATTCCATTAAAGTGACCAGCACCACATCCTGTAAATGTTCACATGGACCTCATATTTGAATTGCCCATAATGAAAATGCTCATACTTTTGATTTATGCACATGTACAGTACATACATGAAGATGATGGGGCAAACTTGTGGCTGGAAATAAATCAATGTAGAAATAATTCTGTCTAATTTATAGATTCTGTAGGTCTGCATTGACACCTCTCATCTATAAGGCTTGTTGAGTCTATATACATTTAACAATGACAAGAATGTCAAAAAAGAACAGCAACAACCACCTGGAGTAGATTATGTAAAATGTGAATATTGAGAGGACACTGGCAGAATAAGACAATCTGAGATCATTCTGTTCTGCTGCTAGAAACATTAAAAGCACATCACATGTTCTTGCAGTCGGCATCTAGGACGTCTCCTCATAAAAGACACAATTACTGAAAACGGTGACCAGATAAGTTAAAAATAAAGTGTGATAACTTAATGTGACAGTTACAGCAAATCGATTTTATGGGATGTCTCAGAGGAAAGCTAGGATGTTATTACTTCAGGCAGGACTATCAGTAATGCCAAAGGCTACAGCTGGAGAGTGTCGTCATAAAAACTAATTACATGCTGCCTGATCTGCTGAGCCCCTCCACTGCATTTCTAGGTAGGTAGATTCATTCCAGAGCTAATTACTTCCAATCATAGCAAATAAAAAAATGCTGAGGAGCCTTGACATTTATTAGAAATGCAGCTTTTTCTGTTGTTGTGTTCAAGGACAGTTGGAAACATAACACATGCCAAATCCTTGCTTGCTTGACCAAGTGAAATCTAAAATTGCCAATAGCCCCACTACTTTTCCCCTTGAGGAGCATATAGAATAAAAAAAAAAACTTCTTTCATACAGTTTCACAATATGCTGTAACTACTTGTTCCAACACTTCACTGAGGTGAGATCACAATAATATTAATAAAGGTATTAATAATATTAATAATGTTTTGAGATGAAATCTTTTGTGACTGCACCGTTGTATCAATCAGAAGTCTCAAGAGTTATTATACACATCAGAATTACAGCATTCAGAGAAGTTCCGGTTTTGTGGCGCTGGATAATTCTTGTTGACACAACAGGGGTTCATAATGATGGAGCTGACAAAGGGTTGAGGATGTTATAATAGTTGTTGCACATAAAAGTACAAAAACATGTCTGTCGCAGCAGTAAGCAGCCGTCAGTGAGAACGTTCTGATAACGCTGCGTTCCAGACACCTTGGAAGTCAAACATTTCTGACGTCCTACCGGAGAAAGTACAAGCAAACGTCTCTCGAAGTTGGAGTTCCTACTTGTGAGCTATCTGCCCAACTTCATGAAGATGCAGCAATCGCAGCATCCATGGAAGCCTAAAATAATTCATACTACCATATAATAAAATCTGTTCTGCATGTAAATTGATTCTCACAATTTTTATCAAGTTACATACACAAAAAAAAAATACACCTTCACTAGATTTTTGAGTCTTGAGTCAAACTCTTACGTTTTGAGAAAAACTAAACAAAACTTTGCCAACTTACAAAACATTATTAGTTGTGAAAACTTTTCTGTAGCTCAAGAGTTTGAGTTAGAGTTTGAGTTAGGCTCAGAACTCACAAATCAGTTGAAGGAAGTTGTCTTGAAAGTTTGTTTTACTTTTTCATCTTCACAAAATAAAATATATGATGACATCTTTTATCTCATATGTTGTTTTTCCTCATCTGTGTCATTTACACAAGGAGATGCACTGCTGAGGTTTCAACTGTCAGAAAACTTGCCAGTGAAAGTCACCGGTTTGTCATGGTCAGACATGTCTTTTGTTTACTTTTGGCATTGTGCATCTGGAATGTTCTGAGGTCCAAAGTAAGGACATTCTAAGAAGGCATGCAGTGACCGAATTGTCGTCTTGCACTCCTGCAGTGTTCCTGCAGCCTGCCTGAGCTTCCTCAAGCCTGGGGAGGGGGCGAGAGGTAACAATTCGCTTCAACCATAGATTGCATATTAAGTATTTATTGTACTGTCTAAGGCTCCAACTCACTATTTGGACTGCAGTACTCATTTTTGGAAGCGCGGTTATTGCGTTTTGCTCCTTAAATTAGTTTAATTGAACACCCTACTATTATCCCACTATTTCATATTGATGTGGCTGCCATGAAAAAGGTATGTTGCCGACTGTTTGCTAACATATTCACAAACACAACTTCATGAACCCATGATTCCTCAGAATTCAAATTCTCACAATTGAGCAGAGTATTGATCAGATTTACGATAAACCTGTAATGAAACTGCACCTTATCGGTCATATCAGAGATAAACGTCAGAGATGGGATCATATCCAATTTGATATGAAAGGTTAATATTGGCCAGAGCATAATACACAAGCACACACACACACACACACACACACACACATACATACACAGACACAGAAGCAAGGGAAAGCTTCCCACAGCTGCAGTGGAGCCGTATGTTAACTGTGCTTTGTTTGGATAGCCTCCATAACACATTCATCTCTTCACCTCCACCCCTGAGAGCCATCAGTCAGGCTCATATAAACAGCAGCATCACCACAGGAAGAAAGAACTAATAAAATTCATGTCTCTCAGCCTGTCCTCCCCAGCCACACTGTCTCTACTTGTGACCCTGCTTTTTTGAAAGCTGTTAGCTGGACACTGAAATGCAGTCAATAATTGATTAAAAGCTGTTGAGTCATTTTTGAGGGGAGTGTCACAGTTTGGCAAAGCGTTCAAGTGATGGATTCTAGACACAAGACATTTCCCCATAAAGGAAAAGCACACAAAAAAAACAATATTAAAAGGCAAAATCAGCTATCGTGACATGATGTGCTCTGCAATTCAGGTCTCATTTTGTTGCTGTACTAAATTTCCGCTATTTCCGTAAATAACAGCCCACATGTAGATCTTGTTGAGGTATTTACAATACAGCCACAAATTGTTGCAGAAAATACTTCTGACATGTAAAACATCAGTGACGGTCATCAAGTTGTCACATCAGTATGTCAGAATCAAAGTGAGGTTTTTCTAAAGCGTCTTCCACCGACTGTTGACAATCATACTGTAGAACTACAGGGAGAAATCCATTACATAAATTTGTTGAAGTTCCTTGTTGTTTGTATGGAGGCTGCTTCTGATAGCAGCTTCAATCGACCAGACTGCATTACAGCTGATAACACTGATTGGATTTGGAGGCTAGCCCAGTGTCAGATCATACACCTGGATACTAAATGTCTGTGGGCCAATATGGACAGCAGGCCGACATTAGCAGCTGGGCGCTTCAATATAGCAGTTTGTTGCACTAATGCTCCCGTCAGGTGCAGTGCTGTAGTCAAGACCATCTATACTGAGACCAGTCACGACCAAGACCAGAGTGTAATGAGACAGAGACAAAACCAAAACCAAGCAAACGTGACATCTTGAGTTCCTTCATGGGGTTGGAATAGCATGTTTTTCGGGACTTTTAAGCATTATTGCTGAGTGAGTAACACTCAGTTCAGTTCATTAGCTATCCCCATTTCAGTTTACAGATGCTGTTTAATAATTTCAAGATGTCTTGCCCAAATATTAACTTTCATAATTATCCATAACCATCTGTGTGCTCCGTCTGGATTCTTGACTGAATCATATGATTGAGAGAAAACTCATGAACCTACAGTATTAGCTTTTTAACCTCTCGTTCACCACCAAGAATCTCTTAAAATTACTGTTTGCCAAGTAGATTGAACTCTAACGCTCTGGTATTCCCAAAAACATGAACCATGAGCCATAACCTCAAAAAATCAACAGTAGTTCAGGATTTTTTTTATTATTTTTTTATCTGAATATGATAAAAAAAAACAGAGGGCGGAAAGATTCTTTTAAAGAGGGTTTATTACATGTTTGCACAAAGGATTTCCAGGAGGATTTAGGCAGATTTACTATGTTTATTTTCTCTCATTTGAAATTGGGAGGCTGTCTGATTCCCACTGTTTGTGGGTGAGGGTGATAAAAAGTTTTTCTGGATATATTTTACAACAGCAGTGGGAGTAACCTTGCTCTTCCCAGCTGCCACTGAGATTATGTTTCACAGGCCTGGTGATGAGCTGCTGAGACCCGACTGAACCACACAAACTATTGATTAATCACTTATTTGAACAAATTCCCTCCGCTTTCCTCCAAGGACACTGTGCCGCTCACAGCAATTTGTTTATTTGTCTAATTTGATTTGTATCTTTTGTTAAAAGCACGCCTGGTTTTCTGACATATCCGCTAATGCTGTAAGACAGCACAGAAAAGGAGCTTGAAAGCACGATCCCAACCTCATAATTAATTGATAACATGACTCTGATACAGAGAAATACAGATTTTCCTTTGTCATAACCTAGTTTAGGCTTCCAGGAATTGATATTTAGGGAGAAAAGATTAGTCACTTTCTTACTGAGAACTTAACTAAAGATCGATATCGCTCTCATGTTTGTTGCCCAAGAAACAGTTTCCCCATAAGCCACTATTATAAAAGAGACGTCTGTAAAATTGTTGACAGGACAATTTGAACTGCAAACAAAGTTAATTATGACTCTTTTCATTATGAGTCTTTGTTCCATGGTGGTTTTATCTTTGTAAAACTTTCCTAGAGCTCAGAAAAGTGATTAAAAAAATCTGCAAAATCATCAGGAACTGGTGGGCGGGGCTGGCGGGAGAAACACTACTGCACATATTAAGTGGGCCATATACCACTTAAGTAAACCCAGACGCTAGAAAACATTCACTGAATTGGCACCATTGCTGCATCTGGGATCATAATACATCCATGAGGTGTACAAAAACTGTAGTGGACCAGTGACTTCCTGAAAGTCATTAACACGAGATCATCAGGCAACCAGCAGGAACTTCAGCAAGTCCTATGTTTTGTTTAATGCACTGCATTTATTTGGGCCCTGGCACATTTATCCAAAGCACTTTACAATTAGCCTCACATTCACACACACCTTGGCCTGCCATCTGGAGAAAGTGGGTTCAGTGTCTTGGTTGAGAATACTGCAAAATGTGGACTCCCGCTCCGTGCTGAGCCACGGCCATCCCATTACCACTGGACAAAACCAGGCTAGCTGTTTCCCACTGTTTCCAGCCTTTCAGCTAAGCTAAGCTAACCCACTGCTGGCTGTTAATATTTACAATACAGGCATGATAGCAAATTGATCTCTTTGTCTAATTATTGAAATAGCTGACAGACAAACTGTAGAGTCATTAGGTAAAACTGAATATCTTTGGATTGCGGGAAGAACAAGAGATTTGAGGGCATCACCTTTAGCTTGGTGAAACACTGATCAATATTTTTCACCATTTTCTGACATTTTATTGGCCAACAATGATTAACCGATCAACTGAGAAAATAATCAACAGATTAACTGACTATTAAAATAATTGTTAGTTGCAGCCCTAAACCAAACCAAAGTCTCTTGCATGAAAGTCTTGTGTTTGACCCACCAATCCACCCTGTCCTGCTCGCTGTGTGTACTTTCTTGCTATTTATATTATTTTTGTCTGTATAATTTAGAAAGTTGTGCTGACAGTCAAAAACCAAAGTTTAAAAAACAGAATATTAATGTGGAACATGGAAGCATTAATTAGGCCTACATTTCACAGTTCAAGTGCAGTGACACTGGGCTGCAGTGAGACTGCAGAGGAGTTGAGTCATCATGGGAGCTGTCAGTAGGACACGTACTTGAAAATGGGTTGTGTGGCAGCACCTTCACTTTGATTTCATACCATGGAAAGAAATGATGACAGCTTTGGGGGATTACTTTCTTATTGCATCATGTCTGACCCTTTTCAAAGCACCCTATTTGTCAATAAGTTTATAAGTAGCCATACCTGATTCCATTTCCTGTTTATTATTCTGTGCTATTTTGGATTTTTTTTTTCAATTACTTGCTGTATTTTTCAGAGATTTGCAAAGTTTCGTCAACAATATCATGACCTCCACATACATTGTCCCTAGCTAAAATAAGATCAGTGAAGTTGATGCCCCTAGGGAGCTGAACATTAAAATGTCATGGTGAAGTTGACCTTTGACCTTTTAAATATAAAATGTCATCACTTCATCACTATCCTATTAGATATTTGTGTGTAATTTTGTCATAATTAGTGTATGAAATTTTGAGTTGTCGAGTTGTTGAATTTTGTGAGGTCACTGTGACCTCGACATTTAATTACCAATATCTAATCAGTTAATGTTAATGTTCCAAGTGAACATTTCTGCCAAGTTTTCAAAGAAAGATGTTCTTGGATATCATGTTCACAAGAATGGGATGAACAGGAAACATAATAAAAAAAACAGGCATAAAAGTAAAGGCTTTTCAAAAATTGTGAACCACAGAGGTCCCTCAGCATGCTGTCATGAATATGCACAAAAAATTAGGCTGATCGGTCCAGTAGTATTTCAGATTAGCTGCAGACAAGTTATAGTTCCAGCCATCATGCACATACTCACACAGAAGTGATTACATGATCCCCTCCTGGCTTGGGCCTGCCAGGGATAATAATACAAAAACTAACAATAACGTGATCTGTTTGCTTCCAGCACATATATTATTCATTGTCCATTAATTGTACAACAACATGCTATGTTGTCCTACACATTGTCATAGACAGTCACTGGACCAAACAGACACACTGCCGAGGAAACACAGATTTTGGCACCTGCACCACATTTGTGTATCCATAAAAATGTAAATCTGCATGTTGCAGTAGCTTTAATGTAAAATTACTAGTGTTTGGCAGGATTATACAAGTTTCTCTTTGTTGAAGCTGTTGATACTTAAGTCAGATTTGATAAGTGTGCACAAACAGTCTGTTCTGACAGTAGTTATAGTTTAACAGCAGCTCCCCTACCAAGGTAATTTCTGTATTACAGGCTGGCTTTAAAGCACTGTTTGCCAAGCGTTTATCACAAAGCTGTCAGCGTGACATTGCCTCGCCTGTGTGCATTCTCCACCCGTACCCTGTGAACACAGTAAATCATGAGAATATCTCAAATTCCTGTTTAGTTGTTTTAGGTCTCATGTAATAAAGCACGTACTTAGGGAGGAACACATGAAAGCACATGTACTTTCTCATCAGTTCCTCCCCTCCCAGCAGACCAGAGGTCTCTACTCTCCTTGTGTCATAGCATAAGGCCATTATCAGATCAGGCCAGGCCACAAAACTGACCAGCTGTGAAGAAGAATGCACAGACAGACAGTGGACACATCGGCAATCAAGCAGGCGACAGCAGATAACTGGCTCTCTGGGAAGCTAAATGACCTCCACAAAGACTAATGTGCGCTAGATGGCAGTTTGATTGCACGCTGCCTTTTGGCCACTTTGCTCAAATGTGCCAGGTAACAGTTAGCATTTTAATATCAATATTCATCATTTTGGCCCAGAGGAAAAATGGTTGGAAATAGTTTCCTCTTGACTGCCTGGTGAAGTGGTGGAAACGTTACAGCATGAGGTACAGACAGACTAGGTCCTTCGCTGAATAGCGTGTGCAGGACTGTGGGTCCGAGCAGCTGCGATATATGTAACTTCTTAAAGGTCAAGAGCACCGACCCTGCTTTGAACGAACCCATATGTCGACAGAAGAAAAGGCTGCAGTGGTGTCAACCATGAAATACACTGTTCCAGGTTAATAGATGATACTTCAGGTGCAGGTACAACTTGTATTTGCCTTGTCATAAAAAGTATGAAATGAGTGATGCCATTTACCATCGTAATCATCATCATTAGCAACATTATCATCATCATCATGGCAGACGATACTGTAATACTCAATTCAAGGGGTCAGATGGCCACTTGTAAGGGACACTATTATACAGAGAGTGATTTAAACATTATGAACCTACACTTGTGCAATTCCACACTCATATTTCGAAATATGAGTCCTGGAAATAAGTGCTGTAATTCTGCACAAATTCAACTGGTAACAATTAGAACCTGACTGATATATCATTCAATCGATATTATCAGCCAGTATGGGCCTCACAGTGTCATCAGTGTCACTATATATATACTGTGCGATATAGCTCTATAAGAAAACTTTTTTTTAACAAAACATATAGGAGATTGTTTTTATTTGCCAGCTTTATGAGGACTGTTTTGTGTATATTTATTTTTATACTCTTTTTGTGGTGTTTCATTTACAGCTATCTAAAATTACTAAAAATACCATGTAACATTTATTCTTACACTGTAAAATATCCAGCCTCCTTTTGTGTTTATGTATATACTCTATCTTCTGTGGACTAAATTCCATAAAAGAGTATCAACAGATATAAAGATACCTGAATTGTTTTACTCCTTAATATCAGTATTTATTTATATTTTTGAAAACATACCAGTGAAAGTTTACTGTTTCAGTGCCTGACAATAAAGATTTATATTCATTTCAAGAATATAAGCTGACATATTGATATCAGAGGTTTTTTTTTTTCTTTTGCTCCCTAATATCGACGTCGACATTGGGTCTGGTAATGAACAGAGCCAGACATATATATCGATCAGTGGACATTATCAGCGTGATATTGGCATGACAGTTACATTATCAGTATTGGTGTATATGCTGTACAATATTTTTTTTCCAGAACATAATGCAGATGGTTTTTATTTTCTTATTTTAGTTTTGATGTATATTTGATCCCTTTTCAATTTAAGTTTTAATCCTAATTTATTTTTGTTTTTCTATTTATAGTTATTTTGAATTATTACAAATATGACAGTTTCTGTTTCAGTGCCCTGATGTCATTTTGGATTTTATTTACAATATCGGCTGATATATCGATATTGGACTTTTCTTACTCCCTATTATTGGAAGTGGCATCTCCCGAAAATCCAGTATCAGTCAGGCTCTAGTTAATAAACCACCCAGTCACTACTATCTGTGACCTGACTACAGCCCGACAGATGTTTGCTAACATATGGTTGTAAATCTTGATATATATAAATATATATATATATATATATATATATATATATATGTATGTATACCCCATTCACATCCCTCAAAAGGACAGCTTAAAACATACATACCTTTTTCTTTGATGCCTCTGACTTTTTCGACATATTTCTTAGCTTTTTGTGCAAGTGATTTAAAACCTGTGGGCAAGGAAATAGAGGAAAGATATATTTTGAATAGTTCAATAATTTCCACAATTGTGAAAATGACCCATGACCCGTGTGAGTAGCTTTCCTTACCTTTGCATAACAGAAGGTAATGAGCAGCAGGGGCAACACGTACCCAAAAACAAACGTGCAAACCACATAGACCTTCTTCTGGTTTTGATCTGGCCACACTTCCCAGCAGAAGGTGTGATTCTCTCCTCTGTGGAAAATGTTCTGGTAGTACATGACGGGCGCAGCCATGGCCAGAGACAGTATCCAAATCACCACCACACCGATCAGAGCGTGCTTGGCCACCCGGATGGATGAGGACTTTCTGGAATGCACGATGGCAATGTACCGGTCCACGGACATGGCAGACAGGGTGAAGATGCTCACCAGCATGGACACGGTGAAGAAATAGTGGATGAATTTGCAGATGAAGGCGCCCAGGACCCACGTCGGCATCATGTAGATGGTGGACTGGAAGGGGATGCAGAAGAGCAGGTAGGAGAGGTCGGCGATGCTGAGGTTGAGGATGAAGATGTTGGTGGTGCTCCGTGGTTTGCCCGGTTTGCTCCGGGCCAGCACGGTGATCACCATGGAGTTACCCAGCACGCCGAGCGTAAAGATGAGCCCGAACACCAGCAGCGTGATGAAATTATCCGTGCCGATCCCGAACAAAAGTTTCTGGTCCTCTTCCTCCGCTGTGCTGATGTTCCACGGCTCATCCAAGAGCCAAACAGCCTCTGATAAGTTCATGATTTCCTTTTGCCTCTTTAGATGAACTTTTGACAAAATGACCTATGGGAGGTCTGCGTCCTGCTGCAGCTGCTTCATGACAGTTTTACGAGCGAGGACTGTTCCTCTGGTGCCTCTCCATTTGCGCTCCTGTAGAACCTTTTTCTGTTTCTTTGCCTCAAGGTTTCTGTAGATCCAAGGTTTTCTAATTAAATATCACATTAGTAACACGTGGAAACAAGCTATCAATGTTTCTATACAGTGTTCATCGCTCTTGCCGCTGCGCGTCTTGGAGTCTCTCCTGTCCTTGTGCGCACCTGATGTGTCTGCGCACCGATCCACTCTGTAGCCTGTTTTCTCTGCGTCTGGACTTTTCCCCTCACATTATAGCAGGGGCTGGGCTGTGATTCTCACGTCAGCACTAAGTATACCACCTCCCAAGAAATGCAGAGGGGTAAAAAAATAAATATTTATGTGATTTATGGTCTTCACGTTTCTGAAACCATCCATCTACAATTTGAATGCCAGGGGCCAATGTCATTTTCTTAGTCAGACTCAATTAGTCTTGACACGGTGTGGCTTGTGAGCAACAGTTACTGTGATTTTCCGAAAAAAAAGAAAGCCACAAAACCCCCCCACAAAACCATCTTTTTCGGAAAGCTTACCATGATTGCCTTATTTGAGTTTCATTCTCTCCTGTCATAAAAAAGGAAATTTCTTCCTTAAAACGTTTTAAAAAGTTCAGTCATGTCACATTCTGCTTTCCGTCCACATTATTTGAGCAACCGATATGCATGAATGGAAAATGCATATAAATGAAGGGATTATGGTGATGAAATTTTCATGATCAGCATGAAAGTCACATTACAAAGAAAAGATGGACTCTGAAGTAGTGTCAGTACAATTCTGGATGTTTTAGGCCAATAGCAATAACAATGTTAGGGAGGAAAAAATTTAAATCTTGATAAATCAGCCCATATTGCAATGATCCCTCAAATGTGCTCATCAAGCACTTGTGACAAAAGTATGTAGATGGAGTCAGGATATTTTACAGTTCAACAATAAAATTCTTTGCTCATAAAACAGTAAACTTGAACATATTTTTCAGAATTATAAACTGATATTGGCCTATCACAGCTATATCAGTCTATATCATTACTAATATGTAGCAATATGTCATCCGATATATGCTGATATACAACATATGTTGTTCTATATGTTTTTTTTTCTCATTCAAATTTAAAGCTACTACAAGGAACTTTCATATTTTATTGATTTTGGCAGTAGTAGTACTTCATTCATTCATTCATTCATTCATTGTTTTTAAACAGACAATGATGTGCTTTTTCCAGACTGCTGCATGGTTCCATAAGGATCTATACTGTCAATTATAACACCAAATATGGAATAAGAGTTTTGTCAGTTCTGACAAATGGATGGAAATTTGACTTCCAACTCCAAAAACCTCTATCTAACAAAACAATTGATCTTTTATGGCAGATTCCAAAACAACTTAAATAATACATTTATTATAGAGAAAGACAAAAACAATTTCTAACACACATCTGTAGGCATCATAAGATTGAAAGATTTTCTGTAGTTTTTGACCCGAGGGCAAATTCCTTTCCCTCAAAATGAGCTGATTCCTCAGGAGGCTGAAGGGTCATTCTGAAGTCCAAGTTCAAAAGCTGTTGATGATATTTTCCTGTGTGAACTGCTGGCTCATTTTTCATGGTCGGAAAACTCTCAGTTGAGCTTATCATGCCATGGCTGACTGAAAACACATTATTGAAATACTATAGCAATAATATCTCTATAATCACAAAGACCCGTGTCTGCTGCCACCATAATAACCTGAGCTTAATCGATTATAGGCAGATAAGCTGCCATGTGCAGCTATCTGATGTGGTCGATCAGCACTGCTGGTGTACAACTATTTTTATTATCTGAGTCTATTCATTATTTAGGCTATAAACAGTCAGAAAATATTGAGAAATGCCTGCTTGTCTCTCAGAGCTCAAGTTGGCGTCTTGAGACAGCTTGCTTTGTCCAAACAGTCAAAGACCCAAAGTAGCTTCCTATGACATAAAACAAAGAAAAGCAGCAAATCCTCACATCTGAGAAGCTGGAACCAGATCATGTTTGGCCAGGATTAACTATCAAAATATTTGCCAACGTATACACACTCAGCTGTCTAGTGACAGTGGAATAATGCTAGTACAAACACTACACTACACTACAGTATGTGACATAAACCATCCATTAGAAGTCACAACAGGCTGATGAGCTCAAAGACAATAAGCAAGCACTATATAGGATCCGAACTGTTTTGAGTTTGGCTCTAGTTTGGGGCTCATAGGTGCAGTGTCTGATTGCCAAAATTAATGATGAAACAACATGGATGTTACTGCTACACTTATTCTTAAACATGCAATAACCCACTGTTTTGGCCACTTGGGGGCAGCAAAAACAAGTTGTGAATACAACATTGACATATTCTCACCTCTTAAATTGATATGGTGAACTTTATAGAATCCAAAGTGACACCAGGGCAATAATTTCAATAATTGACACACAATAATTACAGCTAACACTAAATACATTGAAACAAGCAATTTAATAACTGGAATTGAGAAGAAGGATCAAATGAAAATAAAAATGCTACCTATAAAACTAAAACATTTAAATATACTAATATGGACAAATAT
Source organism: Lutjanus erythropterus (assembly GCF_056507025.1). NCBI lineage: Eukaryota > Metazoa > Chordata > Actinopteri > Lutjaniformes > Lutjanidae > Lutjanus > Lutjanus erythropterus. The sequence continues at coordinate 11,909,958 of NC_139325.1, forward strand.
CGCTGTGCTAAGCCAGTATCGTCCGATCAATACATGTATCTGGAAATCAGTTGCGTATCTATAAAAAACAGCTGTTAAAGAGAAACATTAGCATTCATTCAGAGTCCTGGTGAATGTAAGTATGCTATTCATTGTCTTTTTGCTCTGTTTTTGGTCTCTACCAACTCTTGAGGGAAATATCTGACTCTTGAGCCGCTATATGTTTAACTATGTTCACCAGCTAGTTGCCAATAAACATTTGGAGCTTGAAACGATGCTGTGTTAACAGTTTGAGTGTTGTTTTTTATTTATTTATTATTTTTTTCCTTAACAATCTTGAAATGTAAAACACAACACTCCCTGTAGATATGCTAGATGACGTCTCCCAGGAGAGACTGCTCAATCCTAAAAATAACATTTCCATTCTGTATTTATTATTCTGGACTTCTGCTATACTTTTTTTTCCCCCACATACTATGTTTATTGTTACCATTATACATATAAATGCAAACACACCCACAAATTCCTTGTATGTGAAAATCTACTTGACAATAAATCAATTTCTGATTCTGATTAGACACAAAAGCAAATAGGAAAGATTTTGTGTAATTGATATACTGTTGTAAAAGCAAATTCATTCTTTTCTGTTGTCACAGATAATTGCACCTGTGGATGTCACAGTCTTCATTAATTTTCCATCTTGTTGTACCGCCTTCTAATAACACATTTCACAGCTGACAGACAGATTCTTCTGGCAGCAGTGAGAGGACCTGGTTGTATTGCATCTCCTTGTGGACAGTGATTGCCTCCATGTCAGAAGGCAGGCTTCTTTTCGCTGCCCATTGTTTGCCTTCCTACTCCTCTGCTGACATCTGTTGTATTGGTTTGTGTCCCATTAGACTCGGCCGTCTTAGCAGAAATGAAACCGGTGCGGGTTCTCCAAACTCTGCCTGCAGCGATGGCAACCAAGCTGCAAAGCGTAGGTGAGAATGGGTCAGGATGGAATAATTCAGCGGTCTCTGCTCCCTGTCGGACTCACTCAGCCCATGGGTGCAGCTAGTGGCTCGCTGTGCCTCCCAGCAAACCGAAACGGTCCTGACAAGAGGCCAGACCAAACAGCAAGGAGAGTAGAGAGCACACACCACAACAGCCATCCATCCATTTGGACATGATTAGATTGAATGTAACCTCTAAATGGTCAGTATAATTGTTATTCAAAGGTCAGACACACAACAACAACCAATACAAAACAAATAAATAAAAGGTTATATTCTACTAAAATATAATAGAATATTTTGTGTATACTAGATTCATCCCATACATAACATATTCTACACATTTTTATTTTCTTTGTAATTGTTATATTCTTTATGTTTGTACTGTTCTTATGTTACATTTGTAATTATGTTCTGAGTGTCTGCGTCTATAATCTTCATATCCTTAAGTGGAAAATGGTATTACTGATGAAGAGCTGACTTTAGCTTGAGTGTAGCTGAGATCAACAGTTGTCTATTGACAGGTTTTGTTATTTACAGTCAACATTAAGCCTAACAATAACTGGTAATTCAGTATTAGCAGTGTCTGGTCACTGTGTTGGCTCATTGAGCTGAGTTGTCTCAGTTTATTAAGACATGAAGGCTAAGGTTCAGGCAGGGTCACAGAATAATTCTTAGACATGTCTATAAAACAAAGATTTGTTTAAGCAGACACAAATTCATACCAACTTGTCAAAACTGTGATTCAAAAACATGTGAAACTGCACTGTTGGCTTTGGGATCCCTGGTTGTCTAAGTCTAAAAACGGGGCATGGCCTGACGTGTTCGGAAATCCTACATTTCCCATAATGCACCTAAAGCAACATTTTAAATGAGTCCTCCGCCTGCAATGCCCTAATTTGCAATGCAGGCTTTTCATTCAAAATAGGTGGTCTTTAAGGCCAAATCAAGTTATTTTCTCAGACTTCAGCCTTGCAGAACCACATAAGATATCATACAACTGTTTTCATTGGCTGAGTGAGATTCCTCATGAGCCTCTTTAAAATTGTATAGTATTTTAAATATCAGACATTCTAATATGTCCATTCGGTGGCATATGACCACCCACCAGCAGTCTTTACAGTAGCCTGTTACTTGCCTTTTTTTCTTTACATTTTTATTAAAAGTATTGATGGATATCTTCCACTAGGTGGGGCTAGTTTATATTGATGGGATGCATTTAAGAGATCTTAACATCAGCTGTGGTGGGACTCTGCTGTTGACAGCTTAATGTGTATTTGAGTGTTTCAGCCCTGCTGGACGGCTGTTGCTGCTGCTGCCTCTGGCACTAACACCTTCTGTGTGTGTGTTCGGTGGGTAGTCATCGGTGGAAATAATGAGAACACTGTACCAGCCAATTTGATTTAGCAAAGTGACACAGGTTAACATCTGTGGTTTCCAGCAGCAATTGCATCTAAAGCTCCAGCGTTTTGTGGATGCATAATCAACATTGGGAACATTGAGAGCTGGTCCTTACCTCCATGGTTTTTTTTTTTTTTAAGAGGCCTTTGGAACTGACTGGAGAGGCACGTAAACCATTTACCACACAGTCACACCTGACACCACAGTGCTTCCACTACAATCCCTCCTCCTTTCAAACAGTTTGCTCCACCTGTTGGTCAAAGAACAAAAAAAAACCAATATGTAGTGTGTGGAGAATATTTTAATATTCATGAACCTTGAATACTAAATTAAGGCAAGGTGTAGAGCTATATATATATGTAAGCCACTTTAACAAAGTATTTAAACTTCTTTTGCAAATAACGCATATCAGAGACAATTAATTGCTTCTTCCATTTCTCACATCCATTAATTTCTAATAATTGACATCTTGTCAACCATTACTCCTTAAATAGGTGATATTACACTGTGACAGGAATGCTGTAAAATTTACAATAACTTATTGGCAGCAATTAGTTGTTAAGTTGCTGTAAATACATTTCACTGTATGATTATTGTAAAGCTAATCTCATACCACAATACTGTAATAATTACAGTAATAATCACAGTACTGTAGTTGTAATAAAAGTAATAATCAGCATGCTTCATTGTTTATCACAATACTAATTCAACTGCTGTATTCATTTTAATACTATAAAGTAATAACTGCAGAATAATTACATATTGTAAGAAGAAGTTATATATTTCATCAATTTATTGAACTTCTACATACTTAAATACATTAAAAAAAACATTTTACACTGTTTCAGTTTGGCCATTTCATAATAATCAGAGTTCAAATTAATGCTGAATGTTCTCTGAATGAGTAAGTGTCTGTTTTTTTCATTGTTTTTTCATTTTTGTTCATTTCAAAATGGTATTTTTTCAAAGTTTTCCACCGGTGATGGAGATGTCTGAGCGTGCAAACTCAGCCTCACTCTTTCATTCATTTAACCACCTTCTTGAAAAGCACTGCGATATTTGCTCATATCCAAAAATATGTTGATAATGTCAAATCTTTAAAATAATTTTTGAAAGTAGGTGTGTTTATCCCTCCGATCACAAATGTGAGATTTTCTTTTGTGCATGTATCTCTACTTCAGTCCTGCAAACTGTTGGGTATTTGGTTTGTTTACAGCACAGAGCAGAAGAGGTTGTGTGTCTAAAACTGCTGTAAAAACTGCAACTGAGACACATCGTCTGGATGTCCTATGTCCTGATTGTCATGTATATGTGTTCAGGGTGGGACTCTTACCAAAAATGTGAAGTTTGGTGCACATTGCATCATTTAATCCAAAGTTATATCAATTTCATGTTTCATGGCGAGACATCAAAATGCCACGCCTCTCCCTTCAGCGACCACTACAGGAGACACCAGTTGAGCTGTGACAGTCACAGCGAGGTCAGGCGCCCAGCAGCCAAGTTTCAGGCAGATTTGACCAAGTTAATGCAACTTTCTGAGTTTTGGCGAAACATCGACCTTCCCCTTGCAGTCATGGCAACGGCGTTTGACAATATGTCAAGATCTTCACAATATAAAACTACCAAGGTCTTCAGGCCTCTCTGACCAGATTTGAGTTTGATATGGTCAACCTGCTAAAACATGTCATTTCCTGTAAGCACTAGGTGACACTATGACTACTGCATAATATTGTCATGTAGATATGTTCAGGGTAGGACTGTTATCAAACATGCGAAATTTGGTGCAGATCGGATGATTTATACTGAAGTTAGAGTAATGTCATGTTTCATGGCGAGACATCAAAATTTCACGCCATGCCCTTCAACTTTATAGTGAGGTCAGGCGCCATGATACATATGTGTATTGATTTTCTTTCATGTCAGTGAAACATTCTTTTACCACCTTGGAGGAGTAACATCATGTCCACATATTGTCTGTAAATGCCGCTGCACGTTGGCTCATCAAACTTGATAAAACAGTTTTATTTCATCTTCGTGTCTGTCAGAGACAAAGTCACAGAGCAGCTCTGGATGTGTCTGTAAGCAGAACACAGACAGACAGACTGCAGCACAGCTAACATCAGACAGACAGAGGGAGGAACATCAACTTAAAGTTACTGTGAATGAATGATATCAAACTAGGAGAGGAGGAAACACAAGTTTACCTGATTACTGTTCATCACGTTCACTCTCGATATGTTATTTTCTCTTTAGTTCTGCTTCATCCTCTTGTCAAAGTCTCATCTCATCAAAGTCATCGCGGGGCCCTACACAATTTGCATAGTGTGCATACAGGGCTGACCAGTTCTGGGAATATGCCGGTCTTGTTGGTTCCACACAGACTCATGTCGCGAATTCTCTGCTTGTTTTGCAGTTGCAGTTTGCGTGGGTTTCTTTCAGCAGAAGAGATGCCGTCTCTGTTTCACAATTGAATCAGGCACGCTGCACTGCACACTTTTTGTCACAGAGATAAAACAAGTCAATAAGTCTCAAATGCGAGCAAGTCTTAAATGAAAAGGTTGTATTTATTGAAGCTTGTGGGAGTTCTGGTTCAGAAAACTCAAAGTAATAAAGTCTTTAGATTACTTCCATCTGTCAGCAAAGTGGTTATGGACAACAGAAAATGTAGTGGCACCATAACTTCAGGCAAACCTTGAATTAAAGTATGTGAGTGTCTTAACCTGATGTTATATTCAGTGTCCAACAGTTTTAGGGGTATTTAAGGGGGCAGTTCACCCCACAATCAAAATTACATATTTTTCCCCTGATCTTCAATGCTGTTCATCCATCTAGACTGTTTTTTTTGGTGTGAGCTGCAGAGTTTTGGAGATATAGGCCACAGAGATGTCGAAGTGCACTCAAAATAATCCACAGACCTGGTTGTGAGCGGTTCCATGTGGAAACAACTTGCTATTAGTTCTACTGGAACTTTTTTTCTATTAGAAAGAAAGTAATTCCAGTAGATTCTATTGCTAAACAAAGTAGTTTCTCCACAAAAATTGCTCACAACAAGGACTGTGGATTATGTTGAGCAACCAGATCATGATTTCTGGAAAGAGACATTGCTGTTGAGTTTTACAAACGTTTTCAGCACTTTTAGCACCACAGGACTGGTGTCATCTAGTTCCATTATAGTGGCAATTAACATTAAAACAGCATAGATAAAAAAAATAGTGCTACAGGCCTGAGGAAAGATATGTATTTTTGATTTGGGGGTGAACCGTGCTTTTCAGAGTGAAGAAACACATTCAAAGGAAGATAAATCCTACTATTTTGTTATTCTACTAACCATACAACTGTAGCTATCAGCCTTATCAACCAAACCCTGTGCAAGATGGGAGTCTGTGTGTGAATGATTTGTATTTACTGCCATGACTGGCTGTGGTTGCGGCCCTGCCCAGTGTGTGAGATGTTATCTCAGCTTTTTCCCCCTTCTATGAGATTAAAACGAATAAGGTGAAACCAGACAATATTAAATATCCAACAGGTTTCTTGGAGGTCATTAGCCAAATGTGTAGAGATAAGTTGCCACCACTTAATATATGCCCTAAAGTGCCCTTTTGGTGGAAGTACTCCGTTTAAACTTAATCTTCTGAACATTCAAAATGATTTCATGTCAGCATTAGTAAAATTAGAGACGTATTCTCTTTAAATTAAAAATACTGAAATGCTTTGAATGAATCCTGGTCGTTGCTTCAGTTACTTTGCCAATTTTACACTTTCTGTCTCTCTGTCATGCTTGGTCAGTGTCGCTGCTGTGTGAGTGTTTTATCAAGTGTGTGTTTGTACTGAAACATCTGAGCAATTTCTCACTTCTATATTAATTGTTTTGTACACTTGTTTTACATTCAACCATTTTCATCAATTTCCTTACAAACCATAATCTATTTCTCAACTAAGCTGGACTGTGCTGTAGTTGTAGGTAAATGTGTAGATCTAGGTATAATTATAACTATAGATATAGGTACACATATAGATATATGTATGGGTATAGGTATAGATAGGCCAACAAGTTAGCATTACATCTAGGCAGCACTAGAGCTGAATGTAGCAATATGTCATATCAGGACACAGTAAGAGAGACCCGGTTGCACCAGATGTTCATGTTCAAAATAGCCCTTTATGACGTAAGTGGAGATTTATGCATCACTGGCAGATCTTACATTAAGATTAGTCCATATTAAATATTTACACTTGGTAACTGCCTGGTCTAACTGTACATAGTCAGCTGAACTGCTAAGTAGCATTTGTTTGTTAATAGAACCAAAGCAGACTGAAGAGTAAGCAGGATAATGGAGCCATTACCATTTGGGACTGCTCTACGTCATGAAATTTATATTTTAAAAAAAAGGTTGATGCCCTCCAATCAAAGTTTGGCAGTCCACCTCCTGCCGCCCCCACTATTGAATCTGTGAAACAGTCCTCATTTTCAAATACAGGATGGTGATCGAGAGTCATCATTCACAGGAGTTTGCACTAGTTTTGCTAACCCTCTGCTTAGTATTATTCAATTCTGGTGGTTTTGATGGCTGTAGAACTACCACCGGGCTTCATTTGTTCCCTTGATGATGAGAATAAGCAGGGCTATGCCTATATACTGAAAATACCCCACAGAAACACACATATTGGAGAGGCTCTCAGCTCTTTAGCATTAGCTCATCTTGCTACAACACAGCAACAGCAAAAATGGCCATAAATGTGCTTCTAGGGTTGGCATCTATTTTTGGACATTATAGCTATTATAGCTTGCAATGCTGAAGCAGTTTGCATGGTGAGGGAGAAATATTTTTCTTTATATATGTAAAATTGCTGAATCACTGTTAAATCCTGTTGAATTACAGGAAGGGGGTCACTTGGTGTGGATATTCTGATTTTGGTGTGAGACAGCTAAAAAGAGCCATAAATGTCTCTCTTTATGATGCTGGCAGATGGATATAGATTTATACCATAGGCCTAATGTATTTTGTGTATTTGATTTGTGTGATAGTTGCTCCCTAGTGACAGTTCTAAATACATACATTCAATACAACTCAATGGAGACTGAGCAGAGAGTTTTTTATTCATCATATAGTGAATTGCTTTTGATCAGACGAGATACAGATGTTTCCTAGCAACTGATTTATGCCATTAAGTCTTTGCTGGCAGCAAATAGGCTACATTTCTAAAGTTTAAATAGAGCAAATTGATGATTTTATCTGAACTGAAGTAATACACTAATTTGTAATTACAAACAGCCATTCCAGGTCTGCAGAATCCAGAGGACAGTGTATTCATTAGGGGAGTGTCCAGGTCCTCTGTGTGAGTACTTTCATAGCTTTTACTCTATTTGTCAGTTTTATAAATCATTACTGGACAGTAATTGCTAAACAGCACTTGAGTATTCATAAAGGTGATAAGTTAATCAAGACATTTGAAGCAATGTTTGCCAAATGAAAAGTTTGTTTACTCATTTTGATGGTAATTAAGTTCTTGTATAATAGTCTTTATTTTCTCAATAAAGCTAATGTAAGTTAGCTTTGAAATGGTGGATATTTCATGCCACGGTTGGTGGGAACAATAAACATGTCCCAGCCTGCTGTCACAAAGTTTCAGACTGATGGAGACACAGAGTGTCCTCATAAGCATAGCCAAAGTTGTCAGTCTCCAGTGCACAGTGTGAGGGGAGATGAAGAGACACTGAGCTGCTGCCAGAGGAGTGTTTACTAAGATTACAGCATGGGAGGAAATAACAAAATAATGAATTTGTTAATATTTCTCATGTTCCCCTGATGATCTGAATAACTAGATTTGTCACTGTCTCTTTAGACAACGAGAAGATGATTGTGAGAAACAAAATTTCCCTCTGGGAGCTGCTTTGTCACTATCTAGAATCCCATTAACATTGACCAGACACTGACAGATGACAGTTGTTATATATATATATTTTTTAATCGTTACATCATGGTCCTCTGTCCACTCAGTGAATCTCTGTAGAGTCTCTGGTCTCAGACAGCAGCACTCTTCAAGAAGTAAACGTTTGTGTATTTTGCATTCTGTTCTTGTCCAAAGTTGATATTTGACACAACTCTTGGAGCATCTGAACTGCACAGGTTCTTCTAGACTTCCTAAATATTGTTGTCAAAAGTAATGTTACATTAAAAGTAAGTGTAAAAGTAGAAAATTGTAAAGTTCTTATGTTGGCTCGCATTCATTCGCGTTCATACTGCACGGAGACACCACCGTGGTAATGGCAGCTTGTTAACTTCCAGATTCGTCTGTAGACCTATTTGGAGTTTTGTTCCTATAAACAAATGAAGAAAAATCATGAGATGTCATATTGTCTACATATAGCTGGAGGATCTTCAAAGGACATCTAAATGAACCTTTTAGTTAAGGATAAAAGGAAATCCATCTTGCTGCTGCATGCATGAGCTCTTTCAATCATGCTAATTATATTCCAGACAAATACAGATGAGAGCAAGACACCTGGATTTATTTCCAGCGAGTAATCAAGCAAAACATCTAGTGATACATAAAAACATGAAATCATGAGGATGTGTCTGCTTCAGGCCTGTAATTCACCATCTGTCCTTGTCTGATATGGGTGAAAACGAACACCTTGTGATTCTTGTGGAGCTCTGTCTTCAATCAATAACTGAGGACAGCATGGGTTCTATTTTTGAGTAAAGGAAATATGATCACATACATTGTGCTAACCAATAAGAACATGTTTCCCTCAACACAGATACACAGATGATAAACATCTCCCCCTTCCCGCAAGTTGTTGTGATGGATAATCCATGGTGTTGTAGGCCCATTACCTCAACTGAGGCCTGGCTATTTCCATGACAACGAGTTACTGTATCTCTGTCCAAATCGGTCCAGGCTCTAAACTAATGGGTTATTATTATATGACTGGCAATGCTGAGTCATTTTCTCTGCCTTGGGCTGATCTCCCTTGATTCTGCCAGCACCCATTCCCCTCCCCTACCACCCACCACCCTCACCTCTTAGCTCTGAGTCAAGATAGATGGGACATGGTTCTCCCGGATACATTATCAGAGGCGATTTGATTTCTCTGGTCGACGTTGCATCATCGTATTACAGCATCAGATCTGATCATCTTTAAGCAGGATTGCCATGGCTCGATAAATTGTCATGTGACAAACTATGACACCAAAAAAAATCTCACTGGAGAAATTCTGTAGTCAGACTGTACTGATGTTGACTCTATTTATCACAGTGGTTCACAAACGTTGCCCCCCATTCCCCCTTTTAGATGCTGAAAAAAAAGGTCTGCATGATAGCAATAGCAAACTCTTTGTTTATATCCCCTACATAGATCATATCCATCCATCTTTGTCTCACTCTATATTTATCCACAGGTCCCCCTGCAGTGGCTCTAGGCCCTCCAGGGGCGCCCATCCCCCAGTTTATGAACCACTGCCATATCACAATTTCTCTGAAGTTTTTGAACATTTTCATGACATGTAAAACAGCATGTTCCCCCACAGGTAAGGACAGGCATATGCAATTATTCATTTCCAAGGCCAGATTTGAAAAGAGTTAAGTCCCAAGGGACTGGAGATTTATATTTCCTATGTCTGACCTGTAAAGTTAGGAATTTAAATGTTGAAAACAAACAAAACAATGTTGAAAACAAACTGAGATCATGTTAGCATTCTGACATTAGCATTTAGCTTAAAGCAGCACTGTTCCGTAGAGGCATGCCTTGTTTAGGGTTTCATTGACTGCTGTCTATATGATTAATTGGAAATGTTGTGTTGTGTAATGTTTCTCAATAATAAGGCTCGGAATTGCAGTTTTTGTTTAAGAATGTGGCTTTATGACTCTCTTTTGTCTCATAGTTCAAAGGAAGTTAAGCTGAAACAGCTCATTTTAGTGCTTTGATTAACATTGTTCAGCTCAATCACTAAATAGAAGCAAAAAAAAAAAAAAATCAATGAACTAATTTGGAGAGAATAAAGCCAGACAATAAGACTATAAATGCCTTTGGAGTTTTGTCCTAATGCCACACTGTGTCTCACAGTCTCACAGAAAATATGTGGGAATGAGACAGACTGAACAAAGTTAAGAACATAAAAGCAATTTACAATTAAACACAAAAACTATGTGACCAAAATTTGAGGAGTATAAAGCAGGGCAATAAGCCTATTAAATGCCTTTGGAGTTTTGGCAATGTGCTAATACAGCACTGACTGTCAATAAAACATCTAATTGGAAAATAGATGGAACAGAGCTCAAAACATTGTGAGGTAAAATGAAATGCAATGAAATATAAAATATAAAACTGGCCATTAACTATACAAAGGATACAGCACAAAGGGCTACACCTGCCCCAACACCACCACTAACATCATTGCTACAGAAATTTCATCAACATTGAGATGAATCAACTCTTCTTACATCAACATTCATATGTGTTATTATTGTATAATGCACATTAGCATATTTTAGGCTCAATAAAGGAAGAATATGCAGCATTGTGAGGGACATAGAGAGAGAATCGAGAGTTTGAGCAATGCTAGCAAGAACAAAGCAACAAATCAGGTAAATAAAATGTTATTTTCTGATACAGTGGTTACTTTCTAAAGCACAAATACACATACCCACACCTCTGCACAATGCCAGATTTTGTGTGAATATGCTGAAGCAATCCTCAGTCTGCTCTGCCTGTGTGTGTGTGTGTGTGTGTGTGTGTGTGTGTGTGTGTGTGTGTGTGTGTGTGTGTGTGTGTGTGTGTGTGTGTGTATGTGTAGAAGCATTTCTGCAACTCTCACAGGTAGAGAGCAGTGGAAAGCGAACGAGAATGCAATTTAACTGTCAGTCAAATTTAAGAAACAAGAAATACAGGTAGAGGGCAGTGTCTCTGCAAATACAGATGCCACCACACACTTCCAGCAGGTAAGTGATGATATATAAGGATTATATGACTTTATACTTTTTTAAAAGTAAGGAAGATGCTGCCTAGTATGTCTTCAAGCTAGCATTTTAAAAATATTTTTTTTTCTGAAGGGAAATTTAGGTCACCTCAGGGTTTTCATCTCTGATGCCTGCTCTCAGTTGGACTTAACTTTCAAAGTCACAGAGGTTTTAGCACTTTTGCTTTGGTGCTCTGAGAGGATGAAAGTAAGAACTTGGGTGTTTGGAGATGACTGAATATTCTTTCGTCAGCAAGCAGCACCAGTAAATTTGATTCCATGGTTCACAGACACTATGAGACAGCTTCTTACGGAGCTCAGTAGGGAAGGTGTGGAAGTCATTTATATTAATATTACTGAGGAACATTTTTTCTCAGGCACAATAAAAAAAGAAAAATGAACAAGTCATTACAAAGCCCATCGGATAGTAATTACAAAAGATAATGCTACAGTAAAAGGCAGCAATTTCTCTCTTAGAGAGCCCTCTTAAACTTTGAATCTCTACATACCTCTTATTGTACAAAGTGCAACTGTGTGCAGTATTTGCAGGTATTATCAGTAGCAAGTGTTTTTTTTTTTTTAGTTTCATTCCACTTAAATAAAAAAAGCCTCTTGCCTCCAAGGCTAATAGAATTTATTTCCACAAAAGTGTAATATTTCAGAGCAGACAATATTGATTCCAACTGATGTAATTTTGAAGACAAAAGCAGAATCACATCAATGTTCCCGTTACTTTAGAAATAGCAATTTATAGTTACATACTGTCGGGTCGACTTACGGAGATCATCATCCTGCACCGTCTACGGCAGCGCAGAGCGGACAAACTGCACTAACAGTGAGTCTTGGGAAGCCCATGGCGACCTTACGTAGACGCCGCAGCGTAAACACGGAAGTAGACGGGGAGGATAAACGCAGGTGATTGCTGGCAGACCATTTAGCGTTGTGAACCTTGACTGGCACAGTTTTGACAAATGGAGGATCATACATACACTGTACCAGAACAAAAAGCAGCGGACAGTGAATCCCCGTCATCCAAGAAGCAGAGACGCGAAGAAAGTAAACGCAAGCATGACAGGAAACGGCAAAAACACGAATCACCATCGGCATAGCGTTTACACGATTGAAGTCGCTGATGGAGGACAAACATTTTCACAGTGACGCCGAGGTTGCCTGTTTTCTGCTGGACAGGTAATTCATTCTACACACATAATTGTAGTTTGTTGTGAGATAGCTTTCGCTCGCCATTTTGTCCGCTGACGGCCACCGTACTCTTGGTGAGAGAGGGGCGGTGTCGGGGTAAATCCTCTTAGTTGCAATCTAAGGTTTGAACGCTAGATGCCACTGGAAATCACACACTTCTCCTTTAAATGTCCAATGTGTAACATTTTCAGGGAGCTATTGGTAGAATATGACACAAACAGAATTTAATGTCGATAAGTGTGTTTTCATTAGTGTATAATCACCTTAAAGTGAATGCCACTAAACTAAATACTACACACTGGTCCTTTAAATAAAAGTAATGCTTGTGTCAGAGTCATTGTAATATATTGTTTTATTATTCCTGATGCATTCATGCATGGATTATGACACAATTAGTTGGATTTAAATTGGTTAGCAGATGGTTATTATTATTACAATGTGAATAGGATCAGGAGCAAAACATGCAATCAGGACATCTCTACTTTTAACTAAGTGTGACTTTATATCAAAAAATGTTGACAGTCTAACAGAGGCGTAAGGGGGCCCTGAAGCCTGAGGACGCCTGGACATCCATTCAGTAAACTACTACAGATGCCAATTGAGAGGATTTTGTAGTAAGAAATCCTCTCTGAGTACTTTTTTACAATCAGTCAAAATGGCCAACCATATTTCTTCTCTTGTTTCAGCTCCCACTAAATGTGATAAAAATAAAATATTCAAGTTCTCTTTCAGCTGAGGACCCCCTACAACTAACTGCTGGTCCCTGGACCCCAGTTTGAAAACCACTGATCTGTCCTATTGATGGATGCCTTAATATGAATGCAGTGTTGTAATTTAATAGCTGATCAACAAGCTCATTTTAATGACAATACACTGCTTGGTGGTTTAACCTATGCATACATTTTGTAAAATGACGTTGTAAAACCTTAATCTGCAAAGTAACTAACTAGCTGCAAAATATGGAGGAAAAGTGCAATATTTCTCACCCAAATTAAATCAGGTAAGCCTGTAAAGTAGTGTAAAATGGAAATGCAAGTGAAGATAAAAAGACTAATTCTTTGCACGAGTAGATTACAAATGTAAAACTGTAATCATAAGTGTTTCACTGAAGAGAGAAGCAATAAATCTTTTTCATAGAGCCGTATTGATATGAAACAAAAGACAAAAACACAAAAAACACAGGTGGCACCAATGATACGCTACTAATTATATTACAGTTTCATCTACTGTAGCAGAGCTTTTTCCAGTAAGCAAACATGCACAGTAGCTGCTCCCTGGCTCTTTTAGTATTATTGCTAACACCTATGTTTACATGACTATAGTTCATGTCAAAACAGCCGCAGTAAAAAAAAAAAAAAAAAGTCTATAACAGGGGTCTTCAATGTTCTTCAGCTCATGGACCCCTTAGTTGATAGAGAGACGGAGCAGGGACTCCGAACTTCATAATATATTTAATATTTTCAGTTCTTCTCTCTTTTGTGCTCACGTCAAGCTGTGATTTCAGCAGCAGTTGAAGCATTGCTAATGTCAGCTGAATTAACCTCACTGTCTGTACTTTTGAGGTGGACCGTACAAAATAATCCACTGTGACTCGCAAGAGTATCTATACACCTGGGATAATAATACAGTTAACTGGCCGATATGTTTCAATAACCAGCTTGTCATTATGAATGGGTGCTGCACAGTGATTTAGTCAGCTGGTTAGCTCATATGATTGCATGGATTCATGGGAAATCTTTTGTTGATTTTAAATTTTATTCATGAATAGGCTGATTTTTTGCTAATAATGCTTGCACGTTGGATTCATGTGTATTTTCAGATATATTTTATATTTTGAAATTGCATTTGAGTTTTCTGTCTAAAATAAAAATCTGTCAGCTGCCTGCAGTAAATGTCACCCACCTCCTGTCCCTCAACAACCGTGCCACTGAGCAAGGCACTATTACCAGCTGGGTGGACGATGAACGTAAAGCCGAGTATGAGCGAGTAAATCCTGTCGGTGTTTGACTCATTCACTACTCGACATCTTATTTCTAAAGCAGGACTTTGCTCCGCGCGTTGATTTAAGCCTCCCTGCAAAGAGACGCACGAGTTACTAATCAAGCACAGACGTGCACCAACGTGTTTTTAGCCCACATTTCTTGGCGGACTAAAAAGCTGCATTCCGCCCCACCCCTTACAAACAACATCATCACCACTGTACCTAAATCAGGAAGCACCGAGACACGTTTTTTTTTCTTTTTCTTTTTTTTAAACGGAGACTCTTTGGTGATTACAGCAGCGGCGAACCATAAAGGGGAAAAAGGCGTTAATGTTGATGTTGTTGACGACCACCGTCGACCACTGCTGAAAGAAGACTGACAGTTGGTTACATCCAGTACAAGGCTCAGCTGTGGATGCATTTGACACAGACTAACCGGAGAAGGGTATGTTGTTGCACAGACGAACTGGTTCAGTTCATGAAAACAAATACAAGGCGAGAAAGCCGGTGTAAAGACAGTTACACACATGTTACTGCTTTTTTTTTTTGACCGCAGCAATACGCGGTGTAAAGATAGTAAATACTCTTGTTATCCACGTCGACTTGTTTACACTGCGTAACAGACATCGTTTCGAAACCTGCAGAGAAAATATGCTTGGTATGTCGTTTTTGTGCTCGTCCAAGTCTACCTAACTCTACCTAACCTGACGTAGTAAGTGTTGTTTATTAAGCATCACTGTCACCAGACAGTGTCACTGCTTTGTCATGTGCTTTTGGCAGTGTCGCCCCCCGCCACCACTACTACAACCACCACCCACTCTTCCTGCTGCTGCTTCTCTTACTGAACCAATCACTGTTAACATTTCTCGCAATTTAACGCTTTTTTGCTCAAAGGTAATGTAAGACACACTGTTGAATAAGACTCAAGGTCTGGTGTCAATCACTAGGTGATTCCCTTTAATTCGGCATACATATAGAGCTCCAAACATGACTTAAATCTTATATATGTTAAAGCTTTTGTTATTGCTCCACATTGTTAACGGAATCCTCGGTGTGTTTGGGTGGTAGTTGGATCAACAGGGAAACTTGTTATGTAGCTTTAACTTATTCCAATGTGCGCATTAGTAGGCGGATCGTATATATGCCGAATTAATTATAAGATCATGGCGTTTCTCTCACATGTATAATTCACGTTGCACAACGCAGGGAAGTAAGCATCAAAGCGTTTCTGCTTTAAACAGGAGGATTTTAAATAGAGTTTTGCACATATGTATTTTTAAAAGGAACTTGTCAATATTGGCTCCCCATTCCCCGTCTAACAATACTGTTAGCAATGCATTGGTTCAGTGCTGTTTGTGAAAATGTTTCAGATATTCCAAGCATTTAAATTGCACAGTATTGTGGAAGCCAGTAATCACTCATTACAGTGACAACATAGACATAAATCTTTTGCCATGAAAGATTTAAATGATCAATACACTTGAAATTCACCTACTTACAATACTGGGCAATATATTGATTTAATAATAATAATAACGATGATGATAATAATAACTTAGGATATGGCACAAGTGTTTTGTTTTCCTAGTTTTTTTAGGTTGCATCACAGTTAAATGGTGTAATTTTCTGAACAAACTAGACTGTTCTAGATGTTTTATTCTTTGTCTTTACCCTCTTTGTGACTATATCCACATCACTGATGATTATTTATCAAAAAATCCACCAGTAGTCATCCCTACAAACTCATTTTATCACCCCAGCCGCTTCCCCCCCTTGGAGTATACCTAATCAGTCTCAACCTCCATAATCAATAATTACTGATATTGACCGATATGAAACTGAGTTTTTCAGATGTATCACCATGACCTATTACAACTGCATCAAATGTATATTGCAGTTACACAGTAGTAATCATCTTTGGTATTTCATTATTTTAGCTTGTTAAAGGTAAAATGTGTGTTTATTGTTTGCAGTCTTTTTATAAAATCTGATGTTAATCCTGCCTTTTAGTTTAAATATATTTTATTGTTGTCTTGACAAGTGGATAGACTGGTCAGCTGTGTATTCAGGCGCCTAAACATAGGCGCCTCTAGGCTATTCAGTGTATACCCTAGAGGAAATGAAGTATTACATCACTCTTCATCCTATGTAAGGGCTGGTCTGGACCAAGCTCCACTTGTTACTCGACTTTACATGAAAACAGTGAAGGCCTGTAACAGAAACCATGCAGGTTCTATCGATCTAACTGAATAGAACAAATGTTCATCACCACTGCATTGTTGGTCCGCTGAGGAGAGAAACTGCCAACCACATGACAAGATACAGCATGTGCTGTCATTTTTACACAGTTTACACTGTTAGTTTCATGTGAAAAAACAGTGCGTTTCAAAGCAGTGACATGCTCACTTACTGTCACTGCACACTGCACAATCTATAAATAAAGTACTCTTGCATGAGTGGCTGCTTATGTCTGAACTACACTGATTTACTAAAGCCTGCAGCCCTGAATGTCCTCTAGCCAGGGGACAATCAGCAAGGTAACCTCTGGCTCTGTTTGATAAAAAATTACATGGCAACTTTAATCCTCACCTTTTTCATCTCCCTCTAGTTGATAAAGACAAATCATAGAGCAGATATTGTATGCCAGTTGCACCATATATCTCTCACACATTGTCAGATAACATGAGTTTGATACAGATCTGAGCTGCATTGACAGAAATGTCTTTAGTGTCTGATCTAAAGGATTTTGTGGAATGTCAAGGATTAATAACAAGACAGATAGGATTGTTTTGATGCCAGCAGTTGTAACTTAACCGTTACGTATCTGCTGTTTGCCTGTGACTACCTGAGGTAGGCTGTAGGAATGCATTCCTTTGCATTTCATAGGATTTGCCTCAGCTCAGCCAGGAGAGGAAAAATGCCAAGGGGTTTGTTCAGCCGTCACGTGGGTCACTTTGCATTCCTTTGTCTTTATGAACAAGACTAGCTTATACCAGCAGGCCTTATAACTTTGCGCACAGTTAAGTGAAAAGTTGGTGTTTGAATATTCCATACTGAGTGAAATTTTCCTGCTTAGAAAATGTGCGTGTGACTGCACACTTTATCCACTTTATCTGTTCTTTGCAGGTGATGTGAGGTTAGTCAACTTCCGTCCCCTGAGACTTACAAACTTCCTCTCTTTTCTCACTTCCCCTCCTGTCTGCGCCTGTTCTTGGCAGACAGGTTGAGTCACATTACCTGCTAATGAACCAATAGTTTTGTTAGTTTTACCCAAGGCGTGGTCCTGCCAGTCAGCTCACGGTGCAACCGTGTCTTGTCATCCTCCACTTGTGTCACAGCATGCAATGAATTAGCTCCTCATAGTATTCACAGCAGATGGTAGAGTTGAATATTTTGACTCTAGATCCAAGTGGAGAGCTTGTAATTTGGATTATTAGATTAGCAAACCCCTGGTGGCAATGGTTGTGTGTCTCCATTGAAGAGGGTTGGGCTTGTGCTTCAGGCCTGAGGCTATATCACTAGGACACCCCAGAGAATGAAGGAAGGTGTCCATGCATAACAAAGCGAAACAAATATATTCTTGAACTAACAAAGAAATAGCTGTACATGCAGCATTGGACCCCTGGGACTATTGTTTTTCCGCTTGAGTCTAATATTCCCGCAGAGCCATATGTGCGCTTTCAAGAGGAAAGCCCTACAGCAGTCTTCGCAGAAATTTTAAAAAGTTTTGCTTAAAACAGCTGTATTTTTGTGTGTGTACCCTCAACCCTTTCTATCAAAACAACATCAGAGTGTATGCACAAGAAAGAGATGCAAAGTATCCTAGCATGATATTTCATTTAGTAAAATTACCAAATTCTGAGAGCAATTATTTTATGTTAAGAGAACAGGAAAGATGTGGCCCTGACATGTCAGACAGGAAGCTGAAGCCCACAAGCAAACATTGCTTCTCAGGATGGTGGAGCTGCTGTAGTTCAGCCAGACGTTCACGCCTGACTGGTCACTGAGCTGACAAAACTCTGACTTCTCCACCAGCCTGGTCCCAAACACAACTGTCCTCACTTATTCACAGTGTTGAGCTCAAACCAGACTGGCATTGTTGCGTGGGAGAGGTGGTGATGGTTATGACGATAATGTGGAAATGACAGTGATGAGCGTCAGTGGTTGACTAATCCATCACTTAAGAGTTTGACGTGTGCCAACCAGAATAGCATTCCTCTGGTTGGGTGATCTGCCAAAAATTGCAGATTCATTAGAGCTGCCCCTGAAAAGTCGAACATTCAAATCTTTATTCATTGTCAGTCGAGTGAGATTCTTCCAGTCAAGCATTTTTTTGTCAGTGTGCATTACAGTAACAGGATAAGACAGATTATTTTCATACTTGATTAACCGGTTAATTATTTTCTCGAATATTTGAGTAATAGTTGGTCTATAAAATGTCAGATATTGGTGAAAAATGTCAATCACTGTTTCCCAAAGCCTAAGATGACATCCTCAAATGTCTACTTTTATCCTCAGCCCAAAGAGAGGCCTGATCATTTTAATGTCACAGAGTAAAGAAGCCAAAAAACATTCACATTTAGGAAGCTGGAATCAGAGAATTTTGACTTTTTTTTTCTTAAAAATTTAATAAAATCAATTAATTGATTATCAGAATAGTTGTCGATTAATTTAATAATCAATTAATCGTTGCAGGTCTAGGTAGAAGCTTACAAAAATGTTCACGAATGCCAATTTGGAGATAAATTATACACAAGGTGGATCATAAATATATTTTATATGAGTTGGCGTACTTATAAACAAAAGAATCTTGAGACTTTTAACTGATAAGTGAGGGTGAAACAAATGGTTAGGGAAACAAGTTTTTTATGTGTCATTGTACGCAGTGCAGTGCAACAACATGGCAGGCAGGAAACTACAAACCGAGTCTTAAAGTCACCACAAATGACAAAACTAACCGAGATGGAAGCGGAATGGATAGAAACGGAGTGCAGGTGATACGCTGTCAGCCTCTTCACCCAAGTGCACAGCAGCATGTGTAGGGCAGGTGACTCATGCTTGTTTGCTTGTCCTTGATTTTGCCACTGACGCGCTCAGATTGTTATTCTGGTAAATGTCTGGCATGGAAAATGCGACTATAAGAAACCTGTATTACCTTAAGAGTAATATACATTTCTTTAACCAGAAACAGCTGCTTTGTTGCTCTTGTCAAACTAACCAGACTCCCTTCACAAAACTGTAATTTTAACATTATCATCATTAGCTTCATTAAAACCCTTAATTCTCAGCATGATCCTTCACATGGAGTTCATACAGTGTTGTCAGCAGCAGAAGAGAGAAGCTCTGCAGTGCACTAGTATTTAATAATTGATCTAACGGAGGATGCACACTTTTTAGTTTCTCTGACTGTGCGAAAACCTGACGTTTTCACATCACTGATGACTAAAAAAGCATTACAACAAAAGTCTTACTGATGAAACATACTCATGTAGGCTGATACAGTAATTTAGTGTTTCACGCTGAACCGACCAACCACTGTTGCAGATTTAATCAGCGATAGCTTGCTAGCCAATTAAACTAACGTTGGCTCCATGAGTTGGCTCAAAACACTCACTGGCTGACTTTGTTGTTTCCAGCTGACCTAATTCAAAATGAGAATCGTATGAAAGGGTCTTATATATCAATGTGTCCTGCATGAAAAAACTCAGCCCTCTCTTTAATTTGAGTGGGCTCAGTCCTCTGGTGCCATTGCTTGGGGTTCCAGTAAAGCAGGGTCATCACGAATAAGGTTTAAAACTGGCTCAGCTTTGGTACATTAACAACATGCCAGCCATCTGCTTTGTTTTAACACTGTTTTCCATCTGAAAGTCTGCTCTTTCCGAGCATTCCTTAAGTTAATAGTTTCTCATTTTCACACAATGGGTAAATACTACACAATGGATGTGCTAGTGACAAACAGGGTTTTTTGTAACATAATGTGAAACTGCACCCCATTGCTAACACTTATGCTTCTCATGTTTTTGGCTCGTAAAAGTTCTCCAAAGTCTTTGCATGCCAAGTATCGCTCTTCCACTTCTACCTTGATTTTTCAAACATGTCATAAACTCGTTCTGGCAACTATACAAAACATGTCAGGGCTGAAAGGGAAACAGAGAGAAAGGAAGTGAGACGACTGAAACCAACCAGGCTGGATGTCAGGCTTCCTGCAGCTTGCAGTCATCACTGTACAAGCAGATGCCCTCCCTCAGGGACAGATGTTGACCTTTAACCTCAGATCTCTTGTCAAGAGTAGAGTGCTTTCACTGTTGGATAGGCAGCATGTAACTCTATCACTATTTCTCATTTCATCACTCTCTCTTGTGTTCCCTCTGCTCTCCCTCCACACACAGACACACACACACGTTCCATTTTTATTACGTAATTGACTCCCTGTAGAGACCAACATGGTGCAGTCACTGAGGGCGGCTGGAGGGTTAAAAGAAGCTGTTGTCTCGCACAAGAGCAAACTTAAACCGAAACAAAGGAGCCAGGCTACGGCAGACAGACACACACGTGTTCCAGCCACTTACAGCTTTAGTGGTAGACTGAGAAGTGCGTTTGTCAGCAAGTCGCACAGCGCTACATAGGCTTCTTATCTGATTAAATATGCATGCAGTGGTTATTGTAGAATACATACACCACTGGTGAGTACAGCTCTATAGGAGGAAGTGATTACAATTTAACATGCTGATCACTATCAGTGAGTTTGACAGTTGATTGTTTGGATGATGATCTTACTTCCCTGATGACATAGGTGAACAGATAGCACTTGCTGCAATATTTGTGTTGTGAAATGCAAAGCTGGTGAGGGCAACACGCTGGAGAGTGTATCGTGTTTCATAGCATGAAGGCCAGTTGGTTAGAACGCCTGCATCCAGTGGTTGAAACCCTCCATGGACAGCGAAACTCTAGGTGAGGCATCAGAAATTTTATTGACATCTTCAAGCAATTAATTAGCTAGCTGCATAAGTTCTTGTTGGAGATATGTTTTTTTCACTGTCTTGGTTGACGTTGGCTTAGCATTTTCACAAGCATTTGCCAACACTCAGCCAATGGCTACATCTTAAATTCCTTACCAGCATGCCAGTTAGCATGCCAAAACAGTATGTGAGACTTACTAGAATCTCTGAAACCTTGGTATTAAACCAATGGTAAGTGAATTTCAAACTATTTACAGGGATATATCAAAATATGCAAGCACTGCGGTCATGGTAATAACCACAATAACAGGAAGGCTATCACGTGTGCTTCCTCTGAGACACACAACAGTGTTAAATGCTTTACTGACAGGCTGGAGGTTGCAGGGACTTGTTTAGGAGAGGATAGGGTAGTAGGGAGGGATTTTATTTCATGTGGTTTTCTAGATAAATAACGAAATTTTGTAAATAAACACTAACAATGTTCAAACTGAGAAGAGTGAACTTATTTTTTGCAATTGAAATGACATTTTTGTTATGACAGAGCAAGTAAAGTACGAAAAAAAAGGTTCCGTTGGGTACAGGTGTGGGAGATAAGGCCCTGAAATAGTATCATAATTTTCTGGATATTTCTGTGATAGCGATATTCTTGACAATATGACAAAACACTTGAACTCACAGCTGTTGAGCTTGATTTTCGGCTCTCCTTATACTCAACCAGGTGCTCCTGCCTAAAGTGGTGAATGGGTTTTTTGTATTTCCCCTGTTTTTACTCTTACAGTCTTCTCGCCCTTCATTGTTTATTGTACATGTGATCTTTTGTAATCAAACCACCACCACAACACTGAAGTCACTTCCCTTTTTGGAATTAACTTCTTCACTGTGGAGCCGGTAGCAATGTTACTTTCGCTTTCAGCCATGGTTGTTGCTGTGTGTAGTGATATGATGTCATTCTGTCAACTTTTTTTTTAATCTTTAAAAAGATCACAGTAATATTAATCAGAATTATATGATATGGCACGCCCATAGTTGGATACTAGTTCAAATGTGAACAGCACTCAAACCTAGAAAGGCGGCATCTTGTGGCTGCAGTTTGCTGCAGGCACATTGACTCTTACCTCGCCTAGCTTTCCTCCTGTGTGAGTACTGAACGCTGCTGCACTCCTGTGACAGACCTAGAAAGAATCTGTGTAGACTAGTAGAAACCTATATTTGAGCTCCATAATAACAAAAGTAAATCTTTGGGTTGATCACTAGACAGGTTGTACACGTTAATATGAGACAACTTTGATTGAATGTTGTTTCTCCTTCATCTCTTCTGTGTCTGACACTTTAGTGACCCCTGCTTCAGTGGAGGCGCTGACCAACCTAAATCCCTCTTGAATCCCTAAAGAGCAAAATATCACCACCATGAGGTTCATATTCCCAAAAAAGATTTGTTTTTTCCATCTCTGCCTTTGTGGGAAAATTGGACTAGAATGCTTGTACTGTAACACAATGTGAGAACATTTTGATGATCATGCTGGTCAGAAAGAAAAAAACAAATGCACCACACTGTTTACTTGGCTCTTTCCATCGATGTTTTCTGTGATTCATTGTCCTATAAAAGTCAGTTTGCCTGCTGACCCTTTTGTTTGTATCCCTCAGACAGCGCAATACTCGTGGTGTGAAATCCACGCTATTGTGGCTTTGTTTGTAATTCAGTCTCCAAAATAAAAGCAGAAGCATGCTTTACTGCAGGTTGATAAAAGAAGAACGATTTTGTGTCCAAACGTGATTGTTCCCAAGAGTTTTATTACAGTGGTTGTTGTAGAGTAATCCATTCTCCCTTTTGTCAGCTCATCTGATCATGACGGGGAGATTTATGTCGCAGCGAGGTAATATGCCTTTCATCTTCACAGGCCTACAGTCAGTGAAATAAAGAGCAGTAGTGCCTCTGTTCTAACTGGCAAAAAAGGATTGTCCTTTAATCGGTTGGTAAAACATCACCCAAACCAAATTTTCAACATGTGGCTTAAAGACGATTTTCAATTCTGTTCTGCGATCTGTTTGTTTAATAACACCGCTATCATATATTTCTCTTTTCCTACTAAAAGGTTATCCTCTCTGAAAAAAGTCTCTTTTTAATGATGTCTGTTCATCGTTCAGGTGTGAAATGGATACCTGAAATAGTCACAAAGAAGGGAAAACAGGGCTATATGCTGCAGAAAGAGGACACATGGTAGGATGTTTGTTTAAATGTCAACCAGCAGGCTTTTTTTCTATCTAATGTGCCCCTTCCTCATCTGTGTTGAAGCTATGTAAAAACGTTTGTGGCTTATGATGTGGATGTGAAATGGCCTCAGGTAATGGACAGCTCAGACACACAGATAATTGCTCATATATGCTGCAGACTCTGGGAGCGGTAATGGATTCTTCCAGGTGCTGGCCCGTACGTATCTGTGCTATTACGAGAGCTTTTTTCATCCTCTTAATTTATTTAAAGGGCAAACAGAAATGTTGCAAGAGATGTACTCAGACATAACAGCAACCTATATTCGTTGAATGCAGAAAGAAAGAGTGACTGTTTTTACCACTCGCTGCATGTTTTCCATTACCTTCATTTCTTTTTCTAAATTACAGAGCAATTTGTGAGGAAAATTAATGGCAGACAAACAAGTGGTGTTTTTTTACGTACTGCTGCTCAGTTGTAGTTGCGGCTTTGCGTCACCACTCCAACCTTCCCACCCCCCCGCTCCCTCTCTCACCCAATATTATGCAACAGTCTTTTCTTGCAAGTCCTTGCAGGATCTGGGCTCTTATTGTGTAATATTCCAGAGCGAAACTGGCTGCAAGGCCTCACATTCAGTTTCAGAATGCCCACATCCTTATCTGATTTATGCTAACCTGAACACACAACTATTGACTATTGAAATGTGGCCCTTTGTTGCTTGTTTTTGTAGATATAGTTTGTCCTGCCATTTTGGCTTAATCACCAGCATGCAAATCAACTGTATGCTGATACTTACATGTGACTATACAGAACTATGCTATAAAAAGCCACTTCCATTTAGGAAACTGCACAAAAATAATCCAGGGTCTTATTCTTTATCATTCTCGCTAAGTCTAGATGGTCTGTTTTCTTTTGGAAGTTTATTGTCCAGAACTAAGCACTATGATTTCTTAGATTCAGAAAGGGATATCTAACCACCACACACAGCTTCTTCTTTCTTCATATAATATGCAGACTGGATCAGAAGAGACTTACCAGACTCTCCAGAGTCAATGCTGTAATCAGTCTATAAATGTGTTAGCTTGATTTGATTCTTAACAAGTTCATGTTCATTCATGAGTCTGGTTGTTTTTTTGTTTTTTTCTTTAAGCTTCTTAAATCCTTTCAGAAACATTTGTTGGTGCAACAGGGACCTAAGTTTAAACAAAAGAACAAGCTTATTTAAAGTTACACAAATCAATACTTGGGGATCAAATGTGCAATATGTTAGAGCCAGACAGATATAACAGTTGGAGGATATTATAAACAGATATATCAGTCAGCCAGATATTGACCTAATAGAGCCATATCGATCCATATCAGTATAGTTGTATATTGCTACTTAATTCAGTGTCTTGATGTCATTTTGGATTTATCACCATCATCAGCCCCAAAAATCCAGTATCTGTCGGGCGCTAATGACAGTCATTACCTCTGGTGATGAATCGAAGAAATTATCACCAAACTCTGCAGTATTCCTCAGATCTACAGAGTATTTTAGTGTCTTTCTGCTCATTGTTTTGCTTTCATGGCCCACACCTCTGACACACACTTTTTTTTTTCTCGCTCCTGCCCAGCTTCCAGACGTCATTGTACTGCATAGGAGGGGTGGGCAATACGGCTCTGAAATAATATCACAACAGCCAGGGGATTTCTGCGACAGCAATAGTCTTGATATGACAAAATACTGAAAAATCTTTTTGGTTGAGAACTGACAATAGCTATTGAGTTCTCCTTGCAGGATTTTTGGCTCTCCTCCTTCTTAACCCTGCGCCTCTGCTTAAGGAGGAGAAGTATGTTTGTCATATTGCCTCCTTTAGCTGTTCCAGCCTCTTTGCACTTCTTACATATCACTGTGCTTTATTGTACATCTGGTCTTTTGTAACCAAACCACTTTCACATCACTAAAGTTCCATGTGGAGCCGATAGCAGTGTTACTTTCACTTTCAGCCATGCCTGTGTAATAGTATGATGTCATTCTGTCAATCACTGTATGATTTTTTTTTTTATCTTTAAAAATATTATGATATTGTGAATGATCGATCTCACAAGAGGCCTTAGTCTTACTGGTTTTTAAGATATTAAGCATACCCTGCCTATTAGGGTGAGTCATGCACTGTATTTAGTCCTTCAGCTGAAAACACCAGCTCATGTGGAACAGATGTCCCAGAGTGCACAAGTACTGTCATGCCAAATTTCCCGTCTCAGGGGATCCTTAAACATTTCAGTTCCTATTAAACTAGATTTACAACCAAAGAAGGAGCGATGTCACTTAGAAAGTTCATAGTTTTTGTTTTGACGTTGTTAAAAAGTACTGCTTGTCCCTTACATTAGAACCATAACTGCAGAGCTGCTCTCTACTGTCTGATGCACAGCTGATCCCCTGTCTCATTTAGCTGCTGTTTGCAGGTTCTGTTGGGCTACTGATTAGCATGAATGTCTACAAAGCTAGTTCAACAGGATGACTGCCAGACAGGAACCTGATGTTTTTACAGTGTTAATCATCCCTACCCACAATTTTACTGTTTTGGTTCACTCTCAGCATTCTTACAAACCTTTCTTTTTCAGCAACAAACCTGTTTGTGCTCAGCACCAGCACGCAGCAAAAGTTAGCAACCAACTAGTGAACCTAGTGGAGAATTTAGCAGCTAAAGAGCCAGATATTAACCTAAAAGAATTTGTGCAATCCAAACCAGAGCTTCAAGAATGAATATTGCATTTACATTTGTCAGGTAGCCAGAAACATGACCAGATTGCTTCACTCTCTGCCTGCTGGGAGTGGAATTAGTCCACTGTTAGCTGCCCCCCCATGACAACTTTATATGATGATAATTTGTGTTTACAGCTAGTTCAGCTGCTCTCATGTAAAATCAGATAATACTGCTTTGAAGTTAGTTGGATTATGCTCAGGGCTGTTAAGTTTCCTTCATTAAAACCCTTATTTTCAGATATGGCTGCTCCTCTCCTTGGAGAGGCATCGGCACATCATGTTATAATTGGACTGATTTTCAGTGGAGAAACACATTTCTTTGATAAGTTTTGAGTGTCCTCTGTTCCTTGGAGAATTTCTAATCATTAAAGATGGCCTTTTAGCATTATTTGTTGCCTCTTCTGTTCCTTTGGGTGCAGAGCTGTTTACCTTGAACCATACTGCTGTGATAAACTTTTCAACTTTTCAATGAACTTTTTAATCCAATTGCATTTTAATTAAACTTGCTCCATTGTGCTCGATGGATGTAATGACACCTTTCAATGGTTAATCTTTATTCACAGTGGGCACTGTGTGTGTGTATTTGTGTCATCTGTGTGTATGTGTGTCTGAACATTAATGTGCATTAATGATTTGGTTTTTAATATGTTTTATCATCATATCACTCAAAAGCTCTATTAACATATTTTTGACTCCCTTGGACTGATTGACCAGGGGCTCAGTGTATTTAAAATTTAAATAATAAAGCTGACATGTGCTGCATTCCTGAATTAATTAAGCTCATTTATCAACATTGTTGGCTTTCGTATAGAGAGTTTCCTGCATCCAGCCATGTTAGAAGCCTGTGCCAAAATCAATGTGGGTCATCAACAGACCATCAATAAACTGTATCACCAAACACTGTTTTGCATAAACTGTAGTGTAGCTTAAACATTTTTGACCAGGAATCCAATCCATGTATGGTTCTAAAATAAAGAAAGCCCAGAAAAGGAAGTAGTCAAGGAGCCAAAGATGATGGGTGCAAAATTTACCTAAAAGCCAAAAACGCACACTGTGATTATGGTTCTTCAGAGGAAAGAAAATTCTTTCTTTGAGTGCAGGCTGAGATATAAAATCATGCAATATTCAACACTTCTGTTTGATCAGCAGTGAGTTTTACACCTTTCCCACTTGCACCTTTTAAGTGGATGAATAAATGACAGTAGTTATTTGTTTCAGCTTGACTCTTTCACACTTATATGAGTATGAAAGTTCTTGGTTGGATTTATTTAGTTTGTGAGCTTTGAATTCAGTCATCTGAGACCTCGCCTCATTTCACAGACATTTCACTTCCTCCACATTAAGAGAGCCGAGCCTCCCTTACTCCACTCCTCTTCCCTGAAGGAGAGTTTAACTTTCAGGATGTCTTGGAGCTTTTTACACATTTGGCAGTACATCTGTCGGCTGGAGTCAGCTTGCTTCTTGCAGTCATTGCTGCAGCACTCAAGTCAGATGTATACCGCTGTCAAAAGACAGACATTGTGAAAGTGACCCTGGAAACACTGATAGTCTCATACTGCATGTGGCCCTCACCTTTTAGTGCTGCACTGTTACTTAGGATAATGGTGATCAATGTTTATAATCATTTGAATCATTAAAGCCTGTAATTATGTAGACAACTACTATCTATCTGGTGTTGTCTATCTATAGAAAGATCAATTTATATGTCTCTGTGATGGCGGTGACAGCCACGGCCGGAGGCGTTATGTTTTCGGGTTGTTGCCCGTCTGTCTGTCTGTCCGTCGTCTGTCCAATTTATATATCTCAGGAACACCTAGAGGGACTTTCTTTAAATTTGGTACAAACATCCACTTGGACTCAAGGATGAACTGATTGGAATTTGGAGGTTAAAGGTCACAAAACATGTTTTTGGCCATAATCAAGAAGAATTCATAGACTAATTATGACAAATGTTCACACAAATATCTATTAGGATAAAATAATGAGGTGATGACCTTTTATATCCAAAATGTTAAAGGTCAACTTCACTGTGACATCATAATGTTCAGCTCTCTGTCAGTCCTCTGTAAAAACAGTCTCCAAGTGAAGACGGCCTGTTTCTCGCTGGAATTGTTCACTAGAATCATACATGTCACTTTAATAGTGATAACTTCAGTTTTGCCAAAAAAAAAAAAAAAAAAATGCACAAAATACTTATTCCTTTTATTAAATTCCTTCAAAATTGTCATTACATATCTTGCATGAGTCTGGGCAGACATGCATACAAGTGCAAGGCAGTAATTTTAGATAAATATTAGCATTGATATTTGATCTCATAAATATTAAACCCAGACTATAGCAAGACATTTATGCTCACCACAGAATTATACAGAATACAGAATTGTAATGGAGTCCAGTATGTAGATGTGAGGGGGAAGGGACTGCCAAAGTCTGGGTAACAGAAGAGAAGATAGGAGGACGGCCTGGCACCCACTGTGCTGAGGTTGATGTCTGGTAGATCTGCTGATGAGGACTATAAGGAGAAGGAGGGAGTGAAAGTCTGAAGGAGGTCTGTGAGAGAACCAGGTGATTGATTATGAAGTGCTTTAAAAGTTAATAATAAGATTTTAAAGTAAATCTGTTGTGACACAGGGAGCCACTGCAATTGAATCAGCAGAGGAGTGACATGTTCAGTGGATTTTGTATGTGTAATAATCCGTGCTACAGTGTTCTGGATGAGCTGAAGTTGGTGAATAATTTTGTTGGGGATGCCAGTCAGGATCGCACTGAAGTAGTCAAAGCGTGATGAAACCAAAGCATTAAGTAAGATTTCAGAGTGTTGTGTTATGGCAGGGTGTGTTCTGGAGATGTTTATCAGATGGAAAACAACAATCCAGGTGCCATTATGAAAGGAAAAACAGGAAAACACCAGGGCTCCTAAGAAATCTTGAGATAGGTATGGTGACTTCAGCAATGAGGAGTGAGTGTATATTTGTTTGTGGGAGTGTGGAAGGACTACCTCAGTTTCCATATTTGTAAATCATGGAGACAAACAGTACTGGTACTGGAAGAGAGTAAGTTGTCATAGTGGACACATAAAGCTGTGTATCGTCAGCATAACAGTGAAAATGGATACCGTAGTGCTGAAAAATGTTTTCAAGGGGAGGAAGTGTAAAGTGGCATATCATTTTATTAGATGTTGGCCTACTTTAGATCTGTGTCTCTTGTCATAATGTGACATTGTCATCTGTACATGTAGGACCCTGAGCAGATCTGCCAGGTTGAACATATCTACGTTTCTACACCAGCCCACCTTTAGTCAGATGGCACAGTGGCAGATAATAGTGGGGATGAGACTCATTTGCAGCACCCCCGCAGCCAGATAATAAGTTGTTAAAAATAGGTGCATCATCAGCTGTGTAGAACTGTATCAGATTCAAAGATGATGGTACTAATGAAGTAGCTACTAATCACTGACAGGCTGTGTTGTACAGCAGTGGTAACACTGCAGGGTAAAACAAACCATCTGCAGAAGTATTTCTAATGAATGCATGAAGGCGCAAAAGAATATAGTACATATAGGGAAGGGGTGTGGGCTAAGACATGTTGTTGTTCAGAACAGTTTGCCCAGTTTAAATGAATTCTAGTGTGTTAGCCAGTTTATTTCAATTATTGTTCAAAACAACTGGAGCGAGACAGCCTGAAAAGTAAGGTCTCAGTGGACTGCCAGTCAACTAGCAGCAGGACTTAACCCTAAAATCACTGACAAAGTTAATCTGCTATCAAATCCATCTGCTGATTGTGAATTGTTCAGGAAGCAATCATATGATCAGCAGTCTGTTTAAACAGCAGGTAGCCTACATTCATGCAAGATCAAAGTAACCATGATAACACGTATTCAAATCAGTGCATAAGTTATGAATTTTCCCTGTTATATCAGTAAGTGAAAAGAAATTATAACTCTGATGTGCTTGTGTCTTATACCATGTATTTTGGCAGTTCATGATTAAAAAAGTAAGTGAGAAGTGGTAGTGATATGCTATTAAAGTACAAATCACTCCTTTGTCCTGTTTCTAAATATAGATACAATTATATCATTTTAATTTGATGTGCTCTACAATTGCCTCTCATCCATCCACTTACTCATGCATGACAGCAAAATAACATTGCGAGGTGCTAGCCAGACCATCAGGAGGTTCAGTGTCTTGCCCAAATCAAAGATTAAACCACCAGCCCCATGATTAGCAGATGACCCACATTATGTTCATATCTGTCACACCGCTCTTGTATAAGAGGTGCACATATTAATGTCTAATATAACAACATAATGTAACATAGCCTGCATGTGACTCACAGTGCCGATGATGCTGGTTGACGGTCATCAAAACAGTTTACAGCTCTTGGTTCAGGTGTGAAAGCACCCTTAAAGCACCTTCACACCTGCTGTTTGGTTCATGTGGTCTGGATGAAGGGACAAAGTTGCAATTCGATGTTCAAACAAATGCAGAGGAGTGAACATAAGGTCGTATAGGCTGACAGGTAACTCATCGACTGGACATCGGCGCATCAACAGGAGCCACAAGGGAAATTTACTCCAGCTGTTTTGTCCATACTGGGATTTGATTGACAGCTTTCACATAAGTCCAAACAAACCAAACAGGTCAGGTGTTAAAGCGCCCAAAGACCAAAATGAGAACACAGTGTGTAGCCTAAGATGTTAGTGTCACACAACTTTGTATTGCTTTGTGTATAATTGCTTTAAGACTAAATGCAGGAATCATGATCTTGATCTTGATTTGGTTCCTGTTGAAGTCAAAATTGCACAGCTGTGGCATTTTTTTATACAGTATGTGTTCTCTCACTACCGTCCTCCAGTATAAAACTGTTATCCAGTGTTTTTATCGCTGGTTGTGATGCTACATTTTCACACACTGACTGAAGAGGTAGCCCTTCTTGTTTAGATAAGGAGGTGTACATAATCTTCACATAATATGCTGTTAGCTGTCTTCCCCTCATGTAAATTCATTCTCTGTTTTTCTTACAGTCTCTGTCAGCAGCATGGGCCAGCATCTAGCAAAGAAAGAGTCACCCATAGACAGCAAGGTAAGAGTCCTTTAATGCTTTGTTTTGTGCAGGTTTAATAATGACATCTTGAAATGTGAGTTTGTGTGTGTGTGTAAGCATTTTGTGACCTGAGAATGAAGCAGGTGTTGGGACGTTTTTCTTTTAACCTTATCAGTGTGAACACCGCCTTTATCAGTAGGACTTTGGACTTTAGTTTTCAGGCTCTTTCAGTCCCAGATTTATTACCTTTGCTAAGCTTCCAGTCGCACTGTTAACCACTTTACAGTTTATGTGTTGTGAATGTCAGAACTTACATAACACCAGCTCAAAGCTTAAAAATACTCACTTCTTCACAGGTAGTGTATTTATCTCCCAGGTCTATGCACTGAATGGTGCTTTTATGTTTACAAGTGATTTGATGTATTTCTGAGCCGCCTACGTGCTTGTGCTTACAACCGCTTACTCTCTTACCTCTGGTGCTTGGATCACAAATCCAGGTTTTGTGGTAATCACACCGCTACAGGCAACACTTTAAACTCATCGCTCAAATGTACTGAGAAGCATTGATCTATGAATAATGCACCATCTCATTACCTCATATGGAGATTTTTCTTGTGGAGAGAAGAGGAATGAGGAGGAGGTGACTTTGCAAATGTTGAGTGGATGACTTAATCTGCTATTATTTGCAGGTTTATATCTATATCTACTGTATATATTATTTTGACATATATGCCACCATACTGGAATAATGGCCATGTGTAGTGTGAATTAAATAAACCTAGCCACTCTCTTTTCAGTTGATCATTTTGTTGATTATATTATTTATCCCAATAAATTCTGAAAGATGTTATGAACCACTGATTGACTTGAAGCTACAATATGTAACATTTCTGTATTAAAATTTCTAAAAACACTAGACATACATTATACATTTTATTGAGTTGTGTGCTAACATTATTACATTATGTTTCCAACAATGCTCAAACCCAGAGAATTCTGTAATTTATTTAAGGAAATGGTGCTACTTTCCTTCCAGGCAATAGTTTCTTTAAGAGAGTGAGAAAGGAACTGCCTAAACATAATGTGAATAAAACTTCAATACATGTCAGATAGACCTTCATTAGCAATGGTAGCTGTTAAACAGTTGTTAAGATAAAAACTCCCATGATCCCACGTAATCATGGGAAAAAAAATCATGGACAATTCTGCATCAATTCGCAAAAGTCAAAAATGTATTTTTTAAACATTAACATTGAAAGATGCTTTCAAATTAATTCATTAATTAATGCAGTTTTAAACTACAATGATGTGGAACATTTATGTTAATTGCCAGTTATGGTTGTAGCTATTATATTTCAGTGGAATGAAGACACAAGAGACTGAAAGTTGCAGCGCCTTTTCTGTTCATACAGTCAAGAATTCTAAATTGAATTGGCCATGAAATAACACAAATCAAATTGTGAGATTCCCAAAGATTCCACCCTGATTCCCACACCACAGCCCCCTTAACATTGGACAAAAAACCCACTAACATCTGCGTATTGTCTTCAGTGGGACAGGGTATAATCCGCATTCAGTTCCTGGTAAAATGACTCTGCAGGAGTCACAGGTATTAATTGGCTCCAGCTACGATTGGCAGTTATAGAAACATGACACATGGGTGTAATTTTCACTCCTTTTTAGCCGAGGCAATGAAGGCTTGTCGCCCTCTTTTGTGACTTCTTTTGCTCCCTTTTCATGCACGTGCTGCATGACGTGACTCAGTGTCAGTTCAGCACAGCAGTTTGCACCTGCCTGAAAGTGTGTCTATACTAATGAAGCACTTGTCATCAAGCATCTGAACAGTTAATAAACATTTTACTTCCTAGAAACTCCTACCCACATAAAAGCTTTTATTGTGAAG
This sequence comes from Lutjanus erythropterus, assembly GCF_056507025.1. Taxonomy (NCBI): domain Eukaryota; kingdom Metazoa; phylum Chordata; class Actinopteri; order Lutjaniformes; family Lutjanidae; genus Lutjanus; species Lutjanus erythropterus. The sequence continues at coordinate 11,943,337 of NC_139325.1, forward strand.
TATATCTGTGCTAATTTTGGTGTAGAGATAGTATACTTTTACACACAGTCATCCAGTTTGTCTTTTGTTCTTGTTTTACTGTAAGAGACCCCTAGCAGCAGAACTTACATATTGTGTGTTTACATTAAGTTATTTTCTTTTGCACAGCACAGTTGATGAAGGATTTTAATGTGAAAAATCCTTCACACTGACACATTTTTGGATGGTTAACTTTATAAAGTACTTCTGGGTAGATGGAATGGCTGAATAATATTTTTGCACTAATGAAGTAGCTACTGCATTCACTTTTCTGCAATCATCAGCATCCCACTCTTAATTGAGGCGTGTTGCCATGGCAGTATCGGAAGCACACGAGTCTCTGTGGCCCTGTGTGTCACCCTATAATAACCCCTCAAAATCACAAGCCTCTCTAGAGCAGTGCTCCACAAAAGAACCCATTTGAACTGGAGAGAGTAAATAAATGATTGTGTGCATCACGGCTGACACTAAACCCTCTCCAGGTACACATCTCATTTAACCATTAGCTTTGGTCCAGTGATCATCAGGTCTGTTTGGCTACACCCACTAAGTTCAGCTGTCTAACGCTGATAATTGACTGTCCATATAGCACCAAATCATTACATGTCCGTCAGACTTTTTGCAGTTTATCTATCCGAACAGAAGTGAGAGGTGTCAAATGCTTTTTTGTTTTTTCAGTGCACTTGTATTGCTGTGGAATCAGATGTTATGCTTAAAGTCTCAGACAGAGGAGGGACATTCTGCTGGCTGATGGATTGTGTTGGCTCCTCTTATAGGACTTTGTTCTGTCAGCAAGTGGGCAGAGTTCTTGGAACAAGAGCAATTACTGCACTTGAAAGCATCAGGATGGATCAGTGAGCGTGCACTCTTAATGCTCAGGAAAATAAACCCTCGTCCATCAGTGCAACAGTATAAACAGAAAGTATAATCAGATATGAAAATGTAAGGTCTAGTGGCAAATTAAGTACAATTTTATTCATTTTCTTTAATAACAAACAAGACTGTCAGGCACCTCACAGTAAGCTTTTTTAACTAAAGCAAGGTGCTTGTGGTGCCCCAGGCTAGTGCTTGACGGAAAATGTCTGCCTCTAATAGTGCTGTAATTAAACAAAGCAAATATGTTTGAGATTTTTTTTTGATTCATCCTTCAGCTCTGTGGGTGCAGAAATTACAAGCCACATGCTGTTCCTGTAGCCTGAGTGTGGAGGAGGATCAGGCTTAAACTGGGACAGTAATGTAATTTATTGACATCGTGTAATTAACCCCCGGCCTTGCTCAAGTTCTTGTTTTTTTTTCACAGCTTTTTGAAATTACAGTGGCTATAATAAGTTAAGGCCATTACAGCTGAGGCTGCAATCAGATTTGAAGAGGTTGCTAGCTTGTTGTGACCAGCTCCGATCCCAGATGGTTAGCAAGCAGGAGGCAGGAGTAGAAAAAAAAATGTGGATGGTAAAATCATTCTGTGGGCAGCAGCTTAAAAACTTGCACTTCCCTTCTTATTCTGTGCTTTCTTTACTCCTCTGTGACATTAAACTGAATATCTTTAAGACATTTGAGGACGTCACCTTGGGCTTTGGGAAACACTGATTAATATTTTTCACAATTTTCTGACATTTTAAAACAAACAACTCTTAATTGGTTATTCATGAAAATAATCTACTGATTAATTGATTATGAAAATAATCATTAGTTGCAGCCCTAGTGAAATGCAACGTAGATGCGGGCAACACGTTTGACAAACACAAACTACTGTATAACTAAATGCTAAAAAGTGTGCTGTCTTCATAGCCTGAAAGCCAAGTCTCTCAGAGCAGCTGCAGCTAACGTTAGCATGCCTGCAGTCTAAACAGTATAACTTAACCCTCCACAGAAGATTAAAATTGAAGTGACGCATCAACAACTTCATTAACATCTTCAGGCAATTATTTAGCTCGCTGCATAAATTGCCATTGGAGATAACTCAGGTTTTTACTGTGATAACTGTCTTGGTTGGCTTTGCATTTTTACTAGCGTTAGCCAGCACCACTGTCTCTTACTGAATCAATACGCGATACAATTTGCCCCTTATTTTCAGACACACCCCACTCTAATGCTTAACACTGCATTTCACATACTTGGAATTACATGAGAAATAATAAAACAAGAAGAATTTCACTAGAGTGGGGAAGTATTACATCAGACTGACAGGGAAGTCTGTCTGTCTGTCAATGTCACTTTTGCCCTTGTTACAGACTATTTTTTCTTCTTCTTTTTTTTTTTTTGTTTTAATGCTGACAGATACCTCTAACTCAAATAACCCCGTAGAAAGAGAAGCTGATACAGATCAGCACAGAAAATCAGCAAGTACAGATTTAAATATTCATGATCTGTGAACTCTTAACAGGAAAATATTACATTATGCAAGCACAGCAGCTGTAACAATGACAACAACATAACAGGAACATAACACATCTCATGTGCTTCCTTTAAGATATAAACACATGTGTTAAATGCCCTGATGACAGACTGACAGGCTACAGTTTGTAGAGGTTTGAGATGGGAGAGGGAGGGATTTTGTTTTGTGTGATGTGTAGGAGTTTGGACTTCACAATAGAAATAACATTTTTGTTAGAGAGTAAAATACCAGAAAAAAAAAGGTACTGTAGGGTGTCACAAAATTCCTGGTACGGGTATCACTACGGTATTAGTGCAAATGTGAATGGTACCAAACCTTGCTGCGTTCTGGCCCTGAGGTCTGGCTTGTGGCTGACTATCTGGCTGCTGCCTGACATGGGCGGAGTGAGAGGCCAAACCGGCAGGGAGGCCAGTAGCTCGGCTCACAGATGATTTGTTTCCTTTGCCTGCAAAGCACACTCCAGAGAGAGAAGAGCAGGAGCAAGAGAGGTGGATTTATTTCTCAAATGTGAAGCTGCCAGCAGAGGTGTTAGGGCAGCATGTCTGTCTATAGTTTATTTAGTTTCATAATTCCATTGTATATCTCTCCAGGTAAACCGTTTGTCTTTCTCCTTTCTTTTGGCTTGATTATTGTGACATTAAAGTCAATTTAAAGGTCTGGCAAAACAGCCAGTTGTCATAGTGACAGTCAAGCAGGAACAGAGCGTGACAGAATAAGGCAGGTTGTGTTTAGATGCTGTTGTCTGAGTCATGATCCCTCTCCCAATCTCTTATCATTTCAGGAAGGCTGAAATACAGCCGTACCCCCTTTGCCAAACCTCAACAGCAGCTCTGACAACATGTTTCTCCTAGCCACCACTGATATTTTAAAGCCTTAAATCTCACTTGGAATTATGGAATAAAAACAACAGCATCCTCAATGTAGTAGTATTTTTTTTTAAGTAGAAACAGAGGAGGATAGTTTGCTCAAATGTTCCAAAATGCAAATTTTATCTTGTGCTTTTTATAAGATTTTTAAAGAACTGTAACTGCTGATGCACTTTAGATCAGGGATATACAGTATATCGCCATTCACAGAGTACAGTAACAGAATAACAAAGACATAGTTCTGCTCCTTCACTACCATTTTCTCTGGATGGTGTCTCATCAACACTGAGTTACAGACAGGCACGGACTGTAGTGTTTTCAGATCTTGTCAGATTTAGTCATCCTTGTGCCAAAAGCCTGCTAATTCTTCAGCAACTAAACCAAATGTAGACAGTCACTCAGTCACCTTGTCTGATTTTACAAATCCTGCCACTGTATATTGCTTTTTGCATGATCTAACACGCTGGGTTAAAATAGCCTCCACTTGCAATGAACCATGTATTTCTGACCCCATTATGTTGTTTGTGCAGATCACTGGCCAACCATAGACTGACGTGACAGATCGTGTTCAGCTATTTCCTGCCCAGCTCCAGTGAGAGGAATGGGCTTTTCAGACATCTCAGTCATGGGCATTGAACATAGGGTTGTGATATAAAGACCTCAGAGCAGTGCTCAACAATCAGTGAGAAAGCCATAACAGCAAACAGTAAAAAGCATAATTGTCACTTGTCTCAACTTGACGGGGAAAATGGCATGAAAAAGTGACTCTCTCTCTCTCTCTCTCTCTCTCTCTCTCTCTCTCTCTCTCTCTCTCTTGTTGCATGATTGCTGTTGCTATAACTTTTTCAGTTATGACAACTTTTGACAGTGCTCTCTCCACCTAGAGGTAGCCAACAGTAGGGCTGGGCGTTTTAGCTGAAAAATGTATCACAGTAAAATGTTTCATTTCAGTTGATATTGATAACTATTCATATTATCACCCATTTGTACAAACCCTGATTACAAAAAATCTAGCTGTATTCAGTTGAATGCAGTACAAAGACGAACTTTATTGTTTTTTGGAAGTTGAAATTCTTTCCCATTCTTTCTGGACTGCAGGCAGGTCAGTCTAGTACCTGCACAAAGTCACACTGCTGTAACACATGCTGAATGCATTGACGTGCTGAAAGAAGCAAAGACGTCTCTGGAAAAAGGTGTTGTCTGGATGGCAGCATATGTCGCTGCAAAACCTGCTGTATCTACCTTTCAGCAGTTACAGTATCTTCACAGATGTGCAAGTTACCCATGATGCCATGGGCACTAACAAACCCCTATGGAATCAATATCAAATTCTGGCTTTGGAACTTTGCACTGGTAACAATCTGGATGGTCCTTTTTCTCTTTTGCCCAGAGAACACAACATCTATGATTTACAAAATCAAAATGTGGACTTTTGAGACCAAAGCACACTTTCCCACTTTGCATCAGTCCATCTTTTCTGCAGCATTTCTGGATGTTGTTGATATATGGTTTTCACTTTTCATGGTAGAGTCTCGACTTGCATTTGTAGATGCAGTGACAAACTGTGTTTCCTCACGCTTGTCAGAAGTGTTTCCAAGCCCAAGTAGTAATATCTGATACAGTCATGTGGGTTTTCAATGCAGTGTCACCAGACAGGTCAAAGTTCACAGGCATTAAATGTTGGTTTATGTCCTTGTTCCTGAGATTTCTCCATATTCTCTGAATCTTTTAATGATATTATGGATTATACATATTATGGATGATGAAATCCCTAAATTCCTTGAAACTGGGTGTTGAGAAACGTGTGTGTGTGTTGAATATTAGTATCTTGTCTTTGAACTGTATTCAACTGTATACAAGACAAAAAGGATTTGCAAGTCATTGCATTCTGTTATCATTTATGTTTTACACAGTATCCCAACTATTTTGGATTTGGGGTTTGTAACAGACCAGGAAAAAAAGGTTGAATTTAACCATGTCATTTTGATTTTAACTGCCTTACTTTGAATTTAACTACAGCAAGGGACACAGTGAACAGACCTGTCCTTTTCTATGAATAAAATGCACACCGTCTGCACTCATTTTCTCACTCCATGCTGTTTCTGTTGTTGTCATGTATCAATGACGCAACTGAACAACGTACCTGTTAAATGAATGGCTGTTTTACATGTCACTCCTAGCGTGCTTCATTATCAAAGGGTATGATAGGCTGTTTATGGGCCAGGGGGAGTGTTCATCACATGCTTTCATGGGAATTTGCATTTAATGCATTAAACCAGAGGTTCTCAGTGCGGGAGATGTGGGCCTCCCCAGGGGAGCTCCAAACTGTTTCAGGGGAGGTTCAGTAGTAATTACTTGTTACATTACTTATCAAAAGCAGATCACATAGAATAGTCTAAATGCATGCCATTTGTTTAAAGAGATAGTTCAGAGATACAGTTTTGGCGGAATTTGACTGTTTTCCCCATATTCCCAGCAGTATAATTAATTCCTTAGGACAGATCTTTTATATGTGTAATCTGAAATTGTAGGTGTAATCTGAAAATAAAACAGCAAAATCAGACTATCTTGACTCAGTAGAAGAAGAATTAGATAGTATGCAGTTCATTTTGTGAAAAAAAGGAAATAACTAACTAAAGGAGAATTAATAAGGTGTTTCTTTCTTTCTTTTTCTGCTCTGAGCTTGATTTGTAATGTAACTCAAACTACTGAATTGAAGACTGATTTCTCCAGATGAGGGAGCTTGAGGCTCAGCTCAGGACCCGCCATCCTTCAGAAACTACCAGCTCTACCACTGTAGCCAATTAGAGCACTCTTTGTGTTGTGACCAGCCCAGCAGGCTTGTTGCGGTCTCATCTGTTCCTTTCTGTGAGATTTGTCCACATCTGAATCATACCTTATGATGTGATTTGTTGTGTTTTTTACAGAGGATACCATTGCTGGGCTCAGAGTCTGAACGGTTTCAAACACACAAGTAGAGCTGAGATTCTGTTGTTTGGTAGGAGAGCTCTTTTTCTCTCAAGTCAAGGTTATATCAAGTTGGTCAAGTCAAATTAAATTTGATTAAGACAGAAAATAAAAAAAATAATCACAATTTGCTTCAGGAAGCTTTACAATCTGTGCAGCATGTGACACCCTCTGACCTGTGGACCCCTAAAAGAGAAGGAAAAATCTCCCCAAAAACCCATTCAACAGGGAAAAAAGGAAGAAACCTCAGGGAGAGCCAAAGAGGAGGAATCCCTCCTCCAGGATGGACGGATGAACAATAGATTTTGCATGTTTAGAACAGAACAGCAAAACCACATTAAATTGAGAATTTGATGACAGAATTTCTGATACAAAAAATTATAAAATGTATGTAAAGAATGTTGTCTCCACCATGGAAACCTGTCACAAAAATCACATAGATATGAACAGGAAGTGTACGATTGCAGTTATGTTGCATAAGTGGTAAAAGGCATTTGTGGTAACTTCTTTAATGTGTCGATCAGAAGAGACGGTTGAATCAAACGTGACCAAGATTCTTGACCATTTGACACAGTTGTCAAGAATTACTGTTATTGGTCAAACTGGTGTGAAGAGGGCCAATGATCAGCATCTCATCTCGCATAGGAACAGGAAATTGATTGCATGACATCCAGTTTTTCACCTCTTTGTTTGTAATTTGCGAATGATTGTCTGCACCTACAAGCAATATCATCTGCATAGCAGTGGAATTTTTTTCCAGAGCCATAAATCTGTTATGTTTTTTGATTTGTCAAATGTTATTATGTGATACTGTTTTGGCTTTGAGTTCACATAATGAAGAAATGTTTTCCTCATAGTAGGAATGTTGTATTTCAGTTTTCTTCTTTTTTCTGTTGAATCCCCTGAATAATATGCTTAGTTTCTCTGTCAGTCAAACTGCATTTGAAGCCCCCGAATCTGAGCTTAAGAACGGCTTTAACCATGGCACTGCCTGATTTCTGTTGTCTTACCACCCAGTTTGGCCCTCATTAGGTAAATTGAGTAATTTAGTAACAGACAAATTGATTGTCCTCTTGACATTGCGTGATTATTACACCAGAATTGGCATTTTGAAGGCCAAGCTGCAGAGACTCTACTGTGCCTAGTGCTTTTTATATCTTATATCTTTTTGTATCTTAGTGAGGTGAAATGTGCGTGATCCATTTGTCTTCCATCTTTGAAGACAGGATGAAACACTGAAGGGCACAGCTATCACCGAAACACCGGCAGCAAGAAGAACCTGGGCTCCTTTGAAAGTCTCAAATCAGCCAAGCCCTGAAAGGTCTCCAAATGGCTGCACTCCTCTTCCCTGCTCACTACTCAAACAGAAGGGGTACTTAGGCACACTGAACCCCATCCAGTACCCTAGTGCTGAATGAGGATCAGAGGACTGAGTGGTGCTGAAGCAGCAACTGCAGAGACTGAGTGTGCCAGTGTGAGACACCCATCACACAAGTAAACGTGCTCGCAGACATTAGCCTCAGTGTCTTTTAAGCAGTAGATACTTTGAAACAGCCAAGACACTGAAGACTGACAAGAGAGCTTTTCAGGCTTTTGAAATTGACTTCAAGCCAGATCTTTAAAAAATATGTAGTATTTCCACATTAAATTGTATGAAATTGCTAGACATATTTTTTATATTTTGTCTTATTATCCCACATGTTTGGAACAATGTTCAAACACAGAGAAATCCATAATTTATTGAAAGTAACAGTGTGTTGCCTGCTAGCTGCAGGATGGACATGATTTCATGTTCCTGAGTCATATTAGATAGATTTTCATCAGCAGTGGTGTTTGTTTAACAGTGAAGATAACAACACCCATGACAGTACTCGACAATGTCATTAAACTACATCTTTTGTTATTGTTTTAACATGAGAGATTATTATTGTCTGTTCAAAGTTACAAAATGTAACATTTCTATATTAAAATGTCTAAAAACAGTAGACTAACTATTTTGTTGAGTTGTGTGGTAGATTAACCACTCGTAATTCTTATTAATTTTGCAAATAAAGGGTTCTTGATTTCAGACAGAGACTGACAACACTGAAACATTGATTTACGTTAGAACAGACAGACACATGGTTTAATCCATTGCTTACACTTTCCTTCCTGTGTCTTTGGTTTTGAAAAAACTACACATCCTCCAAATTCTTTAAGTAAAGACTATTATTGCAGCTTGATGCACACTGCAGAGAAGCACAGATCTTGACAGGCCTGCTGTGCCTTCTTACGATTGCTAAGCTATGATTGAATGATCACTGGTCACGAGAGATATTTAGGTGATAAGTAAACAGTCAATTCAAATGAGAAGTCACATCTGTACAGTTGGAGCTTTTACAGAGACAACAACTAGCCGGCTTTAGAGGAACTACTTTGCATCAGCATTTTATTGTAGGTGTTTGGCAGGTGTATGAGGTCATTTCCTTGCGTGTTGTAATCTGGGTGAACCTGGAAGTAGTGCAACCTTGGGATGTTGTAATGATTGCACAAAATATGAACATTTGTGTCACTGTGTTCATTAAGAAAAATGGCACAATTGGCATTGGCTGAAAGGTCACCAGGTGAGGGAAGAGAATAGCAGGAGGCTCTCTGGAAAACATGAATAATTGCCAAGCTCCTAATTGAGCTGCTGTCCTGATCTCCTTTACAAGTCCTGGGGTCAGGGGATGCTTCACTGTCTTCATCACCAACCTCTCTGGAAGCTCTGTTTAGCAAGAGCTGTATTTAATAAGCCACCAGTAGCGAGAAGGTGTGAAGTCATGCTGACTGCCGCTGGCATTGAGCTGCTGCTGCTGGTCCACTTAGGAAAAATTGCATGTTTTTTTTTTTCTGTTCAATTTTCTCCCAGCACCCCATGTGTTAGTAATGAGCGCCAAATACAGCAGAGGAGAGCAGTGTAATCATTTTTGTTGCTACAGCCTAATGGTATTTTTTTAAAGGTGTATGACGCTGTCTAAATGTGTCCAAATTGTTATTCAGGGTTCTATTTTTGGTGCAGGATGCATAACACAGATTTGTACCAACAAACTGTGGTAGTCCGGAGGTGCGCTGGGATTATTTCCTTGACTGCACTGGTTTGGTATCATGGTGACTTGCCATGTGACTGAGTGGGTGGAGGTGACACTTGTTACATTCATGTGAAGGCAGCAGGTATCTGCTCAAGTCTCTAACTGGAGTGATGTTTCACACTGTCATGCGACTGTTACGCACGGCAGATCTGCTGGTTAGATTTTGTACAATCAGCACCAAACTCTTGTACAATAATCTATGAAACCGCTGGTTTTACATGGACATCAAGCATTTTGTTCTAATTCATTATTCTGTGGTTTCTGTTCCAGTGTAAATGAACGTGCATGTTGGAAATGGATGCACTGAAAATAGTTCACTGTTCCATGAGAAAGATTAAATAAATCAAATTTGTCCACTTCACTCCGAAGCGACTTACTCGTGGGAGTAGGGATGTCATGATCCCACAAATTTAATAGTTGATACTTATAACAGTGAAATTCCACAATCTCAGTACCCATTACCACAGTACAACGTAGGGCTGGAAAGTTAGAGCTGCAATGATTAATCATTTAATCAATCATTACTCAACTGTTAACTTAATCACCAACTCTGCTTATAATTGAGTAATCATTGAGTCATTGTTAATACAGAAAATTTTCTGATTTTAGCTCCTAAACTGTGAAAATTTTCTTTAGTCCTCTATGACAGTAAACTGAAATGTTTGGCTGTGAACAAAAACATTTTCACCATGTTCTGACATTTTCTGGTCCATGAAATAACTAATCAGTTATTTTCTCGATTAGGAAAATATTTTTTTGTTACTTAGTTACTTCTATTTTAGTTATTTAGTTATTTTTAGTATTTTTTCATCAAAAATCTCACTGACTATTTTGTGAAAGGACCAATAGTCATCCCCACAATATTGTTGCAATATCAGCTATACAAATTGATATTGAGGTATTTAGTCAAAAATATTGTGATATTTGATTTTGTCCATGTCGCCTAGCCCTAGTACCAAGGTAAAACAAAACAAACAAACAAAAAAAACAATAATAAAATGGATCAGGTCTATGTCACATTATGAATATGAAGACAGCTATTTCAGATTTTCAGCAATCATTTTTGTGTGTAAAACAGTCAGATCTAACTCAATTAAACTTTAAAAATTATTTCAGCAAAAAATCTGACATACAAAAAAGAAACGGGCATTTTAAGATCTGTATTTCTTTTATTGGTGGCACTGTGGTGATATTGAACTACTAGTTATTGTATGGATCATTGTGATGATAAATGAAACTGCATACTATGACACCCCAAAAAACATTATGAGACACAGTGGCATACAGTTGTCTGCACCACGCCACAGAGCTGATGAAAATAAAGTCCTCAACCTCCACTTTATATAATGTGTCTTCCAGCCGGGTTAGTCAGGATTGTTTGGTGACAAAGATTTTCTTGAAAGTGCCCACAAAAACCATCAACTTAAAACCGAAAGAGCAAAATGCTGTTTATATTGAAATGGTCTAATTTATATAAGTACAAATTGTATATTTCAAACCACCCCAAGAGCCAAAGATCCAGTCACCAGCTCAGCTTATTAAATGTAGATTCATTGTTTGCATTGCTAATTTTCTACACTTACAAAAAGTGCAAAGCTGAAGAGAGAGAACAGACCGCTGTGTCTAGGCGTGTGGGTGTGTGTGGACAAAATCCAACTAAGGTTGAGAACTGAGTAATGATGGAAATAATGTTGATGTGCCAGACAGTGAAGATGCAGTGATGAAGCTTTATAAATGCATAAAAATCTTTAGTGCAACTTGTCTTCCTTCTCTGTGATTGCCTGACATTTTACGTCATCAGTTGAGAGACTTGGGACAAGCTGGACAGTCCACCCTTTTATCACTTCCATTATCTCAGTCGCCACAGAAGAAGTGTTTATCTGTGGAAAGTGAACATTTGGACTTAAAGGGATAGTTCAGCCAAAACTAACAAAAAAACAGTCATTATCTACTCACCCTCATGCCAATGGAAGTCGAGTTTAATTTTTCAGTCCACAGATCACTGCTGGAGTTTCACAGGAAAACAACAGTGCAGAATCTCCCAAACAATTTAAATGAATGGTGACCAGTTTTCAAACCACAAGATCAATTTTAACTCTAACTTGCAAATCAAATTTCAGAAAAATAGAGCACACATCTTCTGACTTGAGTTTTCGAGTGATTGTCCAAAATATAATTTGTCTTGAATAAATGATACTAAGACAAAAGCAATATGAAAATTTCACAATAGGGTAGTTTTAACTATTTGCATCATTTGATTTGAAATTTTGACAGGATGTTACACCACTTTTTCTTTTTTTGCATTTATTGTGGATGCAGGTGACACAAATACAGCTGGCATTAGGGCTCGATTTTATATCTATAATGACATGACACTAGCTATTGTGTTAGATTTTGGGTATCTATATATTGATACAACACAAACCTATTTAAAAATGAACATGGTAGATGCAGGGTAAACACTTGTCTCTGATTGGCTACTCCTGCTCCAAACATGTGATTAATGATTTCATCACTTGAGTCACTCTTAAATTTTCCCTCCTACACTCTGCTGTAAGTAGAAGCTGTAAGTTGATAAATGAGTCTCATTACTCACACTCAGTGACGAACTTTAATTCTTCAGACATCCAGGGCCCAAATTCATCAAACTTAAAGCTCATGAAAACTGAGTTGCAAAACCATCGAAGCATATCTCTATAATGTTGAATACTCACGACTAAATAAGTGACAGTCAAAAGACATTTAAGAATTATTTATGGAAAGTTTAATATCAGATTTTTATTCAAATTTTGTTAAATCTCAGTTGATAAACAGAATTATATACTTTTTTAGAGACCCATCAACAAAAATGCATTTAATTTCTTAAATGAATGAAAAAAAACAAAACTGTTCTTCTTACTTGGACAGAACAGAGTGTGTTGTAGGAACTCATGGCTCATTGTGAGAAAAAGATTTTTTTCACGGCCTTAAAGAAACCTCTGGAGGTCTTTTAAACTTAAGGGCCTTTAAGGTCAAAAGGTTTTTTCTTTCCTTCTCTATCAACTGGAGAGCTGTTACTTTGGATTCATTATCAAGCTCTTTTAAGATACATTTCTTTTTGTGTAATTAAATCTGAATCCAGCATCAAACCTTTTATTCGGATCTGAATCTCTTCACATTAGACCAAAGTTACATCATTTATTTACATAATTGAGCGGACAAAGGAAGTTTGAAAAGCGTAGCACTTTGTTGACCTTTTCTGCGATTTGCATTGGCAAGTGCTGGCTCACCGCACTCATCCACCCTGCCTCAGCTCGCAGGACTGTGTCACAGTCGCACTTTGTCGGTACGCTCATTTCATAGTGAGCGGTGCGCCCACAGTCCCTGAATGCCTGTGTTGATTCCCCGTGTTGGCAAACCCACTCGGAAGTGGAAACCGGGGATATAAGTGCACATTGTCACCAGAGAGGAGGAGGAAATCAGTAAGAGGATTTATAACACTTGAGGATTAGCAGATGCAGATATTTGGTTCAGTTGGAGCCACTAAATAGAAACAGAATCCAACTTGTTGTGAATAGCTGTAGATCGAAATAAACATGACATAGGGATTTGTTAGTTTTAGTGCCAAGTGACAGGAGAGATGAATTTGTTTGACCCAGTGACTCAGAGGTTCCAGTACAGGTGGGTCTAACCACTCAGCTTGCATTATGTTGAAGTTTTGACTGTATTCAAACCAGAGCTGACAAGGAGCAGCAGCTGAAACGATACTTGTATAAACGTAAGTCTGATAAAACCAGTGTATGTTGTTTTCATTATAACACATGGTGTAATGTAATATTTGTGTTTCCTCAATATTAGCTTCAGCCACAGTTTCATAATGTCTAAATCTACCTCTGAAGTTTTTTTTTTTTTTCCCAAAACAACCAATGGGATTTCAAACAGATGTGATCATCATGCAAAACTTTTTGATTAGATCATAGAATTTATACCAAGATCCGTATCGAATCAGTTCCTGATGGGCAGATTCACAGCTGCTGTTCCAGCTGACATGAGGGACTGCTTAGTCACAGTACCAACAACAGTTATCATCTGGTTTGAATTTACCATTTGCTGCTTCTTTTTTTTTTTTTTTTTTACCATTTTTTGCCTCATGTTGACGCATTGCTATACTTTGAGACGTACGAAACAAGCCAGTTTCCAATAAACATGAAATTAATCTCACAAAAACACATTTTCATTTAGAGTTGAAACTGAAATGCTGTTACACAACACAGATTATCAGCATATACACAACTCTCCATGACCTCCCACATTAGTCACATAAGTAGAGCTATGAATTAATTCAGTCGATAACTTTTTTCGAAGGTTCTTCTTTATGAAGAGCACTTGTAATAATTGGCTGTGAGAAAACCATATAAATAGTCATTTTTTCTCTAGAGCTGTGCAGCAAAATGATTGAATGCAAATATTGTTTGACTAGAGAAGTTTTGATACTGCTTGGTACTGGGTTATTTCAATTGATACATTAAATGATTTGAGGACTGGTTTAAAAGTATAAAGTAAAAAAAAGTAGATATATTACCAAAAATATCAATAGTATGGTAAATACTTAAAGCCTTGTTTTATCTTTGAGTGTCGAATACTGAAATAGTCAGTTTTGTTTTGGGCATATAAAAAGTACCATCAGTAAATGAATCAAAGAGTTTTCTTTCCTTTCCACAAGTACATTAAAACATCAAAAACATATAGAATATAATTGAATCATTTTGCACATCAATCCCAAATAAATAATAATAAAAAAAAGTCAGATGACTCATACAGATTTTAGAATTGGCATCAAAATGGGAAAATCTCAATTTTTGTGCAGTTCCAAAATTTCAGCACCTTCTTTTGAATGTAACCTGAATGGCTCTGAGTGTAATTCTGCTGCAATTATAAAGCTCAAAAGCTCAAATAGGTGCTGCTGCCTTTCCGTTGTTCTCTCCCTCTCTCTGTTGGTTTCTGTCTTTGCTCTGTTGCCATGGCACCTCAGCGCCTCACCTCTCCAATCTGTTTTTGTGTTCCTATTTAAGGCTTCGTCACCTGAACTCAAAGCAACGCAGACTACAGCCGCACAACCCGAAGCACCAGATGCAGCACAAGATGAAGTCTTTGGTAAGGAGACAAACCACGTCTTGAGTTTGAATTGAAATCACTCCGAGCTCCCAGTGGTGATCATGCATATTAAAACCATTTGATTTTTTTAAATAGTTCAAATCTTCCAATCTTCATTCATAATGTTGACATTCAGATTTTAGATCAACTTATTTTTTTCTCCATATTTGTTTTATTTAACCCCAGTATTTCTGCACATTTGCACGTAAAGGTAATGTTACACTAATATTATTAGTATTATACAAGCTGTAGAGTTAGATTCCAGTGGTGGCTGCACAAGATTATTTCTGACTTGTGTGATCTAAACACTTTCAGTAACTCCAGGGCATTGTAATGTCCAAAAGTCAAAATTTATTGAAAAAAGATAGACGTAATTATTTCCAAAATTCCAAACAAAATTTTATCTAATTCAGTATTCTGGTTTGAGCTCTATTTGTTGACATTAAGCCTTTTGCTGTCTCATTTGATGTACACAAATGGAGGCAGGTACTTGCATTAACCTGACAGTCTAACACCAATCAGCACCGTAAATTGCATTTATATAACCACAATAACAAGAAATCTATTCCAACTCTGATTTAAAAAAAGATTCATTGTATTAAAAAGTAATTTAATATGACAAATTTATTCAAATGAGGGATTTTATTTCAAAGTAGTTTTTAGGGTAATTACATTGTAAAATGTGACATGTTTTATTTAAAAACCTCAAAACAAACTTTGAATATAAAACAATGACATTCAGTACAGGACAGCTCTCTTGTTTTTTAGTTTTAACTGTTTACATAATGAATAAAAAAAAAATAGTAATCAGCATATCCAGGGAAATCCACTGTTACTGAACAGACTTAAGAATGGGTGCCCCTCTTAGAAACACTAACACCATCAATATAATCTCTTCTAATAGTCTGCAGTTCTGTCAGTAATCTCCTGTGAAACAGTGTGTATCTTATAGCACTTATATGTCTACTTGCTAATCTGCAAATCTAGGCTCAATGGAGAGGAGCACTGATGCACAGCCAATATAAATATACAATCAAAGTAATGTAAATTAGCAATGATCAATTTGAACTGCAAGATTATGATTATTGGGTGAGCTTCTTTTTGAATTTGAGATGTCATAACAGCTCAGCTGTAGAAGTTGTTTTCTGTCCAAATAAGTTTATGATTGGATGAAATATAGATTTTGTGGTAGGTTCTTGCTGATGACTCATAAAGCACTGAACCAAGAAATACAATGGATCCTGTAATGACGGCTTTAAATTTACATTGTCACAGTAGTTCCTTTAACTCAACTATCTTTACTCAATATTTGGGGTTTTTTGGCAACTATGGGAAGCTCATACTTTGCAACTTTGGCTCAGAAGATGCTGATCCTGCATCATGACATTTATTTGGAATGAGCAGTCTGGCTGGTGAAAAGTTAGCAACTATGAATCATAAATGAAACTTCGTGGTTTTCCTCATAGAGAGAAAATCTCAGAAGTCAGCGTTCTATGCACCCCAGAAGTTTCTTTTCTGGCATGTTGTTGCTCTTGGAGAAGTTTTCCCTCAGTCACAACCATTGTGATGAGTTCGGTGTGTCAGGACAGGGTTGAAAAAGAGGCTTTGTAATACTGCGGCTCAGCAGATGAGGGCAGAGTTTGGTGCACTTAAGAGGGCATTTGTTGGTTGGCACTAAGTTAATTGATTCCAGTGCTAGATGTGTATCCTGAGGCCAGAAGTAATTCGCAATTGTTTGTGCAAATTTTCTGAATACTTCTCTGTTAATCAGGCAGCTGCTCTGATTTAATTCTTAACAGAGCAAACCAGATTGGATTTTCTGCTGGGTATATACTGTAACTGAACCAAACTGTATGCATAATATATCAAGCTTTGTAAAATAGTGTAGCAGAAAAGTTCAATCAAGACTTGGCTTAAATTACAAGTTTAGAAGACCTTTCCCATGAAATCAACACCCCCGATGTCTTTGTTTTTTGTAACTGTGAATGAAACCATCAGTGTATCTGAGGCTTCCCGTTGGTTCTTGTGAACTTTCAGGATAGGTGCTGAGTGAAGACGCAGCCTCAAGCACCTCCTAGGGTGAAGGAAATTATTTTTTCTCTTGCCATACAGTATGTGCTGTGGCCAAACACCCTGGAGCCAAACATCACTGATGTAGAGTGTGTTCCAAAAAAGTGAGCATGCAAAGTCATGAGGAGAGGAACGATAAGTTTGGGAGAGGGAAAGTCGGTCGCTGGTTCTGCAAGAGAATAAAACCCTCAAGATAACATTTGTCGAGGACGAGCTCAAGAGATAGGGGGTGGAAGACAAGCGCAGTCTGTTTTCTCCTCTCTGTGTCAGTCTCGATTGTTTTCAGGGTGAGCTGAGGTGAAATGCAAGAGAGGGGAAGGATTTGTCATGTGTACTATCTTATTGACTAAAGTAGCTACAGTACAGCTCAAGACATGATAGTTACAGTAGCTTGTAATTGCTTGTTTGAGTATTTTTTTTAAGCTTGTACCAGCATGAGGTGTAAACAGCTGATGTCAGAACATGTTTGGATTAACTCTGTTGATATCCGGTGTTATTTGCCAGTATGCAGTATCTTTCAAAAGCCAGTTTGAGGGTTAAAACATCCAGAACATTACGATCACTCCCTGCTTCCCGGTTAAGCCAACATTAGATCCAGCAACTAAAGCAAAGAGCTGTCAACTCTGCTCAACTCATCAGTAGATATCAAAACCGTCACCTTGCCAGATATTATTTACAAGCAGTTTTCATTATAAAGTCAATTTTAAATGGCTGTTATCAATAAATATAATAGCACTTTTGAGTTTCATATTTAAAAATAGTTGAGTAGCTAATGTCACACAGTCTTATTAAATGTAAACTAAATGGGTCAATTTCTCCTCATGGAAAAACAAGCCATGTTTAATTAAAAGTGTAAGTAAAAAAGAGCCCTAGGAGGACATTAAAACATTAGTAATTAGCCAGTGCATAAATTCTTCAGATTATTATCATGTAGAAACAAGATGAGATTGTAATTATGCTCATACCACGATTACCTTCATTTATACTACAGTTTATGCAAGCCAGGAGTTTAATTAGTGGAAAACATCAGAATCAGAATTCAGCTTGCCACTGGACCTAACAAACTTTCTCGGGGCTGGCTGGGCTGATGCTGACGCTGTTGACTCGGTGGAGCAGATAATGTTAGCAAGCTCTTCTTCATTACCATCACCTCCGATTGCAAGGTAATGTTAATTTGCGGCAGTTGGAAACATCAGGGGTTAAATGTCACTGTAGACCCTGAGAATATATTACTCTGTAATTAATACTGCTGCTGCTACTATTACAGGGCCCAGACTCAATAAGGACCCCTATGAATCCATAAGATAACACCCTTCTTACCTTTTCCCCTTTTAAGCATAAATTTCATTTTTACGATTTTTACTGATTTAAAAGTCACTACATATTCAGTATAGCCTAATATGTTTCATTCACTTGGCATATATGAGTCAGTTATGTGAGTTGCAAAATACTTTTGGCATAAATCTTTTGTGACTTTTTGTAACCAACTTTGAATTAGTGCCAGCAGGATTTGTCTTTTTTCGGGCATATTGTGCTGCAGTCTACAAAGGCTAAACTACTGCAAAATGAGGAGAAACAAAGTTTGTGTGTTTTAAGTAATTGGCAGGTATGTCAGTATGAAACAGACTGGACAACAACTGCACATGAACTTGCATTTGGTTCTTTTGACTGAACTGGATGATTCATTATCTTGGAGGTGAACCAGGCAACACAGAGAGACAGACAAAGCTATATAATAAAAATATATATGTGCATATATATATGTGTGTGTGTGTGTGTGTTTGTAACAGGGAGCACAGAAAGGTGTGGTGGATTAGGGACTGTAATCTGCTAATTTTAGCGTAAGGGATTAAATGGCAATACTGCTGATTTTACTCATACTGTAATCCAGTAGTTGACAGTGAGGATGGTGTTTTAGTATTGTTAATTTTAAAAATCTTAATTGATTGTTTCAGATCTGCAGGGTGCTCTCTCCTTCGTCCTGTTATTGTCATGAATGTGGGTTATTTTCTTGTAGTGCCTGTCTGTGACATTTCACTGTGGTAAACGAGTAGTAAAGGGCACTAACACCGTGCTGGGTGCAGTGCTCCTGATGCCTGGCTTTTATAAATATACTGCCTACTCTGTTCACCTGTGGCTGCTGCAGTAACACCTGTGACTGGCAGACAAATCCCTCACAGTCACATAATAGCATATAATTAGAGATGTATCATAATATAGTACATATATAAAACATATAATGTAATACATGTC
The DNA here is from genome assembly GCF_056507025.1 of Lutjanus erythropterus. Lineage (NCBI taxonomy): Eukaryota > Metazoa > Chordata > Actinopteri > Lutjaniformes > Lutjanidae > Lutjanus > Lutjanus erythropterus. The sequence continues at coordinate 11,962,149 of NC_139325.1, forward strand.
ATCGCTATCAGCCAAAAAAGGCCTTAAATTAAGTATCATTCCTGTTTGAAATGACTGATCAGCATCTGTCATGCAAGAAGGAGCCAAATGGCATTCCAAAATATGTGCATATGTCAGTGTCAGTGAAAATGAGTTGGAAAATATCAGTATATCCAATACAGAACCAGTACTGTGCATCTCTACATATAATATTATACATGAGAAAAAATAACATAAATAACAAGTCACTGTTGAGTAGTTTCAGAATCATGTGTTACCTTGTAAATACAGCAGAAAAGATGTAAATACAGCAGAACAAAACCATAACTCACAGTACATATATTAAAAAAAAAAAATGTGCAAATTACACTCTAAAATGTGATAGTTTGAGTAATGCAGTATTTTAAGATTTCCAAGGTTTCCAAGCTTTACCACGTATGTGCTAAATCCAGACAGAAATGTATAATAATGTAACATTATACAGAGCAGAAACTGATGAACTGTGAACTAGTCCTCAGATTATCTTTTTTATGATCCAGTCGTCATACTCTTGACAATTTCTGTACTGTGTTTATGAACAATATATTACTGATTATATTATTGAGTGCCTGGGAAAGAGGGCCCACAAAGGATGAATGAAAGTTTCAAAGAAAGATCAGTATTGGCCAAATATTATGCAAAACCAATCCCTCAGCCTAGCTGCAGTGTGTTTGTCTGTGTGCGTGCGTGCATGATCGAAATTTGTGCGCGTCTATATTGATGTCATGTCGTGGCAGTTTTAGCATGAAATCATGCCTCCTTGTGCAGATGGAAACTCACCAGTCAGCCACTGTGGCAATCTGCTGTTCTCACTGATGCTTGATTATCAGCAGGAAAGTTATACCTTACAGAGACTCGGTCAGATTGATCTGTTAGATACTCGATATGCTCCTTCTCCTGTAGCTGATTAATGTCCCACGTGTTTAACACTTGTCATTGATCAGCGTGGGGCAGACTTAGAGGATCCACCACTGACACAAACAATACATCAAAGAAGCCACCCGCACAACACACAGTTTCCTGTAACCTTCATAGTGTAGGTTATTGTACTAGTAACCAGGCCTGCTTATTGCTTCTGTGATTTAATGGCTGAATCACCTGTGATGAAATGCTGTTATTTGCTTTGACTTGTCTGTTGGTCAACTTCAGCCTCCTCACACAGATGCTTCTGGCAGCTCTTGGAAAGAACACCAATGAATTAAATTAGACCTCAGGTATAAGTGGCGATCTCTTTAAAATGGGAGATAAGCAGCAGACTAAAACGTGATCTGACTCCTATGTCTGCCTCGCTCATTCAGGTTTGGTTCAAAGTGAACGTTATCGAGCTGAATGTACACCACTAAGAGAAATAATTAGCTTGATTTTAGACTGATTAATCTGATAAATGAAGACTGCATGAGAAAGTTACTAAAAGCTTAGAAGTTGAATTTAAGGAGCACTTTGTCTTCATTAAGGTTTGTTAGAAGGACATTTAAAAATCAAAGCTCTATCATAGTGTGTTTTTTGTTATAATTATTTGTCAGAAAACAGCTTCAGAGCACCATAGCTCCATATTGATGCTTAATGTTTAACAGGCTCTTTGCTCAGTCAGCACTGCTTTCTGATAGTGTGTAAAAATCCCATTTTCTTATCAGTTTCTAACTCTTACTGAGGGAACATGGCTGTTAGGGTACATTTAAAACCTTCCTCCTGCCTGTGCACCAAGGCTGAACTAATTTAGCCCCATTAGGTTGATTCAGGGTGCAGGCCAAAGAAAATAAAAGGAATTTCCACCAAATTGGCACGGTGTGAGTGGTTTATGACAGGCGGGTTGGCTGTGCTTTATTGGAGCCTGTTTTGGTGGGGTTGTCATCAGCAGGCGTCATGACTCATCCCGGCCTGTCCAGTGTCTGGGGATGTCTCCATGCAGCACTTCCTGTTTGCACTGCTTTTCCACTGAAGGGCAAACACCACCATCAGCTGTGCGGCTGTTAAAAGCCCATTACGGCTCCATTACCTGGCCCAGTCTGCAGCAGGCCCCCGCTCAGCAAAACAGACCCCTGCTATCTGCCTGTTCCGTCCTGGCTCTGTCTGGGTCACCGTTTCTTCATCATCACAGGGTGATCTGAGGAGAAATGAACAGCGGTCGTAGATCGAAACCCAGGACAGACAGAAATAAGTGGGATGGACTTAACCATGGTTCCCTGACCGGCTATTTTAGGGCGAGGTAGTTTAAAGGGCCATAGGGGTAGGTATGTATGTTTTAGCTGAAGAACTACAGAACAAAGTATACACCAATCAGCCACAGCATCAAAATCAATGACAGATGAAGTGAATAACATTGATGATATTGTTACAATAACCATTGTCGGGGGGGTGGGTATATTCTTACAGTTTATGTGTTTGAAGCAGGAAAATGGGCAAGTGTAACAATCTCAGCAACTTTGACTTTGATGTGATCTCCAAAATGGCAGGTGTTGTGGGATGTACCCCGTATGCAGTGGTTAGTACCAACCAAAAGTAGTTCAAGGATGGACAATCAAAAAGTTTTTATATCAAGTTGGAACAACTGTCCATATTAAAATGTCTCTACCTCTCTCCATCTTTGCGGCGGGTCTACTTTTTATTGTTTTATTTGGTTTCAGGTGAAGCTACAGCTCCATCAGCAGTCACTCCTCATGCCTTCTTTAGTCTATTTAGCTCTCCACAAGCAAGATGCTTTCAGTACGAGTTCTGCTATTCAGAACAATGGGTGCACACAAGCATCAGACACCTGTAGTCCATTTTGGCCTTAAGACATGTTTGGGCTTGTGTCATTGTTGTGTCTGCTAGGAAATGTGTCACCATTTCATTGATATTGCAAGATGACATTTGTTTGTCATGTAAAAATTTATACCAGTGCTATCATGGACGGTATGATATGGCGCCCTAGTCCCAGCACAGCTTAGGCACTTATACTGTTGTAAAATAATCCTTTTAGCACTGTTATTGGACAATAGGGCATGTGAGTGTAAAAACTGGACCATAGAGCAACGGAAGAAGGTGGCCAGGTCTGGTGAATCACTTTTTCTTTTACATCACGTGGATGGCCAGGTGCATGTGGGTTGTTTCCAAGGGGAAGAGATGGCATCAGGAGAAGGAGACACGCTGGCAGAGGCAGTGTGATGCTCTGGGCAATGTTCGTCTTGGAAACTTTGGGTCCTGGCATTCATGTGGATGTCACTTTGACACGTACCAACCTACCTAAACATCGTTGCAGAACAAGCCAACCCCTTCATGCCAGAGGTATTTGTGATGGCAATGGCTTCTTTCAGCAGGTTGCTAATGTCGACACCTGCAGAAGTCCCGTGGAGTCTGTACCTTGAGTGGCCTGAGTTGTTTTGGCCGCAAAAGGGGACTAGCATAGTATTGGGCAGGTGGTTTTTAATGCTGATCGATGGTATAAGATGATGGGCTAGACAATTCTTGTAATCCATGTAATTCAGGGAAAGACAAAATCAAGTGACAAAACCAGATTAAGTGAAACACCACAAATATTGCTGGCAATTAAAATAATCTGACACACTATGCCCATAGCTGGCAGTAGTCCCTCCCAGGATGCTGATTGGTTGAACCACTTTTGATGCGGATACAAAGGAATAACTTAAGCTTAAGCTTAAATGGATTCTTGTGTGATCTTGTGATCTTCAAAATCACATGAGACCCCGCAAGCTTAGGCATCAATGATTATCTTTCAGAACAACTCTACACAACAAAAAGTTACTAGATGCTTTTTTTGAAATAAAAATGTCAATGCTGGTTTCACATCAAATGCACAAGTATGCATACATTGCTTTAGGTAGTGCTTACAATCCTAAAAAAGCAGCTACATAGGATGCTACACACTACATCAGAATCACATTTGGTGTGAAAACCCTGTAATGTTTTTTTTTTAATTGACATAATCCATTGAAAGAGTAACAGTGCTTGGTAATACTACGTATTTCACTTAGTCGTGATTCAGTCATTCATTGTTCAATGAAGTTTCAGATGTGAAAGAATGTTTCACAATGGTTATCAGGAAACCTTTTGTGAAATGTAGAGATAATGGGTTAAAACCTGCAAAAACAGACACTTACTATCTGTAATTTGAAAGGCTGTCAGGTTCATACAAAGTAAAAAAACAAAGATGGATTGTGCTTCTTTGTCTGGAGCACATGGCTTGAAAAGATTGTCTTCTCCTTGTAATTAGCTTGTTTATGTGCTTCAGTCTCTTCCTGCACCCACACTCATCAACAGGACTTTAATGACATGAATCAATAGGTTACCTAAGCTCTTACATTGTAGGTCAGTCTGTTCTCATGCAAAAGAGTTGGTGATATTGAAGACAACAAGTTTTCAAATTGGCTACTAGAGGACCTGTGGCAACATAGTACCAAAGTAGAATTTTTTTCATTAATATTCCTGTATTTAATTTAACAAAAAAATCTCAGCACAATAGGCCTTTTTTCCTATTGTTAAGCTTTGCCCGTTTATATCTTCAAGTATCAAGTATTACTTGACCAGTAGGAAAGAAAGAAGAGAGCTAGATAAACATTCAGTCAGCAGGGTCCACTCCTGAGTGAGCCCTGAGGGTATCTGCTTCAGCCTCATATCACATTGTCCAAAGAAACTGCACACTATCTGCAAAGAACTAATTCTGTTTCCTGCTGAAGACTTTGTTTGGAAAAGGCTGTGTGAAAAGGCTGCTGAGAAAGATTACACAGAAATACTTTATGGCTTTAATAGTGGCCACCTGCCCACCCAGGAATGAGTGTATAAGGGAAGAAATGCATAATTAATATTTAATAGGCATGGGATTATTCAGACACAAAAGGTATTCACAGTGAAATCATACAAACTGTTTAGATGATATTTATATAATGTTATATTATTTACTGTGCTTGAAATCCACAAGAAACAGAAAGCAGAGTGCTATTTGCGTCTACATATTTATGTGTGTTATGTGTGTAAAAACAGGCAGCTAGAAAGCGACTTGTTGCAGTAACTAATAGCACAGAATGAGTGTTAATGAAAAGCCCCCTTCGCAGTTGCCCAGCTACAGACGACGGTCCATAACCAACAATGGCAACAAGTTCTAGTCAGTCAGACTCCGATTAGGGCAGGTCATAATTTCACTACCCTGAGAAAAACAAATTGCCTCCTGTGAGCTCCCAAATGAACATGAGGTGGGAACCGAACGCAGCTTCCGAGACCAACAGAGATTTGACAGCAGTGGCAAAGTATGGTTTGCTAGTCAGATTTGGCTCGTGGCACCCCAACAACTGAGTCAGCTAACTTAGCAGCATGGCTAACTGAGCTAGCGGCTGTTAGCAGTTAGCGGTTAGCTACTTTAACAATAAATAAAGTTTACTTTCCATCAGGAAGCTGCGTTAGTGCTCCCAATACTGTATTCCCTGACGGTCAGGCTGCTGAGCCCTGTTCCATTGCCCACTAATGGCAGAAGAAACTCTGACCCAGAGTTGAAGCTGAGCAGCCATCAGAGGGAGAACCAGAAAGCATATATGATCAAGTTTCAGTGAACAGAGTCATGAAATTGTATTTTTGTACAGTACATTGATCAGTGAGGCTGATCCTGGTTTGGCCCCCAAACCATCACATGCATCACATGTAGCTAATGTTAGTTGTTAAAACAGTTCACTGTAAAAGGCCTTGAACATAATCTGCTGTCACAGATACCGCTTTCCCCAACATGAATAAACACTATCCAGTGGGCCTCCATAACCACAGAATATCAAGGAAACAGGAAAAGCTTTTAGGTTGCAAATATTTTGGAGGACACATCAACATACCATACGATACTCTGCACCGCTAAAAGTGTAAGATTGATTGACAGGTGGATGTCATGATATTATTGTTTGAAATTGTTTGGCTCTAGCTTATGCTAGAACATCATATTTTATTTCATAGGAAGAAAACATGATTGGATTTGCCATGGTTTTGATATAAACTACAAAGAAATGTGACTGAGGATGTGATCTAAGAGTAAAAGGAATTTTTCTTATTTTATCTCAACTTTAACAAGCTAAAGTCAGAATATTTTGATTACACTTACTTTGTCTTTTTGATGATTTAAAATTCAGACAATCATTAAATGAAAAGCATAGTGCTGTTTCACAAGATACATCTATGAACGTTTTAACACCTTATTAAATATCTTGTCAATACCAAAAGCTTTTCTCACTTTTACAGTCTCTTTTGAGTTTTTTTTAAACTGTTCAGATCTCTTGAAAACATCATTATCAGAATGAATAGAACTCCCTTTGTTCTCTCCCTACATTCATGATGCTTCAAAATCTTTATTCTGTCTTGAAAAGATCCCGGTAATAAAAGTAAGACTTGAGTAAAGCTAATATTGTTATGCAGTGCTGTGTGTGATTATTTAAGTTTGTAGGAACTAATCTGCAAAGTTTCTCAAACTATTTCAACTTAATTAGATAGGACTTATCTGTGTGCCCCATATAAATTCAGTCTTGTTTGGCAGTGCCACAGGATGAAGGCACACTTGTAGGAAGTGTTGCAACATGGAGAACCTGAAAACTGGGAAACTGGGGGAAAAAAACTGGACCAGAGTGATTAAATGAGGAGCACAATTGCAAAAACAGAAACACCATTCTTAAAATGATTAAACCAACACCAGTTTGATTAATATTTCACTGAGTGCACCATAAAAAACAACAAAAAAATGTAAAATAACCCAAACAAACCTCTGATAAAGACAACTAAACAAAGACACTCAAATATGATACAGTAATACTGAGCTTATGATCAAATGTTGTCCTCTGCAGTATGTGAAATGCAGTCATGCATCAGCTTTTCTCCTCCACATCTTATCCAGTACACTATGTGCACATTTCTTTTCCTTTGAAACCTAATTTGATTCCTGCACTGGAACGGCTCCACCAGTGGCAATGAAGAGCAACATATGGAGACAATTACAAAATGCAAATAAACTAAACAAAAATATAAAGGTAACACTTTTGTTTTCGCTCCCATTTTTCATGGGTTGAAATAAAAGATCTCAGACTTCTTCTGTGCCCACAAATTGTTTATTTCTGTCAAATTTTGTTTACAAATTTATGAAAATCTGTGTTGATGAGCACTTCTTTGCCAAGATAATCCATCTACCTGACAGGTGTGGCTTAGAGAGATTATGGTTAAACAGCATGATTATTGCACAGGTGTGCCTTGGTCTGGTCACAATAAAAATGCCACTCTAAAATGTGCAGTTTTATCTTGAAAAAGATATTTTTCACTGGACTATGGCTTTTTCCCAAAGGGCTACAAATACCATTTCTTTGTTTTCCAGGAGGTCAGAGTCATGATCTGGTTAGTTTAGTCTGATGATCTTACTGTAACTCTAACCAGTCACCCTTCATGCTTAAACCTAACCAATGAAGGCAATGAGTGCCAGCCACAGAAGCAGAGTAAGGCGGGTCATGAGTTTGCCCTCCTGAGGAAAAAAAAAAATTAATCTGTAGCCCTATGTGAAATACCCATAGTTCAGTGCCTGAAATTTTCAAAGTCACTTCTTTCACAGTGAATAGATTATCCTGGTATAGAAGTGCTCAACATGGAAGTGTTTTTTCTTTTACTTCAACTTATGAAAAATAGGAGTAAGTGTTGTGTTAATTTTTCATTGAATGGCTGTTACTGAAATATGACATTCATAAATAAGTTTTAAAAAATGACTTTGATAAATAAGAATCCTGAAAACCATAAATTTGATACCTACACCTATGGAAATCAGACGTGCTATACTGTGCACACTTTATGGGTGGATAGTATATAGGATTAATACTACAAAACAAAAGTTTAGGAGCTGCACAAAACTGCACAACCCCCTGAAAGCAGAAACAGCAAAAATAATTGGATGCTCTTTCTATATCAAAAGAGGCTCAACATTTCAAAACATAACAGCGTTTGATGGGGGGAAAAAAATGATAAGGCAAGCAGCTGACGAATGTATGGATACAAGAAAAGAAACTGTCCTCTGAAGATCAATTTTCATTTCAGATTTCTTCCTTCTCAAGGTCACACTTGAGCTTCTATCAAGGAAATTGAAAGATATTGGTGTGAGCCAGTTATCACTTATTTCATACACTATGTGCTTCCCCTGTAATTGCTTTAGGGACCTACTGGTTACTCTTGAAATCTTAAGGGTGGAACAGGCTGCTTCAGATTGCATTGATTTGGTCCAAGGCTGGTGGGGTTAGTCAGAGTGCTCTGCTTTACTACTGGCCGAGAGGGAGCGGGGGTGAGGATCCAAGACTTCTTCGCTCGTTACTAACTCTGTACAGAAGCTTCTGAAAACACAGATCCACCATGATGAAAACAGAATCATAATATGCTCTTTGGAAATTAAATTTCCCCCCGTGAATTTTTGTGAATATTGAATTAAATATTTGGTTTAGTGTCCAAGGATGAGGAGCTGGGTGATGGAGTTAATGCAGTATTGTGTGTGATGTACACAGCAGGGTTTTTATTTACTGACATGCCCTTCATCTGGCCCACACAGCTCCCTCTGCTTTCTTCAAGAATAATTGTATTTTCTTCCTTATTCTGCAGGCTTTATTTACTGTACACACTGAATGTGTTTTTAGCAGGCTAAAGAGTAAAAGGAGTACAAGGAGTAGACCATTATTGTTCTGTTTGTTTCATGGATTTTGGCTTCACTGGACACAAATACCCTACGACTCCAAATAATCGCATAGATTAGCTAGTTGTCTAAAATTGTACAATGAAATATTGTTGCTATATTGGCATAATACCAAAAATTAGCATCTTTGTAATAATCTTGTAGAACTGGCTTGTAGCTCATTCACACACTCCCTAATTCACATTTAGAAGGCTGCATATTCTCCACAAGAGAGAGCTGTTCAGATGAGGCAAATTTATTAGAAAAGCACATTTTATACTCAAAGACAAGTCAAAGTCCTTTACAGGTATGTTTTATATTCAAAATTTAAAAAGGAGATAAACATGAAATAGTAACATTTAAATCCAAACAATTATTCAAATGCAATAGAGTTCAGTTCTGCACCACATATAGGAAAGGAGGGTCACTACAACAGGAGTTTAGACCTTCAGATGTATATGTCAACAAAATTAATAGCTGCACCACCTAGGGCTTTGGTGATAATGGCAGCACTCCCACTTTTAATTTGAAGGGTCAGTCTCATCAGCGCAACACAAGTCGAGAACACAGCCAGTGATTGGTCAGCAGAATCAACCCAAGGCATTATAACAACAAACAACAACTGTTTTCAAGACAGAAAAAATGATAAGTTACTACAGAAGACATTCATTGTTGAATTTATAATTATGGATATGGATATGTCCCATGTCTCCAAAAAAGACACACTGCATTTCAAAGGTAAATTTCAAAGCTCCTGAACCACCTGCAGGCAACACACATTACATCCATTTTGTAACCATAGTTACACTCAGTGGAGTCAGGAATACCCTGACCACATTCACACAGTCACACCTAGAAGCTGCCGAGCACATCTACAGTCTTACCTGCTGGCCACTGAGGAGCTGCACTGGAGTGGTTTGGGTTAAGGGCCTTGCTCAAGGGCACCTCAGTGATGGAAATGCTGAATGGGTAAGCTGCTCTTTCACTTTGCCTATCCAGGTTTATCCTGTCAGTCAGGGGACTGAGTCGGTAACCTCCTGGTCTAAACCTTGGACAGGTAGTGTACAGTCAGTTAATCAGAGCTTTTCCACAGAAAACAGATTCTTGCAGCTGATGAGAGCAGTAAAAAAGGGAAACAGTTCGCTAAAAGACAATAAAATGCTCCATAGAGCTGTAGGTAGCTGCAGAGTCAGGTGATTATCCTCTGTGGCTTTAAACAACAGGTTTGTGAATGATTCAAACATGTTCATGTTTATATACAATATATTAATATAGATCATGTAGTTCATATTTATATATTCACTAGTCTTCAGTGCTACTCTTTATAATTTAAAGTGACTGGTGTTAGTTGTAGAAATTAAATATCTCCTTTAAAATCAGGAAGCTTTGAAACCAGCACTAGTCACAGTATAGATAATATTACTTACTGAATAGTCTCTATCTCCTGCCACCCTTTGTTTGCCTTCTACTACACCCTCAAAATCCATTGGTCATTTACTGACACGATATATTGTCACTGATATTGTTTAAGCACTGCTGACTGTGCATACAACACAGTATTGAGAATCTACATGAGTTTGTACCTCTGCTGTGCATTTGTGAGTCATACACATATAAAAGTGCAGTGGCTCAGTCATTTGTCTCTGTGGCGGAGGCTGACACTGGCTGGTACGGGCCCTGGCACTGCCAACATGAAGCACCTCCTCTCCTTCCCCCTCAAAAGCTCTGATTGTTAAAGGGCAGCATCCATCACTGGACCAGTGTTCTTCGGTTTGACACCATTGTTCAGAATCTCCCTTTCTGTCCCCTCTCACCTCGCTTTCTCGCCTCTGATCTCTTTTGCTTTCTTTCAGGTTTTTTTCTTTGTCTCTCAGATGGATGAATTCCTCCAAATGCACTCCTGTTTGCACAGGCGTGTTCTGTCGGTCTTGTCTGCAGCCTTTCCTGATTGATTTCAGCAAGACACACACCATCTATCTGTGCATTCTGTGTGTTTGTGTGCCATGTTGTAAGAGATTGTGCCTCAGTGTTGCCATGAGTTCAGGAGACCACGTCATCTGGCCTCGACCATCTGGCAGGACAATCACTGAGTGTGTATGTGTGTGAGCAGCTGGGTCTGTGGCTACAAGAGTCCAAGGGGAGGGGATGATGGGTAACCGAGAGAGTACAAAAGTACTACCCTAGCTACTGAATCCCATATGTCAGACAAGATGAAGTGGAGTCCTTTCCTCTCAGAGGAACACAACAAACTTTAAGTGGAAGTGTAGCTGTGAATAAGTGACACGTATCTGTGGCCATGTTTAGACACCATGTGTTTTATCCCAAAACATCCAGATTGCGTCAAGCTCCAGATGAGATGCATTACAGTTCAGTCCTGGTGATAAGACTGTGCCTTAAGTGTGTCTGCTTGACTACTTGTCATCGCATTTTGCTTCACTGCTCACATTTGGCATCTGTCAGAGTGGTCCCACCGATAAAATCAAACAGAGAAAAGATGCATATTCAGGCTCACCTAACACAGCTGGCAAAGACCACTGTGCCTATTTGGTAGCTCTCCTTGGGTCCAAATTAAAAAACTTTGAGGTATTGGGCATCAGACAACCAACAGAGCTTTCATCTGTGTAATAAAGACTTTCACACACAGTTGACCAAGTGGTCCTCCAGTGAAAGTATGGTAGTCGCTGATGGCTGACTATCATCGATCACTGAGCCCTCTACCATTGTAACATTGCAATTTAGAAGTCTTTTGTGTTTGACATAGTATCTCCCCTAGAGTTGTAGTAAGGCAGGAGTTTTGTTCCATTTTTGATTTGTGGGAGAAAATAAAAAGGGTATGCAGCTGCTGGTCATTGCAACTAAGGTCATGCCTCCTGCCCAGTTAGGTAAACCAAGATGCTTGGTTATATTGGTGGCAGCGGCATTTCTTTTCTGCAGGCCACTGTTAGGTGCACCTTTAAATCGTGTCACTATTGGTTTCATAGCTTAGCTTCCTCAGTATATTTAACTGGCTAACTTTGTTTTAAGCTTATTGAAACAACTATGTTACGGACATGTGTTGCTGACCCAGCACGGGGATGTATGTTGGACGAGAGTTAATCTGTCTACTCCCTTCACTGGTGATGGAAACCAGAGTACCCTCAGCTGTGTGAGACATTTGGAGGTCTTCACCAAATGACAGTGGGAAGTGGTGGTGATTACAGTGGTGAGCTGGTGAGCAAGTCAGCTTTTCTGTTATGGGACAGCCAACCCCCCCATCCTTCCCAAAAACAATGATGTCACTGTCCAATGGTGAAGTGGACAGTGGGCCTCGTCATATGCCAGTATGGTAGACATCACCCAACCCTAGTATGTGGTCACATGCAGCCTTGAGTACTGCCAAACCTTGCCTGAGCTATTGGATCTCAGTAGCCTTTTAGTGAGCTTTGAGCAGATCAGATAGCTGTGATGTTGGGCCTAACAAAATTTGTGTTTCGTGAGAGACAAGGAGGACCAATACAATCAGAGTCATGATCTTGCATTTATGTTTCTTGGTGTCTTACATCCTATCTGGATTTTATCCCGGTATGTGGCACCTGATCAAGTATTAATGGGATCTGACTTCCTCATAGCTTTTTAGGTCTTACAAAGCTGCCTGCTTGTGATGATCAGATCGCCTGCATTATCAGGATCCACCTCAATCCATCCCCCAGCAGCAAATGAAGCTGTCCCATTGTGCTTTATTGACATGTGTTCTGGTGCAATATAAACCCTTTGTGCCTCCCTGTGTGTGGAAACACTGGTCACAGTGAGGCAGGCTTAACACCATCCTGCACTTACATATGTAGCGTTGACATGATGATTTTGATGGCATTTGGAAGGTTTTATGTGCTTGGCAGAGGAGAAGGTTTCTGACTGTGTTTGGACCTTGAAGCTCTCAGGATGATAACTTTCTCGTGCTAGTTGTCACGCAGAAGATATCAAAGTGTAATGTCTCAGTTGAAGCCTTTGACACAAGCACCCAGCTGGCTTACGACTCCAGGACATTAGTCATGTCCAATGCCCCGCTGAAGTGTGTGTATGTATAAATGTGTTTTGGCCTCTCATGTCTCCATGGGTGAGGAAACGTCCCCGAGCACTACGCTGATGGCATCAACCCATGTTGAGCTCTATTCTTCTTCTGTGCTGTCCCACTGTCCTACTAGAGACACCCATTCATACCGTCTGCCAGTGAAAACCTCATCCTCCACAAACACGTCTGTCATGACAGAGATATAGTGCTGTATTAATACACCAGGCTCAACTGACCAGATTCAAAATTAAGATTCATGAACGAGCTTGTAGACAAATATAATTAACCTCAAATCAGAGTATAATGCATTACTGTGCTTAATCCAGAGGTCCCAGTTCCTGAGAGCTGTAGGAGTATCTACAGTATGTGTTGAAAACAGCGTAGTGCTGAAATTATGTTGATTTATTAGTTAGACAGGCAAAGAAAATTAATCAACAGTAATTTTGGTAATCAATTAATCTTTTAAGTCATTTGTCAAGCAGAAATGTGAAACAAATTTGATCATTCCAGCTTCTCAAATATGAGAGTTGGTGCCTTTGTGTGTTTAATAATATTCTAAATTAATTATCATTGGATATTGAACTGAGCTCAGACATAGCAAGCAGTTTGTTAGTTTTCAGCTGAGGCCCTGGATATATGTGATTGACATTTTTCACTATTTTCTGAAATTGTATAGATTAAATGGATAATTTGGATTATTAATGTGGGGTTATTATTAATGTTAGTCAGTGCATTAACTACAGCAGGTGGCAGTCAACACGCCCCCAGCTTGGAGAAGCAGCGAGAGGCACCAAGAAGGATGCAAAGCAATGTATTAGTGTGGACAGGTGCAGCAACAAAAGGTATTTTAGTTACTTAAAATGACCTAAAAAATCTATATTAGTGTACAAGTAATTTTACAAAGAGTGATAACTGGTTTATATAATAGTGGTTTCCAGACAGAAAAGACTATCTGATGGCAATACAGTAGTGTAATGTACACTTAAACTGTTACTGGTTCTTTTTTAGGTGCACCTTTTTTTAGTGACTAAAATACCTTTTGTTGCTGACCCCGTCCACAGCAATACATTGCTTAAGTTCCATGCAGGTGCTTCTCTCTGCCCCTCAAAACTTGGGGTGTGCCTACAGCCATCTACTGTAGGTAATCTACTGTCTATTGATAAGTGGCTCACACAATCCTACATTAAATAAACCAAACTGTCCCTCTTAGAATTATTTACAGATTACCAGATAGTGGAATAATTATTAGTTGAATCCCCAAAACAGAATAAAGCAATATGGTTTGACCATTTGACTTGTTTATCTAACTCATATTACCTATAAGAACAGTGGCAGAGGGCTAGATAGTTAGGACATTTTCTTAATATTGTAGAGAAATTACTACAAGCCAATGTGGCACATCAAATGGCTCTATTGATCCACTCCTGACAAGAAAATTAGTTGTAGAGAAATAAATGAATAAATAAATAAAAGAGAATACAGTCGCGCTGACACTGTTGTGTACATAAGAGCTTTCTACCCTCATACCAGGTACTCCAAGCCAAATGTGGCTAATGCCTCATTTTCTGTTCAAATTTTTAGAAATCCAAAGTGTTTTTTGGTATTGATTTGACTGCTAAAAGAAGCTCAATCTTTTCTTGTGGTACAGCGGTGTGCATTTGTTCCTTTGAATCACATCCTTCTCCATTTAAAGACACTGCTCAAAGTGAAGTTTAAAGGTCATGAACATGGCTCGGGTTATAAGAAGGGAGTGGTGCTGCTGAAGCTCTTATCTCGTCCAGAAAAATCTCTGGAGGACTAACGTCCTGAATGCCAGATGGGGTTTCTGAGACAGAGAGGGGCTTTTTTCTCGAGGCTTGTGGGTGCTTCAGATCCACCATGAATGCAGCGGCAGAAGGATTTTCGCCCTCGGGTGGGAGGTTTGGTCCAGCTCCACATAGCGATGGGTGTTTTTTCAGAGGAATGCTTCCCGTGCCTCGGTCCCACCACAGTCCTTGTTGTTGTCCCAGAAGCTAGGCTACACATCCTCTTCACACTGAAGAAGAGGAGGAAAAATGAAGAGATTGAGGCCCACTCCATGCATACCACTTCCCCTCTAGATACTGATCTTTTCCCCTCTATGAGGGCACTGAATTTCTCCGCTGAGCAGATCAGACAGGCTGTTCTTGGTGTCTTCACCTGACTGTTTAACCCAGATGATGCAGGAGATGGAGGGAGTGATGGTAATTGTTCTGGGCACAATAATCTTGAGAGTCTAAGGCGGCAGATCACATCAATTGTCAACGATAATTTCACCAGAATTATCAGGTCATCTTGATGCTTTAGTTGTCATAGGGATATTGTGGAGTTGTCATGGTGAATTAATCAAGATGACATAACAGGCTATTATCTGGTCACCCTCACACTGTGATAATATCTTGGCTACATTATGAGATGGTGAAAACATATTTTGAATGAAGCCAGTGTCTGTCAGTGCTTATAACGACAGGCATACAGAGCAATATATTTGACAGCAGATTCTGACCTTACTGTCTTCTCCTCTCAAGGCTTAAAGACCCATCTGCTAAACCGGTGATGAGCAGGCCTGAGAAACTGTCATTATTTTGGGATTTCAGTGCATGAATAATTGATTGATTGATGAAGCTGGCCAACAAAGTGAAGGGCACACTCTCAGACCCCTGCGTCTCTGCAGTCTTATGCATCACACCATTGGATAATTGGCTGTTAGAGTTGTTTACAAGTTGTGCTTGTTTTCCATAACCTAATACTGACTATACAGAGGGAAAAGAAACATGCAGCATCATATCTGACCTGGTATCCCTTGTCTCCTTCACTTCAGTTTAGCAGCATTTTATAAGTAAAAAAATCTATTCCTGACATGAAAAGCTCATTCCATCATGAATTAATGAATGTGTATTAATATTAATATATCAATATCTTAGTTATTTAAGATGGGAAAAAGATGCTATTGGATTGTTATCGTTATTGCCAGATACTTAGGATTGCGGTATCGGGCATGAAACATCAGACTGAAAACATTTACCGTAAGATTAGTCTTGAGTTGTCAGGCTGAGCAGCACAGACAATTGCAGTTAATGATAAATTGGTTAGGTGTGCTGAGGGTGTTATTAAGCTCTCCGGAGCGCTGAATGATTGTCTGATTTGTGGCAGTTGTTATTAAACTAAAGATTGAGTCATGTAGGAAATCAATCAGTGTGTGATTGACTGTAATGTAGACACTGAGCCTCGGCCCTAATAAAAATTCAGCACGCTGAAGCGTCACACAGCTGTCGCTGACCCAGCCACTGAAACTGGAGTCAAAGGATTTACCTGAGTTTCAGTTTATTTCAGGTCCAATTTACATTTAGTACCATCGTAGCTCAACTTATCAGTGCATGTTGTACAGAAGAAACACTTGTAACAGGAGCAGGGATTTTCAGTGAATATATCATAGATAATTAGTGTAAACTAAAAGCAGCAGCTCTGTGAGGGCATGTAGATGTCTATAGGCAAAAAGAACTAATAAGCGAGAGGATCTTGTTCTACCGGCTTCATTATCCGCTTGCTGGGTTTTTAGTGTTGTACTGTGCCAATTTCCTGCCTCTCTTCATGAATCATACAGGAGACATATAATTCGTATATGCTCAATAGAAATATCAATTCAACACTTTTGTTTTTGCTTGCCTTTTTGTGAGCTGAAGTGAAAGACCTGAGATCTCCTCTATGCATGCAAAAGACTGAAACTTCACAAATAAAATCTGTGTTAGCGAGCACTTCTCCTTTGCCACAATAATCCATCCACCTGACAGGTGTGGCATTTAGAAATGCTGATTAAACAGCATGATTATTGCAAGTGTGCCAGAGCCCACTCCCACATGTGCAGTTTTATCTTGACAAGTACATTTATTAGGCACTGAACTAAGGCTTACACAGAGCTGCAGCAAAATCATAGACGGAGTGCAACAATTGATGGCTCTCCATTAACTTTGTATGCGTGCCCTTCTCACTTTTCATCTGCTGCCAAACAACAGAAAAATCATATTTTGTTCATGTAGCTTAAACTTATCTAAAGCAACTCAATAATATCTCACAAAAGCATGTTTTTTTGTTTGTTTTTTTACAGACATCACACTGTTTTCTTCTGTTTAATAGCAAGACACCATATTTTTATACTGGAGGTTTCGTTTGCAGAATCTGAAAACAGCTGATCTCAATCACAAGCAGCAATTCGAGTGTCATCACGCAGTCTATTATTTAATAAACCTCTATTGACCAGAAAATATTAACAACACTGATTACTATCTGGTGCCATGTACGGTGAGTGATAATGAACTCAAATGACAGTCTTATCCTCACTATACAGATGAGTAAGCTATCTAATCTGAGCAGTGATCCAACCCCATAAATCACTGCAAAGTAAATGACACAATGATAAATCCTGGAACAAGAATAATACTACTGCGTCATTTGTGTTTAGGGCTTGAAAACAGTTTGGTTCGACTCACTTGGTCATCCATCATCCTTCCTTATTAGGCAGTTAAAAACGTGTGGGGGAGGGTTTTTTGGCTTTCGACAAAAGAGCATAAGCAGCTGAGTGAGTTCTGATTAGGCAGAAATGTCAGCAGCTGCACTCCGTAATCACTGAGTCATCAGCATTGATCAACAATCCCATCAATCCCCCCAACACACGTGTACTATGGTCAGTTTGTACACTGGGACGCCAAAACCCTGACTTAATGTACCTTTAAGAATATCTGATTAATAGGTTACTCATCAGCACATAACCTTTTTTTATGTCAGTATTGTACTGCAGTATTATGGGCTGTCAAGGACTTTTGAATATCAGCCACGTCAGGATGCTTTTCTCTCTGTTATTTGTGTTTTATTTGTATTTTCGTGGCAGATGGTGGTAACGCTGGGCTTAAAAGAGGGATCGACGGGCGATGGACGATGGAAATGATTTAAGAGAACTCATGGGCGGGCCAACGTAGGACAGAAAAACAGCAGCTCTTTAATTTATTCTACTTTTAAAAAAGCAACCTCAGAGGCAACAGCATTGTAATATAATATATTTGCTGTTGTTAACAAAGACAGATTTGTTATATTTCAGATTATTTACCACAAATAAGATTATAAATAGTATACACTACTATAAAGCTATGAGGCTGCACTGCTATGGATGAGGATATTAATCCATCTGAACATTTACATCTTAAATAGTTGAGTTTGCTTGATTTGATTGTTCTGCCACAATCCCTCGAGAAATGTCACACATCCATAAAACACTTTAAACATGCAGAGTGACTCTCTAATGAGCCTCACTGTTGGCTGTAGAGATCACAGGGCAGATTTTTTTTCTTCAGTAACTGGCAGGTCTGCTGTCTGCTAACGAACTCCCCGGAGAAACTTGGGAACACAACAGTAACTCGTATATTTTGGATTTTTTTAAACTTTTTTTTGTTCAACCTTACTTTTTTTGTTTAACCACAATAAAAAGGTTTTCTGACCAATGAAGTAAAGTACAAAGCTGCGACCTGCTGACACAGTGCACAAACGAGAGAGAAAGTAATATGGAAAAACCGCAGCGTGCAGCTGAGAAGCCGCTCACTGTTACAATATCCCAACTTTTCATAACTCAGAGGAGAGCATGCAGACCTGCTGCAGGGGTAAATACATCAGCATGGATTATCATCTCAGGTTGCATAGATGCAGCGCTAAATAGCTCATGGGTCTGACTGAAGGGCATAGAGACAAATGGGCTGAAAGCAACAATATTGAAGTTTGCTGCACACAGAGCTGAACCAAATAGTGACTTGCAGGATTGACGTTAATTGGCACGTGTGGCCCGTTCAGTGGCACTATCCACTGAACAGGGCTTTGTAGGATTTAATTCTGGCATGATAAATTAACATTTAAACCTTCTGTTTTGTTGTAAATGATCACATTTCCTGTGTCTGAATGAAGAAGAAAGGAAGAAAGGACAAAGAAATGATTATTTAGGTGTAGTGCTGTGGGGCACACAGGAACAACATTCAGTCCCTTTTTTTGTTCGAAGTGAGAAAATCTAGGCAGTTTGTACAGTAGAATACATTTTTTTAAAGGGATAATTCACCCAGAAATGAAAATTCAGTCATTATCTACTCACCCTCATGCTGATTGAAGGTCAGGTTAGGGTTAACTGCTGTTTCACAGGAAAACAGTGTTGCTGAATCTGACAGAAAATGGAAGTGAATAGTGACCATTTTTGAAATGTAAAAATAAACAAACAAAAAAAAGCCCCAACATGCCAAACTTACTTGAAAGACATCATTTACACCATGTTTTAGCCTAAATCTTCACTGTAAATCCTTAGCTTGGAGCCATGCATGTTCATGTGCACATGCACACTGTCTGAACTGGATGTGTGTGGTGTGACGGTGTGCGCGCACAGGTGTATTGCGTGTCGGGGCTTGGATTACACCAGAGGAGCAGTATGGAGGCATTGTTTTTTATTTTTGCCATCAGAATAATTTGAAAGGTGTTATAATATTTTTTACACATAGTGACTTCATTCTCAGCTTCTTCCTCTTTGATCAAAACCTGTCTTGACATCTTATTTTTTCTGTTTTCATTCTTTCATTTTATATTGCGGTCATGATTTGTAGAAATTAGTCTTTGAGTGAGAAAAAAGTCTTTGAATGAGACGTGTCGTCTGCCTCAAAGCAGCTGTTAACCTTGCATGATTTTATTAGTTTAAAATGAGGATTTGTGTCTCAGAATGGCCTCTATGGCGGCTTGTTCACCTTGACAAGAGTGAAATAATGAGGAAATGAGACACGCTGAATGAGACGACGTTCACTAAGTGCTTTTTACAGCGGTTTGGTGTGTGTGTGTTTGTGTGTGTGTGTGTGTGTGTGTGTGTGTGTGTGTGTGTGTGTGTGTGTGTGTGTGTGTGTGTGTGTGTGTGACACAGCTGCCAAAACTGTAGGATTATTGACATGCTAAACAAATCACTCCGGTGGCAGAAGAATGGTATTATTAGATCATTTTTATTAAAGCCTCTTTACAGTCATGTCTTATCACAGAAGGTGTTGAATAAGACAGGCTTCAAGTACGTTTTGGTGTCCTGATCGATTAGGCCTTTGTTGAAGAGCTGCACAAAAGAAAAAAATAGCTCTCATTTTATAATGAAGCAAATGATCAGACTTTGGTCGGTCGTAAAATTAGAAAATGACATTAAATTACATTAGGCTTTTTTTCATCGCTAACAAGTATTACTGAAGCCTCTTGTTCAAAACACTTCACACAGTCTGCGTTACCAACACACATCTTGGCAAAACAGTTAATCTCACCTCCAAAACTCACTCAAACCACCAAAAACACTTCACACATGTCTCAATATAAGCTTGCAACAGTTATTACTCAGAACGCGTACATTGTCACTTACATCACACTGACAACAAATGATGTTATATTTTATCTTTGAAACGTGGATGATTTTCACATGAATCAGTATTTTGTTATAAATAACAAACAAGAATGAAATGCATCAATTTGCTTCAATATTCTTTATTTTTTCTATATCCTTTTAGTAATTTGCAATATTTCTGAAAAATACAAAGTTCAGTTAAGTGGTGAAGGTGTGCAACCAAATCTTTTAGCATTTGAAATGTGCTACAAGTATATAGTGTTTTGCAGGTGGTGGAGTATGAATGAGAAAACAGTTTATGGATTTTGGAAAATGTGGTCATTGAATGCATTTTGCGTGAAAGCAATGGAAAATCCTTAACAGTTTGGTTCACATAGACTTCCCTTTTGCTGACTGTCTGAAGAGTTTTGACAGCGTGACTTCAGTTTTAACTAATGCATGTAGAAACTGAAAAAAAAAAACTGCATTAGAGCTGACTGATACTGGATATCTGGGGCCAATGCTGATTCCAATACCAGGGGATGAAAAAATTCAAATTCAGAAAATACAATACATACATAAACGCACATTTTTTACAATGTTCCCTCAAAAATGACAAAGATATGTAATAGAAACAGGCTGTTTTATGGTTTAACAATAAACTTTATTGTCCAAAATGACACCGGGGAACTAAAACCACTAAACTTTCACCAGTATTTTTAATTAAGATAAATACCTGTTTTACAAAATTAAGAAAAAGGATCAAATGTACACAGAATGTTGCCTATAAAGCTAACAAATAAAAACAATCTGCATTATCTTCTGTAAATAAAAATAAGTTTTCATATTGGGGCATATCAGACAACATATATGCCAGTACAGTATATAAACTGATACAGGTGTGCTAGGCCAATATCAGGCTGATAGTATCAGTTAAATTATATATCGGTCAGGGCTCTAAACTGTAACCGTTCAGAAATAAGTGGTTACAAATGATGAATGAATAACTGTTTTGAATGCTGACAATGCACAAGCATTTAAAACTTGATTTTCTCTGCTGAAAAATGCAAATGCTGTTATCCATCTGGTGGACGACAGGCTCACATTACCATCCCTGTGCCTTCTGGGTAAATTTGGGACAGTAATGTGTATGACAAAGTGGCTTCTCAGAGAATGAAAGTTGGCTTCATTTCCCATAAATCCGGTCATATTTTCATCTTCTCTGCATCTATATTCCCATTTTATACATGACTTGCAGATCTGCCAGCAGGAAATCAAGCCGAAGAACTCACTGGAGCAAATCATGAGAGATTATTATGCTGATATTGCTGCTAGAAATGTGTTGTTTTAGGAGTAATTCCATCTCAAATTGAACTTCTCCAAAGCATAAGGCACAGAATCGGCATTTGCTCTGCACTCAGAGACAGTGGCCTCGGTGCTCCCGGGCCCCAAATCAGATAAGTGTCACCGTGCATTGGGTTGAAAATCCATACTTATAGGAGTTATTTTAGTGACACTGGGCCCTTTGTCTCTCTGTAATAACTATGCAGCTCTGACAACAGGCCTCTGTTTCAGCCAGTATTAGCATGCAGATTCTCTGGTGTAGTGCTACACCATTTCTGCCAGTACAGTGTGGATATTGTTTCGGAGGCAGGAATGCACTGGATGTCCTCTGCTGTGGGAGCGGGCTTAACTTTAACGGATAGCTGTCAAAGTGGATGTTAAAGAGACACAGCTGGAAGTAATACACTGAAAACATGCATTGTTTTTACACACTTGCACAGGCGTTGACACTTGTTTTGCAAAGGTGGTGCAGCTGCAAAATGTCAAGCAGATTTCTGCTTATTTCATGGTCATTTTCAAGAAGCGTGTCATGCAAACCCGTTATTAATAAATCACAAAAGCTTTTGTGCAAGTCAAATTAAGGTGGGAATTGTGAGCACACTTGCTACAAGATTAATTTGACTCAAAGGTCTGCACCTAAGAAAACAGATGGTTCTCTGGAGGTGGCAGTGACCTTGAGACAAAACTACCAAGAATTTAGTTAAAAACTTTTTAGTTCTCATGCTTTTAGTCCAACATTTCTGTCTTTTCCCGTTCAGCAGGTAAGGTTCGTTCGAGTTCAGATGTGAAATTCTAGCTCTGCTGGTCTCTGCAGAAGCAGCAGGAAGGGCAGGGCCCCGTCAAAAGGGCCCTTTGTGCTGCTGTGGTTTGTTGTGTGCCATGCAGGCCCAAGCCCATAGATGACCCTTGTTGTTTCTCGCGCAGGCCTGGGTGAGGCAGATGCGACCCAGAACAATGGCTGCATCTCGAAGAAGCCGGCGGTGACTGACTCCACGGGCGCTGAGGGCCCCCGCCAGCCCTGGACCCCCGCCAGCACAGCTGACCCTGACGCCGCCACACCACGCCCCCACCTGGTCCGCCTCTTCTCCCGAGATGCCCCGGGCCGAGAGGACAACACCTTCAAAGACCGACCCTCCGAATCGGACGAGCTGCAGACCATCCAGGAGCACAGCGGAGCGGCTTCAGAGTGCGGGTCGGAGAGCCCCGAACAGGACCTAGAATAGGCTAGCTTTTTTTTTTGTCCCTCCCTTCCTTTTCTTTTCTCTTTTCCCTCCTCTCGCTTTCGGTCTCTCATTTAAGAGAGCGACAAGAACCCTCACGTTTGACAAACACACTCCCAACCACTACTACCACAACCATGGCATCTGCAGGCAGCGCTGCACAGGCCGCCTTCGGGCTGGGCCGGAGGAAGAAGAACCCCGGCCTCCTGGATCAGATTGGAAAGTTCTTTGGAGGGGACAAGAAGAGGAAGAGC
The DNA here is from genome assembly GCF_056507025.1 of Lutjanus erythropterus. NCBI lineage: Eukaryota > Metazoa > Chordata > Actinopteri > Lutjaniformes > Lutjanidae > Lutjanus > Lutjanus erythropterus. The sequence goes on from NC_139325.1 coordinate 11,985,076, forward strand.
AAGGTGAGGATGCAGGGATCTCATGTATCTCAGTTCATTCTGCTGATTCACCCCCAGAAACCCACTTTTTACTTCTGATTCATTTAACTTGTAAGAATTTGTTGCAACATATTTGTCATATAGATTTGTGTTGGTTTTACTGTTGTTTTTATGGTGAACCGAAGTCTGACATTGTCCTGTGATTCATATTAACTGGCTAATGGTTATGAATCGTTTCTGGATAATGACTTTGGGTGGGGTTTGTTTTATTTTAATTTTTTATTATTACAAAGAGGCTGTGATTTTGAATCTTTAAGGATACATTTCTATTCTGTTTTTCTTTTATTTGAATGGTACTGACATTAGTAGCATTTCTCGCTTCAGTTAAATTTAATATATCTGTTATAGATGTGATTTGGTGGGATTGTTAAATTGTTGCTGCTGTTATGCAGTTTGTTTATTAGAACTGGAGTTAAGAACAGCCGTGTTTCAGTTCAGGTACTTCCCTAAATGATGATGATAATGATGTGAAAGATGGGGGAATTCTCACTGGTACATAATTTTGGATTTTGTGGAGGCATTAGATGATCTGCAGAGAGCTCATATGGCTCTTCGTCTCTTTGATTTCTCTGTCTCTGGGGTCATTTTCAAACATCTGTGATAAGTCAGCCGCAGGGAAGTACTCCACTACTGTTTGCACGGTACAGCAGTCTGTTAAGTCACTTTCAAAGTTAATGATCACATTATGCTATAAATGATCAAAGAGATATAAGATGTATATTAACACATAATGAGATGTATTAGAGTAGAAGTATATTATTTCCCGTGTTTGGGAATACATAATCTGCATCCTGTAAAGTAAGAACAAGTTTATCTTATCTTGCAGGCAAGTGACTCCGGGGCATTAAAACCTGCAATGTTTTTAATAACTTTGTACTCTAGTGTTGTCAAGATACCATCATTTTGACCATTACCTAAATATAAAAACCTCACTCAGAGGGCTGGGTAACGGTGCTTAATGCCTCAAAGGTATCGACTGAAATATCCCAGTAGTATCAAAACTTCTCCAAACGATGCCTGTATTTGATCATTTTTGTAGCCAGCTGTTGAAAAAAAATGCTTTTGGTGTGGTTTTGCTCATAGCCGAACCACATAACCACAAGATTTCTTCAATTTAATATGGTGTGTGATTGGCCAATGAACACAGCTACATACCATCTGTGGTGGTGAAGTTGAGCATGGTGTATTTGACAGTGTTCAGTGTGCTGAGATTGTTTGAAAGTATGGCTCTACTACACGCCTGTAGTGACTGATAGAAATAAATGATCAGACTGATCATTTCAGGAAAAACTAGGATTATGACATGATAAAGCACCTGATCGAGCATGGAGAAAACTTCAGGGTAAACATCTGCACCATGTAAAGGCATCAAATGAAGTAATACCCCGTTCTACTTCTGATCAGGCCATCTTTCAAACAAAAAGTTTTTATCCTGGTTTAGCGTGTGCGTGGTTGCTGTGGCAGAGAAATTTCCATTTATATTCCTGGCACCAGTTTGTCCATCAGTTTAGTCAGACTGGGATCCACTTCCAGACGTGATGGGCTGCTTGGCGCTGCAGCCACAACTCTTAAGAACCAGACTGCAGCTCTGTTGAGTCCTAGCCCTTCTCAGCCCGCAGGCCACACATTCAGTGGTGCCCTCTGGAGGCGACATCAGCACCAGATGTCGTGGGGATAACATGCATTGAAATCTTGGTTATCATGACAACACTAGTGCAACATGCTGAAGCTAAATCCCAAAGCCTCTTGTAAGTGCTTTAGAGGAAATGGAACTCCATATGTTCCATCATGAGACAATTTGGCGGCTCTCTTTTAAAGTGGACATTACTGATATTGGTTTGAAAGAAGAGCTGTGGTGCAGAGAATAAAATCCTGTGGACAAAATAAATATCCTCTAAGATTATAAGCTTTTTTTCTGCCCAGCTAAGCCTGCAGAGTGCCAGTCACAGTGCTTTGGCAAGGTAATTGCAAAGAAATCACTCAGCAGCATGAAAATATGCATTTTCCCCCACGCCTTATGTCAACTATGAGAAGGTGTTCAGGTTAGAAATGATTTTATATAAACTGTATGCTACAGATCTTTGCTTTAGCCTGTTCTGATGATCAGATATTGTTTTGTAAAATGTTGAAATGTTCAGGGAAAACAGAACAAATTGTGAAGCTTTCATTCAACATCAGGCTAGCGACCAATTTCCTGCAGTATTTGTTTGATTTTTCTTATTCTTTATGTCATAAAATTGTACAATGCTCTCCATATTGATGACAAGTTTACTAAGACAAAGTTGTAGAAATATATATTTATGTATTCACCAAGGGTTTGCCTTCAAGTGATGAGTGTTCACGTCTCATGTGAATGACAGACAGGTTCGCCCCACCTCCGTTGCCTCTAGCAAAAAGAAAAAAAAAAATCAACCTGCACTAACTTTCTGCTGCAAACACCTATTTTTCCAGTAAGAATTCATCATGAAGACAGATATTCCGTACCTTAATTTTTGCCTGTCTGCGTGCACAGATTCTCCACAGATGTTCTCAGTGGGTACTTTGACTTGGAGGCTGCAGTATTAGTGGGGAAACATGTTTTTCTGTGCATGCTTATTTGAGTAACGTGAGTTGTTTAATGTTTGGCAGGTGTGCAGCCTTTTACAAACTGATCCCTTGTGCTTTTTATGTCTTTTTTGTCTCATTAATTTGCATAATTGTCCAAGCCTAAGTGTGGGCTTTTAGAAAATATTAAGACAGTACACAAGAGATGTTTCCTGAGTTGTGAGATGATGCCAAAAAACAACTAACTCCAGTCTCAGGATATGAAACAACTGCAGGAAATCTGCATTTGAATGCAAATAGGTTTTTGATCATTTCAAATTACAGAGATAATGATGTGTTAATTGGAGGGAAAATTAAGTTTGCATGAACATTAGCTATTCAAGCAGGAATGAAGACTCAAAGAATATTTTTAAGGCTTAATTTGCATATTAATTTGTTGAATGGCAGACAGAATCAGTCATAAAATAATGCAGCGCAGGAGTGATTACTGTGTACATGAATCAGGCGGAACAGCTCACAGTCTAAACCAAAACTTGTGATACTGTACTCTAACCCCAGTGTCTTGGATGAAGAGGGGGGATGGCGACTCGGCAGCATCCCCCGCCTCGCATCAGTTTGCTCACCTCAGGTTCACATGTCTTCGACCCAGTCGGAGAGTTTGTTTGAACCAGCAGCGGATCGGTCGGTGCTGATCCCCTGATTTGTAACGCCTTCAGACTTTGCAGTGGATACTTCTTGTAAGCGTTTGTATCTGTTGTGAAGTGTTGTGACCGTTGACCTGTTCCTAACCTGATCCTGTTCTAAGCTTTTTTGGATTATTGCTTGATTAAAACTCTTTAACAACACCCTCAGCACTCTCTTTGTTTTGTTTTAATTCATGTTTTGGCTCAATTCCTCCCTTTTTTTGTGTTGTATAAGTATGTGAAAGATTGTTTTTAACTGCTCAGCTAACACTGATTTGTCATTGAAATTATTTTTTTAAGGGCGGGTTCACCGCTAAAGGTCCGGTTCCTTAATCCACTGATTCTCAACCTTTTTACGTTGTGACACAAGAACATTATCAAACTCTTACTTCTGAGAGCTTGTCCCTTTTGTTGAAGGGCCTGGCATCACTGAGAACTGCTTCCTGGTTCTCATTCTATGTTGCTTGCCACAATATTTTATTTTGTTATCATCAGCAACCACATGGCGACCCCGAGAAATGACCTCACAACCACCTTATAGGTCCCAGCTCCCAGGTTGAGAACCAGTGCTTTAATCGAACTATTGTGAGAACTTGTCTGGTTTGTTTTCACACAGACAGAAACAGTCCAGAAATTGTGAACAAAAGTCAAGCAGTGGAAATATCATTCAGTTATTGTTCATACATTCAGTGGGTATAGGACAACAGACTCATTTCTACCTAGATATCATGCAGCACTGTCAGGTTCTGCTTATGCTGGTGTCGACTGTGGGCCTCATTTATAAAAACATTCTTAGATTTATATTTGAACTTTGTCCTAAGATCATTTTTGACAGTGTGTTTATTCGTTAAAGATACCGAGCATAAACAACCTTGCTTATGCAGGTTCTAAGAAACCCATTTGTAACTTATTAACACTGTGATCTTACAATCATTCTTCCTATACAATGCAGCACAGAAACAGCCACAGACCAAAAGAGAAAAGCTTCCTCTTTCTTTTTAGAAATTGAGATCATAAACACTGAAGCCAGGCAGCACATATTTTATCAGAGATAAACAAACAAACACATAATTCCTATCATATTGTTCATAAAGCTGATGATAATCAGGCACATATGTGTCCCAAACTGCAATACCCCTATATGACCAGCAAGAAACTGACTGAAGGCAAGTCTAGACTTTACTTAGAGATACAATCATTTTCAGTTCAGAGTAAAGTTTTCTAAATAACTTATAGTTGGTTTTGTCCTTAAATATTACTTATAATCAAAATTGATGGTGAGTCTGTTTTATGAATAAGGCCCCTGTAGCAAATATCAGCAGACTTTAGAAGACTGTGTATTTGAACGCCCCTGAAGACAGAGCGAGTCTCAAATAAAGTAAGAATGGAGGCATTTTTTCATTTTGCTGTTAGGAGGTTTGTCCTCTGACAGTCCACATTTTGGTAGCAAAAACGCTATTAGTTGACCGGTCACCTTTTTTTAACCAATGAAATGACATACATTTCACTTCAGTAAGGTCTTTCCACCAGAAATGAACTGCTGCAGAGTTCACTTAACATTGGTTCAAGATGACCACTTCTGGTCCACAGTAGAGTTTGAGCCTGACGTTCAACATCCACAGATTATACACCACATTGGTCTTTGGACTGTATGTCAACATCTCCACCATATTAGTCCCGTCAAGACTGGCCTGTGAACAAATTCTTGATCTTCACAGAGTAAATAAAAAAAAACACACCATGTAGATCAAAAACTCTTGAATGTAACATGACTCATTGAACTCATTTATAATACTTTTTATCCCGAAAAACATAGCTCTCTTGTTTACCTGTATTTGTTCACCGTCCGTCTTGGTGGGACTGATATGGTGGCGACATTGACTTATCAGAGCAATAGACCAAAGTGGTCAGTGCGAGGTCTACGTATATATGTCAATGGTCACGTCAAAGCAAATGAACTGTACCAAAGAGGTAAATGTTCCAGGGTTCAGCTCAGTCAGACTAAACAAGGCTAGTGTGAACACGCTCTTAGTTTAGTCTCAAAAGATGAAGAAAAGTAGCCTAGTTTAGAAATTTTTACCAGCAGCAATTATTCACTGTGCTTTTGTGTTTGTCTGCTGTCACAGCCTCTAAGAACATAAACTTTCCAACAGATCAATATATTCCAGAGTTCATTCAGCCAATCACAAACATACTGCAAAACAAAAAGTGTTATCAGAGCAGGTTTAATGGAAAGCAGAGCTACTGTTATCTCCACTTTGATAGGACTGAGTAATGGATGACTGGCTTGATTTGTTTGTTTGAGCCTAAAGAAGAATATAACACTTTTCATTCTTTCACTGACTGTCTGTCTACTAAAAGGAAGAGCTCTGTGATCACCACAGGCTGATTGTTTTTGTTTCCTAGAGGCATCCGTGAATTTAAATTTGTTCATTTAGACTCCAATCTGAGAGGAGTGTTGCCTCATTTGAGTCATTTAAAAGACTTTGCCATCCCATGTTTCGTGAGGATTAGATCTCCAACAAAAGAAATCAGAGTTCAGCTCAGAAATTCAGTAGGTACAGCCTCATTTCAATTTCCATTTAAGGTGAAAAAATGTGGGTTTATATTCATCCTCTGGTTGTACAGACCTAGAAAGAAGCGCAGCCAGGCACCTGGCCACAGGAAATGACTGCACAATGAGAACAAACACGGCTGAGGATTTTGGACAGACATGCATTTTAATTTAATTCAATCACAAGCTGCAAATGTTTGATATTGCAGAACTAACAGCAGGCCTGCTTTATCAGTCACACATGAAAGACCTCAAGAAATTCAAGAAATTAAAAGCACAAATACTGTGCTACTCAAGTGTTTCATTTTTAGGGTTGAGTTAGGAGTTAGGAGATACTTAGCAAACACATTTAACCTAATAAAAGTTAAGGGGCTGTATGAAAGTTATTAGAGGGGAGGGTGGCTGAACAAGGCCCTGTACAGTGTTATTAGGGTAGAGCCGGCACAAAAGTAACGGTGTGGAAAAACGCTGCAGTTGTCATCAAACCCATCCAAGTCTGGGTTTATCTGTCAGGAGTCATTGTCGGGACAGCGTTTTTTTTTTTTTTTTTTTGTCACTTTACAGTAACAGCAGGTGTTTCTTTTGCCTACTGTGGTCACCCTGTTTTTGTTACAGAATTTATTAAACTTTTGTGTCATGTTTCACCAACAGAAAGTCAGGAAGAGAACAACAAATGTGAGAGGTATGATTTTAACTTGTACAAATGAAAAAAAAAGTTATATAATCAATGGAGGCAATATGGTGAAATAATACGTTATTTTTACACTTTATAAAGTAAAGACATAATATGGTTGCAATTATGTTAACAAGGACATTGTCAGACATAAGTTTTATATTATACAAATAATTCAAGTTTAAACCATTCATCTACCCATGTGTTACTTCTGTCCCATCTGAGTGAGTTGAAAGTACCATTGCACAATTTCCATTCAACGCCAAATTATATTGAAGTCATTCCACATTTATACAAAATAACAGCTGGTCTTGATAGCAGTTGCTGAGCTGCTGATCACAATGAAAATTAGTTTGTTACCTTTTAAAATGACGTTTGTCTGTAAACTGTTACTTCTGTTCCGGTTGTCCCCTTTTTTGGAAAGAGAAAACATTATGTATAGAAAAATAAAACAGCCCCACAATATTTCTAGTAATCAAAGATGGTGTGCTCCAATTTAAACTTTACTTTGTTAGATAGTAGAAGTGGAATTTGTTCAAGTTATGGTAAATCCTTCCAAATCTAGTCTCCCTTTAGTAAAAAGAAGTCCTTTCCATACGGTCCACTAAGATTTTTTTCTTCATCAGTTCTCTCTGACAGCACAGATAATCGCTTAATTAACCTCCCTTTTATTTGGTATTTGATCTTGCGAGGCACAAGACCTGATCTCCTTCCGAGGGGAACTGCAAGCTGCAGCTGCCAAGTTTGGATCTCCACTGCCAGATCGATTGCCCCAGCTCTGATCGTGAATCTTAAAGAGTTCAGCTACCACAAAAAAGGATTACTACTCCTTTCTTCTGTTTGAGCAGGGACTCACGAGAGGGGCAGATAGGATAATTGTGAGGAAATTAAAAAATGAATAGGTGAAAGTATTTTTTTCCTCTCATTCAGTGCTGCTGGGTAAACCTAATTTTTAGAAAATGAGCTGCAGATATTTTAACACAATTCTTGATTAATGTTAAATGCAGGTCTCCGAGATGTTCAGTGTAAAGTGAGTGGAGCTAGTTAGAGGGCTGAGGGATTTTTAATGATGTTGATCCAAGAACATAATGATGAGATTCTCGACTCTGGATCCCCAGGTCTTCTCTGCTCAGGATAAATTATTAAGCATCATCAGTTATGACGCAGGTTCCTGCCAGGCTGTGACCTCTGACCTCAGAAGAGGCTGATGTGATAATTAACTTGCACTTTGTGATAAACTACAGGGCGCAATTACTTTGTAGCTCAGTCTGTGTGCTGAATCCTAATTTCTCGCTTTTCTCACATCACTCAGCTCATAACTGGAACATACTGTAACCTACTGTAGCAGAATCTGATACCACTCTTACAGCCAAACTATTAAATATGAAGCTAAAACCAGGGGATGGTTAGCTTAGCTTAGCATAAAGACTGGAAACAGGTAAATAGCTACTCTGACTCACTAATTTACATGTTTTACATTAAACAAATGTTGTAGCCTGTAATGTAACCTATTCATTTGTGAGCTGCTGAGTTGCTGGTCGACTGATTAGCAATGTTGGTTAGTACAGCGCTCCAGGTAGCATACCAGTTTGGTCCAGACTGAAATATCTTTACAACTATTGGATGGATTAGCATGAAATTCTCCAAATGGCTTTGTGAACTTTTTCTGGACTATTAGTGGCACCAACATCTGTAGCCTACGTTTGAGTGAAATGTCTCAAAAATGAGGTACATTCATGCACCTTACAGGATGAATTGTAATCACTTTTAGTGATCCCCTGATCTTTCATGCAACATTGTGTCAAAAAAAATAATTTGTTAAACTCCCCATCAACAAACATCCCCATTTAGTGCTACAGCAGTGCTACAGCCTCACAGTGATGCTAGCATGACTGTAGACTCTAGCTGGTTGTTTCCCCCGTTTGTAGTCTTTATTTTACGGTAAGCTAACTTTCCTCATATTTACTGAGCAGTTACAAGAGTGGTACTGCTCTTCTCATCCAACTCTCATTAAAAAAAGGTAGACTAATAAGTGTATTTCTCAGAATGCTGAACTTCTCATTCTCCTATTTCTCTTTCTTCTTATAATGATAACAAAGGAAGAAAACTGGAGTGATGGTGAACAATGTAACCTTGACTGAGGAGGCAACAAAATAGCTACAAAATGACAGCAACAAAAAAACAAAAAAAACAAAATCCAACTCTAAAAAAGAGAAATCCAAAGAAAAGGCATCGCAATACTGGACAAACTGTTTCATATATACCAAATGCACACAAATTGCATGTGTGTGTGTGTTATAGACAGATGGAAATGAGCTGTTTGTGTTTCTTTGTTCCTCCTTTTCACTCACTATCTCTCTCTCTCTCACACACACACACACACCTGAACCTCTTTCTCTTCAGACATCAAACGCGGATCGATGATTGCGACCTCCTGATTTTCAAAGACACTGCTGAAGTGAGAGTTTAAGAGGAGGTGCAAAAAAGCAGAGCGCCGGCAGCGAAACGTCCTCATATGTTTATAAAAAACTGCTTAAATTCGGCAACAGAAACTTATTTAAATGGCAGCTGAGGGTTGGCAGAATGTCTCAGCATCACTCAACATTTGAAAGTCTCCATCATCATTAGCTGCATGCCAGGAGCTAATGGAAACCTAATTTGCTTTTTTCTTTCCCCCTTTAAGTGTGATATTCACTTGACATTTGGGTGCTGAAGTTAATGTAATCTTGCACTTTTTTTTTTTTTTATTTGCTTTTTAAAAGATGAAGATGGATTCTGTTTTTTAAAGCAGAGATGAGATGAGAAGAGAACAAGTACAGAGGAGAGGCTCACATCAAAGGGACAACTGGCTGAAATTGAGACTGTACCAGCAGAATTCATACTGCATTATTTGATCTCTTATTTCCTCTCCGGTCTCATTCCTTTTCTCTTCTCCTTTTCCCCAAACAAAGGCTCGACAGCGGCCGCCGAGGTCGCTCTATTTTCTCCCTTCCCTTTCATTTCTGCCTCCATTTCCCATCATTTACATCATGACAGAAACAGACGCACACAGGGACACACGCTTACGCAAGAGGACATCATTAAGGGGTCACTATTGAAGCACCAGGGCAGCTACACAACTGGAATACACATGCTGACATCAATGACAGAAAGGACAGATTTACTCCTATTCAAATAGCTGAAACAGATATTTTTATACACACTGTAAATTTGCTTTGTATTATGTTTTTTGTTGCAAATGTCAACAAAATTCCATTTACATAAGCCATGATTGCTGTTTATATCCATTCATGCTCGAGGTGGGAACCTTTCTTCTTTTTTCCTCTTTGTATGTCCTACACTGTATTGATATAATTGTTGGTTGGTCCATTTTCCCGAAACTCATAAAAGACAGTAAAGGTGACGGATAATCTGACACCGCATGTCTATCATATTGCGTAAATGGCAATGGCGGTTAAAGTTTCCCCCCTTTTGGTTGTCTTAAGGTTCTTTGATGTGAGATAATGGATATGAATCATCAACGGCACACCCTCCCCTTCCACCCACCCACACACACACACACACACACACACACAAACACACTTTCCTCTTATATTAATGGGGTCAGCAAGAGGGATGAATGAGGTAAAGACTGACCATACCAAGTGGGTGGAAATGAGTTTGTTCTCCTGTGGGCTGCAGGTTGTTGATGGTGTTCACTATTAGAAGAATTATACTTTTCACCTTTAATTTGTCTACGCTGTTTGTGTGAGTTAATAGAGGCTTTTTTGATGTTTCAACTTGGGCTTAAAAGTCAGAGCATATCGACCTTAAACACTCATGTTGACATGTTCTTTGTGAAGTGTGACTTTGAAGAACTTGGCTGCACTGATTTGTACTGTTTTGGGATGATAACTGATTTCCTTTGTTAAGATCCAGCCATCGACAAGAAAATGCTTGACATTTTCAACTGCTCATTTGTTCCATTTTAATTTGTTTTTAATGGCTCAGGGCTTAAGGTTTTAGCCTGTTTGGGATGGGGGTTAAAGGGGTGGGAGGTGGCTGAGACGTGAGACTGATAGTAATGTTGCTGACAGAATGGGAATATCTGAGGGTGGAGTGAAGTCAGCAAGAGGCTTCTTTGCTAAAAGAGTCAGACACACTGATCATGAAGATATTATTCAGGGTTGCTGCAGCTCAAGAGCCACCTCTGACTACATGACTCCAGGGAAAGAAGTTCCCAGCTTATTACAGTGGAGTAACTGACTTCTGTAAAGACCATACAGATTGTGAAAACTGTCCATTTTCATTGGCAAAACATTAATATTATCTATTAATATCACCCACAAAAGAATCATTACATATATCACACAGTAAATGTGCCCCTTTTATATATAAACTAGTGAGTGCTCGTTCAGGGCGTGGCTATTCGGAGCGTGTTCCTGTTTGGAATTCCTACCTGTTCAGAGCACTTGCAGCTTTGTTGAGAACCACCGCAATGTTGCTTGCAACATCCTCGAGGACCGCTCATCTGATTGACTTCGCACTAGACATTATGCTCCCTTGGGTCCTCAGCAATACACCAAGTGTGACGCTGATCAAATGAACAGTTCTTGAGATATGCCGAGGACAGTTGTACGCACAGACAAAGATTCCTTTCTTTATAGTTAGATGATGATGCTGCAGCAGCACCTGTTGACCAAATGGCACCAAATGGACAAATTTAGACACCGTACTCCCTTGGGTCCCCAACAATACACCTGCCAAGTGTGAAATTGATAGGCCACAAAGTTCTTGAGATATGCAAAGGATATAAAATACATACATGCAGACAGACAAATAAAGGATTTGCACATTGCAGCAGCAGTGATTTAGATATTAAATCACCATCTGTGCCAACACTCACATTCTCATGCATTATATTTAGTTATTACCTACAAATATAACCTACAGATTCATTCAAAATTCAGTTCAAAATAATATTGATACTCCAGGTAAGTGAGTTTATGCAATGATTTTGAGCTGCTGCTGTCTCCAATAAACTCACACCTTTAGTGCAACACGGGAAAGCTGAGTGTTTTGTCTAAACTGTCAACAATTCCATTGAAAAGTGAATAATTTTGGCGTATTTGTTCCCATCATCCAAAAGGTAAGTAGAACAAGCAACATGATACTCTACAACATTTGTGTGGTATTTTAAGCATTCTTTCATGTAATGCCACCAGAGGGTTTAAGCTTGTTTCCCCAAGAATTTACTGTAAGTGCTATCTTCTTGATTGCCTTGTTCCAACAGATAAACCCTTAATCTTACATGTATTATTAAAGATTTAAGCTTTTTGAGAAAATCCCTATAAAACTGTTTTTCAGCATCTAACTCTGGAGTTTAAAGTCAAGTAACTTAGTTGTTTAATATGTTGGTTTCTTGTTCCTTTCCTCTCCTCTTTTCTTTCTCAGGGATCTTTCCGAGGAGCTCTCTCTCCAGGCCCTCAGAAAGCCTCTGCGACTTCCCCACGTAAGCGTGGAGCAGAAAACGCTGTGGTCCATTTCTTCCGCACGATCGTGAGTAACAGAAACAACACACTACAGTACACCTCAGAAGCACTGACAGTATGTAGGAATAGGAGTCTGCATTAGCAGTGTTGCCACAATCATCCCTTTCTTCCAGTGTTCCCTCCATGTTTGTCTCTTAGCTATTGTGTCTTGTCTCTCACAAACTCTGTCTGATCTCTTAACTGTCTGTGATTAACTCCTCTTTCTCAGGTGTCCCCCGCCCCTCCCAAGTCTAGGGTGAGTCTGCTTTATATTGCTGCTTTTGAAGCTGAAATTTACACTCACACGTGGAATACAAAAATAGCCAAATAACCAATAACTTATCTTTTTATATAAAAATCAGCGCTGGAACTGACTTTTTAAGATTGTGAATATTTATTGTCTATTATGTTGGAAATGGAAGACCTTATTTGATTTGAGTAAAGATTTAATTTGAAACCAATTCACTGTAAATCTACCAGAAAATTTACACAAAATTAGTAGAAATTTGAAAAAGTTTTACAAATACACAAAAACAAGGTGTCAGGAGACCCCTGGCGCAAGATGGTCTATTTGAAGTTAATTTCTTTGTGAGAGTCAATCATACGACTATGGGAGACACAAAATGACCACAAAGAGACTTAAAACCAAAACAGAGACACAAAAGTACCATAAAGAGACAAACAAAAACAACAAAAAGACACACAACTACCACAAGGAGACGAAAAATAATTAGGAGACACAAAGCTACCACAAAGAAACACACAAGTACCACAAACATACATAAATCAACTACAAAAAGACATAGAACAACTCCTATAAAAGAGGAGTGTTTGACCTTTTTCATGCTGTTGTCTCACAATTTGTCCATGAATACATGCCACACATTGGACTAGTAGTGTATTTCTGCATTATTTTCTACATGTTGTATGTCTTTGGCTATGTCGCTGCTGAATGTCACTAAACTTGTGCTCTTTCCGATGTGAGCATCTGCCTCGCTCCTCTCTCCTTCCCCCCACATATCTGCTCTCCTTCCCTCCGTTCCTCATCTGCTCCTGCCCCCCTGTGACCCTGTGACTTTCCCCCCTTGGACGGACCCTCCTCTCCTTCCCATCCTGCCTTTGCGCTGAGTAAGACACACATTTCTATTTGTCCCCACTCCTTTTTACCTCTTGTCCTTGTCTCTTTGTTTCTCTGCACGTCCAGTGGAGAGGACTAGCAGCCAAGATAGGCCTGGTAGGTGGTTTAAAAAAAAAAACTGCAAAACCTCAGGTATCATGCCTAATTAAACCGAGGGGGCAAGTGAGGTCATCGTCTAAAACAGCCTTCGAGCATGACGCCCGTGGCTCAATTTCCATTCTGTCTTCATCAACCACTTTAGCTGCCTTAATATGTCCACACATCAGTGATAACGCCCTCATTTCCTTCCGACCTAAGCCCATTTTGAAAAACATCATTCCCATTTTGTAGCTTTGCAGCCTGGCTTATCCATATCATGTGATTATACTGTATATTCATGATAACACAGGCATTATTCTGCTCTCCATTATCCTTGTTTCACTTCAAAAATTCCTCTGTGGCTGGTTGCAGTGAGGCTGCCTTCTGCTTCATTTGGCGACGTTATCAGCACTTAATTTAAGGTCCACATGCATGTGTGCATAAGTGTGTGTGTGTGCATGAGTGTTTGTTCTGAATCATACCACAACAGAGGAGTTGTTGGGGGTAAAAGGTATAATGACTCAGACAAATGAGACTCTCCTAAGGGACTGTGTGAAAATTATTTGGCTAGGACAGGGAGTTGAATAAGTGGGAGGGTATAATTTTTCTTTTGGCCGAAAGAAGGACAGTCTGACTTTGTTAGGAGAGCAGAGGAGCATCTTTTACTTATTTATTGTTCATAACATATACTTTATTTGAGTTTTCCTCTGAAATATAGTTAATAAATAGTTACAATAAAAAGATAATTTTCAGTTGCCCCATGGTTCAAGGTCAGGTACACATTTTAACCCCCTGGGGCAGGCTGTGGAGTGGGGCATCAAAGTACACAACAAACACAGTTGTAAATTACGGGAAACTCGCTTTTGAAGACAAGTAACCTACCAATTAATAATATTCCAATAAAAACTGTCTTTTCATATTGGCAAACTATTTATTAACTATTTATATTCAGTCCAAAACACACTATTTACATCAATGAATACCCACAAACTGCATGAACTAGCCCAACAGACTCTTCTGCAACAGCAGGTACAGTCAGCACCACAAACGTGTAATCAAACAATTACAAAACTTAAGACTCATAGTAATCTACTGATCAATAGTATTCAGACAAAAATTGTCCTGTTACATATAAATATCCAGTCGATCCAATCCAGAAATGTAGACACACAAAGCACACTATTTCCATTGATAAATAACAATAAACTGCTCAAACTATCCAGCAGATAATTACTCCTCCTCTTATGGCCATCATAATACACAGAGTCTATGTAAACATGTACACTCATTCAGCATACTGTTGGAAAAGCTGAGAATATTGTGTGTCAGTTGATGCCAGACATTTCAAGATACATTCACAACAGCAGGTACACTCAATGACAGCAACAAACAATTGCAACACTGAGGCAACTCGACACTGAAGACTCATTGTTACCCACTGATCGATATTTCGAATGTTAAGTAGATCCAAATCTAGTAAGATATTCAGTCCAAAACACACAACTTCCATCGATAAATACCTACAAACTGCACAAACCAGCTGTAAAATGTTTACTGTTCCGCTTTATATCAAAATACACAATAACTATGTCAACTTGTATACTCATGCAGCATATGGTTCGAAATCTGAGATTATTGAGTTTTCAGTTGATGCCAAACACACTGATATACAGTCACAACAGTAGGTACAACCAACAAACAATTACAAGACTGAGGCAACTCACCACTGAAGACTCATAGTAATATATAAGACAGATAATATAAGACAAAAAAAACAGCCATCCAAATCTAGTAACATGTTTATTTCAAAACGTGTTATTTCAACCAGTAAATACCCACGAACTGCATGAACAAGCCAGCAGAAGTTATCCTCCACTTACATCCCTCTGTGTCTGGAGTTTGCATGCAGACAGGTATCTCTATCAGATATCATCCATCTCAGGATGGATGCTGTAGTCTGACCTTTTGATTGACATCTCACTTGAGCCAACAGGAGCCGATGAGAGTATCTCTTTGCCCGTCTCTCTTCTTTTGTGTACAGACAGATGTAATTGGAACAGATTCTTCTGATATCTGGCCTTTCACAGCCAATTAAATCCTAAAAATGACAATGCAGGGGGAGGGAATATGGGAGAGATGTGTGAGGCAAGAGTTGCCCACCTCTGATTAAAGGGCATTAACTTTTCTAACATAAATAAGTCACAAATGGTCGACTCTATGTCAGCACTGGCCTTGCAGGGTTCAGGATGATGTAAAACAGTAGATAGTGTGTGAAACCATTTTCAACTCATAAATACAGGATAGTCAGCCCCCTGTCACCTCTGTAATAATTTTCATACAGTCCCTAGGTGTTTTTTCTAAGGGAAAGAACCTTGAAATCAGTTCATATAGTACATTTTCATGCATATTTTATCACATCAGCATCTCTGTCTTTTTTTCTACCTGAAGGGATGAAGGTTTATAACCATAGAGGCTATTTAATGCAAGTGTTTTTCCAAAATAAAATACATTTGGTTCATTGGATCCACCCTGAGGCAGTGAATAAATCAGCTTTCTTTCAGATAGTCAACTGAAATTCCATCTTATTTTTATTTTACAGAAGAATTACCATTGGTGGTTTCAAATTTTCAAAAAAAAAATATGCAAGCAGAAAACTTTTCCTTGTTACTTTATAGTTTTTTTTTGTTTTTTTTTAAATTCATGCATAATTCACATAAAATACTTGGATGAACCTTGCCAGGAGTGTAACACAATTATACTATAAAAGTCAAGTTGGATTGCAGCATAATCAATATCTAGTTTTCTCCAATATTTGAGGTTTTAGTAGGACAGATTGATTCAGCTCTCTCTCCGTACACCCTGGAGAAAGAGGGCTTCTGTATTATATTCTCTCCTCTCTTCTCTTTGAAATTTTCATCCACTCCACTGAATTGAAAATGAATAGGGGCTCTCTGTAGAAAGGTCAGCCACATCTAAATCCCCTGACAAATATCACCAAGACTCTTTTAACACACTGACTACGTTTCTCCCTCCGCCAGGGCGACCAGAAGTCACAGTCTGCTAAAGCTAAGAAGGCCAGTGCAGGGGACGGCAAAGGCACCCTGACTAGGATCTTCAAAATGGTAAAAATTTGCTCGTCAAACACTTGCCGAGTGATTTCCCACTGGCTTCTCTATCCTCTCTCTTTCCTGGAACTGAAATCACATAGAAAATGAAAAATATTTAAAATATATCCCTCTTCACTTTCTTGCCCTTGTTTTTTCTGCCTCAGTGATGATTTCAGCGGCAGAGTGAGTAACCAATACATGATCGAGGGATACTTGGGTTTAACTCACTCTGCATTTATTTGATATGCTTAGAAGGCATCCTAATCTCATTACTACTGTGGCAGCAGCAGCAGAATAATAAGAGGCTTTTAGGGACAAGATTGATCATCGTGCATGCTACAAGCTTGATGCCAGCGCTGATATAATCATGCTGAAGACGGTAGATCCAGTTCTGAAGGGTCCAGTGGGGATATACCTGACATAAGGTACCTGCTGTACAGGGAAAGAGAGGATGCAAACGCACAATAATATAAGATTATTATACAATATCATCAATCACCTGCCAAGCATGGCTGGCTCCTTCAGGTCCTTTGGAGGACTCACTGCGCAAAATTGTTGGCAGAATATAAAATGATCATTAGGTACAGTATACAGTACCTGTAATGTCTATCATTCAATGGCCAGTAGAGTGCAAATTAAACGCTGAATGCTTCAAATGTCCTCAACTTGTCAGATATAAGAAAAAAAGTAAAGTTAAAGGCTACTTTAACATTTTCAACAGTAGCGTTTCACTAGTACATAACAAATGCAGTATAAAGAATAGCATAAAGTGCTATGAAAAGCAAACTTAACCTGGATTTTTACAATAAAAAACAGGAGTGGAGGCATAAAACAATTGAAGACACAAGACCAAATATAAACACGATTCTTTAGTGGTTTTTACTTACTTATTTAATATGATTCATAAAAGTTCAATAAAAATATTTCAAAATAAACAAAATATTATAAAATACTAAAATGTATTGATATAAAACAAAAAAATGTTAATAATGTTCCTCTATATAAAGATATTTCTTGAGTTGGTGGAGACCAAAACAGAGTGAAAAATAGAATTAATGTAGGCAGTGTTGTCATATGTCAATGATGTGTTTACAAGTGGGAAAAAAATAATAAATGCAAGTTTAAATGCACAATATATTAAATTCTGCCACAAGAGCTCTCTCTCACATTAAATCAATAACAAAAGACATAGTTTGATGATGTTATGAAGTGGTATGGGACTTCACTTTTAAACAGCCACCGTTGCAGATGAAACTATATCTGATGCGACTGAGGTAGAAATCATGTTCATAGACATAGTAATATTACAGTTTTATTCATGTTACTTTTAAATATGTTCTATCTCTATCTTTAAGGTTTTGGCCAAAATTTAATTACGCAAGAGTGTATTTTTTTTAAATCTGCACTCAAGCACCTCTAACAGGTTTGACGCTGAAGTAGAAGTTGATAACAGAAACATATTGATAAAAAGATTACAATATTAAACGTCAAAATTATTTTTAGCACAGATGGGCATTATGACTGTGTGCAGGAGGTATGGCTAATTCAAACTCCTACACTGAGCTTCCAATCTGATAAAGCATAGAACTGCCCCAAATTGTCAACTCTAGTATTCATTAGCACTTCCTTCAGACTGCCGTATTGATTTTCCAATTTACAGAGAAGCTTCTTATTAGTTTATTTTGTTTTCACATGTGATGAGAAGGAGTGGTAGCTCTCATGCTCCACCAGTTTCTCCCTGGCAGGTTTTAATTAGCCAGCCTCTCTCATTGTACCTTTGAGTGGTTAGTTTAGCAATTACTGTGGGTGAAGAGAAATCCAAATTTCCCCGGGGCTGCATCCTCATCTGTAGTGGCTAAAGTGTTGTCACTAAGCTACAGGAGAGTAAACGGCTCTGGAGATGACAAACTTCTGGGATGCTCGCTTCACATCTTTCTGATATGGCTAATTGGCGTTGACTCACTGCCATCATCACCGTTCACGTAAACGGGCCCCACAGTCTCAAATGCGAAGGAGGATAAAGCCACATTAACTTCTAAATAATGTTTTGTTTCCTTTGTTTCTATTCATTTCCTTTTGCTCTCATTGTTAAGTTTCAGTGCTGTCTTCTGTATGTTCGCATTTTCTCAACAGATAATGAATTTAATCTGAAATAGCTGTAAGAAAAGATTAGAACAAAAGCTTAGACCCCATCCTTGGCTTTATGAGGAGTAAAAAGCCTCTCACAATATGGATTATCTTCTTGAGAAATCCATAAAGATTTCTCTCGTTTGTATAATCTTTCTGCCTCTCAGAATCCTCCACTCTTCCTACTTTTTGATCTGAATGAGACTGATTGGGATGGAAAAAGCACAATACAGTCGCAGAGAAGGCTTTGTGGTAAACACAGGATGTCTAATCAAAAACTTTGGGGATAAAAAACAAATGGGAAAAAAATGGAGGGTTTTGCCTCTGAAAGGATGAAATGCCTGAAAACCCACAAAGAAAACACATTTTCATGATCTTTGAAGAAATATGTAATTACCTGAGGTCAGCGGATGAGATGCAACACAATTTCCCATTCAGCTATATTTTTCTCTGAACCTCAAAGCCAAATATAGTGGGACCTTCCTCTGACATAGACGTTTTTCTGTAAATTAAACAAAAGATTTAAGAGCTGCTTGCAAAATACTGTGCAACATCAGCAATGTATGGAAGCCAATTTCACAATGATGAAAACTAAAAATAAAAACACTCATTGTGAGTAAAAATTAGAATATTTGAAGTCAAAATTATGAATTAAAAAGTCAAAGGTTTCACATAAATTGGCATTATGATAGTCATAATGTTTACTTCATCTCCAGTGAGTTTGACTTTAAAAGTTCACATTTTGACTCATTATTTCTTTCTTTTGCCCTAAGAAGCTGAAATTTGCCATGAGGGTGTGTGTGGATGTTTGTGCTCATGCCAACTGACCCTTCTTAAATCCCGCCCATTTTTGGTCTGTGCTCCAATAACGTTGAACAAACTTTTCCTCGGTACCTTGGTCAATTTCCTGTGAAACTGGCACATAGGGTCACAGCTTAAGTTAGCTAATGTTAGCAAAATGATAGCTAACTAGCTATGATTGATTGCTATAGATTAGCTAGCTAATTAGCTAGGGTTTGTAGCTAATTTAAGCTGTGAGTATATGTTGCTTTTACAGGTCCCCCGGCAACATCTCTTGACCATCTTCAAAATTCCTAGCACATAGCGTATTTGCCCCAACTTTCATTGGAGCACAGAGTGAAAAGGGGCAGGACTTTGGAAGGATCATGTGGCTAACAGGGGGCATAGCTGTGGTGATAACATATCGCCAAAAGGTGCATAACTTCCAAATGGATTCACAGATTTGCACAAGATGTTGTGTAAAGGTTGATCATGAGTCAAAGGACACCAGATTAACTGTTCATCCCAACTGCAAAAAAGGGGGTGTGGCAGTGGGAGTGGCTTATAATGAAAAAGCACATTACTTCTTCACTTCTTCACATAACATGACCAAAGTTTGAACACCCATATATAGTACATACACATACACACACCATTTTCCCACGTCCTCTTTCATAACTCAAGAAAGTCGTGGGAAGCATCATTGGACTGAGTTCTGAGTTCCTTTGTCATTGGTGACGGTTTGGTAAGTTGTCTGTGTGTGTGTGAATGCATAAACATATGAATGCATGTGTGTATGTGGTTGCAGCTATTGCAAATTTGCAGTTGTGTTTATGTTTTATTTTCTATTGGCTTCCATAGCTATGCATCATTGCAGGCCTGAAAACTGCCAACAAGAATACTAACAGGCTTATATCTCACATTAAAGGACGACTCTGACTTTTCAAATGTTAAGCCCTGGTCTCGTCTGATAAACTTTCAGGCTTGATGAAAGAAAGACTGATGAAATACCCTCTCTGTTCTTTCCAGAAGCCTTGAAGGTTGTTTTTTGTTCCAAAAACATGACTTAGACAGACTGGTAATGTTTTTAAATTACTGCTGACTCATATGTTAATGATGAAGACTAAAATTTAGCTGTCAGACGTTAATGCCTACAATTACCGATTACTTAACATGTTTTTTTGCTTAAAGGTGCAGTAATCAATTCTGGAGAAAGATAGGCGATTGATGAGTCTCCCTCCCAGGTCTTCAAATACTGATAGTTCAGGAATGAGACTATGTTAACCTGTGATTGGTTACAATTTCCCATCATGGACTAGATTTTCTAAAGTCTAAAAACAGCCAAAAGGAGGAGCAGAAGTCTAGTTTTCTCTCAGACCACTTTAATCATATTGTTCTTAAAGGTTATTAAAGAACTTTTGCCCAGTGATGTCAAAACTAAACTGCCTACTCCAGCTATAAGTGCTGGCCTTCAGAGAAAACTGTCTACTGAGGTGAATAGTCTCATTACACACTGCATGAAATGACCATTGGGCTGAACTCCAAAATCATCAGAGTCATCTCTTAATGCTGGACCAGACCTGAAAGACTTCCACCTCCACACATTCTGACATGTCTTGTCTGTCTCACAGGGAAGCAGGGGTGCTTCTCCAGCCAAACGCTGAGGTCCCTCTCTACGATCCCTTCCAACAGCACGAGGGCAGACGTTCAAGAACACGGGACCAAAGTGGGGAAAAAGAGGAAGAAACAGAGGAAAACTTGTCACCCCCTAAACTTACCTTCCCCTCCACCTCTGATAACACTCTAATGTACGCTAAATCATCTCCCCTATTACCGCCCCCCAACCCTTTGGCTGGTAGATAGCGACACAATCTGTTGCCCCCCCCCCATCCCTTCTTTGCATGCTTTGTGCTGAGTCTGTGCAGTCATCATCATCGGTGTGAACTGTTTGCTGAAGTTGATCCTGAAGCCGCTCACATGTGCAGCCTGAATGACCCCCCCGACCCCCTGCCACGGCTCTCTATACTCGTGCTTTAGTTACTCTGGATGTCTTCGATGGTTTCTCTAACAAAAACAGACGGCTAAACCGAAACAGTCCCGGAGAAGTCGAAGGTCTACGGCCGGTGCGAGTCCGACTGACTCGACCGTCATTGCCGCTTGCTGATTGGATGAAAAGACCGGGTTGTTTTGGTTTTAGAAAAAGACTGGTTTTCTGTCTTGTCACACTGTCTTCGTCATCCCCTCAAAACCTGTGTTTGAGTTCTCTTTTGTGATGGATTTAACAGATTTGACATTTATATGAGAGCCATTATGTTATAGTGTGTTTTCATTCATTTCCCCTGTGTTTTAGCTGTAGTTAAGTGTCCTGTCATAAATGTGATGTTGATCTATGTTTGTCATTAGGGCCTAAGGCTGGCTGTGGATTTTGTGGTAAAAAGTTTATTTCTAAATCTTCTAAATCAATTTTATGCAGTAGTCACTGAAAAAAACAGATAAATTAGTCACGTCTAATGTATCATTCTTTTTTCAGTCTATGAGATAATGACATAGTCTAATTTTCCTCTCCATTTTTAGAGCTAAATGACATCGTAGTGCACTGTTTTCCACCTTTAAAAGCTGCCAGACTCTGAATCTGCAGCAGATTCCTCTTTGCTTTAGTGTAGTCTAGGTCTCTTCTTTCTTTGTCTTCACTGTTTCTATCTTATGCACAGCACACATACTGTAAATCCACTCAACAAAGTGCCTTCCCTCCTCACTACCAACACGATGTGCAGTGTTTCCTTCACGTGGATAATTTAAAAAACACGAACACAATTTCAAAAAGGTGCTCTGTGACTAACTCTGTGCAAGTTTTCTGGAGAAAAAAAAAACAAAACGAAAAAAGCCAGTTGAAGAAAAGCTCAGCACGTCCAGTTGTGCTGCGCAAAACATCCATCTTCCAAACGTGTTACCAAAAAGAAAAAAAAGCAGGCGTGTGTGATCTGTAGCGTTCACCTCTCCCACTGTTTGTGCGTGCTTGAGCCTCGTGAGTGCTGCGTGGTGTTTTTTCCGAATGGATCCTGTGGATGAATGTAAAGATCCTCCTCATTATTGTATGTGTTATAAAACATGACCAGCCACTTAACTGAGAATAAAAAATAAAAATTATAAAACCACCTCTAACCTGCCTGCTGAAGTGTGTGTTTTGTCTGGGGTGGCACGACCGTCAGCGGATGACTCAACATAAAAAAAAAGAAAACCTGAATTGGACTGAGGGGTGATGTTACTGGGTCAGATCACAGCATCACATCGGGCAAAGGCATGACATACTTTCTTTCATCAAACCAGAATTCATGACTCATTTGTGCGCTCAGTATTCACGCTCAGCTTCCCGAGCTCCTCATGACTGGAGCGCATGGAGCCCCATTCAGACTCAAGTGTAATCACACAGAGAATATGCATTTTCATTCAATTATAAAAGTAGGCTACAAAGGACAGACTGCGGCACTCTGACAGTATGAATGGAAACATAACTTTCAATTCATGATTCATATTTATGTGTCTCCAAGAGGACACAATCGGAATTAATTTGATGTAATGCTTCATTATAAAACATTTTTTCATTACCTTTATATAAATTGTCGTGTTTTGCTGCACATTTGTTATTGTGTTAAATATCAGAACATGAATCAGAGGGAATGTAAATGCCAGCCACGCACCAGCTGTGTGAATGCTTCTTTGAACCAGGACAAAAATAAACTGCAATGTCTTTGGTGAATGAAGTACATCTGAAGAATTAGATTAAGAAGACACTAACAGGTAGATTTTTTGTGTTATCAAATGTATTGATATTTTTAGCTGAATGTGAATGAAGTGTCTGAGAGTGAGAGCACAGATAGTAAAAAAAAAAGAGGAAATGTGAGAGAAGTGGTGAGAGAAGGAACTATTTCCCTCAGGACTCCTGTGAGAAATTATCTGACGTTTTGGGGAAAACACTTATTCACTTTCTGGCTGAAAGTCAGATGATAAGTTTGACACCAGTCTAAGTCTGGAGCTGCAGCCAGGAGGGGAATCAGGCAATTTGCTTCACTTTCCATAAAGACTGGAAGCCAAGGGAGCAACTTGCTGAGCTCCCGCCAAAGTAAAGAAATCCAGCTACCACACACTCTGAAACTCAGCAGTTAACACGTTTTATCTCGGTTGTTTAATGCCTGTAAAAACCAAAGTGTCTGAAGGCACGTGGGCCAAAAATCAGCTGTGAAGTGTTGCTTCAGTGAGAAATTTGATCCAAGGGTAGTTTGAGCAGATCTATAACTCTAAATCAATGCTTTTAAAAAGTTGAGCCAGATTCAACAACACAACCATTTTTGTATATAGGCTGTAAGTCTTTGCTAAATAGTGCA
The DNA here is from genome assembly GCF_056507025.1 of Lutjanus erythropterus. Lineage (NCBI taxonomy): Eukaryota > Metazoa > Chordata > Actinopteri > Lutjaniformes > Lutjanidae > Lutjanus > Lutjanus erythropterus. Next base: position 12,008,691 of record NC_139325.1, read on the forward strand.
ATTATTACACTCCCAATTCCAAAAATGTTGGGACACAGATTCAAATAAAAATGGAATGCAATGTTGGATGGACTGCTCAAAAAACATGTGTTTGGAACATTTCACCGGTAAACAGGGGACAGTATCATTCAGTCAAGGAAGAAGCACCGTGTTGTAAAAAACTGTGTGGACAAATAGTCCAACAGTTTAAGAACAGCATTTCTCAGCTCACAGTTTCAAGGAATTTAGGGATTTCACCATCTACAATCAATAATATCATTTAAAGATCCAGAGAATCTGGAGAAATCTCTACACACAAGGTGCAAGGCTGAAAACCAACATTTAATGCCTGTGACCTTTGACCCCTCAGACGACCATACATTAAAAACCCACATGATTGTATAAAGGATACTACATAATTCAGAGAACCACTGATAAACAGTTTGTTGCCACATCTACAGATGCAATTTAAAATCATCATGCAAAATGAAAACCACATATCAACAACAACTGCTGACTTCTCTGAGGCTGAGCTCATCTGAGATGGACTGCTGTGAAGTGTAAAGAAGCGTGCTGCGGTCTAAGTCCACATTTCTGCATGTATTACAACTGTGTAGTTTTGTAGTAAGAGTTCAGGTACTCGACTGACCTGTCTGCAGTCCAAACCTGTGTCCTGCTGAAAATGCGTGGAGCATTATGAAGCACAAAATATGTCAACAGAGACCCCACACTGTTGAGCACCTGAGATCGTACATCAAGCAAAAATAGGAAAGAATCTCACTTTCAAAACTTGAACAACTAGTGTCCTCAGTTTCCAAATGCTTAACTAGTGTTATTAAAATAAAAGATGATGTAACACATGCCCCTGACCCAACGTCTTGGCATCAAATTCAGAACGAGTGTATATTTACCAAAAAAACCCTCAGTTTATCAAAAAAAGATTTGCAAATGATTACATTCTGTTTTAATTTATGTTTTACACAGCATACTAACTTTTTTGGAATCAGGATTTTAGATGAAGGGGACTATGATAGGCATTTTTAAGATATTTTTGGGGGGCTTTTTGCCTTTGTTCAGATAGGACAGCTGAAGATATGACAAGAAAGGGAGAGAGAGAGAGAATGACACGCAGCAAATGTGCTGTAGGCAGAAATTGAACCAGCTGCAGAGGACTGACAGCCTCAACACATGGTGTCCACACTCTACCAACTGAGCTATAGGGGAACCCCAGAGGACACATTTCTTTGTTATGAAATGTACTCTATGTGGCACTTCAAGCTAAATGTGTCTGAGAATATAGACAGTTAAAACAACAACAACAACAAAAAGATGTGTGGTGACAGATCGGGCTATTTCTCTTAGGGCTCCTAAGACTTTTTTAGAAAAACATTTATTCACTTTCTTGCCAAAAGTTGGATGATAAGTTTGATACCACTTTCCTTTGTGTCCAATAAGTCTGGAGCCAAAGTCATGAGGGGAATCAGGCAATTAGCTTACCATAAAGACTAGAAGCTTGCACCAAAGGTAAAAATCCACATACAACACACTCTAAAGCTCACCAATTAACATATTTTTTGTTTAATTGGTGCAAAAACTGAAGTGTTTACAGGCATTTAGACCAAAATCAGTCCTGTGTTAGAACAAAGCAGGAGGCTGTGATGGTGAGGGATTGTTGCTTTGGTGGTAATTGCCTCCTGATTGTAGGTACTCCCTGGAGCTCTGTGGTAAACGAACAAAGACATACTAACATTTACTCACTGTGCATATGCCAGAGGTCTTACAGACTTGTTGAATGCATTTCCTTTCTTTTACAACTTAGCAGAGGCATTTTTTTTTAAATATTTTAAATTGTACATTGTTCATATTTCATGTTTACTAGCATGTAGTCTCCTTCTTTCTCTGTGAGATACCACTACCACTGCTAATAAGCAAAATAGCATGAAACTGGCAGCAGGAAGGTGTTTTTCATTGCTTGCATGCAACATAACAGAGACCCAACTGGTGAACAGTTTCATAGCTCTACTAGTGGTCAAAAAGTCCAGACTGTACCTTTAAGAGACAGATATGACATTTGTATCCATCGTCTCGTCTGCCTCTCATCATCAAGGTGAGTAAACACATTTTCAAAAATGTCAAACCATTTCTTATTGAGAGGAAAGGACTGTTTTATCGGTAAGGCACAATCATTGGCATGAGAAAAGATGGACGCTGTGTCTCCACTTCCTCCCACTGTACAAAAATGAAGCCAATATGTCCCAGATACAAGCGCTGCCATCTGTGTTGGTGACATCATTTGGAGCCAGAGTCTGTGCAGGAGTGATCAGGGTCAGAGCTGTGCTTTTGAGGTCCTGGAGCAGAGCTCGGCTGTCAGTCATGATGTGAATTTTATAGCGTAAAATAACTAACTGAAACCAAACTGATCAGAAAATTTGAAGAGACATGAATTTTATAAGAACGACCTGAAAAATATTATTAGATTTATTTCTATATGTGTCAATGCTCTTTGTCAATGGACACAATACAACTAAATTCATTATAATAATAAGAAACACGTTTAAATTTGTAGAAAAATTACTTTAATCTTAATTTATTATGGACAATAGAAAATACAACTGCAAAAAAAAGAAAAAAAAACAGCTCATCAACTGTACATTGGCTTTGCTTCATAACAAAATGCAACATTACGCTCATATTACATATTTCCAACCAATCGATGTCATGGTGGTTCATCAAAAAATATATGCAATCTAACTACACTATTTACAGAACGAACTACAGAAAAGAAAATGACAGTGCTGCGAGTGTTCGAACGATATGACAACAGGAAACACAACGCTGACATGTTCAGTCAAAAAACTTCAAATCCAGAACAAGTGTCCTCACAGCTTGCTGCCATTCTTCACCAACATGTTTGGTGCACCACTTTCGGTGCTATTTTTCAACTAAACTGCAAATGACATTTGACCTCAAGATGAAATATGTACAGTATAAATAAGTAAAAAAAAGACAAATTTTATGTAGACCAGTGAAAAAGCGTTCTACGAAACATGCTGTTACACAGCTATTACTGAACAGCAGTGCAGCTGGTTGCAGCTCCGCGTACGTCCCTGTGAGCAGACCAGTAATGAAGAAACGAGACATTCGTCCACGGGGAGCTTTTCTGCAGAACAGTTGCCTCTCTTCCCAACAGGGTCAGCATGAGAGGGACCTGCATCTCCTGACTGGAGAATTCTCTGGGATGCCTGTTTATATTGAGCCGAACCTCTCCGGAGGTCATCATATTGATGACAATCAGACAGTAGCAAAACAGATAAAAGTCATTAAGCCAATCACAGGGAACCAGACTCCCCTTGCTTCACTGCTAATTTGGATAAACAGCAGGGGACTGCTACAAGGGTAAAAGCCCTCCATATACAGTGGACTGAATCTATAATGCCTTCCATCGTTTTTCTAACCAAATAACCCTCTTGAAAAGAGGAAAATGTTTGGAAAAGCTTTGCTGTCCAACTCAATCAGTGCTCAGTACACTGTACAGTGCATTTTGACTCAGGGACTTGTGTAGTTTGTCAGGGGAAGACAGTGTGCCAGTCTCCAGATGATTCAGGAACCACCTCCAGGTCAAGTTCAGGCGTTACCTCGACTTGGGCCGTTGGTTCGTCTTCGCCCAGGGGCACTTCTTGGATCTGACCTGGAGGGAGGAAGAGTAAAACAACAATGGAGAATGAGAAGGGGTCTGCGTGGCTCGCATGCAAGTAAAGACTCCTTGGGACTGGCAATAACATGGCTTTGAAAAGCTCATTAACACGCTTTCACAGAGCAGCAGAAGCAGCTCCGAGTCTGTATTCAATTTGCCAATGGCTGTCATGCAAATGAGACCATTAGTCAAAAAGCAATCTCCCCCTCCTCACTCCTCCCACATTTGTTTCAGTATCTCACCATTTCTGTCCGACTTGACAGATATGAAATATGCTCATTGTGGGTTGAAAATATGAGCCATGTGTCATTGTGCATCCAGCTTGAAATAACTTGAGCACAAAACAACAATAAGTCACTTTGGCACAAACTGAGAGGTTCAGCCACGCTTTCTCTGCTGCTGCAGGCCACGAGCTGAATTGAGTTTTACAGAGGGAGTCATTTAATTATCTCCCTCTATTTTTGTTCTCTATATCTGAAACACTTCAAACACATATTCATTAAGTCACAAGAGGAGGAGTGTGCGACTTGAATATGCCAGTATTTTTCACAAACAAAATGACTATAATAGAATCTTTCTTGACATAGGAAAACAGATTGAAGAGCCACACAAATATAGACAAATGAAGCCCATATCAAGGATTCATTTGAACTTTTTAAACAATTTGAACATCTGGAGCATGCCTTTGTTCATGTGCAGTCAAGGATGTAATGATGGGAATTGAGATCTTGCCGTTTCCCAAGAATTCTTACCAAATATGCTTCAACTTCCCTGGAAATAAGGCTGTGGGATCCCTGGATTTTTAGCATGTCTGTGCTTGTGTGCATGTGTGTGCAGAAGAATACTGCATGTCATGAAACAAAGACACACTGTCAAAACCTCATTAATGCTTCGAAACAACTGTTGTACCTAGTCCAGCCTTAAACTACCATTATTAAAGTAAAATAACTGGAACAAACAATCCCCTGCTATGTTACTTCCAATTCCATTTCACTTTAAATTAGAAAGTTTACTGTTCAGCTGTGTGGAGGAACTTTTTTATTTTGATTAAATGATGCAGAAGATGGAAAGTCTGTAAACAGAAACAGGCAGTTTTAGCTGCTGCTGTTCGTCAAACCACTGAAATTATTTGTCAAAATGGTGGTGTGAGACAGATATTCCATCCTCACCAGTGCACACAGTAAAAGGTCAGCAGTATTAAAAATGTTTTATGCTCTTATAAGTACTTGGAAGTTAAACTTTTAAAAAGGTACCTGGAAAAGCACAAGATCTTGTACAGAGGCCTTGTTTTTTTCACCTCAGTTTTAAGAGGAATTGAGTAATTCTACAGATATATTCACAAAATGTAAAAATATTATTAGAAAATAATACACAAGGTCATTTTATTATGAAGTGATTATCAGTTCTGCTTTTAAAAATACAACATCTTCTGCAGCAATCCTACAATCCCAAGAAAATCGGTAATGTATTCCAGGACAAGAATCGTTCTAAAATCATGTCAGAAGCTTTAGCTCTGGCCACAAATACAGTGGCTAATAATTAACATGTGATACTTTCACTGTCTCTACAGATTTCATTTTGTTCTTTTAAAGAGAACTCGTAACAACAATGAGAAGCCATGCTAGTAGGAGAGGTGCTTTCAGCTAAATGCTAGTGATATCAAATGAGCAGTCGGCTCACATTGGCTCCACTTTTCAGATCCAGAAGCTCATTCGACCATTTATACATTCTGGTCTCTACAGGATATCGTTCCTATCAAGATTAAATAGACAGATTAAAAGTCAGGGGATCACCAAAGGCTTCAGGATGCAACATCTGCTCCATCCACGAGTGTGAGCGCAAAATTTCACAGCAGCCTATCAAATAGTTGTTGAGCTATTTCAGTCTGGACCAACGAGGTGATGGTGGATGGATGGACAGATGGACAGATGGACTGAACGACCTACAGACCACCCCTGAAGCTACAACTACTTTCTTTTACCTTAGCGACTTGTTCTGCAGAGGCTTGAATCTGTTTCCTGCTTTTCTAGTAAGAAGATTTAATTGGAAATCTTTGCATGGCTGCAACAAACACAAGTGGGTGGTTGTCTCTTTATTCCCCCCTAAGTATGCTGCCACATCAGGGAGCTTTAACTGTGAGGTCTGAACTCTTCATGTCTCTGAACTCAGATCCAAACACAGACTTACTGTGTATGGACACAGCAGAATGACTTTTCCAGACGTTTACATGCATAATAAAAAATGCTGGGTTAGAACCAACCATAAGGTTGCTTTAGTTGGGTCAACTATAAGAGTTGTGTTTTGGAATACTGGGTAATTTAGTCTAACCCTGCTGTTGGGTTTATTATATGATGCTTACACAACGTGCTTGTTTTTTGCACATTTCATGCTCAGAACATTACATAAGGTGCGTTTTAACTCACAGTTGGGATACTTTTACCCTGCATGTTGGGTTTCTCTTTCACACCTACCTGGTTTGGTCCAGTTAAAACGGACCGTGGCCCGTCTGCTCAGTTACTGTGGTTCATTTGGGTGTGGTCTGGTGTGAAAGCTGTTAACTGACCAAACAACAGGACTGAGACTGCTTGAAAAGGTGGGACTCCAAAAGTCCAAAATGGACTCTGCAGTTTGTTTGTGGTGTGAAAGCGTGATTCATGATTTTAGCATCATTTCAATGCTGATTGCTGCTGATTGTGAAATCTGTTAAGGAAATAATTGTAACAGATCTGTATCAGCCATGTATTTATTTATGCGTATCATTTAGTTACATGTATGTAAGTCAGCGTGGGCATTTTCCCTGATTAAAAGGTCAAAAGCTTTTAAAACAGCTGTTCTTGTATCCTACTCTACACTGCTTTCTGGTTATTCTTTTTCTTTTCTAGAGACTCAGTATAGAGATATATGGGACGGCAGCAGCAATTTTGTCTCTGTGTAGACATCACACACGTACAAGCCACAGCGTTTCAGCAAGGTGGCTGGCACACAGTGTACTGTCGGCTACAACACACCTCCTTTTCATCTTGTCTCTACCTTTTAGCCATTATTCATAATATGCTTATCACTGGTTATTTCTTTGTGAGCTCTTTGTGACATGAGAGGTTTTAAATATACACATCAGAGGCATTAAAGTGCTGCATAAATTTCTATCAGTCTCTGGAATCTGATTTCCCCATGTGAGTCTGGATGATGCAGGATGAAAATCACCAAAACTGTCTGAGTCTGTATAACTTCATGTTAGAGCTGCGATGCTTAAACAATTAGAAATTGATTATTAAATATATTGGCAACTATTTTGATATTTGATTAATTGGTTTGAGTAAATTTTTAAGAAAAAAAGTAAAAGTTCTCTAATTTCAGCTTGTTGTGAGCAAAACAAGACATTTGAGGACGTCAGCTTGGGCTCTGGAAAACATTTCTCACCATTTTTTGCGATTTTCTGACACTTTACAGTCAAACAACTATTAATTGATTAATCCAGAAATAACTGACTGATTCATCGACTATAAAAATAATCTTTAGTTGCAGCCCTACTTCATGTTTACTCCTCTTTGTTTGTAAAAAGTCAATGTGAACACGGGTTAGGGTTAGGGTTAGGGTCAGACCAGAACTAAAATTAAAGATGCAAAAAAACATGCAACAATGTATTATTTTTTCCCCGGATCTGGAACCAAACTACAGGCGTGAAAGCACCCTTAAAATACCTCCACCCACTCAGCTGCCCCGCTGAGTGGGAACTTTTGAGGAAATGGTGTTCAAGTTGAGTAAGCAGAGCACATTTATCAGTGCTGTTCTCCTCCTCAGATCATCATCAGTCGGCATCTGTCAGGCACCAGGGTGAGGTGTTTAAACGTCTGTGTGACAAGGTTAACCAAAGGGGAGCCTACTAACCCTTAACCAGGGCTGTCAGGAAGAATTAATGATTTAACATTCAGGACAGGCATCTGCTGATATCAAAGAGGAAGCTGTGCTCACTCTTCAAGTGAGCAGCTGATGGACCTGTCATCAAGATTTTCTTGCTCTACAATATCACAGAAGCCTGCCAGACGGTGGGGGCATGTGTGTGCATACGCATAAGTGGTAAATGAGGGGGTGACTGAGAGTTTGCATTAAGCTCATTCTCGACAGATAATGAGAAGGATCATCAAGTCAAGAGCAACAGACACAAAACTTGAGAGTGAAAGACAGTTAAAACATTCCTGAGGGGAAGGACGAAGCTGCCTCTCAGCAGTCTGAAATGCTCAAGGACACCTTTCAATGTGCAGTAAAGTTCTCAAGTTCTCAGGGACATCTTTTATTGTGCCTTGCAAGCACAATGTCTGTTATATGGTGAATGTGGACTATGTGTGATGGCCACGAGAGACGCACACACCTACACAAACAACACAAGACGGAGGAGAGTTCTGATACTCTTCTCCTGAGAGAAGGTGGACGTAGCTGATGGAGAGACAAAAAAGAAATGCCGACTAACTTTTGTTGCCCAGCTGCACAAACAGCTGGCTGTACCCAGTGGTGTTAGTGTCTGACTTTGTGTGTGTGCCAGTCAGCTGCTCACCGTAGCCGTGGGATCTCTTCATGTGGTGTTTCATGTTGCTCTTCTGGGTGAACCTGATGCTGCACACCTCACACTTGAAGGGCTTCTTTCCAGTGTGTTTGACCATGTGGACCTGCAGGGCGCTCTTCTGGTTGAAGGCCTTGTCGCACTGACTGCACTTAAAGGGACGCTCGCCTGCATGGAAACACAGACCCAGCAGCCCATATATAATTCAGTGCTGCTGCATTTATTATTTTCATGCATTATAATCAGATTAACTGTGATAGTCAATGTTGTACTTTATAATTGGTGCAAATAAATGAAGCCTTGCTTGAGATTATTTGACTGTGACAATATGAAGCAGAGAAAGAATTATAAGTGAGCTAACTGAAAAACAACTCACTTCAGCTGTTCAAGCCTTTTGATAAACATAAAAAGTACATCAGCCAGGTGGCAGATAAGTGTCAAATCATCTCTGTCTGACACCTGAATACTGCTTCTTTCTTGAGACATTCAAGTTTGCACAATTTCAACATAAACACACTCAGAGATTACTATATCATTCATTAAATCTAAGGCTACAACTAATGATTATTGTCATTATCAATTAATATTATTTTCACAAAATGATGATGAATCCTTTAGTATATAAAATGTCAAAAAAAATTGTGAAAAATGCCCATAATCTCCTACATGACTTGTTTAAATGGCTCCATTTGTCCAACCAACAGTCCAAAACCCCCAAAAATTTTCATTTACTGTCATAACTGACAAAGAAAAGCAGCGTATTCTTACATTTAAGAAATCGGAAAGATCAAATTAAATGATTAATCAATTATCAAAATAGTTATCAACAAATTTTCTGCCAATTAACTGATTAATCAACTAATTGTTGCAGCCCTAATTAAATCTGACAGAAAAGCTGTACAAGTTGAAGTAAATCTTACTGTTCGTCTTCATTATGGGTCAACCTGGTAATTAATTTCTTGATTAATCAGTTAATTGTTTCTTTCAGAAAATATTGAAAAATATATCACAATTTCTCAGATTCTGAGGTAACATTCAAAAAGGTCTTTTTTTGTCCAGCCAACAGTCCAAAAACCAAAGGTATTTAATATACTTAAACAGATGACAAAGGAAAACAAGAAAGTATTCACATTGGAATCTGTTTTTTTGTTTGTTTGTTTTGCTTAAAAATTGTTTGCTACAGATTCTGTTGACTGACCGATCAATTAATTTACTAAACATTTCTGCTCAACTTATCATCATGCTGCACTGACCTGGAATAATCTTCCAGATGATATTTGACAAGTCAAAGCTGAAAATTATTTCACACTGCCTACTTTACTCCATAATGGCTTTAAAAAAATATATCTTTTCAGCTAAACTTTTTAAACGGCCTTCATTTTACGTGGATGGGGAGATTTTGTCCTCATCTGTTGTTGTGTACTTTTAGAAATCTCTTCTCTTTAATATACTTTTATTTCTCTGTAAAGCACTTTGAATTGCCCAAGCATATGAAATGTGCTATACAAATACAATTGCCTTGCCTTCTTCAAAGCTGTTCACCACTATTGTTTTCATTTGTTAGCAGTCTGCTGCCGACCTCACTTTCCCCAAAGAAGTTGTCAGCTGCGGTGTGTGAAATTGCGCCTATACTCCCTTTCTATGATGGTCAATGTTTTTTTCTTTCATAAAAGTGTCTTAATTTTGTAGAAGGTTTGTGAAGGGGGTCTTTATTTCAGGCAAGGTGGACAAACCCGCTGTAGAAACTCTGCAGGCACTAACTGCATCTTGTGGGTATCCACATCCAACAACCTGAGGAAACACAGGTTGTGCATGGTAGCCAGAAACTGACACATATCAACATTCAAATGCCTGCTGTTATCTTTGAGCCCTTATTTACATGTTTTACTACTATTTAATGAAACACATTTTATGCCCTCAAGCCAGGATATGTTGATATATTCTGACATAAAAATGACAAAGTCATTTTTCCTTGTCAAGCGCTGTCACTCCATACACATTCTTAAAGCTATACTGTAGATCGAGGCGCAAAAGAACAAGCAGCTCCACACATCAAGAAGAACCTCCGGACAGACGTGGTATGAGAGGATTTTTTTTCCTTGTAACTACTTCACAATATTGCTTAGAGACAGAGAAACTGACACTATGAGGAGATGAGATGAATCAGAATGAAGAGGTCCAATCAGAATCTTCCCTCTAAGTATTTAAATGAGTCTATTCAAATGGAAATACACCAACAGAGCTGTTTCATTATGTACATTGACGGCTGATAATCATGTCTGTGTGATCTGGATTTCACAGAGGGATGAGGCGTTGAAGGCACTTAGCTGCATATTAGCTGAGTGTGAATGAATGTATGAATCAGTGAACCTTACATGAATGCTAATAGATATCACATTGTCTGGGCAGGATCTAGTTTTTACATGTCATTCTATTTTCACCATGTTGGGCAGGGCAGTAACAGGATTTGGACACATTTAACTTATTTTTACTAGATAAAGGAATAAATTTTCTTTTAGTTAAAAAAGAGAGAACCACCCCCCCAAAAAAACACTCCTGTTTAAAAGACAGTTCCTTGCTGCTACTTTGCTTTTGAACACAAGGCTCTTCTTCAGACTAATTCATGAGGAATTTAACAACATGGAAGCTTTGTTTGGGCAAACAGCTGTTGCCCTAATGTGAAGAAATCTATCCTGTCGCTTAAATGTTTGTCATGACCGTGTTAATGTAGAAATTCACTGTGAAATTTCTGACATGCAGAAATAAATACATACATACATACATACATACACACAGCATTCAAAAACATGTTGTAGAGCTGACCTACATGTTTCCATGGTGCTCAAATGTTTATCTTCCTTTACATAACTTCTCTAAACTTCACAGATGCATGATATTACACATTCATGTTGGAAACAAGATTCTGAATTGTTGCCGCTTAGCATCTATAATAACACAGAGACACAAGTTATGGAGCCACACAGGGCTCTATATAACACAAATCAAAAGGACAAATAATAATTTGAATATACTGTAATAAATGTCTTATAAATGAACAAATAAATAATTAAATAATTTATGTAATCATTAAACTCATTATTATGTTATTTTATTAATTCTCATCCAACTATAGCAAAATACTGACTTAGTTTGGGGCTCCACAGAGAATGTAAGATTTGTATAAAATGGTGTTTTTTAATTTGAATCACAATGTTGTGATTTTTGTTATGACATGCATTGTGCTAACCATAATCCTCTTACCTGTGTGTGTTCGGTTGTGTCTCTCTAGCTGGCTGCGCTTGGCGAAGGCTTTCACACAGGAGGAGCAGTTGAAGACTCTGGGCTTCTGGGACCTGGGTGACGGGCCCGGCTGGTGCAGTCGTTCATGGTCCTGTAGACAGATCCAAAAATTTAATTTGTTTGCACACAAAGTCCCTCTACTTGCACGTGGCTTGAATAGAAGCGTGTCATTTCGGAGAGCCTGTTAAATTGGTTGAACCAGACATCAGATCGACTCTGGAGTCTTCTTTTCTTTCTTTTTTTGTGTCTAAGGTTGTTCATGATGTGCTCTTCTGTTGGAGGTTTACTGATGTGATATGTTTAAAAAAGGGCAAATGTGTGCGTATAGATCCCTTTGAAACTGTTGTTACATAACCTTCTTTATTATTTATATGTGCCTTTGATGACTCTTCAGAGGCCAAACACTATAAACGGAAATTGGAAGTTCATACCAATATTTGACGTATTATGCCTCCCTATACTCTTTTATATGCACTGAATGGTTATTTGCCATTTTATTTGTATTATCAGTTTAGAACAGGTAAAGCAGCTATACAAAATATATTAAAATATATTAAAATCTCATTAACTGATTAGCTGACTGACAAAAAATGAATCTGCAACTAAATTTTGATAATTGTTTTAGTCATTTTTCAAGCAAAAATGGCAAATGCTTGTTGGACCCAGCCTCCAAATGTGAAAATATAATGACAGTAAACTTAACATGTTTGGGTTTTGAACTGATCGTTGAAAACAACAGATTTCAAAACATTATTTTTGGCACTAAGAAAAATTGCAATGGGTTTTTCACATTTTGTACTCTACACTAATCAGGTAAATATTGATAAAACCATTAAGAACCTCAATTCACAGAGTTGCATCAGAATTATAAAATTCATGAAGGACTGAGGGAGCAGTGATATGTGCCCAAAATACTGAACGTGCAGCACTGAGGCATATTCAAATCCTGTGCAACACAAAGCAGATGGGTACACAGGGAAGTGAATGGAAACAACGGTATAATTAGATTGTTGACGGGGAAAAGGGCAACAGTGCTCACGCCGTAACTGCATCAAGCTCATAAGGAGATTAAAAAAAAAAAAAAAAAAAGTCTAGAGGGTGTTTCTCGTCATTGTGGAGGCAGTGTTTATTAAAAGCGCCTTGGGTAAGTTTGGGAAAGACATTAGAACTTTGATGACAAAAACAAACTCCCAAACACACAACCAAAAAATGAAAAACAGTCTCTGTTGCACAGCACCTCTCTGCTTCACTCACCATGCTCACAACAAAATATGTATGTCTAGGGGCTCACTTTAAAACAATACTTCATCATGAAGTAAAATATGCTTTGAAATATGCTTATTTGCTTTCTTGCCAAGGGTGACATTGATGTCACTCTCATGTTTGCTAATATATATACAGCTTAGCGTAAAAGTTTTACACTTTGGTTTTCATATAGCAGTGGGCTTTAGAGGTGCTGGTGGGTGGATTTTGCTACATTTGGACAAGCCAGATGAGCTGTTTCCTTCTGTTTCAAGTCTTTATGCTAAGCTAGCTGGACTTTGGCTGTAGGTTCATATATTTAACCTTTGGACACAAGAGCAACATTAATCTTCTCTTAATCTATCGTGGCAAGACAGCAAATAAGGGCATGTTTCCAAAAATATTTCACTATTCCTTTAAATTTGTACTATTACACTTTAAAATGTTTTACACCTTACAACTTAAATTTATACACCTTATTTATACAAGACTAGGTCAAAACCTAGTTTATGTGTGGATTCTGCACAGTATGAAATGCTAGAGGGCTTTTAATTTGAAACTAGGGCTTTCAATTTGATATAGATACAGTAAGTGGCAGTATCTATGGTCCATTTAAGAGGCGGGCTGTCCCTTGTTGTAAGGCTTTGTTTATCTTTATGCTCACAAAGGTGCGCATCCCAATAGTGAAGTCATCACGCCTCGTGCATTGAGTGGTACCTATTGAGAGCTCAGGATTGTTTTCTATTCAGTTTGAAAGAGATATGGACAGTGGGGAACCTCCAACACTACACTGACCAATGGCATAACTGCATTGCATCTAGCGTGAAGCTTGCAGGAGAAACTACTGTGGCCGCAAAACCCATGCAAAATGTGAACAGCCATATCTAGAGACAGTGTTTAATTTGTCTGTTCTGTTCTACTGTAGAAACCTGGTGGACATGGAAGAGGACCCGCTCTCTCTGTGCTCATTTTAAGCTAACAAAAACACAGCTACTCTCATTTTCAGGTGATTATACACTAATGAAAATATACTTATGAATACTGTATCCCATTTCTTCCATATTCTGCCAACAGATCCCTGTAAATCTTACACACTGGACCTTTAAGTGACCAGGCAACTGAGTCAATAGTCAGTTTCCCTCCCTATGAGAGACTAATGATACTCTCTAGCCCATCTGACACTGGCTGTCAAGCAGCATGCCTAAAATTAATTCCTGAACTATTATCTTTATATTTATTTATTGTGTTCCCAAATTCAACAGGCACGGTGTTTCGTTGTCTAGCTATAATTAAATGTCAAAATTATTGTCCACAGGCGACCAGAGTAGAAAAATAACAGTGCCACCAATTTATATCTCTCACCGCTGGGCCTTTTAAAAAATCTTAATTCAACATTCTCGCTGCAAACTAATGAGTACCCTGCAGACCTGGAGAGGATAAAGCTCAGTCACTCTCACTGTGACAGCCACCTAAACTCAGTGTCATTACTGTTATGAAAGACAACGTGAAAACCTATGGCAGATTGGCCTTTGCTTAGAAATATGACATATTGTGGGGAAAATAGCTCATGTGTATAAGGCTGTATCCATGTCCTTCCTCCTGATTTGAGGGCCCCATGCTTGGAGTGTCTCAACCACATGAAGAGGATTGTCAGACAAGAGAATCACACATGTTACTCTCCCTAAATCAGCAGCAAAACACCTCTTAGTTTAAGTGTTTTGTTGTCAAGAGTGACAGCTGGTAAGAGTCTATCTGAAACGCCACTTGATGAATTACCCTTCTTCTTATTTAAAATAGTGAGATGCACTTTGTTAATAGCAGCCCTTTCCTCACTGGCTCTTTGAATCATTTTCCAGCCTGAGGCGGAGGCACAGATTACTAAAAATAAGATTTGAGACTTATGAGTGTTGATTTATTGTTTATATAAAGCCTGGGGAGCTTTATCTGTCTGAACACAATGTTGAATTCTTCATTAAATAAGTGCCCACTTTGTTTATATGGAGGAAGCAGTAGCTGGTAGCCATCTGTGCTTAAGTTTTAAACCATTTATTATCTGAGTTGACTGTTTTTACACGAGTTCTTACCTTCAGATGTGTAGCTCGCTTAAAGGCTTTATTACAGACGCTGCAGACGTGACAGCGGTCCTTGCCGTGAGCTTGTCTACAGTGGTGTCGCAGTCTGTTGGCATTCTGGAACACCTGGTTACAGTAGTAACACTGGTTCCGACTATCAGCCTCCGTCTGGTCATCCTTCCCACCTTTATGGGCATCGTCAGAAATCTGGATCACAAACAAAGAGCAGTGATTAAGATACTTAGAATTACTCATAAAGGCTCACACATATACAAGCCTTTGAAAGAAAACATCAGCTGTAAAACAGAGCTTCTTCAGATTTCAACAATTTAAATTTAAGACATTACATTTAGGACATTTTAAGACCTTTTTAAGACTATTATGAATATAGTCTAAGAACTATTAAAAAGGTTACTTATGCTTGCCGTAAACAATGGTAGTTTCATGAGGCTTGTCTTGTCTGAAAATAGGCAAAATGTATCAAGTCTAAAATTTAGACACCGCATGGTGTTTATTTCCATTAAATCCAAATTTTCTTAGATTGATTAAAGTGATTTTTATATCCTCCAGACAGCCCCTGATTCCTCTTCATCTTAGAATAAAGATCTACTGGTGGACACTTATTCTTGAGATGGGTAATCCATCACAGCAGATTATTGTGCTGCCATCTAAACCTGCTCAACTCATTCATCACCTTTGTTTGACAGTTCCTCCCCTGGACATTAGATAACACGCTACACACGAGACAAACACACTCACATTGTATCCGTTGTCAGACGCTCCGTTTGTGGATTGGGAATGGTGGCTGACCAGTATGACCTGCTGGCCTGAGCCAGCTGGCTGTCCTGAAAGACTGGAGTCATTCAGCACTGCAGGAAATGTTTGACCCTAAAGATCAGAAAAGAATCAGACCAGACAGGTGACAAACTACATTATGTCAAGTCTGATCATCACAAATGTTTAATGACATTACTCATTTTTTAAAATCTGTCATAATACCAATTAATACCAATGGATGGCCACTCTAAATGTGTATTTTTGTGCACTGTTGATGTTTTTTACCTGTGCATTGAGGTTTAGTGTGACACCGTCCAGCATACCCTGAGCATCTGCTAGTGTCAGTGTAACACTGCTATCACTGGCCACACCTCCTGGTGACATCACCAGGCTCTGGGACGCAGCAGTATGTGACAGGGTGGTGCTCTGTGGCAGGCTGGAAACTGCAGACAAGTGACAGACTGTCAGTCAGGTTAGTTTTTAACAGACAATTCCTCAACCAGTGAATGACACCATTTGCAACAACAGCCAGAGCTGCATTGTTTTTGCAGCAAATGTAAAGGGATTTTGCACAGTACTGCATTTGGATGTTCTTTGCAAGAAGTGGAATACAAGCCATGAAAACTGAGTCCACCCCAGCTTGTCCTTTTTATGCTGTGTCTGGTGAAATGAATGTACTTTTTGCTGTTATTGATGCTTGCTCTGTTCTGCGCCCTTTGGGGTCATCTTTGCTCCTGGTCCCAGAACAGATGAACACCACCAAATAAAAGTTGCAATTAGAATTACTAAAGTGGTCCTGACTTAACTGTAATAACTTACTGCCAATGTCAACTGAACATTGTCTGCAGTTGCTGCTCCACATTAAAATCATTCAACATGGGATGACTTTTACCGTGATGCGTATGCATTTTTTCACAGCTGATCTATTTCAGGGAGTAATGACACAAGAAGGAGCAGCCACAGTCAAATAAAAGGTTACAGATGCCTCACAGCATGGGAACTAACTCAATTTAAATTATTAACTTTGCATCCTCTATTCTTTATCTCTACTTTAACTACACTACTGTCTGTGAGGTTGGTATTCTCTTTGTTAAAGTAAAATAAAATATTCAAATTAACTTGTTTTACTGTAACCTGCTGCTGTGTGGAAAAGTACTTGCATCATGTGCTGCATGAAACTGGATGACAGTTGCTCATGGCATGGTTGAAAAACACCTTATATTGATGGATTTCTTTATTAAAACAATGTAAGAATGCTTGGCTGCACTGTAAACAGATACACTAGTTGGTCCTCTGTTGTATTTCTGAAAAAGTAGCTCCTTAAGAGGTATTTGTTGCCACCAGGATTCTGGGATCTGTAGTATTAAACGACACTTGCTGTTACTACCAGAAACCATGGATGATGCCCTCATCAACCAGAACTGAGGTACAAAAGGTGCAGTAACTGATTCTGGAAAAGGAATAGTTGATTACTGAATCTAATTCCCAGGTCGTCAAATACTTTTGGTTTTGGGAATGAGACTCAGCAATCAACTAACTTACTTGAGTCTCTCGTCGAAGACTTTAGATCATCTAAAGCCTGAAACTTTTGCCCAATGGCCAATGTCCAATTGCCCTGGCTCAGCTTTTATGATTTATTTAACTGCCCATAGTTTTTGATTTTTAATAACAACTGTAAGTCTGACCCAAGAAAAGCAATTAAATGTTTCAAAGATTTTTCCTTCATTGAACAAAAGCACCTCTGAAACACCATTAAGATTATTATTTGACACTAAAACTCTCCATTAAAGTCTCTTACTAAGAAATTCAATGAAACTAATGAAATCCTTTCATTCACTGAAGGCTACTTTCATTACAGAATTTAGAGAAATGCGTTTGTTTACTAAAATCATCCCATGCTGCACTAGGATAGTTTATATGGCTACAGGCTTCAATGTGATTTGATATTTAGGCCAGTGGTTGTAGTACATGGCTTGCTGTGCATGTGTACCTGTATTTATTGACATGACTGTAACTAGCTGGCTATCAGAGAGCTTCTAGTGGCTTTACTCCTCGACTAAAATTAATGTGACGTTTATTAGTTTTGGTCAAGGAGGGACCTCCACATAGTCTCACAATTTATCAGTCAAAACTCAGGCTGAAGCATATTTACATACCGAGTGAGAGGAATGCTTCAGCCTAATCAATAAAAGCAGACATGCTCCCTGTGTCTCTGTGAAGCAGTGGGGATGTTTTCCACTTGAGTTGAGAGAGCAGGGTAATGAAGAGAGAGAAATGAGACTGGGAATTTGATTAAGCTTCTAGGTGACAAGCCAGTCAACAGAACAATCAGGAGGCAATCTCTGACAAAACAAATCATATTTGCTCACTTCACATCACACAAGCCCTTTACTCTTATCGCAGACTGGTCTGCACAATTAATTGACAACAATTGAATTCACATATAGGCTAAAGTCTTGAAACTCAAAAGTACATCCTCTTAATATGCACATACAGTAGGCTATACACGTATCCGCACTTCATTACGGATGGATTGTATAGCACCAAAAGATAAAAGAAAGAACAGAAAGAAAGATGAATGACATGCAGATTAAGACCAAGGGCATGAAGGTCAGGATATAATTTCAAGGCCCACAAAAGATTCATTCTCTTTGCCTATGAGATGATGCTCTGAGCTAAGTGTGACTCAATGTTGTCCATAGTGCTGTCAGTTTCTCTGTATACTAACAACAACTTTGTTCAGTCATATTTGTCAGTATCTAAAAAAGGCAAAAATACAACAACAACATTGTGAGGAGCAGACAAAACAGGATGTTTTTGTGCCCTAATGTAAATTGCAGATATTGGCATGTGTGGTGACAGTAAGTGTGACTATTCCATTTGGAGTGCAAGCGCATCCTTCACTGGATTACCATCTTCTGATTTAGTGTCAGTCTTTCATTGCTGCAGTTTTTCACATTCCTGTGGGATGTCGACCTGGGCAAGCCTTGAAAGTCTATCTGGGAGCTATTTCAGCTTTACACACACACTATGATGACTACATAGTGGGGGCGCACACCTTGGCATGCAATTTCATGAGAAGGGCATTGATTGAGAGACTGTTAGAGCCTCTCCATCAGTGTTTTATCCTGGCATCTATCACTGGTGTTGGAGGCCTGGGAAACCTCTTTTGAATTATTAAAAGACTTTCGGGCTGACGTTACTCTCATGTAGTGGCATTCATGCTCCCTCTTGCACTGGCTAACCATTTGAGTAAACTACACACACTCATTCACCTGTCATATCCTTTTGTATTTGAAGTGGCTACAGATTACTGCTGTTTTGTTCTCTGCGCTTTGCTTTACAGATATCATATCTGACAGAGAGAAAAGGCTTTGTGTTCACTCACAAAAAGTCAAAGTCAAACTTTTGCTACATTTTCAGTTGTAGGATGGTACTAACGTTACTGTTAATGTGATTAGCTATATAATTTAAAAGTGCCAGAATTGACATACGAGAGTAGCACTACCATATTCTATCACCCTCAATGCCTCCTGAAAATCGACTATCATTTAGCCTGCCAGCCAGCCAAATAAACTCATAACCAACATTAGTGTAACATTAGCCTGATCAAAAAATTCTTACTATGGCTTACCCTTGGTTACTTACTTGGTTCGTAAGTGCAAACTCTCTGACAGATCATACAATGTGTAGCTACATGTGCAGACTTGAGTGGCACACTCAAGCACAGTCATTGATTTTGGGCAAAAGGCAAAAGCAATTAGGTTCTCTCTGACTTATTTCATTTCTTTTTCTATGAAGCAAACTATTTAGTCAGACAGCAAAAGTAACGCGGATTACAATTTCAGACAGTTTGAAGAACCGCAACAAAAACAGACCACATCCGCAAGACCTTAGGAACTGAACATGTATTAAATGTTCTGTCTGACTTTTCATAGAGAAGACACCCTTCTTTTCCCACTTAGGAAGAAAACATGCAAAGCTTTACATAGTCTTACCTGCCATTCCAGTGTTGGCGGGGCTCTGAGGTAGGAGGTGGTCGTTGGTGATAGTTAGGGTCGCGCTGGTGGGCTGGCTGTTGAGTGGCGATGCCAGCCTGATGCTGCCATTCATCTCTGCACCATTAGGGTTGCTATGCTGGGCGAGCAGGTCCTGACCTGCAGAGGTATGGAGAAAAGCTATTTTTAGTCAAGAATTTCAGGCTCTTTTTTATATTAAGTTATGATAAGAGGGAACCTATTTGCCTTTTTGAGGAGGAAAAGTGATGCTGTGTACTTTTCCTGGTGATGATAAAATATAAATGAGAGACTGATATGACTTCAGACATTTAGGTTGAAAGCCATGCACTGTGATCTATCATTTCTTCTTTTACACTACCTGTAGTTAAAGAAAGAAAAATGCATCATAAAAAACACTAGTGAATATATTGGTGCAGCTTCAGGAGAAAGCAAAACAAAGAATATGACTACAATTATACAATAACAGTTTGCTATTGCCTTTGAATCACAACACAGTGAACCCATCAGAATGCCGGATGAAACAAAGTCCAAGTGGTGCCCAGAGGAAATTCTCTGACTGCTCCAGTCATGCAAGCAGGAAATGATGTATTTTGACTCAAGGGGACTCAGAAAAAGTGACACAGATCCAATTTACCTCGACAGTGTGGATAGAGCATATATCCTCCACTGATATACGACTATCTGGGGGAAGGGGCTAAGAGTTGGAAATGACAAACGTACAAAAAAATGGTGGTATATTACTCATAACCTTTCACACACTGAGGTTTTTAATCTTGATTTGGTGAAGTAGCTTCAAAATGAAACAAAGGGCTGAGAGTTATTATAGCGTCTGTTTATTTTCTTCCTCTACCTGCAAACATGTTCACCAGAATGAGGAAATCAATAAATGTGTTACAGATCCTCGAGGGAATTTTGTCTGTTTCTTCAGCTTGTGAAAAGACAAGGTGAGGTGTGTACAGTATGTAGCTACAGATTTGTATGTTTGTTTTGATAGACATGTGGTCCGTACCTGATATGGTGAGGGTGATCTCCTGAGGGTTTCCTGCTGCGGCGCTGGAACAAGAAGCCGAGGCAAGGGCTTGAGTCAGACTGGGGTTGTTGATAGTTAGCGTGATCTCCTGACTGCTGGTGCCTCCGGCAATCAACCCAGAGCTGCCAATGACATGGCTTAGGTCCTGAGAACCTGCAGAATCCACAGGAAAGCGTAGATCCATTACTTAGCTCAAAACAGAGAGCGTCTAGTGAGTAATTTTCCCAGCTACAGCCGTCACACATACCTGTGGTGTCCTGCTCGGAGAGGCCGGACATTGTGACCTGAGCAGGTGTGATGGCGGAGGGCTGCAGGGCCAGGCTGGTCAGTGGGTGGATGACGACATTGGCAGACACTGAGGGGTCATTCGTGGACATGAGCTGGCTGCCAGAGTGGGAAACGAGGCCAGTGTCAACGCTCAGGGGTTGAGAGAGGAGGCCGCCTTGTTGTAAAGTCTGCTGGAGGAGGGCAGGGTCAATCTGGAAGAGAAAGTACTACTTCAGATGAAAGAAGAAGAGTAATGTCAAGGAAGGAAAGGAGAGTGACATTTGCAGAAATGTGGAGGGAAACAGCAAGAGCCCAAGGCAAGATGACTGCTTTTTGAAAAACATTTCAGGAAAGTTCAGGAAAATACAACCCCTCGATACTTTCACTTTTGTGTGTAAGTGTAAATTTTCTTTATTGGAGATGTAGTCTCTGTTTCCAGCTCTGGAACAACAGATGTAATTTAGCTAATAGCAAACTTTGGTACAAAATAAAGAAGCACACCAATAAATAAAAAAAGATGGTAAAAATGGCTGGCAAAACGAGCTGTTTCTATGTTGGTCCATGGTCCTGGAATGACCTGCAAAGTCAAGCTCAGACTTGAGACTGTTATCTCTTTAACTGATTTTAAACTAGGAACAGCTGAAGTGGTTGCTGCTAGCTGCAGTTGCTTCCATTAAGTCATAAACACATGACAATTTTGCTGTCTTGTTAATGTACTACAATGTATTATGTAATGCATTTTTCTGTCTGTACTATCACTGCTGTTGTGATCTGATGTGCTTGTTCTTGTTATGTGTAAATGTTGCTGTTCGAGCTTGTCTTGGCAGGCATCTCTTGAAAAAGACATTTTATCACCACATGACTTCCTAGTTAAATAAAGTTCATAAATTCCTCTTTGACAACCTAAATATGCAATGTAAGATGCATTGCAATAATTCTGATGGAAATTTGTAATATATATGTCTGATCTACATACTTTCTCTGAAACACTTCTATATCCTGTATTGTTTTGGATGATCACAGAAACCTCACCCTCAACCCCAACAATGTCAACAACTTGTATTATTAGTGGGTTATACATGGCAGTAAGAACATACAGATTCAAGCTCTATTAAACCTTTACACTATTAAACAGCTTTTGACCTCAGATTCTGCCTTGTACCATTGTTGAAAAGAACAGGGATCGATCAATCACTGGTTTAAAACATTTGTTGATGTCCAAATATATCTATAAATAGAAAGTATTGTAGTGTGTGGTTATTGCCTGTTGTTTAAGTATATAATACGCTCATGTATTGGTCTAAACATCACATGCAGATGGGTGCCATTAATAAATAATGATGACAAGAATTATGCAGGCTTCTTTTAATATACTTTAGAGTGAATATTGAGTTCCTGAAGATACTGAAGACATGGTATTACTTATTGCACTTATTCCAATATTAAAACTTCACGTTAACCATAAACAAAGTGAATGGTTCTAAATGCCAGTGTGCAGATCAGAGGGGTCTAATATAACATTTTCATTTATTACTTTAACAGCTGAGTGAATAAAACTCATTTAATCTCGCTCTGGTGCTCTTGTGGGATTGTAGGATTTCTCCCCCACCAGACTGCTTATTTGGTTTAGTGCTCACTGGCTGCATTATGACAAAAAAAAAACATTCAATCTGCTATTGTTGAGCGAAGGCTGCAACATGCCCTGCATGAACCATCATTACCTAATAAAGTGCCATTATGGTAATTCATCTGCAGTAAAAAGCATAACTTATTAATAGTTGCTGGAATCCTTTTAACCACATGATTGCTGCACAATTAGTGACTAGATTTACGCGCAAACAAATCTCCTAATTACAAGACAGTGGTCTCTGGGTGGCTTTGCATTTATATTTGTGCACACACAATGTGCAAATAAAACTGCACTAATTAAGATCTACTCTACCAAAAGTAAATCTGATGATACAACAACAAATCCCAAAACCATTTTGCTCAAACTATTCTGTAATTGGGTATCACGTTACGTACAAGATGATATACACCCCAGGAATAATTATAAAGTTGACTCATTCAATTGACTTCTGCTCAAATTAATTATGGAAATAAAGAAAAGACCAGATGTAAAGCCTTGTGATTGAAGAGCTGCATTTCAAAGAGGTTTAGCACTTAAACTGAAAGCAAACCACTGCAACCAGATATCTGACTAATTAAACAGACCTTATTAACAAACATTTGGTGAGATGTACTCACAGAATATTAATGTACTCAAATCATTGTGAATTATAAACTCTTACTAAATATGTTAATGAATATAATACAAGTAAACCCTTAAATTAAAAATTAAATGAACCATTTCACAATGTTGGATTTTTATAAACAAAGTGCACATATTTTGGAAATGTTGGGCTATAAACAAAAGGTTGGCTCGGCTGAAAATGGTTTATAATGTTTAGTATGTTATACGTTTAATCGTCATGCTATGGCATGAAAGACTAAAAACATTACACACACAGTGACCAGTGAACCAGGTGAAGTTAAGATAATGTGTTACTCAAGGCTTCTTTTCCCAGGCATGCTTTTTCCAGACAACTGCATAATTCCAGCCAGAAAGTTTTGAGAGAATAAGTTGAAATGGATTTAGTTTCAAAGCAGCACTCCACAGCTCCAGTGGGAACATTTTGAGTTTAAGCTGAAGGACAGACGAGAGCCCATTAACATGAATGAGACGATATGACGACTTTGTTTAAAAGTATGGACAATGGAAAAGTAGCAATACAACTAACCTCTGACTCTTTATAACCCTGCGCCAAATGTTCAGTATTTATTTAAATTAAATTTGTAATATTTTTTCACATCCCTTTTCCAGTGTCTCAATATTCTTAAGCATTAAAAGTTCACTGCTCTTTGAAAAGGTTAACTTGTCTTATTATTCTATTATATCAGTGGCGTAAAATGGTCTTAAAATCATAATAGTATCATTTATCGCCGTTAGCTCTGGGACAAAATCTCATTCAAAAAAAGTTATCATGACAGACCTTGTTCGAACACCCTGAAATAAACCAATGACAAAAAAGAGACTACTTCTCCCAGCTGTTCCTCCAAATGATGCATCAAAATGATTTGATTCCTCTCAATAAAAAAAAATCTGCACAAGCTCAATTCTTTCAAGATACTCATAAAAGGGAACATTCTCTGCTGAGAACTTGAGCCACGACCGACAAAAAAGGTAAAGCGATGACACACGGTTAATAACACAAAGTTCAGTAGGAGGTGTGTATAACCTGGAGCGTGATGTTGTTGATGTTGCTGGTGTCGATGCCAGAGATCTGGACATTGGGGCACACCAGGTTGGCAGGCGTCAGCTGCAGGTGGATGCCATCCAGGGTGGTCAGGCCATCAGGGAGAGACACAGTCAGGTCTCCAGCAGCTGCAGAACACACACACAAACACACATATTTAGATATTTCACATTCAGCCAACCAATTTTATGCCAATGTTAGAGTAAGTAAGATAACCTTCCAGGTAGCAGCTCTTTATATATAACCTACTGTTCAGCTCAACCAACTATTCATTCCAGAACTAACTGATTGCCAGCAGTTGATTAGCAGGTTATGGCCAGGAAAGAAGCAAAGGTTTATTAACAGGGCTATGCCTGGAACTTGATTGATAAGAGGTACCTTTATAGTACCAGATGAGGATGACCCTGGAGTGACATACATTATTTTAAATCTCATGTCAAAGGCCAGATGTGAATGCATGACATTCAGTCCATTATACACAGTGCTACTCTTCTAAGCAACGAAAATGGGCTGAAAATTTCTGCAGGTGCATGAAAACTCCTGAAGTAAGAGCACTGAATATCTCGTGAATAAGTACCACCAAAAGACTGAGAGAGAAGAAAGGAAATCTAGCAACAAGCTCAATCTTTTCCAAAAAGATTAAAGGAGAGGAGAGTTTTTTTGGGACACGTTTGTTGGCAGTGAACTATGGATTTCTCTCCAAAAAAACAAAACAAAACAGAGGGAGTGAGTTACAGTGCTAAAGAAAAAGAGAGCAATGACTGGAAAACATTTTTGGCCACCTCCCCGACTGTCATGCTCTGGCAGCTATGTGGGGAAACTAATTTCATGGCTGCAGATGACAGCCAGACTTCCGTCAACATATTTAATTTGAGGACAAAATTATTACCCCCCCATGTTAAAGTTTTTTTTCAAAATTTTCCCAAGTGCTTTTTTAATAGAGTAAGGAATTTTCAACATAGCATTTCTAAACATACCAGTTTTCTTTAGAAAGCATACATTATTTCTATTTGCACACAATAACAGAATTATTTCAGAAAAAAACAAAAATTACCATGGTCAATATTATTAGCCCCTTTGAGAACTGACCTTCTTATTGAGCCATAGCACAAACCACTGTTGTGCAATGATGTGCTTTAACTTTGTAATGCTCAAAGCTTGTAAAAATCTATTTAAAACTGAAGGTTATCTTCCAATTTATGCACAGTTTAAAAACCTCAGTGAGGGTTTGAGCTGTCACTTGAGAAAGCATCATGCCAAAAACAAAAGAAATCAGTTTAGACTTGAGAAAAAGAATTGTTGATGCTCACAAAGCAGGAGAAGGATAAACAAAGTTATCACAGCGTTTCCAAATGTCAAGAACTGGAGTGTGAAGTATCATCAAGAAATTCAAAGAGAGACACACAGTACAGAACAAGGCTGGCAGAGATAGAAAGCAAAAGGTTTCAAAGACTCTGGAAAGAAAACTAGTGAGAGATGAGTCTAAAGACCCCAGAACAACTGCAAGACACTAGTGAATGATTTAGCCAAGTCGGGAATTGTAGTCTCAAAGAAGACAATCACTAGAGCCCTGCACAGGAATGGACTGCAAGGTTACAAACCAAGAAAAACTCCACTTCTGCAGAAGAGACACCTTCACGCCAGAGAAAACTTATGCATATTGAAAGTGTGTCCTTTGGTCAGATGAGAAGAAACTAGAGCTCTTTGGCCAAAGAGACGATGGTTATGTTTGGAGAAAGAAGGGAGAGGAATATAACCCAAAGAACACCGACCCCACAGTGAAACACATTGGTGGGAGTATTATGCTGTGGGGATGCTTCAGTGCATCTGGAACTGAGAATCTTGTCAAGGTGGAAGGAATCATAAAGAAAGGAGGACATGTGAAGATTTTGAAAAAAAAACAAAAACCCTCAAGCAGTCAGCAGCAAGACTGGTCTGGGTCGTTGCTTTGTCTTCCAACATGACAACGACCCAAAACACACATCACCTCTGGTGAAGAACTGCCTCCAGAAGACCAAAGTGAACATTATTGACCTGCCTGCACAAAGACCTGACTTGAATCCCATTGAAAATCTGTGGGGTGAACTGAAGACCAAGGTCCATGCCAGAAGAACGTAAAATCTGGAGGAGCTTGAGAGAGTTACCAAAGAAAAACGGGCTGAGATTCCTCAGGAGACGTGTCTGAGACTTGTTGAAAACTACAACAATGACTGCAGGCTGTTATCCAGCAAAAAGGACACACAATTATTAACATCAGGGGGGCTAATAATTTTGAACCTTGTAGTTTTTGGTTGTTGTGAAATAATTTTGTTTCTGTGTGCAAATTAAAATGAAAATCCTTGCTCTGTTTAACAACACTTGGGAAATACTTAAAAAAAAAAAAAAAAAAAGAAATCTTCATGGGGGCTAATACTTTCGTCCTCGTCTGTATATAAATTGCAGTGTCTGGGAGAAAGTATGCGCATTATGCTGCCATGTAACACCCTTATTATCATTTACAAAGCACCAAAAACTTACAGAAACTTCCAACAGACTTTTAATTTCTATCTGTTTGTTTCAAATTGACAACACACCTTTATTTCAATTTTGTGAAAAGCAAAGTGGATTTCATGAGGCCAAATGTGAGGACAGAGAGCTGACCATAAAACAACCTTCACCCATACTAGTCATCACATATAACTTTTTTAGTGAATGTCACAAAAACTTTTCATTAAAGAGTTAGTCATGAAGAGGAACCTTACTATAGAACTCTGAAAATCCTCATTTTATGTCAAGGCTTAGCATCTTTGCATTTTATACTATTTGAGAAGACATTTAATTAACATTTTACCATGTATACACAGCAAAGCCTTCAGTGCTCAGCTGCTTATGTGTGAAAGCCTGTTACAGATGCCTGAAATAGATCATCCTTCTTTGACAACTTCATCTGCTTCCAAAACACTGGGAAGATGAGCACAAATATCCTAAGTGAATGTTTGGAGGCTCTTTTGGAGCACAAAACAAAGATTTGAGTTGAAAACCATCAAATAGTATCCTGCAATCAGAGGAAAGAGAGTACACGAGAGGTGGCTTGTGGTGATAAAACACCTTCCACCTCGAAGCATGGGCCTCATCAGTCACAGCAATGAAATTCATCTTCCCCTGAGCAGCCGTGTTGATGCCGCCAACTGATTGCAGAACGACTGACAATGGAAATGATGATCCCTGCAGCATTTCAGCAACACTCACAAACTTGGGTGGATTAATCATAAGCCTGACGTTGTAATCACACTAAGCTCCAAATGCCAATAAAATGTGTGTTGGCAGGCTATACATAATACTGCACAGTGGCTCTTTGGGGTAATAAAAGTTGGAGCCTCTGTTTTATTGTCTCAGGGTCATTTCGTCCTCTCAAAAATGGTGCCTGTGGACCATGATGCACTATAACAGACTGCTGTTTGTCTTCTCGGTACACTGCTCTACACAACTTGAAATAAGATATGCTAATTTTCTTATCCTCTACTGCTCTGAATGATTAATTAAAAGCTATTTTTTCTCTGTGCATGTATGTATAAATCTTTTATATAATCCCTACCTGACATGGAGGCAGGCAGGATGGCCTGTCCCACCAGTCCTGGCTGCAGTAGATTCTGGTCAAACTGTCCTGTCAGGACTGGGTTGGCTGGGAGGTAAATGTTGGGGTCAGAGCTGGGTGTTTGTAGCAGACCCACAGGTTGAAGAGCGTCCGAAGCTGTCGGCTGCTGCCCCTGGCCCGATGCCACACCCTGGCCGGTCCCCGGGTCTTGACCCTGACTGGCCTGACTAGTGGATGAGCCAGACCGCTTGGATTTGTTTCTGTCGCTGTTCGGCCGGAGGTGGCACTGGATGTGTGTTTTGCGGTGGCCTGAAGTTCTGAAGCGTAGTTCACAGAAGGGACATTTGAAGGGCTTGGAGCCAGTGTGGAGGCGCATGTGCACCTTTAAGCTGCCTTTTGTGGAGAAGGAGGTGTTGCACATGTGACAACTGAACAGTTTCTGACCTGCAAAGATAAGGAGATTGTTAGAGCCTCAAGTCATGCTCAGCTGACTGCCTCTATTACAACTCTAGGACAACTTTTTGTCTCTTTATTGTCAAAAATTTCAGATGTCCTCTCTGCTCTTTGTCTTCTCTTTGCATTGTGTGGATCAAGCAGTGATGGAAATGTCCTGAATGTTGCAAATATCAAACAGCTTTGAAATTACAACAGCCCCAAAGTCTGCAATCTGCACAGAGAGCTTTAAGATTTTATTTAACTTCACTTTTTCTTCCTCATACAGTTTACAAGGTTTCAATACAGCTGGACTGGGGACCATTACAAAATGCCACACGTGTAAAATTGTTAAAGACATAGAAGTAGCATTTTGGGAAATGTTTCCTTTCTTGCTGAGAGATAGATGGAAAGATTGATACACTCATATTTATACGTTCATTATGAAGCCCCACCAGGGTCGGTTACCAAAGCTTAGCATGACCACTGGAAATGGGGAATCAACTCTCTGAACATAACATGATTTTCTAAGTGTGGCCTACTACTGTGAGTATTTAGCAGCTGATTCTGGCCAATTTTATTGAGTGTCCTAAAAATGGGTTGGCATCTCTCATACTATGTTAGATTGGTTTTACTCGTATTCTCAAAATAGGACTAAGTGTTAGTAAGTGATAAGTGTTACTATTGGGGATTGCAGACCCTCCACAGACTTTTTGTTTTATGGAGTACCTCAGGGGTTAGTCTTTGGCCCCCTGCTTTTTTCTCCATTTACATGTTCGCACTATGACACATAATCCACAAACACAATATTAGTGTCCCCACCAGTAACAACCAGCTAAACACTCCCTGGGAACGCCCAACTTAAAAACAGGCTGTCACATAATTTACTTCAAGTGATTACAGACAAATCCAAAGTCATTATCATAGACTCAGACACTTCACATAATCACACCTCATAACAACTTGGTTTACTCTTCACCAGTGTCACAGGAAAGCTTGTCAATTGTCCAGTCTTGTTTAATCAGTTATACAGATTCTCTAAGATCCTGTCTTTTCTGTCTTCCAAGAACCTAGAAATTGTCATTCATCATCACATCCTGCTTAGATTACTGCAGCACAATTTACTTGAGCAATCTTAACTAATTAATCTTAGTTAATTCAAAATGCTGCTGCAAGACTCCGCACTAATTTCCACAAAAACACACATAACTCCAATTTTAGCTTCATTACAATGGCTACGTATGCCTTTTAGAATCAATTTAAAGTTTTTAACTATCACTTTTAAAGTATGGAGACGACTTGCACCATAAGCCCCCTGAGACCCCTATTTCTGAGCACAAACTCCTTGCTATCCTAGAGTCTGTCACCTGAACCCCAGAAAATCACAGCATGTCATTTTTACACTAAACTTTCCATATTAATTAAACAAACTAGATTTAATAGCTTAATTAGTGAGCTTTTGATGTGCCAGTAGGTGGATTTTGCTCCTTTTGGACAGAACTAGGGTGGCTGTTTCCCCCTGTTTTCGGTCTTTTTACAAAGCTAAGCTCACCAGCTGCTTGTGGTTGCTTCATATTTACTGTACAGACATGAGATTAGTATCAGTCTTGTTGGCTTACTCTCAGCAAGAAGTACGTCTGTTTTCCATAATGTCCAAATATTCCTCTATCTAAATTTAATCTGTATCAAATCTCCTGTCTTGTTTCACATATGACAATGCTCCAGAAATCCCTCAACCAGTGGCAACTGTGTAAGAAACTTCCATCTCAACTTAATTAAGCAATAAATTTAAAAGTCTAACCGGTATGTGTCTTCACATGGCAGTCCAGAGTAGATTTCACTGTAAAGCTCTTCCCACATTCATCACATTTATAAGGTCTTTCTCCCGTATGGATCCGAATGTGCCTAGACATTGAAGCAGGTGGACAAATTTGAAAGAGAACAAAGACAAATGAGAGATTAATGCTGGGGGAAAAAAGAAAAGACAGCAAGTGAGTGCAACTTAAGTCTGCAGTGTGAAATAATGGAAACAGATGGCACAACATGCAGCCTTGACAGTGTTGACTGGTTATTACCCATGAGCACTCTTCCATTTTATGACTTTAGTTCCCAGAGATGATGAGCTTCTAAGAAACTGCATGCTGACTCCAACTTGAAAACTTAAATAATAAATGTGGCTCAATGGTTCTAAGGTGTTTAAAAGAAGAAAAGTCAAAGCTTCTGCAAAATCAAACTGTTTTCACACTCTTGAAAACATATTTTCTGTTACAAACAGATAACCAGGAAATGTGACCCGATGCATTTTCGACTGACTTTAATTTCTACATCTGGCACATAACTGCCTTTGTAAACTGCATGAGGCAACCCACTAACCCTTGATGTGCTTTCAGTAAGTGTGTTTTACTTATATATGTATAGTATTAAAATGAAATTGACCATGGATTCGTCCCCAAAACCAAGAATGTAAATCATCAATATTTACCTGACGAGGTCACTGGGCTTCTTGAAGCTCTTGGGACAGAAATTGCAGCAGTTGGCAAACTTGGGTTCTGTTTCTAGTTCCACGGCCTTGTCCTTGATCTCGCTGATTCGATCCCTCTCGGCCGCTGACTGGGCGAGTATCCTCTCCGACACTGAGGCCTCCTCGCCGGGATCCTTTGCCAGCTCAGCCGCCTGCTCCTCCGTGAAAGTGATGATTTCTAAACCCCTCCTCTTTGATGTCTTCTGCTCCCCTTCCTCTCCATCGTCCTCCTCTTCCTCCTCAACATCTTGATTATCTAGACCTATAACTGTGAGAATTAGGGTCTGTTATCACTGTGTGTTTTTCAATTACACTTCATGCTAGGCAGCTCAAACTGAGGCTAAGATGTGTATACAATTAAATATTTTAATTTTATTTTAAATTTTTAATTTGACTAAAAATACACATATCGCAACAGCAGGATAACTGCATTAAAATTACTTGAAAGCTAAACACCAGAGTAGAAACTTTTGTCCTGAATTTTAAAAGAGAGCTATTCAAAAATCAATTTGTTGCATGCTGATAGTGTGTACTAGTGTTTCCCAATTCCCTTTCTTTTCAAAATTATTTTCACATTCATATATAGGTAATGAGACTTCTGAATGTTATCAAGGCGTTCTTACTTTGATCCTCCACAGCATGCTCCTTCTTCATATGCTTTTTACACAGCAGGCTAGTCCTGAAGCTCTCATCGCACATTGAGCACTTGAAAGACTTGATGTGGATAATCATGTGGCGGTTCAGGCTGCCATTGGTTGTGAATGAGGCGTCACAAATATTACACTTGAAGGGCTTCACTCCTGTCAGCGAGAGACGAGAAAGTCAGGGTTTGACATTGCAAGATACATTCAAAACTTTTTAAGCTTTACTAAAGAAAGTTGATTTAAAAATAATTTAACCCCCCCCCAGACCCAAAGCATTGTATGTATTTAGTTTTTTTCAATACGTACAAAAAATACGTACAAAAAAATTTTGTCCCAATCTTGTACTTATTTCATCTTACGATAAATACTCCTCATAGCTGTTTTTTAAAGACATTAAGATAGTTTGTGAAACCTGAATTTTAATCATTTTTTCCATTATGGATAATGGTATCATGGGAAGAAATGCATAACCAGTTTAATCCTTTAAATATTCCAATTTAAATACAGTGGAATGTGATACAATTAATGGTGCTCATGATCTTTAAAGGTTTTGAGGTTTTCAAATCTAATTAATATAGGAATTTTTGGGAGATTTCTCAGCAGCTGACATAAAGGGAGCTCACCTGTATGTGTATTGAGGTGAGACTTCAGCACTCCGGCTGATACAAAGGCTCGTCCACAGAGATGACATCTATATGGTTTCTCCCCAGTGTGGGAACGCACATGCTGCTTCAGATGGCTTGACTTCTTAAAGCCCTTATTACACCAGTTACACCTGAAAAAAGGGGGGGGGGAAAGGGCCTCATAATTTTTTCCACTGTTAACAGCATCACTCAGAGAAGATGACAAATTTGATGAAAAACTGACAGACCTAACCTTCTACTTTCTTTGTAGTTTATTTTTAATCTCAATTATCTAGCTTCACATCGGATCAGCAACTTCCAACTGTTCTATGTGGATATAACAACACAGCATGCATACAGGTGTGTCTATCAAATGTCAGAGTACGTTTCCTTCATAATATTCAAACAAAACTGCATTCTTTACCAAAGTTTCATAATAAACTCCACTGAAACACAAATAAGGTGAATTAATGTCTTCTTCTGAGCACCATTTAACAACATGACAAGTCTTTTGCTGACAGCCAAGTGTCGTGCTCACCAAAGCAGCTGGCAGGTGTCATACATGTTTTGTTTACTTGTTGCATGGGCAGCAATGAGCAACTATTAATTATCCTGTGTGATGTTCTGAAACATTGAAGACACCTTGAGATATATCTGTGTCAAAAGCTGGGGAGCCTGGATGCATCTTTTGTCTTGATTAAAAAAAAAAAAAACTACATGACATTAAATATGGGAAAAGAAATGTTTATTGTTGTGGAATTTGCCTCACTTGCCTCACTAGCTCTTAGAATGTTCCCTGAGTCTCTCTTTATATGGGTGACAACGCAGTCGTGAAAGGTCCAGTCATGGGTCATCTAACCTGAACAGGCACACTAGTAGTTGGTCACTCTGCACAACTATAGTCCATAGCTGCAGAAGTAGGAGAGTAGTGCATCCCCCAGATACTTTCTCCTGAGGTCCCAAGGTTATGGCTTATCGGACAGACAGACAGTCTCCACATTCTCTAGCAGGGCACAATACATGAGCGAGGCCGACAGATACAGTGATTTAGAGGTATGCATAGCTTCTTGTTTTTCACTTATGCCCAATAGAATTTGTATACACATACATAGACACATCAGGCCCATACAAGGTAGCGTGTCAAATTCCAGGGAATGTCAGGGGACAGTAAAATACCTTCACTCGAGAAGTAACCCTCAGAATTGGGTTGCCATTCACAATATTCTCAGTGTATTGCTAATCTGAATTCTCCTCGATCGAGATTCATTAAATACTCCTGTGTGAGTCATCTGGGACTCCTGAACTCTTCTTCAGTGTCTGAGTGAACCATTCTTCAGAATTTCCACTACATTTATAATTTGGATATAAAAGTAAATGACTGAGTTCATTATCTCATATTTTTGACTGAAATTTCGGTTAAAGAATCTGACTTAGGAATGTCTCATTCCATTTGCTGGCCAATTAAAATTAGACTAATTAGTTTCACCTCAGTAAGTAAAACACATTTATCTGAACTTGAGCGTGACTGTGTAGCCTATGTTGCTTTTACTGGAGAAGTTTCTGTAGGGTAAAAACCACCTACATGAAAACATCATGTGTGAGAATGATAAAAATAATTTTTTGCTATTCTTCTACATGGTTGCCTCTTGCCTGAGCGGTACCCTGCCCTGGCTAGCAGAGAAATGTCCAATTAAGGCTAATGCAGAGGAAGTAAGGTTATTTATTTCATTCTAGTCAAATCCCCTGAATAAATTGAAATAAATTCATAAAAACATGGACACAACTGAGTTTGTCCACCCTATTTCTACCTTTCACAAAAGTGAGCAATAAGATAAAAAGTTTTTGGCAGGTCAGATATATGGATGGAGAAGTGATTCAAATTCAAATTCCTTAGATATGTGGACAAACATGAATGTATATTTGGGGCGTGCATCTGAATGGTTTTGTTTTATCTGGAGAAACATTTGGAATGAAAAGATACTGATAACAAAGGCAGGTAAAGTTATTAAATGCAGTCATTGTGAATGCTGTCAACAATGTCTATTTCCCCAGGCTCAGTGTTTATGATGCTGCCTATCATTATTCTGCACTGAACCCTGAAAAATATTACAAAAACACAATACAAAAACTACAATGAGGGAAAACTAAAAGTCAGTAAACTGACAAACACAAAGAAAATTAGTCAGCCTCGTGGTGTATCTCAGGGTAAAATAAAGAAAACTAAGATAAAGGTAGAAACTTCTTTAAGTACTTGTGCAAACAGGTCCAAATCTCAGCTTTCAAATCCGGTTTAGACCTGCCGTGACACTCCAATTTACCTTGACCAATAATCAACGGTAACTCTGACTAGTCTTTGATCCAGAATTTGATCAGAAAAGACATAGAGTAAAGATAAAGACGAGACTTGCAGAGATGGAGAACCAGTTGGACAGAAAACAATTACTGCAGCACCACAGCTCATCAGGCCTGAGTACTGCAGTGCAATCAGGCCCAAATGGTGAAATGAATAGACAGAAGCCTCTCCTGAGTAACTTGGAGTTTGCAAAACTGCTCTAAAAGTACTCTGAGAGCACATTGAAAAAGATTTACTGGTTGGATGAGACAAAAATTGGACTCTTTGGCCTGACTGTCAGGTACTTTTCATTGCATGGTTAACATGCCAGCTGTGAAATGTGGCTATGGTACCACGATGACTGGAGAGAATTGAGGGGTTCAATTGTAAACAACAGCAGAACTGGCAAAGATTCACTTTTCACAATTCGAAACACTCTGATACACTGAGAAAACAAGAGCGGTTATAGGAAAGTCACTGAATGCCCTTGAATGGCCTGGCCAAATGCTGCACTGAACCACTGAAAATTGGCTAAGAGACCTAAGGACCACAGTTCACTAATGTCCTCCATCTACTCTGACAGAGTTCGAAAGGAAAAAGCAGACAGAAATTACTTCAGAGAAATGCAGGTGTGCATAGATAGCAGGTGGAGACACAGAGGCTGTAATTACCACCGCTGGCACTTTTACAAAGGGATGCAATTTAAAAGGGTAAGAGGTGGGAGCACTCTCTGAAGTCACACATATGGGTATGTATAACCATGGACACACACACACACACACACACACACACACACACACACACACACACACACACACACACACACACACACACACGAGAAGTAAGTCAGAATTTAACCTGTAGGCTCTCTTGCTGTTGTCCTCACTGTCTTCCTGGTAGTCCTGCGTTTCAGTGGTCAGCTGAAGCTCACCCTGACCGCTCTGCTGAAGAAGCCCATTCGTCTAGATTGACAAAGACAAAATACACTCACCTTAATTCAGAGTCATGAACAGCGACATTGCTTGTATTAAGGTTCCTATGTTTGATTCAGATTTGTTTTCAAAGGATAAGATATTTTAGTCATTTTGGGAAATGCTCAAATTAATTTAGTTATATGAGAAGTAGGGTTATTCTGATATCAGTATTGGAAAATGCATCTGATACAGCCTAAAATGCGAGATGGGGTAGTCTATGCACAGATCCAATACCATGTAATGTATTAGGTCAGAAACAGGACTCTGCTTCCTGGCGGCGTCTTGCACACCAAATTTTATTGGGTGAGTGAAGAAGAGAAACGCCAGCTTTACCTCAGCATCAGATTGCGTTGCAAAGTGTTATTGTAGCCAGCTAGGGGTAAGCAGAAGCCTGTGTTAGGAGGAGAATTTCCCATGTCTTAGTGGCCCTAGGGCCAACGCTGCAAACCTGACTAACTAAGTTACTGACAGACTGATCAACAGCACCATGAGCACCCAGTGTGCATATTGTACTTTGATTGATCGCTGATATTTATCTGTGAATATTGACACTGTTATTTCAGTCTTTATTTCCTGAATTTATAAATCTTATAAGACTTTTTTTAAACACACTGGTATCAGGGCGGTACTCTTTAACAACTGATATGCAAAGTTCTGGTGTATGAACTGATATTGGGAAAGGAAAAAAAAAATCTGAATATCTCTAACGAGAAGATCAATTTCACTCTCATGTTCGTGTGTTAAAGATGGAGCTAGAACCAAATGGCAGTTAGCTTAGCTTAGCATAAAGACTGCAGGTAAGAGGAAAAAGCTAGCTCTACAAAGTTAAAAAATACTAAAATCAACACCTCTAAAGCTCGCCAATTAACATGTTGTCTCTTGTTTGCTTAATCTTTACTCAAATGAAATGCCAAAAGGACACTTAGGGGTTTTACATGCTATAACTACTCCTGGCATAGAGTTTTACAGCAACAGTTTTTTTTCTTTTTTTCCCCCAAAAAATATCACCTCTCCTCTTGTCTTGTCAAATCAAACTCCCTCGCTCTGTTTTCATACTAATGGTGTTTTGGTTTCTAATTAAGACTGACTTATTGCAGTTAGGGTTAGGATTTTAGCTAAATGTACCCAATAAACTGGCAGCTCCAGCTCTGTACATAAAGGGAAAATGTGCTACTTTTTATGGAAATGTCCAGTTAGTGTTGATGGTAAACATAGTCAACTGTAGCAATAAGTTCCTCAGTGCGAGCTATGTTAAACAAGAAAGCTGAGTTGTCCTGGTCATAGAGCTGTGCTGGCAGTGCCTACATGTACCAGGATGCCTTGCATGTGAGCTTCTGATGCCCACACCCATTCACCCTAGCCTACAACTCTATATTCTTTACTTTCTTGGTCAAAACATTGCATTAGATGACAAAAATACTCATCTAACACACCCCCTGGCTACCCTGAGGCTGAGACTTGAAATCCAAGTTCTTCCACCAACAAAATCGTTGTGACATCACTGGATGCAGGAAGAACTACAGATTGTGCAACAGGATAACACAGCTTTCTTGGACAATATAACACACACACTAAGGAATTACTGCTTCAGTTGACCATCAACACTGATTAGACATCCACATAAAAAGCTGTAAATTCTCCCTTTAACACAGAGACAGGAGTGCTATATAAATCTTCTCATCTAACTAAAGAAAGAAAATAAATAAGAATATTTTCCAAAATGTTTTAAAGTAGTTGGTTAATGTTGAATACCCTTTGCACTACAATTAAACTATTTACATTGTGTTACTTATCACTCAAATGAAAAATGAGGAGAATTAAAACAATTCGATAAAAACAGGCTACCCAGTGTCCTACATAATCAATGATTAAGGCAAGCCATTAATCAAGCAAATCTCTGCATTAATTAACAAATTAACTGAATCCACATTCCTTCTTTCATTACATTTTCAAGAAGATCCAATCTTGTACCATCAATATGCAAATCTCTGCAGCTATTTGTTCTGAAGATGAATCTAATTATACACTCTACAAGGGGAGCCTGTGGACAGACAAAATCAATAATCCACTGAACATCTTCAAAAAAATTCTTAAATATCATTACTAAAGATAATTCTGACACAGTGAATGAATTAAAAAATCTGGTTTCTAAATCTGAGACTTCCAGGAGGGTGTTGGTTAACGGTACACCTGGAGGCGCAGGACTCACCACCTCGGCACTGGAAACATGGAGCAGATTTGGGGGGTGATAGCTGGAGGACAGGGCCTGAGACTCCAGGGTGCTGGAATCCTGCAGCTGCTGGACGGTAGAAAACTGCGGCTGATTGTAGCTTGATTCAGTGATGGTGAAGCCTGTAGGGAGCCAACAGAGGATTATCAGTCTCTTGAGTTACTGATCAGATTTAAAGGTAGTAACACTGCAATACTGGCTCTACAATGAATTAAATAATAAACAGTTTTTGACTAATAAACTTTGTAATTAAATATAGATGCTAAAATGCAGTTCTGTAAGCAGTGGAGAAATTTAGAATAAAAATTCTAAATGTAAACCTAACGATTGCTGATGTTACAGAATTTAACAGCAAAGGTGGGTATAAAACTCTTCTTGCCAAAAATAAGAATTTAGGCACACTTCTGCACAACACAGAAAATAACAGACACAACCTTGGCCTGCAAAAAAGAATGGTTGTTATTGACTTTAAATCAAAAATCTGAACTTTGATCAAAATACCATCAATCACTGAAACTGCTGACAGCTTGACACCAATTACTGACCAGCAAAGGGATTCCAGCCTGCAGTAGAGTTATGCTAGATATCGTATAGCCTTAAGTCTGAGTCTTTAACTGTCTAAAAATCCTGTAAAAATACTAGACAATGAATTTAATGTGACCAAAAAAGCTGGTGAAGTGCAGAGTTAGACCATACTTCTGTTCGATCAGTTCTGGATGCCAAGAGGCTCCACAGAACGATATAGAAGGCCTTCTGTGACCACGTCTCTTGAAACGTGATGATTTGTGGAAAAGTGGTATACTTTTGTGGTAGAGTATTACTCATAATATTGTCTGCAGTGAGCAGTTTGA
The DNA here is from genome assembly GCF_056507025.1 of Lutjanus erythropterus. Lineage (NCBI taxonomy): Eukaryota > Metazoa > Chordata > Actinopteri > Lutjaniformes > Lutjanidae > Lutjanus > Lutjanus erythropterus. Next base: position 12,047,106 of record NC_139325.1, read on the forward strand.
CTTGTGTATCTCTAGTTATTTGCAACTGTACATGGGCAACCAAACTAGCTTCCCCTCTGGTGACTATACATTAAATTAATCTGTCAGATGCTTTTGTCTAAAGGGACTTAAAATACGTACATTCAAACCATGTGCATTTAAATAACTTATCTATCTAATTTAGGGGTTGAAAATACTACAACGATCCTTTAAAATTATGTGTTTAAATATGCAGTCTAAAATTCTAATGGTAGAATATGCATCATTGCTTGTAAACACACCACTCACAGGTGGCCCCACTGCCCCAGCTTAACCAATGAGAACAAGAGACAGAGTGAATTAAGAGAGCAAGCAGTGTCAATGACAACAAAGTGAATCAGAAAAATAAAATGTTATTTTCTGATTGTTTCAGAGCGGTTATGTTCTAAAACACAAATAAACACCCCCGAACCTTAAATCACTTAAATCAAACCTCACAAAGGATGCAAATATATGTAAACACTGGTTGCTACACACTGTATTGGCTGGGGGCTACATACCACTGCTAAACAGGCAAAGTCCAAAATAGTTCAAGCATAATGATTTAAAGTGAATGATTACAGTATTTTACAGTCTATACATTGTTTTTTAGTATGCCTTTAATTGACAGACTGTATTCTACATAGATGAAATTTACAAATCAAACTTCTTCAAACGCTCACAAATTGTATGAAACAAAAGTATGTATATCATAACCCACAAATGAAGAGTCCCGAGATCTGTCTTTGGGTTCATTAATCATACATTCTGTGGCAGTTTAAGAGCTGTTCATTTTGCAGCAGTCCCAGTATGTGAACCTCAAATGAAGCACAGCATGAGCACCTGTGAACTTGGTGCTGCAGCAATTTACTAAATGATACTCAGAGATAAGTTAGATGACTGTTGTGAGAAAACAGTGAGTTACAAATAACAAAACAACATAGTGTTTCCCACATTAAACCCCAGGGATTAATGTCACAACCTTTATCACCAACAACTACTGTAAAATATTCATGTGAGTGGTATACTGAGGGTTGAAAAATGAATGGCTGCTCTTTTAATGTGCAGGCATATGAACTTTGTGCCACTGAAAATGTGATGACACTTGAGGTCAGATGTGCTCCGGACTGATAAAAAGGTTAAACAGTAGTGCTTCCTGATGGAAAGGAAAAGTTAGCTCTGTCTGTCAGGTGTTCAGTGTTTTCGATGCTGCCTGCAGCTGCTGCCTCAACTCCACTGTTCTGGTTCCACAGGTTCCACACTGCCAACCACAGTTACTTGGCATGATGGGAACTTGGTGAATAAGTTTGCTAAAGTAAAGTAGCAACCATATGTTTGAGAGCACTACACTAGATTAAGAGTTATACAGTGGAGAGGGTGAAAATGGAGACAAAGAGATGCAAAACACTTTAACAGATGGTGGAATACGACCAAATTAACTGTTGTGTTTGTTGTGGAAATTGTAGTGATTCTGGCTTTTTTCCACAGCCAAAAACTTCTGCTCTCTGCTCTCTCTCCCTTTGCAGACTAGTGAAGCTGAAAGAAAGTTTATTCTATTTTTAAGGTTTTTGTTTGATTGATTCATTTTTAATGACAATCTAAAGTGAATGATTTCATTACTAATACGGTTTCTGGAGGCAAACATCTGCATCCTGCACAGTCAATTAGCTCTTATAGCAGAAAACACTGCAGGGTAATCACTGGAACGATAAGTACTTTCTACAGCTCATTATCTTTTCACTCTTCAATCAAAAAACATATTGTATATTTTGCACAATATTAGATGGCAGTATACCTAGATTTTCATATATAAACACACACTCAGTATTTTTTCATGCATTACACACACAACCACTTGAACAGCCCTCATAAGTGAAATCTGTGAGACAGAGAGTATGTGTGTACCTGGTGTTAGAGCTTGCTGGTCAAAACCAGGCTGAGGGAGTGCTGGTGTCTCAAACTGGCTGATATTCTGAGGCAAAGCATGCTGGGTGGTCACATAAGAGTCTGTCACAACAGAGAAAGAGATGCACAACAAAACAACAGTTTAGTCTGGTTGTTACGAGGCAACACTTGATTAAAAGGACATTTGCCCTGCTCTGAACCTAGTAAATAAATATTATGGACTTAAAAGTGTACTTTAACAGCAGATGACTTGGTGTTATCGCTCCAGCCTTGTTATTTTTGTCTCCATATGTTCACCCACTGCGCTTCCATGGATCGTTAATCTAATTACATCCACATGTAGTACGTTGTTTGTATAGATTATCTACACAGTCCATCAAGCATAATCATGTAAACTGAGAATAAGGTCATAATAACAATAACCACTCTATAATGAAAAAATAATAGAGAAAAAAATAGGGGTTTCACTGGGTCTGGCTCATTCTTGCCAGAGTTGCTTTTGGAAAAGACATGAAAACACTCCACTCTATGGACTGGTCTTGTCCTTTAAATTTTACAACTGTATGTCATTTGTATGCAGGTTAAATAGTCCATACACAATGTCATCAAATATACATGTGAGGTCAAGAATACTGAACCTGACTGAAAGACATGGATTTTCAAACTGAGGCAGTTTGGTGTTTCAGGAGAGCCAATTCTAAACTACAAAAACAAATTTGGAATGGCCTCGGGGTCTTATGAAGAGAACAGCTAAAAATGCTTGAAAATGAACATAATATGGGCACTTTAAAGGGACAGTTAACCCCCACCAAATTAGAATTACATGTGTTTCCCCTGCCGTGTAGTGCAATTTAGCCATCTTTTTTAGGGAGAGTTGCAGAGTTCTGTAGATATTGGCAAAAGACATGTCTGCCCTCTCTCCAATATAATGGGATGAAATGGCTTGTGGTGCTCAAAGAGCCAAAAAATGCATTTGAAAAACTCACATCATCTCTTTCCAGAAATAATGACCCAGTTGCTCTAACTAATCCACAGACCTTGTTGTGAGCAGTTTCATGTAAGCATAATTTTATTTCTGCAGTAGAATCTCCCAGAACAGAAAGCAGTTCCTAAAGGAAAAATGCTCACAACAAGGTCTGTAGATTATTTTGAGTAACCGGGTCATGATTTTTGGAAAGAGAGGCTGCTTTTGAATGTTTCAAAAGTATACTTCTGCTGTTTTTAGCACCACAAACTGGACAAATACCACTACATGCCACAGAAAAAATGCTAAGCCAGTTATCATCCATGATGTCCTACCTCTCTGGTCCTGCCCTTGCTTACCTTCTCCTTGTACAAGGGGTTGATCAGTCAGGGGTGCCTCTAATGTCACTTGTTGACTCCCATTCACCACCTCTGTCTGGCCCAGTCCCAGCATGCTTTGCTGTTCTGCCGACGGAGCAGGTGGTTGCTGGAGGGAATCTCCCTCTATTTCCACCTGTATATCATGGGCAACAGCGCCTCCTCCTAATGGGTCTTCTGTTGACTGAGGCTGCAGCTGCTGGGCCAGTTCATACCTGGTTTGGCAAAAAAAGGAAGCAAGGGTTTTAGGCAGTGATTTATTTTTAAGTGTGTTGTATTTTTATTTGGACTTTTTGATTGACTACAACTTCCTTGGCAGTGCATATATGATGCTCCTAAGTACCTAGGTAACAGCCTGACAAAGCTCAAACCTGTGTGTCTTCATGTGCTTCCTGCAGTTGGGTGATGACTTGAAGGTCTTCTGGCAGTACGGACACATGTAAGGTCGCAGGTCACTGTGAGTGGTCATGTGGCGTCGCAGGCTGCCGCTGGTAGTGAACGTGGTGTCACACATCAGGCACTTGTACGCCTTCAGGCCTGAGTGGGTCCTGATGTGAGCCTTGAGGACTCCTGAGGAGGCAAAGCCCCGACTGCACTGCACACACTTGAAGGGCCTTTCTCCAGTGTGAGACCTGGGGTGGTACAAAGACAGCAAAACTGAACTACTTAGGCAGTTCCAGCATTTAATCTTAAATGCGACACACAAACATTAACCATCAAAAAACAGTTCAAAAGATGAGCTCTGGTTGATATATTAAATATGGATCCTCTATTTGAGCTACAAACCATTAATCTAAACCTGCTAACAAAGAAGACCAAGATAGACCTGCCACGATAAGCACTACAAGGCTGACAGCACCATTATTTAGATTAACTTCTCAGTATTGAAATTAATCCAAACACAAGGAGTCTGTCATAATGCAAAGGCTAGAAAGTTCAACAGAGATATGTAGATCACAGCCACTAAGCGCTTAGATAAATTATCTTTCTTAGTGCTGTGGCAATTTTCTAATTTATGCATGACCGACAGGGGCATCTAAAAGTTAATAAAGTTTAAGTCTTTGCACTGTTCATTTATGACAGGTATTAAAAGGTATGTACACACATAAAGGTACATATCTCTAGAGGACCTTTAAATACAGTATTAAAATTGCAATAATGGGGATATGAGTATATTAACTGAATGATATAATGATTCCAAATGGAAATTGGGGGTGACCTCTGCTGAACACCACCCAGCTGCTTCTCCTCTGTCCACCAGCTCACTACTACCAAATCATCAGCTCTGTCAATACAGTTTCTCCTGCTGACTGTCTGTTGATAAACCGAAGTCTTAAGCTACAGTAAAGTTATCAAGTTGAACACTTTTTTCTGTAGTTCTCTGGCATGATTAACTAGCCTGAGTTTCTAAAAAATATTTCAAACAGATTCAAGAGATTTGCCGATCTGCCCTCTTGAACATTCCAGTAATCTCCCGACGGGTGAATCAATTCTCTGTTTTTACCCCAACAGGGGTGAGGATAAATTCGCTTCCAGCAAAATATTCAAACAGATTTTTTGGCCTGAGAGTGGTAGGTGTCAGCACTATCAGAAGGGTTCATCTTCTAGGGACCAGAAATAATCACAAAAGGTTGGCATCATGTATTCTAAGGCTTTGTATTGGCAAGAATCTGGTATTACATTATGTATCAAAATCATAATCATGGTGATTATGATACAATATATTGTGATATTGTAAGCAAGGTGATATATTGTTTTTTTTTTACAACAATATATCACAGTTTTAGGAAAACTGTCAAAGTATAAAGAACACATCATCATGCACATAAAATCTTGGTCAAAAATGTTCACATGTTCGTGCAATCAGAACAGTGAAGATAGACAACAACAATGCTATCTTGCGGTCAGGTGTTCCATGTATCAAAATATTATGATACAGTGTTTCTGTGAATCGATACAGTATCACAAAACATGATAATCAAGTGTAGTGATACTTTCTTACACTCCTAATGTATGCTGCCTGTGTAATACCCCTCTTTGGTTGCCCCACTGATCTGTGATGTTCCCCAAGGCTAAATCAGAAGCAAATACATATTATAAAAATGTACTGATCACACTTAAAGCACTTTCTGGGCAGTTAAAGAGCTGCTCTCCTGTGAGCCAGAGCACTTCAGATGTTCAGGCAGGTTTCTCTTAGTTGTTTCTAAATCTTTGCTCAAGGCTTTAGCAGGCCACTCTTTTTCAGTCAGGGCCCCTCAGCTCTAGAACTCCTTCCTTGAAGATCTGAGGCTTGAGGATTTGGCAATTAATTTTAAATCACTTCTCAAAAATGATACTTCATTTAAAAAAGGCTTTAATCAATGTTAGCCCAGAGTTATTTATTTTGCCAGTTTCTATTCATTTGTGTTCTTTTTATTGCTTCCATCTTATTTTACTGGTGGGTAATATATTTAAATTAATTCTCTGTAGTTCTAAAAGGTCCTATAAAAACAGAGTTTATTTTTTATTAGTATTTGTTCATATTCTGTGCCAATCCAACCACTAGATATCTTGTGAGCAATGTTGACAATTTAACATTTTAACCTAAGGGTGACATATGATGAAACAATGAGGAGTCCTCAAAATCAAAGGCATGAATGCGCACTATCAATGTAAACATCTGATGCTTCGATTTTCAATACTGGTGGTGAGGCTAATTCAAGGGCCTTTGAATGGCGAGTGTGTGGTCAGTGTGGTTATACAGGTTGTAGACCCTGTTATTATCAAAATTTGTTGCAGAATAAATCATCTGACACTGTAAGTTATACTTTGAAATTTTAAAAAAATAGCATTTAATATGATGCATATTAAGAAACTATATTATCATCAGCAGCATAATCAAAAAATATATTTTGATTAAATTATATTACACACCAAGCATGTAGCATTATAGAGAAGCTTTACCTGACATGCTGTTTCAGATGGCTTGATTTCTTGTAGGCCTTACTACAGAACTGGCACTTGTATGGCCGGTCATTGCCCACCACCTCCAGGTACTGCTGGAAGGCCAAACGAGGGTTCTGGGATGGGATGAGGCCTGTTAAGCAACATGTGAACAAGCAACATGTGGACCTCCATGTGAAAAAAACATTTCATTTTGTAGCACACATGACAAATCATTGGCAAGAAAGCTACCAAACAATGCATTCCACTTCATCCCAAGGACAAGTTGAACACTGATTATAAATGTGAAGAAGCAACACGACCCCGTGTGTATACACATGTGGATGTCTGCACTGCTGTCTTACCAAAGTCAGTGATGAGGATGGGTTCCTGCAGAGGGATATCAGGCAGAGGTAGGTTACTCTTGGACACTTTGGCTTTGTTGGTTTTTCGGGGAAACTTGTGTTTCTTCTGCTGTAAGCTTTTGAAGTGAGAAGCAATGTGTGTTTTCCTGTGGCCTGATGTACGAAAGATCTTGTCACAGTGAGGGCAGGGGAAAGGACGGACACCTAGGAAAAGTGGGGAAAAAATAGTGCTTTTGGAGAATTAATATTTAGAGAATTAGACTGATTCTGACCAATACACACTTTGATTTAAAAAAATCTAAATATTCTAAAAAAGTATAGTATAAAAATAATAGATAATTTACTGAATTTACTGTCCCTAAGCCAATCTAAATAAATAATATAAAACTCACACATAAACCAAAAAGCAATCTCATATAATTTTATTTAATTTTTGTCTACAAAAGGTTACAAAGCCTTTTATTTACCAGGAGACAATATATTGCTATGAAACCAAATTACAGCACAAGGAAAAGTGACAACGATATAAAACTGTATAAGCACAAAGCTTTAGTGAGAAACACAGCTGAGAACATATTAATCAAAAACCTTAGCTTAGAGCTAACACATAACCAGAACTAAACACCTAACATAGACAGTGCCATTACATAGCAGTTAGAGAAAACTAATGCACAAATGCACATAATAATTAACTGTTACACAGTTATTCACACTAATGCTGACATTTCATGTCCAGGGGTGATTCTTTAAGGTAATATCTCTAAATAGGAATAAAGAATGAGTGCAAACACATAATTGCAAATAAGGGCTTTAACTGTAGCAGCACTACTATAATTACACAGGTCCAGCATTTGTAATTTGCTGTATAATTTATAATAACATATAGCTAAATACTAAATGATAGAGGCTGCCCAGAAACTGAACATTATGTTGTAAGTTCATGTGTGTCTCCTTTAAAGGGACAGTTCAGATTATTTAGTGTGGGGTTGTATAAGGCACTTATTGATAGGCAGTGTAGAACCTACAGTAGATGCCAGTGTCAGTGCTCCAAGTGTGAAAAGATATATTTGAAAACCCCATCAATAATGTTTCTTTCCAGAAATCATGACCTTCACTCAAAGACAATCCTTTATTCCCTCTGTCATCATCACCTTAAACAAACAGAGACTCTACTTGGACCTGTTTTGTCAGCTGAGTTTTTTAGTCTTATTCACTCTACATGTGAGAAGAAGTCACATGATAATACAAACAGACTAACAGATCGATGATCGATTTCACCCATGGAGTTTGGTTGGTTTAGAGAGAGCAATATTTGGTTTACACAGCAGTTTCCAAGCAGATGAGGCTACCTGACAGCAAGCTAAAGTGGTAAAAATATTCTAAATATAGTGCACACTTAACCTGATATTGATTTTTTTCAGGTGGACCTTTTTCAAGTGGCTAAAATACCTTTTTGTTGCTGACACTGACCACAGCAGTACATTGCTAAGCCTCTTGCTGGTACTCCTCTCTGCTTCTCCAAACTGGGGAGTGTGCCAACTGGCATCTACTGTAGGTGATACACTGACTATTGATAAGTACTTCATACAACCCCACATTAAGTAATACAAGCTACCCCATTAACTTATGCACTTGTGCACACAATACACTGTCTAACGGGTGCATGTATGATGTAGCATGAGGAATAAGCCAATAAAGTGAAAGAAGTGCGTTGAAATGTTTGTTACTTTGGCTTTAAATGTAACCGTTTCATGAAGTGGACCTGCTTCTCACCTGTATGCAGACGCATGTGTACTTTCATGCTGCCAGAAGTGGAGAAGCACTTCAGACAGCACTGACACTCAAAGGCCTTGATACCCGTGTGCGTTTTCATGTGTGCTGTGAGGGTACTCTTGACAGCAAAAGCTCTGAAGCACTGTTTGCACTTGAAAGGCTTCTCGTGGGTGTGGATGCGGATGTGGCGAACAAGATCGCTGGGCTTCTTGAACTCTTTGGTGCAGTATGGACAGCCATGCCAGCGAACGCCATTCTCCTCCCTGATGGAGCCTGGAAAGGAAGGCAGAGTGAAGCAACTGTCCAGTGTTTGTAACAGCCAGTGACTTAGGGCTGCAACTGAAAGGTGCTTTAATAACAAATTAATCTACTTTTACAAATCACTTATCATCCAGTTAAAAGAGTCTGAAAAATTAAAATGACATATTTTCTTATTTACTTTGAACCACAGCCAGTAAACAGATACATCATTTTCTAATTATACTGAGACATATGAGACAAATAATGCTATATTTGCTATATTTACTAAAAATAATTAAACTGATGAATTAATTATCTTAATTATACTTGGTATATTTTTGCGATTTGCTGAGTAATATATTCTGTAATATCCCACATACCTGGCATTTGTATAGGTTTCTTGAAAATGCTCCTTTTCTTCTCCCTGACTGGTTTGTCAGGACCTTGTACTTTCTTGCTTTCTACAGCAGCGCCCTCAGTGGTCTGGTTCTGTGACTCTCTGGATGTGGCGTCACTCTGCGGCTGAACCACACTCAGTCCGCTGTTCTCCAGAGCTTGCTACAGAACAAAACAGAAAACGGATGAAACACCTCACCTAAAAAATGTTGTCATGTACAATTAACTACAGTCATGCAAATACCAGTCAAACCCTTCCTAAGTCCACCCCTTGCTGTTCTTTGCTTATCTAGATCATATGGAGGCATCGGTGATAAACTGAAAACCACATGTAGTAGCTTTGAATTAGCTAATGTTGGGAAAACACTAGCTAACTAGTTTGCTAATCTACATCAATCATTAGCTAGACTAGTTGCATCTGATAGCTAACGTCAGTAAAATGATAGCTAAATAGCTAGCTAAATCGTTAGCAAGCCAGTTAGCTAGTGCTTTGCTAACTTTAGCTTCAGATCTGACTATGTTTGCCACTTAAACAGCTTCCCCAGCAACGTCTTTTAACCATCTTCAAAACTGGGTTTTATTTTCAACATAGACTTGAGCCTAGCACACAGCGTATCTGAGTAGCCCACAGGAAGCAAGAAAGAAGAAAGTTTATTGGGGTTCCAACAGGCACCCAGTTTACGCAATTGTTGTTGGAGCACAGAGACAAGGGGTGGGACCTATGAAGTGTCAATTCTTATTTAAAAAATATATATTGATTAACATAAGGTATAATTGTTACTATAGATTGAACTACTTTAAGTATGGTTTGAAAAAAACGTGGCAAATATTGACAAAAAAAATTGCCCAAAACAATGAAGCCATTGTCCAAAGCTCAGTGATAACGACATCCTTTTGTACTGAGGAGCTCTATTCAACTCTCCAGCAGTACTCATTTGAAAAGCTTTGAGGTCCAAGTTTGTTATCCTACTGTCTCCTCCTCCCTTAACAGATTGTTTCCACCGCTGTGAAAAACCCTGCCATTCAGTCAACAATGGAAACCACATCATTTGGGTTCAAACAAACATGATTTCAGGGGAGTTTATGGAAAACATTTCTTCTTTTCATCTGTTTTTCTGTGTCCAAATATATTCCCACTGGGTCCCTCTGATCTCCATCTAAATAATCTTGACATAAATGATTCTAAAAATGTTTGGATATCAAAACTGACAGCTGCTTACGTATGTGGAGCTGCGCATCTTGTCAGTGTGTTCCTATGCCTAATTGCTAGGACATCTAGACAGAAAGACAAGTATGATTTTCCAAATGATGAGTTTCTGTCAGTCCTCATATCTTCAAGAGCGCATGTCAAATTGAGGGCTGGAGCTGAAGTCTTGCTTTAAGATTAATATGTCAATCAAATATTGTAGATTAGGTTTGAGGCATGTGCTTCCCAGTCAGCCTGTGGGGCCCTGAATACTGTTGTGTTTGTTCTGATCATCTCATTTATTTAGTGGGTGAATGTCTTTTGCTCACCTGCAGGATGTCTTGGTTGATGGCAGTTTCCATGGAGATAGCTGGCTCTGTAGGTTGGGGCTGTGCTGTCTCCCCGCTGACCTGTTCAGACAGTTCTAAAAGTTGCTGGATGACATCTGTTACCCCCTCACCACCCTCTGAGCCCCCAGGGGCCTGACCAGTCGTCTCTGGCTCCTAAGGGAGGAGGGAAGGGAATGGACCGAGAAGGAAGGAGGAAAGAAAATGAGAGCCGATGTGACAAAGAACCATTCACAAGATCTGAACAGGCACTCATTTTAAAGTGAACTCAATTTCAGGGCTCTTAGGGGCATAAAATTAGCAAAGCATTGGGCACTACTGAACAAAATGTTGATGTCAGGGTTCCTACTCCTTTTCTTAATTAAAAGTCAAGCTGTTTTCAATCATTTGCTAGGTCATTTTTAAGCTTCCCAGCATCTTACAGCAGTGGGAAATTACATATTAATATACATATTCTAAAAATGTTCTTTTTTCACTTCTAAAATCAGATGTTACTGTGCTACAAACAATCGAAATTATGTTTCATGATAAAATTCTACAGAGGGGTGACAAATTAAAGAAAAACACAGTCTGATTGGGCCAATGTTCAACTTATTTTTACTTCTTCATCTAAAAAGTGGACTACTCAGTTACATAGTGATTAATTATGAAAGCAATGCAATTACAATTTCAAGCAGTTTCAAGCACATTATTAAAAAACCCAGCACTGCTGTGTCTACATCAGTGTAAATTACTGACACTTTGACATATCATGCAGCACGCCAACAGAGATAATGGAGCAAATACAGAGAGTGACTACTGTTACATATACAGTGTGGATTGTTCTATGTGTATTTGCCATGTAGTATCTTAACATCACTAAGATGTAAATAATAGTCAGTAATTAATCACCTACTAATTACCAAATAATGCTGACACATAATTACCATTGCAGAAACCAAGGGAGGCCATTACTGAGAAGACTGAAAGGCTAAGCTGGGTTTTCGACTGCACACCAGGTCAAATTTGCGTTATTTATGGCAGACTGGAAATTGTTTAACAGCATACAACTGGAGAAGAGTGCTGTTCTTTGAGTGCAAATGAAACTGAAGGTTTTAGAGTTTTTGGCAATAGGTGAATGGTGTAAGTATCAAAATGCCTATGGAAAAAATAGCATCATTATCTACCAATAAAGACAAAGATAAAAAACATCTTTGGAAAAAGAAGCCATGATTTATAAAGGATATATGGTGAGATGAAGGCTACCAACGATCTTGACATACTTGTGTGCAGTAAATAAAGCAGCAAATTCAAAAATACAGTGATTTTTATTACATATTCAAACTAGATGTCTTCCATTTATCTGCTGTAAGGCTAAGGTATATCTGTGGTGCCCTGTGTCTGTCTGTTTTCATAAATAAGAATATGAATAATATTTTTATCTCCCTTTTTCAATCAGAGATAGTGGCTTATCACCGAACACAGGAAAAAGAAAGTCAAAGCAGACAGGAAAAATTAAAAGTCAACCAAGTAAGACCTATTCATTCCACAGAAGAAATTGTATTATGGCAATAAGAACCTTGATTTACTCTCTGTGACTGAAAACAGACACTGATTTCAATACTAACATAAAGTGCAACTAATTGTGTGGCAAGAACTCTTGTATGTCTCATTAAACTCATTCACCAGGGTTAAAAGAATGAATGTGTTCAAAGTGGATGCTTAGCAGTTGAAATGTAATAACCATTTGATCGTGTTCTCTGCTTTATGTTCTCTTACCGGAGTGCTGGCGGGCACCTCAATCACAGAGATGTGCATCTTGCTGATGTGGGCATTCAGACTACCTAACTTCTTGAATGCACAGCTGCAGTCCATGCAGGGGAACAGTGGTACGCCTTTAGTCTATAAGAGAACATAAAACACACAAAAGACATCATCCCTGGCTGCTGTGTGTGTGTGTGTTTTTTATTTATTTTTTTTTTTTGTTAAAACTCCCCTCCAGGCGCTGCTGATCTTGTCAATATTGTATTTGAGAAAGAAAGGTGTGATGATATTATGTCCACTTATCACACAGCCCCAGGTAAAATAAGACTGTGGTGTTAAACTGTTAATGTATCTGCACAGGAATGGAGAACCATGCCCATTTTTTATGGGAAAACTCAGCTGATATACCTGCCTCACCCACTAAAGAAATTAAAGACCATAGAGTACTACCAATTAAAACAAGCACAATTATGGATCTTCATCGCACACAGGGATTAGCTGAGATTATCATGTACTGTATCATCTTAATGATAGAAAGATACTGCATCAGGTCTGTCTTCAGTAAGTCAGAAAATGATCATGTGTCAAAGATGTATAATGTGCCTGCAGTGGGGTTAAATGAAATCATCATATGGTTGGAAATAAAAGATGTCAGACATAAACTTCACAGTTTCCTCTTGTTAGTGGCCTCAGCATGAAGGCTATTTTATCAACATATACACAGTAGGGATCGACCGACTATCAGCCTGACTGATTATCATCATAATTTTTATATTTTTTTCAAATTCAATAAATTTATTTTATCACATAGTGGTCACTTCCAAGAATAACCCCACTCAGATAAGTATGGTGCTGAATCTTCAGGTAATGTGACGCCCAGTCTTAATCTTATCTAAATGAAAATCTCCTGCTTCCTTTTAATTGGCATACGACTCACTGCAACTTTGGGTGGGAAAAAGTAAACACAAGCTCATTTCATCTGATTTCACAGAGAATCCGACCTGGTGGCAGCCATCACAAATAGCAAACAGCAAATTTGCTCACTCATACCCGATGAAAAACACCTTGTAAAAGCATTTAAACAAAGTTTGTTGTTGGAAATTGTGTTGTTTTAAGTTTTAACGCTAAGAGTTTCACTTTATATGTAAATGTAAGCCAGTCTTAGTTAAAATTATCAGTAATGTACAGCACAGTCCTTTCATCAGCACTGAATCTGAGATGGAAAGGAAGCAGTGTTGACTTTTGGATAGAAAACAGGGTTTGTTGAATTTGAAATTCTGGGGAAAGTGAACGTCTTAAGCTTCTGTTATGATTTGACACTATGTAACTAAAACTGACTTGACATGACTTGAGTGGGTATGGCACATTTTCAACTGAATTTCGACTTATGTTTGAAGAATGAAATAAATTGCTGAAGTAAGAGGGAAAATTCACTAGAAATTTGAATCCCTGGTACGACATCCATGACTGAAATGACAGCAAGTGATTCAGAACATAAGAGGAGTTAGAAAAAAAACCCTAAGAGTAAGTGTGATGGTCGAGTGTGTAGCAAAACAAAGGCATGAGGTTTGATGCATGAGTTGATTGCTTTTCCACAAGGGACAACCGAGTGAAGTGGAAGATGAGTGTCAGTGGACAGGGATTGTTTACAGGAAGTGGGGAAGTGTTTGTGAAGAAAGGCGATTGAACTCCAGAGTCACAACAAAGGATTCAGTTGGAGTATGTTTGTGAGAGTGTGAGGGCAAATGAAAGAACTCTAGTAAGGTGTCATCACCCTCATGATGATAGGTATGTGGCAGCTGGGTTAAGAATGAGTGGGCGCAGGTTTCAAACATATGCGAAAGTCGGTTGGACACAGGAGTAGTACCATTTCTCGCGGGGCCAAGATGTTTGTTTTCACTGGAGTGGTGATCATTAAGTGGGAGCAAAGGACTGTGAAAGAATGGAGAGAGGTAGAGTAGATGTCACATGAATAGGTGGTGAAGAGAGTAAAGATAAAGACGCCAAGAATGACGAAAAGATGAGGACAGAAATCAGGTCTAAGAAGAAAGAAGAGGGGGAAGATGACAGAAATCAAAAACACAGAGGACATATTTTGATGTCATTAATTGTGCAAATGAGGTTGTGACATATTTGATGAAGCAGGGGAGATTAAGGGCTAAGGGATGCTTGAAAAAGGATGAAATTCATAATTCTTCTTCAGGATATTGAAGGCTGGTTTAATGAGGTCACATATAAAGGGAGTCAGATGCTGGCTGAAATAACATAACTTTTTAACCTTAGAAACATAGACTAGAAGTTCAAGCTCACTGCCTTGGTAGTGCCAATACATTATTCTATTGATGGCTAGAGGTGAAACTGTGAGAAAATTTAATATGATTATAGTGACCCAAATTATTACAGTTATATGTGTTATTGCAGTTTTGTTAAAATGTTCTGAAAGTACTTTAAAAGTATTGATAAACATGCTGAAATAATTTTATCAAGTTTTATGCTGAAAACCTCTAAATTATTTGAAATGGCATTGTGTCCTTTGCAATGTCAGTTTTTTCACTGATGCAAAACAAACTCATGTTGCATGTACATGCATACATGTTGCTAATTTTGGTTGATGCAGGACAGTATTTACTGGGAGTTTTTCAAAGCTTGGAAATCAAACACAGTATCAACAAGCAATAAATTTTGAAATGGTAACACTAACCATCGGGAATACTAAACATCTGAAATTTTACTGTAATTTATTGTAAAACCTCAGTCATTTCATTCCTATTGTTAAACACCATAAAATAATAACTAGAAAATGTAAGTGTGCTTGCTTATCCCGAAAAAAAATGCAAGCTGCAGATTGCAGGTATTTAAATGCAATTTTTGAGATGTGAGTTGTAGTTGAACAAGGGAAAATCTTTAGTTGGAAGCACCCATAACATATTTACACACACAACTGCACACAAAATTTATGCCACAGTTTCACCAAAGTGGGACCAAAGCTATTACAAAGAGTTTTTAACTAGTTATGAAACCGTCTCAATTTAATACTGATGCCTCTATGTGACCTGCATAAGCTAATGAGACCATCAGTGAGAAGACTGACCAATTCAATGTAGCTGTTCTCAATGCCTACCACTGGGTCAGAGTCCTGGTGAAATCAGATTAAACGAGGCTGCATTTACATTTTCACAGGCAAAGTTGCAGTGAGTAATATGTTAGCCTATTAGAAAGATGCAGGAGATTGTTCAACAGATTACAACAGTTATGACTACCACTTTTGTCCACAGTGGCCTCAAAAACCGACAAAATATGAAAGTTCGTAGTACCAGTTTTAAATTTATACTGTGAATTGTGGTTTAATGAATCTCTGCACCACCTTGTTACAAAATAAAACATCTCAATTTTTTTTTTTTTTTTTTAGATGCCATTTCATATGCAGACAGTGTTAATGTCAGAATATGCCTCCTCTCTACATGACCAAACACATTTAATGTAGCCATGATGATTTTACAACACTGGCCCCTAAGTATGCATCCACTCATGCAATCTCCCGCGAATAACGCCTGACCATAATTTATTCATCAAGTCCGTCAATCATAAGGACAAACTCTACGTGGAACAGGAAAGCTGAAGAACACTTGTGAAAATTAGATGCATTATTCAAATGGTCCTGCTGTTTGGCTTTCCAGGAGTAATTCAATCAACTGGTCCCATCACAGGCTTTTAGCATGGAATGCACAATAAAGTGAGCAAGTGAGAAAAAACAAGCGTGAATTAGCAATAGCTGACACACAAACACTTGACCTCCATAGCAAATTTAAGCCTCATACATAGAAAGCTGGGGTTGAGTATACTTGTGTATGCAAGTGTTTCTACAAAGCCTGGTCATGTGAATCCATTTAGAAGTTATGTACCTTTTTGTTATAGGCCACTCCCACTGCCACGCCCCCTTTTTACTAACTGACATGAACAGTTAATCAGCCGATCCTTCGCCCATGACCGAACTTTCCACAAAATCTTTTGCGTACCTGTGAATCCATGTGGAAATTATGTCCCTTTTCGTGATAAGTCATTCCCATTGTCAGGCCCCAACTGTACACAACTGGCATGACGCAAAAATACATCATCACAAACACATAGACACAGTTGACCTTAATGCCAAACTTCAGCTTCCTACAGCTAAAACTGTGACTGCCAAAGGGAGGGGGGTTTGTGGATTGTCCAAATGATAGTGTGAGCTACAGCCAAAAATACATAATTTAATTACTATTTTTATACCAAAATCAGCAAAAATATGCATACTTTTTAAATCCAGCTAAACCTGCTAAAAAATTTTCACATTGCCAGTAGATGAGTTTGCGATTCTGCTTTTTTTCTGTTGTGTGCAGGAAAGCCAAGACTGAACTCATGTATGTAGAAGACCAGAGAGAAAAACATTTTTAAAAGTCTTTGTGTTCAGCTCTCAGTACTTTCGTAGCTTTTAAGCGAATCTCTGTGGTTTGAAGTTTAGTTTCTCTCCTGCATTGCTGTTTGTATATTGAGGTATTTGCTTTATTTTAATGTTTAATATTTGCTTTCAACTGAAAAGTTGTTAGGTTACTGCAGACCCAACCCAATTTCCTGATTGTATTGCTTCATAATAAAAGCTTTTAAATAACAAAATACATTTATACTAACAGAAGTTGGCAACAGAGAAAACAAGCTCTCGTTGCCTCTGCTGATAAAACTGCATCTCCACTCGGGTGTCATACTTACATTACTGTTGGATCTGGATACGTTAAATACCCATGACCATCGCAAAGTCATTTAATGTGGGAGAGCCGATGGGGATGAACCCATTTTTTGTGTTTCTTTATTTTTAAGAGGTGTAATTAAATTGACAGCTTGCTAGTATTTTTTGTCCATCACTTTTGTACAGGTAATTAAAAAGTAATGGCAAATTCAGATATCATAATGAGAGAATGTGTTTTTTATGGTCTACTATTAAAGGTGTAAGATTGATAAGACACTGCCAGCTGATAATGACAGACTTTATATTCCCCTAAGGTGAAATCTCGAGTGCAGATTGAAGATCAGCAGTCTCGAATGCACTTTGCGTTAATCTCAGTTTAGGTCCACACTGCCTGATGGATGTTGTCTATGAGTGCTATTAATACATAGTGGATTGTTGAGCAACATAATGCACATTATGTGAACTCTATTTGGATTTCTATTTACTGCTCATTACCTCTGACAATTTGGGATATTTGTGGTTCACTTTTTCACACTGCGAATTTATGAAATAAAAGCAACAGCACTTGAAAAACTAAGTCAGAAGGACTCACAAGCAGTTCAAACTACACACGATTAAAGATTGTGGTGAGGAGGCTCTATGTGTGATAGACAAAACAGTATATCATCAGTCCTGGCTGCCACTGATAACAGATTTTAAAAGTATGGGAAAACAGCTGCTTGTCAGATGTGAACATATGCCTCCTCATACCCAGAAACCCTTGTGTTTTTGGTTTGTTTCCTGTAGCTCATTCTTAAATCATATGCAAGTCTGCCAAGCTCATTTTTCGAAGCACTTTCCATCATCATTGCATTTTGATTTGGTGCCATCCAATTTTGAATGATATTGCGTTAAACCAGTCTACAAGTATATATGACATTATTTGAAATCACCCAGGACAGGTCTATGCAAAAGTGTTTTCATGGCACACATCAATCAAGAGCTCAACCATGTTGGAGGAACTGAATGTAAACGCATCTGAACCCACAACTGTTCCTGATGAGTGTCACATCAGTCTTGTTTGCTGCCTTCAAATTAGACTATTTTGACTATTTAATCGTGAACCAAGTATTATTTAAGAAAACAGACCTATGGAAGCACTGTGACAACAATTTTAGAGTTTCTCAGATTTTCAGAAGCTATAGACTAACTGGTAAAAACTCTTGTGAATTCATTTTTCAGATGGTAGTGGCAGCCAGATTAGTGTGGAGCCTGGTGTATAAACATAAAATGTCTTTTATACTGTAAGGCTTTGTTACCTTTTTTGATAAAAATGCATCAGCACTGAACACTGTGTCATATCCACTGATGGGGACCCACTGCACCTCCTTTGATGGAGACCATTGTGTTGCTCTACAATCAGGCTGTCAGAAAGCTGACCCAATCCTGACTGTAGCCACAGCATTGGAAGCAATCATCAACTAGGAGCTAGTCCCACCACTTTCACTCCACACATTAATGGGTTTTAGTAACAAACCGTACAAAAAGGACACCCACACAGGAGACAGACACAGAGGAGAATTCATTATCCGTCAACACGGGCATTTGGGCACCTGGGCAGGACTTTGATGTGCACAACTCTTTCGACCTCTCAACCACAGTTTGGCATTAAGAGGAAGTGACCTTGGTGACAGAGCGCCGCTAGACACCAAAGTCCAGGCTAAATTAGGATGGATAAATCAGGAGGGCTCTTTAAAACTGGCTGCTGTGTGGTGCTTACAAAAGAGAAGAACAACAGGAGGAACAAAAGAGCTGCAATTTCACCTCAGTCCCTTTCCAACAGACAAACAATATGGCAAGGTGTCCTGCTGAATTAAATGTAACAAGCTGTGAGCAGGAGCGCTGGCAATTTAGTGTGTGAGTGAAAGAGGTGTGCAAAAAGGAACCAAAACATCTTGGACAAAAACAAGTATGAAGAAAATGATAAAGAATTACCAAAACCTGACAAACAGCAAGAAAACTCTAATGTATCTGATATCTTCTCTGCGCAATGAACAGCAGTAAGGTGTCAGTCCACAACATGAAACTATTTACCAGTCTTAGCTCTTTTATGGTAGCTTAGTTTTTGGTTCCCTGCTCTCATCTTGGTTGAAGATAAGGAACATCTTCGCAACCAAACAACGAGCACTGGACTGCTCATCTTTGACACTTTTTTCCTATCTTTATTCATATCACGTTCTAAGATGCACTAAGCAGTGAAGTGAAGCGGGGCGACCCTGTAACTCATTTGGTAGAGTGTGTGATCAACACTATAGTCATGCTCTCAAATTGAAAAACCAAGCTCTTGATTAAAAGAAAGTAATCAGTAATCATTTCAATTTAAATGCGCTAGTAGCCACTTTTACTAATTGCATTCACTCATTGAGTTCATTCTACACACAACTGAAACATTTTAAGATCGTTGTTTTCTTCCAAATTTTGTATTTTTTCTGTAACTTTTGTATATACAGTATCTGATTTTCATTAACCATTAAATGGAAATCATGTTACCTGAACTAATCACTTAATTCAAGAAATTTCTTCAATCAGTATCAGGTATTATACAATTGAAAAAAATCTCATGTCTTCCACTTTGTTTGAAAATTTACTCTGGTATAGCTTGAAACAGAAATGAAACAGCTTTCATTACAAAATCAATATGCATTCATTAAGCACATCATCTCTGTTGTATTATACTGAAAACAAACCAATCAAATTCTAATTGTTGTTAAATTTCATGCATTTTGCATTCTTCCATTACAGATAATGATGATGATGAATCTGAAGATGTTTTTCAAGGTTGCTTCAGTCCTCTGCACTGTAAGACTACTGACAGTAAGCCTATTGTTTCTTTTCATTTAAAGCCTGTACAAACTGAAAAATAACTATGGTGAGACTTTAAAGGAGAATTCAAAACTTTTTACACTGCTATGAAAGCACTGTGTCTTGTTTGGTAGCTTCTTTTATTGCTGTGATGCACATGTGACTAATCACAGATTGCATCACATAATGATACAGTATTTAAGTGCTGGATCACTTTCAGATCCATAGCACCGTGCTCTTACCTCAGAATGAACTCTCTGGACGTGGGAGTGCAGGTTGCCCTTCTGGGAGAAGGAAGCGGGGCAGAACATGCAGAGGTGAGGTTTCTCTCCAGTGTGTCTCACCATGTGAGTCTGCAGCACCACCTTCTGGTTGAAAGCCTTGCCGCAATGTGTGCACTTGTAGGGCCTCTCACCTGAAGAGAAGGGCACGGTCAGGTCAAACAGATTGAACTGGCATTATTAGGATGCTGGAAATTTACAGAAACTAAACTTTAGAAAAGGTAAATAGTTACGGCTACAGGTAGACACCAGGGGGTTTCTTTATGTTACTATCGATTACTACTCTCTATTGTGACAATCACAGTATTTAAAGCATGTTCTGAGGATGGTTATAGCATTGGATCTTTGGACCAGTGAAGTATTGTGATCTAGTTCAAGCAGAGGCATTTACTTTTAAAGGTTCTTGTTTAGTTCTTATTATCTCAACAAAATTAGGCAAAAACCCATTCCTCAACATAATGGAAATCTTATATTTTACATATATCACAAAAGATCAAGCTTAGTTGTATATTTTAGCGCTTTAGTACAGTTAGACAAAGAAAAAATACACAACATTCTGGTTGTGTCCATCTTTAGGACTTAAAATAAGACTGCTACTACCCTTACTCACTGTTTTATGTGTCAGAGATTGAGAGAATAAGGCATAATGTGTGTATGTATGTATCCCAAAGAGACCTTTTCCTTCATCACTTTAAGAGCTGTTTGAGATTCAAGGGATCAACTCCGTCCGCCATTAGTCATCCAGCCACCAACCAAACAAATTAACATGTGGATGATGTGTAAGCAATATGTGGGTGGAAGCTGCTGGCTACATTACCTGAATCCAGACGGGCTGAACAGAAGCACAACCACAATATATATATCGAAATTATACCCACAAGACATCTCTGCATGACTGCTGAGTGATGAACTGAGCTAAGGTGTATAGTCCCTCAAAGCTGGAGGGTAAACACAGCCAACTGTTTAGGAGTTGGTGTTATGTCATGGAGTTAACTGAGGTAAAATTAATCAGAGGTGGTCCAGTTAAGAAAGACAAATGTGGGACTTCAGTTGTATAATACTGCCTGGAATTCAATCTAGGGGCCCATTGAGAACTGAAATAAAAACAAAACTGCCAACTGTCCTGTTTATGCCACCACTGCCCACACACCTGCAGAGTCTCCTGCTGCGCCCACAACAAACCGCGGTGGAACAACAAGCTTCAGAGTCCCCACCAAGTACATTTTGGTGCCACTGCCCACCCACACCACAGAAAACATCCACTTCAGGTTTTGTGGAACCTGCAGACCGACACTAGGGCTGGGAAGGTATTTGTTTCCAATTTGGGGTTTTGAGTTTTGAGTTGCTTTTTTTGCTGAATATAGGCCATTAGTATTTTTTCTCATATCTGCACCTACACAACCCATTATCAGAGCACATCTGTACCTCCCAACCAGCAAAAATGTGCATTAATCAATAACCTGAGGCCATTCGGACCCGCAAAACCCCAAATTACGCATTTAGTAGCACGACTGTCAGGACTGGGCGCTGTGGCACTCTCCAGAGGGCTCTCTGTTACACACATACACACAAACATCTTAACAGTGAATTTGAACAAAATAGTGGTTCACATGTGAGCGTCTGTACTGGCTAAGAGCATCAATCAGCTGCGCTGTTGCTGGGATGACCAGCTATACTGTAGCCGGCACGTGTGTGTGTGTGTGTGTGTGTGTGTGTGTGTGTGTGTATGTGTGTGTGGCTGAGTATCAAACTTTGACACTTTTATGGCAACAGCTGCAATACCATCAAGCATTGAAAAATGCTACTGCTATCAAGCAAATCTCATCAGCATCAGTGAGCCATTGTTTTGCCTTGTTTTGTTTTTTTCACCACCTTTGAACAGCTTCTGCCTTTAAAGAGAGTGACTAGACTGTAATATATAATGCAATTTTCTTTTGTTAAAATGACTTTTAGTATCAAAAAAGTATTGTTCCGACACTGATATTTAAGATGAGGTATCTAAGGTATTGGTACCAGTTCTGGCATCAAAATTTTTTAAACTAAACCAAGCCCTGTGTGTGTGGGTGTTAGACAAAGTGACAGAAAGGGGGGAAGAGAAGGTGGAAGGTGGACTATTGCACACAATGTTTCTGCAAGTTATTAATAGCTTGCTTAGAATGCTGCTTTGTCACTTGACTCACCCAACCTAACGTGTGATATTTTCTAGCAAGTCAAGTGTACCTACAGACTGTGGGTCGAACCACATACATCACAAGGTATTAATAGCTTCTTTCCATATGACGTCACATCACTGCATTGTTGTGGCGCAAACTGAGGATTGGAGGCACAACGTGTTTTGTATTGTTACAGTTGCTCAAATCAATCAAACCAAAAACTGGGGAGCACTTTTTAATTGCACTGTTAAAATGTAGAAAAATATACCAGCTAATCCTGGGTGTCTGAAATCCCTACGAACAACAAGCTGAACCTCTTCTTCTCCCCTTCTCACCTGTGTGTATTCGTATGTGTCGAACAAGCTGGCTGGGCTTTTTGAAAGCCTTTCCACAATGATGGCAGCTGTTTGTGAACCCACTGCGGTCAATGTTTTTCTTGTAGTTTCTGGAACTAGCAGTGAGTGGCCTGGGGAGGGAGTAAACACAAGAAATGTCAAATTGGTTTGGGGGAAAGGCAAGGCAAGTTTATTGGTACAACACCTTTCAATAACAAGGCAATTCAAAGTGCTTTACATAAGATGTAAAGACATTAAGAAAAGAAACAGAAGGCAATATAAAAAGACACATTAAAATAGATACAGTATGCAACTGGTTTTATATATCAGATGATCATCAAAATTACCACAATTACCACAATGCAAATTTATTTATAACTGGGAGGTATGCCTGCATTTTCCAGTAGTTTTGCCTTGCTTTATGCTTCCAAGCAGTTTGTTGTCACTTCAACAATAATAATACATTAAAAAGCAATAACTTTGGTGATCTTTCATATGAGACTGGGCTAGATTAGTCAGCACTGTTAGCATTCTAGACATAAGTGAGTCACTGAAGACAGTTCACAGTTTGGTGTTATATATTTAACATAACTAGCAGGAAAATTGTCTATGAAAATCAAACAAATCCTACTTATTTCTATTCAGTCATAAAACTTCAAAATCTTCTAAATCCCCCCTTCCACAGTTTTTATACTATTTTGTACACGCCTTGTGGTTTTGAACCGAGGTGTAGGTACATCTGCTGGAGATAAATAACAATTACTTTATACCATAATCAATCTTGAGTTTCAAAATGCACATAGCAGTGTTTCTGTATTGCAGAATTCTGTGTACTTGATCGTGTCAGTTGTTTGGCTATTGTCTGTTCCCCTAACATGTACTTAATACTGACAGATTCTTTTTATCTTCTATATTTAGATTAAACAACATCTTTAATATCCACATGTGAAATCCTCACAAGCTTTTTGTATTACTGTTTTTGTTGCTGAAAGGCTCTTTTTAGACCTTGGTTCTTAAGTCTCAACTAGTGATACCCTATAGAGAGTCTGCACACTGAGGACCACTGCTCTTGCACAGGCTTATTTGGACTAATGAAAAACTGCCTGATGAGAAGGTACAAAACTTCAACTTTCTTTTCCTTGAAAATTTAATTGATTGACTGAATGTCCTGGCAGACTGTGTATGCCTACACACAGTCAATAAGTCTTCTTAGAAACAGCAGATATTACATTTTGATGAAGGTTAATTCGTGACCACAGCTTGTAAATGTTTTTCACCACTAAAAATTATTTATGTGAAATGAACACTGAAACCTTCAGTGTCATTCTGTAAAATGTGCAATGAAACCTGCTCTTACTTTGTCCAACAGCACTGTTCAAACACCAATAAGAATTTCAGTAAAACAAAGCAGTTAGTATTTTTGAGTGTCTACTTTATTTTCAAGTGTTTTTCAAGTGTCTACTTTATTTTACTGTTTCATGTCCACTTTTAGCTGTACAGGAGTTGTGTTAAGTTACAACAGATGAAAACCCAATGTTACCTGATTGTGCTGCCTAATAATAAAAGCTTTTAAATAACAAATTAACAGGAGATTTCTACTGTGAGGATAAAATGAGAATAAAACTGTCTGTAATTGTCTTACAGGCACTCAACTAAAGACAAGAACGATATTGGTTAATTACACACCGTCAGGTAAGTGTAATCTCCACTGTGCTGGGCTGATGCACCGAGTAAAACCAAGCCAAGTCTGCACATGTGTATGGAAAAGGGGAACACTTCAAGTTTCTCTGCTGTTTCAGATGTCCCTCAGTGTCCCTGACTCACATACACTGTATCCTTCAGACCAGAGGTTTTTAAAGTGGCAGGCAAGCCTCCCCAAGGGGGCTCCAAACTGTTTCAGAGCTGTTTTAATAGCTGTTGGATTCCCTGTTAACTTCAAGCAGTTTTCTTCTTGACTCGGTCAAGTGAAATAAATCAGCATCTTCCTGCCTCACCTCATCTTGACGTGACTCTTCATGTGCTCCTTGAGGTGTGCAGACGTCTTGAACTCCTTGTCACAGGTCTTGCAGGTGTAGACCTTGATGCCCGACAGCTCTTTACGGTGCTCCTCCAAATGCAGGGAGAGCTGGCTCTGAAGAACGAACTCATCTCCGCACTCTGAACAGATTAAATTCTGCGAGGTTGCAAAAGAGACAAAACAGAGAAATAAAGTTTTTCCTAACAGGCAGTAAATCTAAATCAGTGATGGTTTTGTGTCTGATTGGTCAGCTGACTGACTTCCTCCTTCTCGTGCAGCATGATGTGAGATTTGAGGCTGGCAATGCGGGAGAACTTCTTATTGCACACCGGGCAGGTGAAGTCGGAGGTCGTGTGTGTGGACTTGTGTAGTGTGAGGTTGAACTCCACGTTAAACGTCTGTGGGCACTGGTCACATCGATGAGGCTGCAAGTGACAGAGGACAAGTTAAAAGAAGTAGTGAATAACGTAAGTGTAAATTATCTCAGACATGTCCCTCTGCCATCCAGTCCTTGTTGCTTTTAATTCTCACTCTTGGTGGAAAGAAGAGGGATTAATGTAGGGGCTGATTTAAACAATACATTTGCTGTGAAACTGGGAAGCTGACTCACCTTACTCTCACCCTGTCCTACCCAATAGCAAGTGTTCCTTTGAACCATGGATAAACTTCTGCAAAGTAACAGGTCTGTTAAAACATAACATCTCACTTTATCATCTAATCACAAAGTTTTGTGGGGGTAACTTGTTTAAGAGAGAGGGAGAAACAGAAAGAGAGAAAAAACATGATATACAAGTACAGAATATTACTAGACAACATAAAAATGATTTCCCATGAGGCAGAAACGGCCCCAATATTAAATTCTGTTTCTATTCAAGGAGCTGTCTGACTTAATTTCAGAGTACTTTCTGAATGGGGTGAAGGCTGAGAGCTACAACGATGCTGATGACTTTTATTCAGAGTGGCAGACCCCGAGGCTGCTATTCTTCAGCCTGGGGAGAAAGCCTGCATGCGAGAAGATAGTGGCCCTAAAATTGAAATGGCCTACAACTAAACATAGGTGCAGCTGCACATGATGCCCTGCTGTCATCCTTTTAAGACAGAAGAGATGGTCAACAGGAGACCAAAACAAAAAAACAACATTTTCTTGTATCTGAAAAAGTGGCACTTACACATTAAAGGGGTAGTTCGGATTGTTTGAGGTGGGATTATGAGAGGTACTTATCAGTAGTTGGTGTATTAGCTACAGTAGATGTTGGCCGTCACAGCCACAGTTTAGAGAAGCACAGAAGCCAAGCACTGAAAAAAGTCCACCTTAAAGCTATATCGGTTTAAGTGTACATTATATTTAAAATACTTTAACCACTTTACTTTGTAAACAAAGAATTGTTTCACCTGATTTCAATGAGAATCTGACCCAGTGGCAGGCATTAATTGAACATCTATATAGAAACAGCCAGTCTCTTGTGGATGGTCCCATTTGCTTGTAGGTCATATAAAGGCATCAGTAATGATTTGTGAACATTTCATAACCACAATCTCCTTGTAGTAGCTTTAAAAACATGTGTTATTGATAAAAAATCTAGTTAAATAATATTAATAATAGAGAAAAACATTTATTGCTGCTTGGAAGAATAAGTTCCCATATAAATCAGGAAAAAAACAGAAGCAGAAACCTCTGACTCATGTGGTGACTCAGTGGATGGTAACTGAAGATTAAGATCTTGAGCAATATGTATTTTAGGTTTTTCCTATGTAGGACCACAAATATGGAAAGGGGGAATGGAAATTCAAACAAATAGCTACTGAAACCGATTTACTATTATTGGCTACTGAATACTGCAGCAGAGGAAATTGCTGCTGTGATTCAACATCAACGAGGAGAGGAGCTGTTAATGTTTACTGTGCTATTTAAGACTCTTATTGGCCACCACAGCCAGGGGGTGGGGGCTGGATTAAGCAACTTTGGTCCTTCTAGGCACAATTTCAGCTATAGTTCTTCCACAACTGCTCTGCACCACAACAGCATAAATAAAGACCAGCAGGGCAATGCAACAGCAGTTAACTGTATACATTTTCAAATACATCAGTGTATTTTGACTGAGGCAGCAATTCACGCATACTACTATAGGCTATTTGATCTTAGCCAATAAACATTTTAACAGCTACCAGAAATGTTCCACATCATCCAGGAGTCAGACTGTGCCAATGCAGTTCTACAATAGTTCCCACCATTCAAAATCCAGGAGCAGAGAACATGTTGTGCTTGTGTGCTCTGGTGCTTTCCAGGCACAGCACAAGACATGTCAGGGAAGCTGGAGTGTGCTCATCATCCTATTAACTTAACACATGTGGTGACAGAAAATTCTCTCAGGTAATTTACATAAGGACGAGTAAACAACCACAGATGTGTTCTGTGTAAAGAAACTTTAGGACAAAGTCCAACATGCTGCCGGTAACAACACATTCGTGGTACCAAATATAGTGATTAGAGCCTTACTGAGGCTGCCAACTAAACAATGGCACCTACGGCAGCTTTAAATTTCCACATTGTGAAAAATCATCAGAGCTGAAAAATCCAGGACACTTCCAGCTTTGGTGGTAAGCCACCAGCATGGCCCAAATCCAACCTGTCGCTGGGACAATCACAGTCATCCAGGTGAGCAGGTGAGCTATGCTCTTCACCTGTACCAAGTGGAGAGTGTCCTCTATTCCAACAAAGTGTTGAGTATTTGTTGTGCTTTGAACAGGTCAACTACCTTTACAGATGAGGCTTACTGCTCACTGAGGCTTGATACCTCCATGACATCTCACTGCAGTGGCTCAGGTGGCGCCTGGCGCTGTATGGCCATGTCTCGCTGAGTTTTTTGGTTGCTTGACACATCACAGATGAGCCTTTTCAACCAAACTGAATATGAAAAAAAAGGAAATCCTGAAACTCTCCCTCACTTGTACTCGAAATGCCAATAAACAATCAGTCAATTCATATTTTGATTGGCAGATCATATCTGAAATGTAATTAAAATATCAGAGCATCATGAGAACTACCCTCAAGATGGCCTTAAAAGACACCGGCCTAAAACCAAAAATGCATATTTTTTTCTTTGGCTTGAAGCGCTTTTTATTTTTTTTACATTTTATACGTTTTATAAATGTCTGCCATGAGGATGTCTGCCTTCTTTCAAATACAGTAGAACTAGATGGCACTAGTTCTGTGATGCCAAAAGCACCCAAAAATACATGTGAAAAGCTTAAAAGCAATGTCTCTTACCAGAAATTATGACCTAATTACTCAAGATAATCCACAGCTGTTGTTGTGAACAGTTTCATGTAGGAACTAAGTAGTTCCTACATGAAACTGCCAAGTGACATTTAGTTTCATTGTGCTCAAGAGAAACCAGACATCTCTAAAGTCGATATCTCCAAAACTCTGCAAATGACACCAAAGAAATCTAGATGAATAAATACCACTACAGGCCAGAGGGGGAAAAATTGTCATTTCAATAACAACAGTATGATTCCACTTGGCAGCTACCAATGACCAACAACAACTAGATGAGGTTATACAGACCAGATTCAAAATCTTAAGGTTAAAAATTGTTCTTTGTTCAGTTTTCTTATGACAATGCTTGCCAACACTCTCATTCTGCACTTACCTTATCGTTGACCTCATGTTCACGAAGATGCTTCTGCAGTTGGCTCTCAGTGGTAAAGATCTGAGAGCATATTGTGCACTTTTTGTCCTTGAGTTCTCCATCACTGAAACTTTCTACCTTAGAGTCGCTGGGATCTGCATCTGGTCAAGTACAAGACAGAACAATTCAGTGTCTTAATCTGCATTTGAAGCATTCTTCTGGCAAGAACAGCTTAAATAGATAAAGCATTTTCCAACCAGCCTCCTCAATTTCACAGGTGCTGTCTACATGTAAAAATGCCTACAACTGAAGATCTGCATACATATTTTTTTTTTTATATACAGCTCCATACAACCAGCCTCTCTCAAAAATCTCAAAAGTAGTGGTAGATTGGTTTTTGATGCTGAAAGCAACATAAAAAAATCACTGGCCAAAATCTGCCAAGCATCTGTAATATTTTTATAACCCATATGCTTATAATGAGACCCCTCTCATCTAACCAATGTTCAAGAGCAGAACCACTCATTTCCCTAACAGCACATACCCTGTGGCAGTGAAGGCCCTTAACTCCTCATCATCAGTCCAGTTAATTAACTCAATTTAATAGGGTTCCCTAGCAGGCTTCTTAATGCACCAAACACTTGTGTTTTATTTACTCTGGGAGCATTTTATATGTTCATTCTGATGTTTGATGAATCTGACATTTACAACTGTCTTATTGTATCTTCTGGTAATGTATTTCAGACATCTGTCACTTTTTATATCGTCAAGACACTTTATTTTGCTGTTTTACTACTGTGTAACCAAACTCTACCTAGATCCACAGGCACAGTCAACACACGTCACATGTCACACATAATTAACTAACCAGTTATTATGTGTTTGTCACAGATGCACATACTGATTTGCTGCTTTTACAGTGTGTGTCTCCTCTCAAAGGGGAGCGTGGTCATTCTCGAGACAGGAACATTGTGTATGGCTGTACTTTCAGAAGTGGAATAGGTCAGTTTCACAACAGATTAAAACAAATAATCCAAAAGCATGCATGGAAATGCCTGTTCTTACATTTTAATTTCAGCACTTGATTGTTTTTTCTATTGGCATCCCCATTAGGCTGGTTCTTACCTTCACTTCAATGGGGTCTACATAACACAAAATATTACATTCTACTGAACAGAAGAACTTGACCTTGAATGCTAACAATTACAACAATAGCTCTGAATTGAGCATAGGGGTGCAACTTTTTTCATTATCAATTAACCGCCCAATTATTTTTACGATTAATCAACTAATAATTTTGTCTATAAAATATCAAAAATTGTGAAAAATACATCACAATTTGAGTCCATGATGTCTGCAAACAAACAATACAAAACCCAGACTTTTTACTTACTATTAATGACAAGAAAGCAGCAAATTCTTACATTTAAGAAGCTATTGCCAGCAAATGTTTGACATTTTTGCTATTAAAATACCAGAAATGTTTGGATTACCAAAATACTTGACATGTTTCATTTCATTTCAGTGAATTAATGGTTGCAGTTTTAATTGAGCCTCTTGGTATTTTTCCCTACATTCAGCATTTTTAAATTTGAATGTTTAAAATATAGTAATACTCTGTTTTTCCTGTGCTGTTTACTTGATCTTTAGACTATCAAACCCACTAAAAAAACATTTCTTTATTTTACTAATACATTAGTTTAGCAGCACGTCTACAATGTAGGTCTGTGTGCATAATGGAGGTTTGCAAGTAAAATTAAGTTTCTAACACCTCATTTGCAATGCATTTGCAGTCTTCTACAAAAAATAAAGAGAGCTTTTATCACATCATGACTGTGTGTGAACATGTTGGGGTGTGTTTCATAAAACTTAAGATAATCAACAGTTTGGTTTCACACACCAGTCTCTCGGCTGTCGGCCACGGACACTGCAAGGACAGTATGTGGCTGATTTATTTGTATGACATTAAGCAAATGTAAATTTCAACGTAACGCAAGTGTTAGTCTGTTTTGTTTTGGCTGTCAACTAAGCTCACGTCCATCAGCGGACTCATGTGTTGACGTCCAACTAACGTGTCATCACAACTTAGCTAACCTAACGCTAAACATTGTGATGCGGTGATGACAGCAAAATGCTAACAGTAAACTGAACGTATTCAGAAAACACATTTCAACAATTCGTGAGGACATGTAAACTCGTGAATGTGACAAACGTGACTTGTCCTGACCATTATACACAGCTGGTCCATCAGCAGCTGGACAGCCTCGCTACACTGCCCTGCAAGATAAAAATAACAATGCCCAACATTTTGGCGTGTTAGCCTCGAAGCTAGCGGTAGCAAAGCGCGCTAGTTAGCAACAGCATGCTAACGACGATTTACGAATAAACAAATATTAAGTGTAAAAACCGTACATTGACTAAGGTTAGACAACACCGTGGTTCTCCCCGCACGGACACCAATTTAGACTGGAAGCCAATAAGAAGAGGCACCGAGATGTTATTAATATCATTCCGCCTCAATCACTCCTTCGCCGCACAAAGCAAAGCCCACCCGCAATACTATATCCGGGGACTATATACACTACATTGAAGTGTTGTTATAAAAGATACAGAGATGTTTGTCCAAATAATACCGGGTTATTTGGATAGCCCATAATCTGTATTTTTTATTCGTTGCATTTTGGTACTTGTTACCTGTTTCGTCGTTGCTTTTAACTCTCAGTTTGCGAGGCCGGCCCCGCGGCATAGTTCCAGTACTCAGGGTGGGTGTGCTGTGAACGATTTGCTTTTCAAAATGGCGACTCGGTCAAGTGTAGACAGCATCGTACCCATGAAGACACACAGCTGCACGGAGTAGGGAGACATCTACCGTCTGCTTAATTGTACATGCACCTTAGGTACACACTCAAAAACTACTTTGTTGGTTTGCTGATAAGAGAGTGATCTACTGCCATCATTATTACTATAATTATGAATTACTGATGAAAAAAAATCTATAATATGCAGTCTCGTGTAGAAGTGCAAACTTTTTCCTGGGGACCCACTTTTCAAAAATGACAAACCAGTGTTTTTATTTCATCTCATCAAGAAAACAAACCTTTAAACAAGTTGAGACAACTCAGAATTATAAGGCAGCATTCTGTAATTGATTTTTGAGTTCTGAGTCCCACTCAAACCCTTGATTTTTGAAATAAACTAAAAAAAGTTTTGTTGATAATCTTGATAAACTTTTCCTCTAAGACAAACTTGAATGTTTGACTTTTAGAAACTAAAAAAAAAAAAAAAAGTACTTCAAAATTTGCTCACAGTGAACTGTAAATCTGATTTGTCATTATTTGGGAGCCTGAAAATTACATGGTTTTATTTAAAAATGTTAAGATATTATCAGACTTTTATGGGTTAAGTTATCTCAACAAAACGACTCAAAATTAAAAAATCTACAG
The DNA here is from genome assembly GCF_056507025.1 of Lutjanus erythropterus. Classification (NCBI taxonomy): domain Eukaryota; kingdom Metazoa; phylum Chordata; class Actinopteri; order Lutjaniformes; family Lutjanidae; genus Lutjanus; species Lutjanus erythropterus. The sequence goes on from NC_139325.1 coordinate 12,078,743, forward strand.
AGGTAAGCTGCATTGAAATTGTTTTTTTGTTAACTTTTTTGTTTTTATAAAATAGGACATTTTAGCAAAATAAGTTAATTTAAGCAGAATTAACAGGCTCCTGTTTTTTCCTCTCATCAATAAACCAATAAACACATTTTAAATGCTTGATAAAAGTTGTACTGCAGTAATAAATCTTAAATTGACAGGATTTCTCCCATAGATTTTTATTGTGACCCAAATTTATGGTGACCTAAATTTCATCCATTGGAATAACTGTTCTTATGAGCTATACCTAGATTGGTGCCAGGTCATCGTACTCTCAAATAATAAGTCTGCATTTATTGTGAACTAATTTACCTTCAATTTACCTTTAAAAAAAATTAGTTAGGAAGATGTATAATTATATTTTTTCTGAGAGATATTTTAAATGGCACCTGTAGCTGTAGCCTGTTAAATAAGTCACTTAACTGTAGCTTACTGTACGTGCAACCTCAGGGATCCTGAAGGCACCATTATTTGTTTGTGGTAATATAACTAAAATCTAATTGTTTGGCAATATGCAACATTAAAAGCATATCAATAACTGAAATGTATACATTATAATCTCTGTCTACCACATGTCAAATTTTACAATGTGTATGGGCTTATTCTTAAATAAATGTCTGTTTAAAAATGGAATTAACATGAGCCAACTGCTCAGTGTGGTTAATCAACACTATGCAACAGTAAATAGGCTGTCAAAAGTGAATGAAGTTTAAATGTAGATGTGGAAAAAAAGTGCAATACAACAAGTCCTGTTCTAAAAATAGCTATCATCAAGAAAAGTTTACATAAATATAAAAATGTGAGACATTGATAGAGGATAGTTTGATTCTGCTGATATTGCTACCTTTACCAAGACCACACATGCACGTGTGCACACGTGTGAAGACTAAACAACAATTTAAAATTTTATTGAAATCGTAGTACGGCTACTGCAATTTCAAAGTATTTCTTTAAGGGCAAAATGCCTGAATACCATTTTAAATTACATATTGTTGTACTGCAGAGATGTCCTGGCCTACACATCGTATTCTACAGCAAAAATCACACCATAATCATTTAAATATATTTGTCAGTGAAAATGAAAATAATGATGTAAAAATTATCATTCCCTCTAATATTGCAAATCATAATGCAGTCAGTCACTATAATTGCAAATACAAACTCACTCACTCACTCAACCCTATTGCTGATGCCCTGATGAACCCTGATAAAAACTACAGAAGGATATGACAAGTGTCACAACAGAACTTTAGATTTTCTGTAGGAGTTATGAGAATATAAAATAATTAGACTACTTTAATTATAAATGCATGAGGTAAAGACCAAAATGTTGGAGCAAGTAGGACTACAAAGTGTCAGATACCTTGGCAGTGAAACAGACCAGACTGTTTTTCTCAGGGCATGTGGAGGCTGTATATAAGCTAACCCGGCAGAGACTTTTTCTGCTGCAGAAAATTAGAGGGTTTGATGTCAAGAAATAGATCCGAGTTCTGATTGAAAGTGTATTAACCTTCAGCATTGTGTTCTGGTTTGGTCACTTGTCTGTGAGGAACAGAGCTGAACCCTCCAGAGTGGTCAACCAGGGAACCAGAATCACTGGCTGCACACAGATCCAGCTCTCACAACATCAGGCAAATACAGTGAACAGAATGGCCAATAAAATCAGAGGTTCAGAGTTCCCTGTGTACGGACGTGTTGTTGAAGAACATCCTTTATCCCTAATGCCACTGCGCAACACAACAGCAACTAATGAGGAAAGTATTGATTGACTGAGCTGAGCGCGCATGCAGCACTCTCATTTTAGCGCTGTATTTAATTTTAAACTGTAACTGATCAACTCTGTAACCTGACTTTTAACTCTTCCCGTCAGCACACAGCACGTTACTTTTTGAAATATTGCTAAATGAAAAATATTGTCTTTTTAATGTGCATTTGGTGTTCTTATGTGTGTACAGTACTGTATCTCTCTATGTGCCATGCACCAACAAGAGACAAATCGTTTCCATTATTGTTTTCATTAATGGACAACAAAGTTTCACATTTGAAGATGAATCTGAATATCTCTATTACTTGGTATATAGGGGATCTCCTCATTTATGTCCCTTGGAATAACTTGATATGTGATTGATTGATAGATATGTATTTTTTCACTCATATATTTTTATTTTTCAGTAAAATTTGTTCTTGTATATATTTTCTATATTCTCAGATATTCTATAGTTACTTATCATTAATATTTATAGAGTATGCCAAGGATTTTCTCACACTGTGTACTCAACTATTTTCTTTTTGTTAAATGTTGGGGTTTATTTTTTCCTCTTTTGGTGTTTACATGTGCATTTACTGTATACTTAGTGTCCACATGCTACGTCTGAGGACTTGCTGATGTACCAAACATTTCCCAGTTTGGGATCAATAAAGTACAATCTATCTGTCTACTAGATAGATATTAGACATGTATTTAAGGAATTTGCACCATGTCAACACAAAATACTAATTCAGACACACATTAACAAGTGTGTGTTTCATTCATAATGGTCAAAATAAAAATTGGATTCTGATTTTTGTAAATAATATACAATAAGTATAGAATATATTTGTAAAATATACCTAATACAGTAAATAAAAAAGAACAATGATAGGCCCAGCCTGGGACTAAAATATGAAATCCTTATAAAATTGTTTGCAGAAAGGAACTAGTTTATGAAAATAAGTAGGTAAGTATGATTGCTAGAAGTCTAAAATACAATGCAGGCTTTTGTACAATAAATAAATAGATATTTTTTTGTGCATCGTGACAAAACTTCTCAGATTCCCTGGCAAAGTGCCACAGAACACTTTGAGAACCACTGTTATAAAACCAATATACTGTAATTCCCAAGAGGCTCATTAATAGAAAGTTGTGGTGGTACTGTAGGACAGAAAACATCACAGTGTGTATGAAACTCAGTATTGATTGCTAGTGACACATGAAATACATGTAGAGATATTACTGAAATACTATTGATACCACAGGAAATAAAAAACACCATATAATACTGTGGGATAAGGTGACTGTAAGCTCACACATGACATAGTTTAAGTCCTTACGCAGTATCAGACATAAAAAAAAGTAATAAAGTATGATATGTTAGTTTTGCACTCACAATCGAGTGCCATAGACAATATCATATTGATTTTTCAACTGGGTGTGAGACACGTTGTAAAATAACTTTACTGTCCATTAACACCAGCAGAGGGAGGCAATGAGTTATGAAAGGCTTCGGTCATTTATGGGCCAATAATCCCAGAGATGCCAACAAGCTGACTGTGCTGATGTTCCTGGTTCCTGAGCTGCTGATCTCTGCTGCCTGAAAGACCGCATGGTTCACTAGACCTCCTCTGGATCTCAATGTGTTAAACCACTCACAGTTAACTGGTATAACCTTGTGGCGAATATCCTGTCGAACACGTGTAACAGACTTTTACATTCCACAGGCAGCACACCCACATGCACAAATGCACGCAGGATAACCAGATCTTTGTCTCATTTGAAATACTTGTTCCTGGGTGTTTATTGTCTGATTGATAACATCTCTTTCATACATGCACAATGACAGGAAGTCAAGAAATTTTCAACTGACAGAAATAGGCACTCTGTATATGGAATATAGACCATTAGGGATCAGTGCTGTGAGTTAAAATGTAGGAATAGCAACAGAGTGGATGTCCAGAGAGAAACAAAACAATGTGAGAATTAATTTGTGTAGCTTAATTGATTCCATTATCTTGGTGACCAAATATAAATAAATCCCGCACGTTCCATCTAGTAAGGCTACTTGTGGAATACCGTATGAATTTTTAGACGTGCAGGGAAATTTGTGTTAATGTTTCTCTCACTAGAAAAATCTTTATGAACAAAGGTTTGACACAGAAATAGAAGAGATGGAAAAGTAATGGAATTATATTAAGGCAGGGATCATTTTGACCCAAAATCTACTATTTAAATTTAAATTTTTATTCATTTCAACTTGGCTACAGAAGGGCTGTCTAAAGTGGGTCTGTCATAAGGTTTGATTTGGCCAGACGCGTTTCTAGAGAGAGAGAAAAAAATAGAAATGGTTTATTCTGTTTAATTTTGTGAGGTTAAAATGCTCTTTAAATATGTAGGATCCCTGTTATTTTTCATAATCTGGTCACAGCGGGCAGAGTGACACGTGACACAGGAAGTCAGCCAATTAAGGGAACTTGGGATCCTAGTACTATTTTACATCCTAATAATACAGTACAATACAATATGTGTTCATTTTTGGCCCGTGGCCCAACATTAAGATAGGTTAGATAGATTTTATTGTCCCAGTGGGAGGTCTGTTTTGGACATCACAGCATGTACAGTATAAAATCACAGCAAAACAACACAACAAATACATTCATCCATCACACGCCCATCTACACCAGACAGGGTTTCTGCAGGCCCTTAAAAAAGTCTTAGACAGTGGTCTTAAAAATTCCTAAATTTAACTTGAAACAACAATAAGAAGGAGAGCTCTGGCATACACATCTTTTAGCCTAGGGGTGCTAAGTTAGGCTTTAATGGACACGGGGACAAAGGACTACCTGTTGGATTCCATTCTGCTTGAGCGATGCAATGTCGTTTTGTCATTCAGTCCACGCTAATCAGCATGAAATGACATTTGTTGAAACCTGTTTGCTTCATCTGATGGACCACAGTTTGCTGTCAACAATTTAAACACAGTTGCAGTGGAAAAAACAATTTTCCACATTAATCTACAGCTAAAGCTGCTGGTCAGTTGTTTGTTGAGCTGGTAGATAATTGACTGAAGTATTCTGTTCACAACACACCACACAACACACACTATACGTTAAACATAACACACGTTCCACATATCGTAGTTTCATATAGTGTACTATATACCATGTCATAATACCGGAAAACATATACAATAGTACTAATTAATATAATAGTACTAATAATTTTTTCCCCTTATTAACAGTTTGCACACTGTGCAGTCTTTGAACACTGTTCCTTTGCTGCAAACCAAATTTCATGCAGCAGTAGATCATTTTTTGATAGCTTCCGGACATTCAATACTATAATTAAGGGTACTGTATTGTTTTAAACACATTGAATGGAAAAAGGTATCTATACACAGATACTGGTAGTGAGAAATGTTGAGGAAAAGTCCTCCAGGACACACTTGTTGTCCAGTTTGGGATCAAATGAAAAAAGAACAGAGGGGTAATAGTCATCTTGTTTGAGCAAAGAAAAACGCGACACCGACACCTGATGTGTTTTAAAAAGAAACAAAGATTGTCTGACCTCTGAAAAATCTTGAAAAACCCCACATACATACACACAAACACACACACACACACTAGGATTATGTGCAACATTAACATATTATCATGCCCATAAATAGCTGCCCATCTGTTGTATGCATGTATCTTTAGCAGGACGTAAATCATACTGTATCTGAGCCTGACTGCCTCAGCAACATTTTTCCCTGCTACAGGCCTACAGGTGGAAAGCCGTGACTCGTTGCTGTGTTTTTCTTTGTTTCCAAAAAGGGGAAGTCAGCCCCTTGACTTTTAGTGAATAAGCAACCAACCAAGTGCATGTTCATTGTGTAAGAACATCTGTTCCTGCCAGGCCGCCAGTTACTCTGCCTGTCCCCTCGCGGCTGCACAGGCCACTGATCTCACCACTGAAAACAAAAGACTGGACATCACTCTGACCTTGTGGGATTGTCCACGCCCCTCTTTCCTCCCTCTTCTTCTTCTTCTTTTTTTTTTTTTTTTGTCTCTGTGGCGTGCTCTCTTCCCTCTCACCGCAGCCGAGAGGAGAGCGATCAATCATTAAAATTGTCACGGGCTCTGGGAGTGGGATTGTCAGGAAGCCCACCTCTGTAGGAGACATGCTAAACTCATGTTGTGAAAAACGTGCTGAGAGTGAGAGGGCGTGTGTGTGAATGTGTGTGTGAGGGCGCTGCTGTTGTTGAGTCACATCTCTTGCCTTGTCATTCATGTTAACAAGCCTCACCAACAGCACTGACATCAATGATACTGGCTTTTCCACAGAACAGGCTAGACATGAGTCAGACTTGAAAATGGGGTGCTTGTTTGCAGCACTTTGCAGATGAGGTATCTGGTGAAAAACTCCTGTGCAATTAAAGATTCATTCCTTGATTTCGTAGCAATCAAGAGTCTTCAGTTGCAATTTAATGATTCAGAACAGACACATCCATTGGCTGGAAGGTGTCACCGCTGTTCTGGCTTTTCCCCTTTTCAAGCCAGGACATTGTTGTCTGCAGATTCACCACCACTTCATGCAGAGGCAGACAAAGCCCAAGTCAGACTCCAAACAAAGGATAAATTCAGACACGATATTCTCCATATGTAGCACGAGGCCGGGCTGTAAATTCCTCGATGACGGGGGGGGGTGTAGATGGGTGACAGGTCCTCACAGTGACCCTTGGAGTGACCTTGCTCAGTAACATTTCACATCCTGCCAGTGTTTTCTTCTCCCAGGTGTGGCAGAGTCTCCCCCTGCACTGTCAGAGTGCACCGTCCAGATCCATGAAACCAATCATTCTTCGGCATCATGGAAAAAGCATCTGACAGCCGTGGTCACCATGGGCGTCCTCCCCTGTGACCATCCTCGATGGGGGGGTGGGGGGGTAAGGCCACGCTCAGCAACACACTCTCTGGTCTGATGGGTCTCTGCTTTAGCAACACACAAAAACACAATTAACCTTTCATGATTTCTGAATATGAAATATTGCACCGACAAAAGAGGAGGCAGGAAAATTTAGAATATAAATAAGAAGTGAGCAAATGAATATTTAACATCTCACAGTCAGTAATTGACACGCTAGAATACAACACTAGAATTAATAAGAATTACAATGAGATGTTGTTAACAGTGTGCAGGTTGTGCAAAATAACACAAGTAGAGCATGAGGGAACAATAAGCACAGTATTATAATATAAGCATATAAAAATGTAGGCAGTGAGGTGTGATGCAGACACACAGATGTGTTTTTTTAATAGCTGCTATAACACAAAGCTCAAAATAAAGTCAACTACAGGCTGCTGGATGTGACAGAGTTGGTGTTAGAACCATTAGATTGTATTTCACCCTCCCATTGTTCCACATCGGTTTGTCTCTGCCTACCTTTGTATTTTGTCTTGTGCAATTCTGTGTCAGCGCACTGTGCAGAGGGATGTGGAGATAAGGGAGTTGTTTCTGCATATCTACCGTTTAGCCTCCCACTGGGTGTTACAGGGAACAGAGGTGAGAGAGGGGGTAAAAGGAGGGAGAAAGCATTACACACATAAACAAAAACATGCAGCCAGTCAAAAAAAAAAAAAAAAAGGTGCACACATTAATACAAATCAAATCTGAGTTTTGAAAATAAATAAATAAAAAAGAGCCCCGATTCACAGTCAGCTGTGCTTGAAAGATGAAATAGCATTGCAGGAGTGTTTTGTAATCAATAATGCATGGCTGTCCATCTTCGGAAAAGAGAAAGCCCCTCCAAACACACCAGAGGCATCAGACACTTTTCATTTCATGCTGAAGGTCAGTGGAGCAGCATGGACGTCCCTACAGTACATAACAAGAGGAAGTAAACACATACACACAATCTGTTTTACATTGGCTCCGTCCATGTCCATTCATAGGTTCATCTTTATACGAAGGGACGTTTTTAATAGCTGAGAGCTTTCTGATTAGGTCACTAATGTAATTGATTTTTTTCTTTCATAACAAGCTTTAGATTACAGCCTGCATGTTACAGTGTAAAAGAGGGGACCATGTATTACACAATTTATACAATTATCAGTTACAATGATCTTTGAAGAAGATGGTGGTGTGCCACGTTTGTTTTGTTTGCCCTTTTCATGTTTAATCACTTTACATGGAGTTCAAATTATTATTGAATGTTCATTAAATGAGTTAGTGCCTGTTTATGACTTGTAAAATATAATTAATGACCTTTTAGAAGGAGTAGATATTTATAAAACTTAAAATAAGCAACATGTTAATGGAGTCTGGCAGGCAGTGAGGCAGGAAGTCATTGAACTCAAACTCCAGAATGTGAATTTTCTGAGCAGTGGGATTTAGGGATAGTGGGCTTAGCTCTACATTGGCAGATAGTTGACAGTTATAAACAGTAGATCACCTTACAGGGTGGGACTTATCATTTCTTGTCAGAGTCAAAGTATATGGTTGGGCTTGTGTTGGTCAATTTCCCTGCAGCCTGCAGACAACCTGCCCGAGCTTCAAGTCTGAGGAGAAGGCATCAGGGAAACACTTTGCTCCATAGACCATGTATTAATTTGGGCTTCAACCTATTTGAACTCTGCAACTCACAGCAAAACAATGTGGTGGATAAATGTCACTACAGGTCAGAGGAAAACTATGTGTCTTTGATTTTGGGGTGAACTGCCCCTTTAAACTTAGCATTAATTGTAATTTTAAATAGGTAGGCCTTCTCAGTAATTTAAAGAATGCTTACAGTAGAATTTATTAAAGTCCCTCTTTAATACAAAACTGTAACCTCCTTATTCCCTAAGATCTTTCTTTCCCTTTCCCTGAAGACTTATCAAAAGATGTTATTATCATCTCCTCCTAATAATTATTTCAACTTCTTTTATTGCCGTTTACTGTGGTTACACGGCCTTGATGTAAATTCATCCTCACAGTCCTCAGCGTTTTTATCAACGGCCATCTGTTCAGCCCAGATTACTGTTAAATATTAATCCCTCTCCATCCTTACTGCATTATGACAGTATGCTCATCACCTGCTCGGGAGCCATCGTCTGTATCGATTTCCCTCAAGCTTCCGCACATCTGGGTGCTAAATTATTCTGACCACAGCGCAGGCTCTTCTCAGCCACTATAAATACAAACATGCATATAAACATGTATGCACACCCGTAAAAATATCCCCACTTGTACACACAGCGATACAGTGCACTGAATGCAGTGCAAATATATAGAGACATAAGCACTAACAGGATCCTGTCCCCCTCCTTTTAGTCACACAGATGCAGAGTATATAAAAATGTAGTTATATTTGCTACACACACTCCCACACACCTGTATGCACACACACATGCACATACCCACCTTATCAGACTGTAAAAGCCAGAGCTCTGAGCTAATGCTTGTGCAGTGCGGATGACACATAAGGATAATCAGCTTCCTACCACATGAAGCCACGGCCCCATGACAGCTCAGATCAATTAGACACCATTAAAGGCCGGTCCCACAACAGCCATGGAGACTTCCTAATGTCTTCTTTTCCCTCTGCAGGGTGCTAACAAAATCCATCTTCTCCCTCGCCCCAAACCTAATTACAGGTGGAGATGCACTGTGTGAGATGAAAAGCCGGGAGACGCTTTGATGGATGGTGGGCTCCTGCAAAACAGAGCAAACAGGTAATTAACATGACAATGGGGATGAGGCAGGGGTCTCATACAAAGACACAAGGGTGGTGGTGGTGGTGGTGGTGGAGGTGTGCATGTGTGTATTATGGGGAGACAAAGACACCAAAGTGCAAAAATAAAAAGAGAAGAGCTAAAAACTTTGATGTGCTGTGAAATCCTTTCACTAAATCGTGAGCCGTGCTGAAGTAGAGCAGATAACAGTCCTGCGGGGAGTGACCGGACGCTTAATGGAGGTGTTGAAATCTTGTGCAGAGATAAATAATTGATCCTTTGACAAAGTATACCTCATTAATTTTTCATCGCGGCATATTTATGGGTGAATCGTGAGGATCTGATAGCTGCGTCAGTTTAAATTGTCAGGTGCGGAGCGTAAGAGCTGCTGCTCCCCTTCAAACACTTTATAGATCGGACCAAATTATCTCAGTCTCTCGTTCTCCCCGTCAGTTTGCAAGCCCATATCAAGGAGAACGGGACTCATTTTACTCATAAACCATTAACATTTGTGTTTGAATGTCTCATTAAGACAGAGATAACACTAAAAAGGTGAAGTGAAAGCAGCAGCGCAGACTTCCCCCCCTGTATTTTATGGCTCATGAGAATAACAAGCACACCTCATGTGCTCGGGGAGTTCCGTGCAGTAGTAAACGGCTGTAGCTACAACATGAGTCCTCTATGGGAAATGTGTTGCACCTTTGTCAGGGTTTCTATGTCAGGATGGCAACAATTGCTTGGCACCCGCTTTGTTAGTTAGCCAGTGCTTTTTTTAATTATTTAGTAGGGGAGGAAGTGCTCAGACCCTGTGTAATCTGCCATTTATTTACTGAGAAAAAAAAATCATAAAATGACCATGAAGTGTCATCTGAGATTAAGGAAACATGCTAAATTGAAGTACTCAGCCATGGTGTCCTCCTTGTTCTAATTCAATTCCAGTTAATGCTGAATTTTTGCCAAATTAGTTAGCGTCTGTTTATGAATCGTAAGAAACCATTAATAATCTTTTAGATGTTGATAACGGTTAAATTAAGCAAAATGTTAAAGGAGCCCAGAGTGTGTATTTTCAGAGCACTGGGATTTTGTTTTCAGGATAATGGCTTTAACTTTACATCAACAGTCATAAACAGTTGATCATCTTACAGTGGAGGACTCATCATCGCTTGTTATCATCAAATTGCATTGTTGCGCTCGTCTTGCGCTCTTGCAGTGTTTCTGCTGCCTGCCTGAGCTTCCTCAGGTGTGTGGAGGAGGAAGCAGGTGGGAAACAGCTTGCTTCAACCATAGATTTTATATTAAATAGGGATTTTAACAGACTATGGCTCCAACTTGCTATTTGGACTGCTGTGCTCATTTTTGGATGCACAATTGTTACATATTACTCCTTTAAGTAAAAGTATCAATACCACAACATAAAAGTACTCCATTACTAGTAAACCTCCTGAATTCAAAGACATACTTTAGTTGATTTATCAAAGTGTAAGCAGCATTTTACTATTGCAGTTGATCAAGGGGTAGCTAGCTTTAGCCACTTTGAAATCAGCTAGTTAATTTAATCCAGAGGTTCCCAATTTATGGGTCAGGCCTCTCCAGAGGGTCACAAGATAAAGGTGAGAGGTCTTTTTTTTTTTTTTTTTTTTACTTTTTTAAAAAAATGTTTTACTTTGTGAAATATTTAATCATTTGATTTCCTTGAACCTCAAACAATTATTCAAAGGTCCAGTGTGTAAGATTTACAAGGATTTATTGGATCAATATGGAAAAAATATAATATAATATGTTTTCAATAATGTATAATCACCTGAAAAAAGGAATTGTCCTGTTTTTGTTTCCTTAGAATGACAGTTTATATTTAGGTAGGTTAGAGGGGAAGTAAAACTTTGACTAACTGCTAACTAAGGGGCTCCAACTAGACACACAGTCTTTTGTAAGGAGCCATAAGCTAAAAAGGCTGGGAGCCATTCATTTTATATTTAACATTGTGTATTGTAAGTTTATAATGTTTGTTTTTATATAAAAATCTTAACCTGAAAAGTCACCAGTAACTATTGCTGTCAAATAAATGTGGTGGAGTAAAAAGTAGAACATTTGCCTTTGATATTAAAGTGTGTTAGCAAACCCACAGTGGTGACGGTAATGTCAAGTATGTCAAATATTTACAACAGCAGGTAAACCATATGACTTCCTGTGAGAGCAACAGCTTTAAACACCTCTGAAAATAAACTGTAGTGTAGACAGACACTGAAAGGGTTGAACATCAATTCTGATCCCAGAAACAGTGAAACACACATTAAAGTTAAAGGACCACCTGTGACTAAAATCGTAAAGGGTGAATCCAGCTGTTTCGACTCGCTCAGCGTATGTTCAGTGATGCGGTACTGGCACTGAAACCTCATCTTGCATCTGTAATAACTGTCTAGTCTGTAGGCAGACAGTCATATATCCAGTCATTGATGACAGCCAGCATTGTTCTGAAAGTGCCTGGTTATGTATTTTTAATCATATAATTAAATTTGCAAGGCTTGTCTACCAGCCAGTGGTAAAGCAGTTGAAAATGTTGACAAAACCACAGTGTGATCGCTCCACCTACAAGACATGTACATGAACAAACAACATTTGTTCAGTTGCGACAGTGGTGGAAAAAGTACCAGATCATTTACTAAAGCAAAAGCACCAATGCATGAATATAATGTCTGCATTAAAAATCCAAAATTCACAAAAAAAAACAGTCACAATACAAACCTGAGGGGTCATAAGATGACTAATAATGGAAGAACAGGAAAAAAATCAGAGAAGTGAGTAAATGCACTTAGTTACTTTCCACCACTGAGTTAGGAAGTAAAGAATTTAACCTGACAGTTCAATTTAATGGAATTGAAATTCTCAGAGTTCATGAATCTGCAGACCGGAGTCAAAAAGACAACTTTAAATTACAATCACACAAATTAAATGGTTTGTTTTCATATCGTTGTTGCTGATGAATGCTGAATACACATAATAAAATGTTGTCATGGAAAATTTAGTGACGGCAGTGAGATAATTGCGGTACTGAACCTCTTAAAGCTGGGGTAGGCAGTTTATTTTTAGCGTCACTGGGAAAAAAAATCCATAATAACCTTTCAGCATAATGTAATTCAAGTAGTGTAAGAAAAAAATAGACTTCTGCACCTCCTCTTGGCTCTCTTTCAGGCTTTAGAAAATGTAGCCTGTGGTGGGAGACTTTGGCAAATCACAGGTCGGCAAGATTGTGATTGTTGGTTCAAACTTCTATTTCAGAACGTGTCCACCACCTGATTGTTGTGACTGTATTTGTACTGTACTTTATTGTATTTGTGATGTAGCTGTGAAGATGTTGTGACCTTGATTTTTTTTATTCACTGTAGACAAACATTTGAAAATGTAGGCATATATTTTATTAAAGGAACACTTAAATGTGTTTGTCTCAGGAGAGACTGAAATAACTTTATGTCATTTACATTCTTCCTTTATTAGTGACCCCTTTATGACCCATTCAAAATATTTTCACTGCTGGGTCATGACCCAGACTTTTTATAAAGTGCTGTAAACACGCTACCCCGCCTTTATTTTCCCCACGTTTGTTATAAATAAGACGATCTGTTAACACTGAAATTCAGACTGTTTCGTCCTGAACCCACGTTGTAAAATGCGGTTGTGGTCATATAAATTCCTTGCCATTGCCCATCAGCTGACATTCAGACCCAAACACACGGGGAAATGCTGCCGTAACCCTCTGCTTGACGGCCCATCACATGATTGAAATACACAGTAATTCTCACCCAGTCTACGGCAGAAACGTTCCTGTGGGATTAGTGTTGTGGACAAGACTCCATTGTTTTGGATTTCGGTCAAACAATTTCTCTGCTCTCAAATCATTTCGCAACTACAAATCTCCCTTCTGTTCAGCGACCAGAAACACTGAATGGAATCACTAAATCACTAAATCACACTGACCTGCCATCATCCCTTTAAACTTATCTCATTATATTCAAAGACGAAAACAAAGATATGACTAGTGCATGCTGTGAATTGCCTTTTCATCAGCCTCCGTATCTGTGCTACATATTCAAGCTGATAGTAATTAAGTAACAATAAGCATGAGTCTAACGCCAAGCTTTATGTCTATTTAGTACAATCCAGTGGTGTATCGGAGAGGGGGTGTGAATGAGAGACTTGCAAACGCTTTCACAGGGGACGCTCTGAAACTTCCAATGCACATTTGTCATGCCTTTTAAGTGATTTACAAATGAGAGGCATGCAGGCTTTGTGAGGGAGACGGAGAGAGAGAGAGAGGAGTTTTGAATGAAGGAGCTTTGTGTGCCCCTGCCTACCCCGCAGCATATAGATGGAGGTGGAAATTGTGTTTGTGCGTCATCGGTGGTCATTAAAACCAGGAGATACAGCAGAGCCAGTTGTGTGGTGATGGAGGAGAGAAGGAAAAGGGGAGATGATGGTGATGATAAATGTCTTCCGTAGGTTGGATTGTACCAATTTTTTTTTTGAAACCCTGATGGTTTAACTTAAAATTATGCTGCACTGAACTTTAAAACTAGCTTAAAATTAAGAGATATTGAATTTAAGCATCAATTAAGTTTTTACCCTACACCAAAATTAAATCTAACTCTGTTGCACCAAAACTTTAAACATTGATTATACAACTGTAAGTGTGTTCCAGTATTACCTTTAACCCTCTAAAATGGCTGTCTTTTTTTTTAGATAATCAAAATAATCAAGTTCCTAGAAGAATGTTATGCGACAAACTCGACCCATCTTAGGTTTATGATGTGTCTCTTCTTTCTTTTACTCCAGTTGGTTTTTCACCCGACAAGTTTTTCTTGAAGAAGGAGGAATTATGAGCTTCTCCCTACCAAGCTGCCATGAGCAGGCTAACTAGGCTAACTAATTTTTTAGCAGACAGTGTTGTTTTGTTAACTTTTTGCTAGCTAGGAGACAATATAACAATTTTTGTTGTTATTTTACTTTTTAGTTAACTAGCATACAATGAAACATTTGGGAACTTTCCTCAACCTTTTATCTAGCTAGGAAACAATATAAATATATATATTTTTCACTTTTCATTTTTCAGCTAGCTAGGAAACAATGCGGCATTTTGTTATGGAATACAGAGCAGCTGAACGTTAACTCCATCTCCACATCGATAAAACTATGGCATTTTGGTTCACATCACTAATTGTTGTTTCCAAACTGAGATTAGTTTTTAATTGTGCAACAGGGCTCTGTTTAATTTTAAACCTGGATTTACTAGTTTTGCTAAACTCTGAATTGAACTGTAGATTAAATTAATCTTTTTTGGTGAAACCCAGTCATTTTGTTTTAGCAGAATGGAATAAAATTAATAAGAATTGTAAAGTTGTGTAATAAAGTGATACAAGTGTTACTTCTGATCTGTAATTAAATGTATGAATATTATAATTATGTGAAATAAAAGTTAAATAAGTATCTTTGTTCATTCATTTATTTTCACTTTACTGCAACTCCCCTGACACCACACCCACTCATTCCCATGCACACAAACTCTTTGACTCTCACACACACACAAGCAAACGCACAGGCACATACACACACGCCACCACCAACGCCACGCAATAATAATACACAATATTTCAAGTAAACACACCGACTCCCAGTCAGTGACAATGTCTTGGCGACTTTTTTTTGTGTCCCTTCCCGACCACTTTTGACTCATTTATTATGACTTTCATTCAGAGTGCAGGGGCGGCTTGTTTTAGTCAGGCAGCCCTTGAACAAAGATGAGAGGGAAGAGAAAAAAAGACAGAGGAAGAGGGAGGAGGGACAATCTAAAAAGCCACCCATCCCCCTCGCACTAAAAAAAAAAAAAAAATGCATGCCTTGCCATGATTTCCTCCCTCACCTTCCTATACGGGGCCTGTGTTTTTCAACTGCAATTTTGCTATTCAAGTCTTCAGAATAATTAGATACACACTAATGTATTCTGCTCACTGCAACTTTATTGACTCTAGTCTTGATTTAAGAAAATTTGTTGGTGAGTTTGCTGCTTGATTCAACAGGTTTCTGTGCCTGTAAGCAGCTTTGACTTGTGAGTAGACTTTGATAAATATTGTTTCAGTGTGATCCCATGCAAACATACACTCCGTATGCCCTCGATTCTTTTGGAATGAGGTCATAAACGAACACTTTTCAATGTCAGCTGTTTTGAACATGGCTTCTGTGTTGGAGCTATTGTTACTGGCTAGAGCTGTGTGTGTGAGTGTGTGTGTAAATGACTCGGACTCTACTTTGCAGAGGGGATTGGGGGTGGGTAGGGTGTTGTGAACTGGGATGGTGGCTGGTGGCAACACACACACACACACACACACACACACACACACTCATCAGTTCAGTAAAGTAAAACATAGATAGGGCTAATTACAAAGTGGGTTTGAGCACTTGGGGCAATACAAACAACAGCTGTCTGTGGCATAAGTAGGAAAGTCAAACACACAACTGCGTACACAGGCACACACCGACACACACACACGCCTTGGATATAATTAGCAAGATCAAGATAAGTGGAGGGCAACTCAAGAGATCTGTGTGTTTTGTGCAAAACAACTATTTGTCAGGTTCCACGGTTGCAGAATGTACATAGAAAATGTTCCCCTCTCACAACATGTTTATTTGCGAGTTCACACTGTTCAGTTCATCACACCTGAGGATGATGAATGCACTAAAGATAGAGGTAAAATCAAGTATGCAGGCCTCTAACCAGCAACTAGTGTCAAGCAGGTGATTAAATCTTTCAGCCAGAGAGGAGCTCATAACTGAAATCACCTGCCCTCTGTCCTGAATGACAGCTCGCACACACACACACACACACACACACTAACACCACAAATGAAAAGTGTTATTCTATATTTCACTTGTAGGGAGTAGGGGTGAGCTAAGTAAGACTTGAATACCAGACGAGATAAAAATCTCAGTTCACTAACTGCAAGCCAAAATGAGCAATAAGTCACATAGAACAAGTCCACCTCCAGACAGTGTAAAATGCAAGAAGCAATAAATTGTGTCTTATATGTTTTTTTGCCAATAAATTCAAATATCTTCTTAAAATGGCTTACATATAACCCTACACCTTGCTTTTATTTAGTATTCATAGTTTTCATGAATATGCAAATAGTCCCCGCCCTCTCCTCCCCTCCAATCCATGCAGGTAATAACAGTAATTAGCTACATCCAGCTTCTCCTGTGGGCTGGGCATTGCCGCCAATTATATGTATAGTGCCACCCCCTTGATTGGTTCCTCGGGTTTATGACGTCATATGCCCAGCCTGACTGAATCCGTTGTTTTGAGACTGCCCTCGCTCACTGCAGTTTCAAAACTGAAATACTGGCATGGCATTTACCTCTTATTTTGCTCCTTTAAGATTGAATGCTGAAAATGTGAAGTTAAAAAGTGGGGATAATTTCAAGCATTTTAAAAAATTTTACTTTCTTTTTAAAATTTTACACCCAAGGCCAGTTTACCAGTTACTTTACTGGTAGTAGTTAGTTCATAAATACCTGTGAAAACAGTGCTATAATGTGTTTTGTAGGTTTAGTGAAGCTTTGCCAAGCCTGAGAAAAAACTCTGATCAACATCTGTGGTGGAGGAAGTACTCAGATCCTTTATTTAATATAGCATTAATAAATAGTATATTATTAGTGCATATAGTATTTTAAATAAAGTAAAAAGTAATTTGCCAAAAATGCCATTAAATCTCTAATTTTGTAGTTCAAGTTCAAATAGATTTCTGCTCCTCATTAAAAAATCTAGCTCTCCAGAGGAGACTTTAGCCAATCACAAGTCAGTAAGATAGTTGACTGTTAAGTCTCATTCCCAAAATGTTGGTATTTCACGACCTAAGATGAGATCTCTCAGTTACTGCAACTTTAACTACACTAAAAGTATGGATTATCAGTATTAAAAAACCCTCTGACTATTATAATGTTATATATGCTACCATTACATTATAATTCCTCAGGCATTAATGTAAAAGCAAAATTTAAC
The DNA here is from genome assembly GCF_056507025.1 of Lutjanus erythropterus. Taxonomy (NCBI): domain Eukaryota; kingdom Metazoa; phylum Chordata; class Actinopteri; order Lutjaniformes; family Lutjanidae; genus Lutjanus; species Lutjanus erythropterus. Next base: position 12,096,264 of record NC_139325.1, read on the forward strand.
TGCTCTATTTGGTTGAGGTGGAGCTCATTTTAAACTATTCTGTGACTGTAACTCATGAATAATTTCTTTATGCATTCTTAATTACCAAAAGCCCAAAGACACACCTTCACAATGCTTGTTATGTCCAATCAAAATGAATTAAAATTAACACAATTAAATGTCTTTGCATGAAAAATGACTTAAACAATTGCAAATTAGTTGACGAGAAATTTTCTGTGAATTGACTTAATCATTAATTGACTGATCGCTTACAAGCTCTACAAGTATATACTGCTGGGTATTTTTTATTTATAACAAAACATCATATTTTAGAACTTATTTGTGCGGTTTACTGTAGTGAAGTAAATGCTGCAATATTTCCCTCAGAAATGTGCTGCAGATGTAAAAAGTGGCACAAGAAAATACTCTAGTAAAGTACAAGTACTTTGAATCTGTTTTTACTTGAGTAAATGTGCTTAGTTACATTCCACCACTGGTCTCAGTGATGTAATCAGGTTTATCTCAAGACTCAGTTTGGGCTCAGACAGAGTTTTATAATAGAAAGGCTGTGCTACAAACAGGGTGTGGAATTTCAAAGACGCAGCTGTTTACTCCTCTGCTGCTTTGATTTGGCCCGTTCTTTCTTTAATCTCTCTCTTGCAGTTCCCCCAAACTTTACCACAGCGCAATACTAAATTATGGGACTACCCCTTTAATAATGTCAGTCCAGACAGTGTAAACCTCAACTACCACTGCTGTCAGTTTCAACTGTAGTAACACAGCTGTAACAGTTGTAAAAGTACTACTAGATACAGTGGCTATATCAGTTTCAACTTTTCAGTCCTGACAGGGGAGGGAGTGAGTGTGGGGGTGGGTATGAGAGTGTTTGAGACAAGGGTTCGCTGAGTGGGTGTGTAAGCAGGTTTTAGATATAGTACTATTTCAGATTTTGTAAGTGTCTGCAGAGCAGGTAATATGGGGCCTGAACTCTATAGCTCCTCCAGCTCAAATCGTGTTTCATGGATTTTCAATAGTGCTGCACTATAGGCTAAACCGGAAAACAGTGACACTGGGAGTCACCTAAATTTACTCATGTCAGTGTGTTTGCTAAGAGCTTTTTCCCAGGGTTCTTTAGAAATGTCAACAAAAGCCACAACTTGCCAATAGTCATGTTGTATCTTTATTTAAAACATAACAGTGTGCTTGTCAATGATGAGCACAAATGCTAATGCTGCAATAGTTTAACATGTTTAAAACCTGATTTTGCATCAGATTTACTGTCGGGGAGCCTTCATTTTAATTTAAAAACCGAATTATTTATAATGCATAATTAAATAGTTGTTATAGAGGTCAATGCAGAAAGCAAAAGTAAAGTGATTTTGACTTTTGTGTCTTGGGGTCTAGACAAGTTATAAACAAAGCATAACTCTCCAGCTCAGGCTGGATTTATTAACTAAAATACTAAATATTTTAGTAATATATAAAGTGAATTTCAGTGCATTGATTTCATGAACAATGTGTGAAATTCAGTACAGAGGTTATGTATAGTATGATATTTTCTTGAAATGAACTTGAAATGTTGGAAACCTATATGTTCACTGTTAAAAAAAATAGTAAAGTGAGTAAAATGAACAAACTAACTTAAATTTGTGACATTGTAAGTATAGTACAATACAGAGCTTCTTCATTATTGTGAAAAAAACAACAATGACTTACCTTAAAGTGTGAGAGACACACAGCAAGTTTTCATCAAACTATAAAAAAGTAGGGTCTCAGGACAGTTTAAACTGCATGCTGGGAAGTTTGCTAATGAGCATGTTTCTTTAGAGCCTTAATGTAATGAGTTGATTGAATTATGTTCAGTACATTCATTCAACTCATCATTTCAAGTCAAAAGACTTCATGTTAGAAGAACTCATGTTTATAAGTTCTGAAGTGTTCTGAAAAGAACTACTTGAAAGTTGAAATTAAATTAACTTGAATGAATTAAGCTTGTATATTTTTGTTTAGTTAATGAGAAAAAGATTAAGTGATTCCACTAAATTCCTGTTTGACTTTAAAATACATTTTGACATTTTGTAAGTAGGCTATTTCATTCAAAATAGGCTGCCTTCTAAAAAATAAAACAAAAACAAAGAAAACCCACCGGTCTAAGTAACATTTCCACCTCACTTTCATCACCACAAGCTCACACAAAAGCACACACTCACATGTGTTGAAACAATAAATTTGCACATGGTCGGGGTGAACTTTTGCACCGTGTGATGTGATGATAGTTGGCCAGAAAGACACCGAAAATGAAAGTAAGGCAACAAGTTCCAAATACAGATACTGCTTGTCTGTGCACCTTTTAAAAAGTGTTTAATTTTATGCAGTTATCTTTCTGTTTCACTTCATAGCAGGTGCCAAATTAAACAGTGCATATCCCACACCTCATAATTAATTGAATACTGACTGAATCAGAGCAAGAAAACAAGCAGAAGAACAAGAAAATATTTCATTTTTAAAACATTTACTTAGTTATGCTGACCTTTCAAGAAAATTAATGAATTCTGTAAAAATCTTTCAGGAATTTAGTGGAATTAACTGATATTTTCTCATTATGTTTATATAAATACACTAGTTTTATTTATTTAAGTTAACTAAAATTAAAATATCATTAAAATCTATTTCTTTTCTAATCTAAGTCTTTTGACTGGAAATGTTGAAGAGATGTTGGTTCAACATGTTTTCTTCAAGTACAACTAAATTAATATCACGTTTATTTGACAGGAAATGTTTATTTGTTTTTAATCATTACAAAATTATCTCAACTTATCTTTTCAAATTCAGTCAACTTAAATTCTAAGGTAGCCTTAAATTTTTAAGTTAAAAAAAAGTTTGTTAATGTCAATAAAACATAGTTTTCATATATATTTACAATATAATATTATCTTTTATTTACTTATTACTGACATTAGATCCCCTGTTTAAATTTCCTTCTGTTTTTTATGACACCAAGAAGCACATTTGTCTTTTAACTCAGTCAATTGAGATTATTTCTCCTGAAAAAGTTTGTGTAACTAAAACCTGTGAGTGAACAGAGTGAAATGCTTAGCTGCCTTGTTATGGGATCTCACAGACACATTTCAACAGCAGCGCATTCACCGCTGGTCAGAGAGCTCGCTAAATTGGAGTAATAGAGCCTCATGCCAGACAATAATGTGAGTTAAGTCCTTTAGGGCAAGGAGCTGCAGAGATAGCCAAACAAAAGATAATCAATATCATATGGTGTGTCGCCTGGAGTCTAGACCAGCCTCTCGCCGGCATACCCATCACATGCCTCTGAGCGCTTGTCTACCGCCAGATTCAATGTCAGACACAATGTCAGACAGGCAACACGTCCAGGGCAACGTGTTAATTACAACATCATCACACAAATAAACACGGTGGTAATATGACAGCTTTCAACACAAGGTATCATTGTGGATGTTTTTCAAATGCAATATGAATCTGGCAGTGTTCAAACAGAAACTTGGCTTGACTAAAAAAGAAGAGATTACATAAATACTTGGCTGCTGTTAAATACCTTCTTACACAACATTTACTAAAATAATATTTAGGAATTTTGAAGAGCTTTGATTAACCTCTCATATGATTTCAGTGTTATTAAGTCTCAACACATTTCAGGAAACACAACAACACTTCACAGAACACAGCAACAAGTCACAAACAACAACAGCAATTTCAAAAAACACAACGTTTCAGAAAACACAAAGATTCGCAAAAGACAACAACGATTCACAAACACGCCATGTCAGGAAACACAACAACAATTCACAAAACACAACAATTCCAAAAACACATTTCACACAACACAACATTTCAGAAAGAAACAACAATTCACAAACACAACATTTCAGCAAACACAACAGCAGAAAACAAAACACAATAAAAACCCTGAAAACACAACGAAACTTCATACATTCATCCATTTGTCAACATTTGACAAAAGAAAACAACGTTGTTGTCTGTGTGCTTTGTGAAATGTGTTTCATGAAATGTTATATTTTGAGAAATGTTGTTTTCTTTGATGTTGTGTTTTGTGAAATGTTATTTTCTATACTGTTTAGTGTCTTGTTCTGTGAATTGTTGTGTTTTGTGAAAATATTGTGTTTTGTTCAGTGTCGTCTTCTGTTTTGTGAAATGTTATGTTTCATGAAGTGTTTAGACCAACGTGGTCACCGTATCACACAAGCATCCTTTGTAAATCCACAGAAATGTTGGCAGGCCTGTTTTACCTGATGAGAAAAGTGGAAACAACTCATTAAAGTGACTAAAAGTGAGTCAAAGGGGTGTTAGATGAGTGTTTTTTTATAATAATAGCAGCATTTGACACCATATATGCATAAGTCCAAGTTACAAAGCCAGTGTGAAGCACAACAGTAGCAGCTTCAGATTACAGTGTGTCAATGTATAAAATGAAGCTGATACACAAGCATGCATATATTCAACATACACAAGCTTTAGGCACCTTTTCCTGCCCCCCCACCACATACACACACACACACACACACACACACACACACACAGCCAACATCCTCCCCTCTATCTCTTTTGAACCTGAGGACAGACAGAGGCGTCTCTGTGTTTGAATTAAAGGGCTATACTTCCCTTCACTCTGTGACGAGCTGCATGTAAGAGGGTCGCTGTCACCAGTAAAACAAACCATGCGCGGCGAAGGTACGACAACGGCTCCCTGCCTGACTTCCTGTTTGCCTTGTGTAAGTCAGACATGGGATCCTTGTGACACGAGATTAAATGATGAAATCCCACGCTGTGATATTCTCGGTGTATCCCTGGTGGCTGTTTTTGTCTTATTGTTTGCTCTCGCTGCACCTTGTCTCTGAACATGCATGGCTGCCTTTGAATGAGCTGGGGAGTATACAGAGTGTGTACTGTATGCATGCAGCGAGGGGTGGGGGGTAGTTTGCTGTAGGGAATATGTAGCTACCTTTTTAGTGCGTGTTTGCATGTGTGCACTTTGGGACATGATTCCAACAATCACCTTCTGCACTTTTCCAGCGTGTTTTTCATGCAGAGAATGTGCATATGCTTGCATGTGGCTGCACTTGCTCATGCATCTGTGCATGTTCAGGGCTAGTGTGTATGTGTGTGTGAGTGTGTGTGTGTGTGTGTTTTAGAGTGATAATTCTGCTGAGAGGCAGGCAGACAGTAGGGGAGGGTGAAGGAGGAGGAGGAGGAGGAGGACTGAAGACAATGTAAGCGCTGCAGTATGATCCTGTATCCATCAGGCTGCCTCCTGCAGTCACCGCTGCTTAAAATGCACTGCCACAGACACACACACTCGCTCATACACAAACACAAGCGCGCACAGGAAATGGCCTCAATCACTGTAGCACACAGTCCACAGTTTCTCATTCCAGATGGGATTATGATGTTATTACTGCACGATTACACCACATAACTATATTAGCAACAGAACACAACCTGGGACTTCTCAATCAGTCACCTTCCCTTTATACTGAGAGGACTTTTCAACAACCCCTCCCTGCCTCACACACACACACACACACACACACACACACACACACACACACACACACACACAAACACACTGTACACACCCAAAAACTAACAACAGCAGGAGTCAGCCATTTACCTTAATCTTTATCCTCCCTGCTGCTGGTGAATTAGCCATTATAAGCGTGATTTAACAATGTTTGTGCTGTGATGCATTGCCATTTTTATGTCTCCCTGACTTTATGTTGATCCGGTGACGCAACAACATTTGTGTTTTTGTATTGGGAGCCTTTTTTTTTTTTTTTTTTTTTTTTGCAGGTGGATGTTTTGCAGCCCAGCTGAGAGCAATGGCGCTAAAATAGCATGGAGCGATTACTCATGTGGGTGGATCCACCCGCACTTCCCCTCCCCACCCTATGGAATTTGATAAGATGGAAAGGAAAGGTGGTCAAAAGAGAAGAAGAGGAGTATAGAGAGAGAAGGGTGCGGGAGATGTGAAATTTTTTAAGAGGAGAGAGGGAGGGGAAGAGTGTAACCAGGAAATAGATGAGATCCAAAAGCTGTTTCAGATTGAGTCAACAAGATAGAGAAAGTGCGAGTGAGAAGAGAGAGGGAGCAGCACTTCTTCCTGTAACGCTGAAGAAGTAAAAGAAGCCAGTCCTGTTAGATACAAAACCAAATGCCTTTATGCTGGAAACATTTGTCCATATTGAAACATCTCCTGCCATCATGTCACACAGTTAACAGTGGAGAGCAAGAAACTATGAACTTTCTATCAATAAGATTTATTTGTCTACAGGCTTGTGGAGTAATGGATTACATGTAATGAGATTACATGATTAGGATACAAAAAAGGTTACTGTATCTCTTTACAGTTACAGAAAAATAAATTGTAATCAGATTACAGATGCATTTAGTAAAAATGGGGATTATTATCAGTAATAATTTTAGTGCACACATGTTACAACCTTTAATAAATCTCACAACACCAGTCTGATCTCAGCGAAACCAGCTAATCTCACAGTTGACAGTTGTAGTTGACACTGGGTGCAAAGTGCGACATTCTTTTGTCTTTAGTCAGAAAAAAAGGAACAACAGCACAATACAGTGACAGGTGTGAAAATACTGTCATCATCCAAGAGCTCAACATTTAATTTAAATATACATGTACAGGTGAGACCAGCCCCTCATACACAAACCAACCGTTAACATTAGCTATACACGTACTAAAAGCTAATGATTGCTACACAGACTCATAAGCCTTTGGGCTGGTTTTGGGTTAGTTTTGATTTGCCATTGGGTTAGTTTTGTCACACAGACCTGGCAACCCAGACTACTACACCTGAAACATATTTTGGCGGTAGGTGACCAGGATGGTGAAGGTAAAAACAGAAGCTCCAGAATAAGTTTATGTCAGTTTACTTGAAGTTTGAGTGTGAGGTGTGAATAGCTTAACAAAACACATTAAATGGACATAATTATTGCTATTAACCAGCATTCCTTCATAACACTGGAATAACTGGACAAGCAGTTAATAAACCTAACAGCAAACATAAAACATGATATAAGGCTAAACAATATCATTATATTTACTAGTGAGGTAATCCAAAAGTAACAGAAAGTAATCATGTAATGTTACATTAATATTGTGATGCTTGACTAACAGGTATCAGAGGACATTTTTAAAGTAAACCTACTAACCCTGTTTGTCTCATACCTACAAAGCACATTTGACTCGAGCTGAATTCTTTTCTCCTCAGTTGAACTGAGAGAGGTGTGGCACCAGACTCCAAAAAGGAGCCTTATTTGCCTTATTCAAAAGAGGTAATGTGATATGCCATAAATATTTGACGTTGTATGGCAAGACGTGGGTTTCCTCCTGCTGCTCAGAGATACTGTATTTGCTCATAGGCTGGTTAGGCAACAAAGCACACCACCACCGCCACCCTCCACCATCCTTTCTCCCCCCCTCCCTCCCCTCCCTACACTCCCTGAGGTATCTCCTTGAGGGTTCTCCTTGCACTCCTTTGCCAGCTGACAATTAGCGTGCGGTCGCTAATGCACTACGAGCTAATTGAGCACAAGGGGGCTGAAGGTGTCAGTCACAGGAGAAGGCTTGTGGTGGCTGCGTATCCTAGAAGCGAACACCAGTGCCATTTCAAGACTGGAGAGGATCAACTTCATTGAACCAGTGGAGAAAAGTGGGTCACAGTTTGAGCAAAATTGCAAAAAAAGGGAATATTTTTCAAATTATGAGCACACATGCAGAACATATACATGGTTAATGAACTGCCTTATGGTCATGATTCACATTTGCTATTTCTAGTAGGGGAGAGTGGGGGCAATTGTAACAGGGGGCAGTTGTAAATCACTCAAGTCCTCAAGTCCTGCCTTGGAAAAAGCTGTAGTGCTCAGCACATATTCAGCAGAATTCTCTCAGGAGCAGAAAAAAAAAAAAAAAAAGGTTTTGAGGTGTGAAAGTTTTGGACATTTTTCTACCGCTGTCTAAAGTTTAGGTGACTGCAAATTTAACCTTGCATCAATTTGATCTAATCTATTCTAGATTACTTTTAACATCAGTTAAAGAATTAAAATAGTCTATTATTATATTCTAGTTACCACTAGAATAGTTGCCAAATTTTCCACAAAAATAGAAATAGCCTTTTGCTTTGAATACACACAATGCCTGATTTCTGAAAGAATTTGAAGCACATACAAAAAGCAAAGTAAAAGTATAGTAAAGTAATATAAATCAATGCTGCCTGGAACATTGCACATCATTGTGTTGGATATCAGGGGTAGCTATTATAAGAGCTGCCCCGAGGTGTGCGTTTGTGTCTGCCACGCATGCAAAAGCAGCTGTGCATGCAATAGTGTGCAGATGCATGCTTGCATTGTAGTCTGCATGTAGTGCTGGTGGCACAGTGGAAGATTTTCAAACACCCCGTTTTTAAAGGTGAAGGTTCACGGAGGTATGTTTTAAAATGCTGAGTGGGTGACCTGCAGACTGAAGGGCGTTCGACAGGGAAGCTTCTCTGCCGACTGGTTCAGAGAGAGAAGAGAGGGGGGGTGAGGGGGGGTGGGAGAGGACACCTTGGTGTGTGTTTGGCCTGACATTCCCTCTCTGACTTGGAAAGCAGGAATGAGGAGAGAGCGAGGCTGTTTTAAAGACTGCTCTCTTATAACAGGAAGTATCTGAACAGTGACTCACACACTACAGGGAGAGACAGAGCAGGGAGGCTCTGTTCATTGTGTTATAACCATGTATCACTAATGTGCATGTGTGCTTGTCATTACATTCATGGGTGTGTGTAGATTTTTTTCCCATGCATGTAATAATGAACGTGATCGCGACGATGTTTCTCTGTGTGGGGGAATGTCTCATTTTTCAATGCATGGAATGACATATTTTAGTATTCATGTTGCATGTTAAACACACGTTAGTGAGTGTGTGCAAGGAAGTCCATTTGCATGCATGTGTATGGGTGTGGGTGTTTTATGTGTGTGGAGATCACATTTCAAGAATGCACCACTGCATTTTTGTAGATACGTGTGTGCTGGAGGGGCTATCAGTGTGTTTTCATGAGTAGATCATATTTCATCAGTGACATAATGACTTACTTAACAGTCTACAGTATTTTCATCTGTATGTGCATGTATGCACGTGTATAGGTGTGTTTGGATATTAGGAGAAGCAGCATCTGACCGTACTCATTTGTCAATGCGTATGTGTGTATTTCAGTGTACTGTATGTGTGCAAGTGCTCAGGGAGCCCCTGTGGAGCTCTGGGGGCTGCATGTATAAAGCACTGTGCCTGCCGTTACAATTCAAGGGCTCGTCGCTGATAAGATGTCTGTGCATCTTAACTCACTGGTACATCAGCAGTCAGCAACATGGCTCCCGCTCACTGCACGCATGCTGAGCAAACAAGCCTGACCTCTGCACAACACCCACAACAACACCGTGAAGTGACAGTTATTACACATGACTTTAGCGTACGATAAGCTGGAGTACATTTTACCAGCAGTCTATATAGTCTCTCATGGTTGAGGCAGTATGGCTGGGAAAATATATAAAGTGTGGGGTGACGTATGTTATAGTGACAAGGAACTCAACACAAGTGTCACAGTGTCACATATTAGGGTAAACACATGTGTTACTAATGATGCTAATTCAAATCATGTTCCATTTAGTGTAGCAGAGCCGTTCCAGTGATCCAGCATGTACACCCTGACTCTATTTGATCTGAGTGGAACGGAACCTTAATTCGCATTATTGGTAGCACCTGTGTTTACCTTACTATTTTATATCAAGACGGCTGCTGTGAAAATGGTCTTTTTTGTCTGCCACACTTGTAATGGATTTGTAATGTAGTGGTTTTTTGAGCATAGTTTGACCTTAGCCATGAAAAAGCTCTATTATACAGTAAGCAATAAATTTATTGGGACTGAATAACCACAGTTGTCCAAACATTTCTACGCAACTGGGTTATCACTTTTATTTTCCATGACTTTCTAAATTTTCCAGTTCTGCAAGGGAGTTGTGACTCTTTTTTTTCTTGCAAACTTTTTATGTAATTGATTTTTGAGCATAGCTTGACCTTAGCCATCATAAGGGTCTTTCATATGTAATGTGTAATCAGATTTCAGAAATTTCAGAAATTCTACAGACTTGCATTATCACTTTTATTTCCCTCATTTTGGTAGATTCTTCAGTTCTGCAAGGAAGTTAATTGTCAACCTTTTATTGTTTGTTATATCTATTTTGTAACACAGGGTTCGAATTATACACTGGCTTTCAGGGGAGGTCTATTTTCCGGTTTGCATCACTACTAAACATGTTGCATGCATATGCATACATGGACCCGTGGTTAGTTTAAAGGGTTATTGCAAAAAAGTTCTACAGTTAATACTGTTCATAACATTTCATAAACTTCATAGAACAACAACCTAAGGCTACTGCTTCAAAATCAAGGAATAGGCCTAATCAGAGTGAATAAAATAAAATGAAACAAAAGATTTCCAAAAATGATAAACTCACCGGGGGTGCACAGGAAACGTTGTTCTGCTACACCCTTTCAAGTGTCACACATCACATAATAAAAAAAACAATAAAAAATTGTTAATATTTGTTAAATCTTATTTAGCAAACTTGTGTTTCTAACTACAGAGAAATAAAGAAACTTAAAACTGGATGAAGTTTCAGAGCACCCCCTGAATAACTCTTTCAGGGGAGCTCATGTCCTTTTCAACTCCCCTGTAATTCGAACTATGGCATAACGGATTTTTGACCATAACTTGACCTTAGCCAGAAAAAAAAAAGACATCTATTATGTCTTTGTGTAATCAGATTTATTGGGGCTGAATAACCACACTTGTTCAAACATTTCTACACAGTTGGGTTTTCACTTTTATTTTCCATGCTTTTCTAGATTTTCCAGCTCTGCAAGGGGTTGACTAACCCTTTTTCATCTGACATACTTACTATGTAATGGAATTTTGAGCACAGATTGATGTTAGCTGTGCAGTATTTTCCATTTCTACAAGGGAGTTAATTGTAACTCCTTTTTGTCTGGCATATTTATTATGCAATGGATTTTTCAGCATAGATTGAACTTTGTCATGAAAAAAGTATTTTATATATAATGTGTAATTAGATTTATTGGAACTGAATTACCACACTTGTCCAGACATTTCCAGACAATTGGGTTATCGCTTTTATTTTCCATGCTTTTCTGGATTTTCCAGCTCTGCAAGGGAGTGAATTGTGTATCTTTTTTTGTTTACATAGTTATTATGCAATGGATTTTTGAGCAGAGATTGACCTTAGACTGTTGCTGGGTTATTTTGTTTGTCATTGTCAAGAGTGCGTGTGGAACAGGACTGAAAACCAGCTTGACTGAAAACAAAGTGATTAGGCTATAGTCACGTGTTGTGACAGCACCAAAATGAAACAAAAGCAAATGAAATCAACCATTGTTGATTGAATTATGTCCTTCATTTTATATATATGTTCCCTGTCCTGTGTGGTATGTTTCCTTGTAGTGAATAAAGTCTATTAATATTAATTTATTATTTATTGTTTTATATTCATTTAGTATCTTTAAAAAACACACAGGGAAAACTCTGCCAGTAAAAGTAAAACAAATGTATGTTGTGGTTTAATGCTATGGAAGCTTATTGCTGCCATGCCAAAAAAACAAAAAAACAAAAACAAAAAAGGAAAAACGAATCAGTATCCCGAAGACAATAGAGTGGAAGCGCTGCTGGGTCTTTCTGTTGGTCACAATACAGGTGCTCTTTGGATACTTCTGGTATTTTGCACTTATTCTTCTTGTCACACCTATGCTGTTACACTAATGCGTGTGTAACACAGCATAGGTGTGGAAGTTACATTCTTGAACTCTTTTTGCCATGTAAAATAAAGGCATCCTAATTTTATACAAAGCTTACTGTGTGCCTTGGTGTGTTTTTGAAGGATCCTTGCATTTTTGATTTTTTACTGAGACTGTTTGACTCGTGCAATGAGCCCTTCACCTGAAGAATAAACGGATCAGTATCATGTTTTAACATGAAAGGTTTATTTTTGCCAAGATTTTTCAAGTTATGACAAGATATTTCCATGTCTTTGCCATTTTTTAACATATTGCAAAATACAAATTTAGCACATTATAACATTAAATCTTCTTATATGAAAACTTTTTGTAACTACATAAAACGTTTCATATTATAATGGAATAAACTTGAAGTGTTACAACTTGATGTAGTAAATATATAGTATTGCTTTATAACATTATAATGTGAAAAGCTTAAAGTTATAATAATGTTATAACATGAAACGTTTCAGTTATAACAGTGTATTGTTATAACAAGCAAAGTTTATTGTTGTGATGTTCCAAGTTTCTCAAGACATATTTTTCTTGGGAGTTCTGCTGGTTGCAACGAGATACACTCTGCCTGCATTCCCAAATGTGTTGCTGTTTTTTGTGTCTTCTTTCAAACAGCTGTCTGGGTGTTGCAACAGGGTGGATCAAGCAGGATGATTTGATCCGGCCATCAAGTATGATGACACTTCGATTGGCAAAGAGTTAAATTACATCACCGTCTGTCATTGTGTCCCTTTGCTTTGCCATGACATCATTTAAATCCTAAACATGAGTCTGAATAATTCTGCGAGACTGACACTCTCACACTCTTTGACGCACTTTTCGTGAGTCCTTAGCGGCACCAACAACTTTTCGCTGATGAGACAATAGCAGATAGTTCCATTTAATGCGGGAGGAACTATTCGGCCGCGGGAGAGGGGTGTCGAGAAATTATCAAAACATGAACGAAGTCACAAATGTAACATTTCCACGACAGCTGTAGCTGTGGCCAAAATAAATAATCCTACTTTTTGTCTTTAATTCTAAAACGACACGCGTCGGCGATACGGAATTATTCCCAGAGAGGAATCCCTGTGCACCCCCATGGGACAGAATGGACTCGCCCTACTCAATCATGCACTTCAGCATACACTGCAAAGAGCATGCTTTCACCTTTAGGATTGTCTATGCTTCTTGAAGTCACCCTGGATTATTCTTTTGGATAAAGCAGGTACGATATCTGATTTACTGTCTTTTACGCGCACGTAGAGTAAACTGGAGCGCCTCACGTGTTTTCAATGGGCTGTAGGTGGAAGGCGATTGTCTGATCTTGATTTATAAATAGGTTACAGGCAAGGGTGTAGTGGTTGATTTAGAAAGAAAAAAAAATCCTGTCTGTGATCATGTCAAGGCGACAGAGCCAGTTCAAGAGTGTAAAAATGATTTTTAATATCCACTTTTCATAGTTACTATGAAAGGTGGATATTAGTTTGGTAATACTTGTGATCTATTCGAGTCATCGTAGTTAAAGCCACTACAAGGAGTTTTTAACTGGTCATGAAAGAGTTTCAATTTATTACTGATGCCTCTACATGACCTACATGAGTGGACGAGAACATCCGCGAGAAAACTGGCCATTTATGCACAGTTGTTCTTAATGCCTGTCAACCAGGTCGGATTCTCCTTGAAATCAGATGAAATGACTGTGTTTACATTTTCCCAGCCAAAGTTACCTAAAGAAGCAGAAGGGGGACTTTTCAGTTATACATTTTATTTTTATGTTACATTTTGTGTTGTTACAATGGGAATGCTACTGCTTTGGTGCTGGTAAAATCAACAAAATATGAATGTTCATTTTAGAAGCTGTAATACCAGGGTTTATTTAAAATGCTGCTTAAAGTAAGTTATAAAAAAAAAAAAACATGGGCCGGGCTCATATCCTCCACCAACATCCCTGAACTTTCCACCAGCTCAGTGTGCTCACTCATCTCTTCCTTGAGTAATTTTTTTTTGGCCACACTCTATCGCCGCAGCATCAAACACACACATTTGTGACAACAAAGTAGAGTACACAAAAAGAAACTGCGGATTGAGGAACAGCCTCTGCTCTTTTTGTTGAAAGATTGTTTTATTCACAGGGACGGAGACAGACACACAGGGTGGAGGTGGACGTTAGGGAGGGGTAAATGGGGGGGGGGGGGGGGTGTATCCATATTAGGAAGTCGTGTCCTACATAATAGACAACTGCCACTGAGCAAGGCACAGGTGCCAGCGGCCATTAAGAGCTCATTCTTGTTATTAATATGAGGATGTGAAACCGCTGGAACATCTCTGCTGTGTCGCATTTCTTCTTTCTTTTAATCTCTGCGCTCTTCAAGCACAACTCATCTGCATGCGGGGTGTGTGTGTAAGTGTGTGCGTGTGTGTGTGCGCGCGCGCGCGCGCGTGTGCGTGTGTTTGGGGGGGTGCGGAAACATGTGGCGAGGGAGGAGGAGTGGAGGGAGTGAGGAGGGGGAGGAGAAGGGGGGGTGGAGTGACGGGGGTCTGTGCATGTAACTTTTTTTCCCCCCCTCTCTCATGATGATGATGATGATGCTGCACCTACAGGATGTGAGCCTGCTGTTATGGTAAAGGGACACAATGGGACCATAAGCTGCGGCTCCGGGGGGAGGAGGCGGTGGGGTTGGGGGGCTCAGCGCAAGTCAAGCTGAATTATACCCTAAATGACGTTTTGTGGCTTCTCTTGACGTGTACGTACAGGTGATTGTGACTAACATGTGGGCTGTATATGTGGGCAAAAGTAAAAGTATGCAGCCCGATCGCAGATAGCGCTATCTGCCCATGGCACCAACGTGTCTTTTTACGCATGAAAGCGATTGCGCATGTATGGTGGAGGTGGAGGGACCGCTGCAGGCTGGGGACGATTGTTCACTGTCGACTCCGCTCTTCTCTGGACACTTTAGACTAAACACACACATGAACAGCTGATCCTGCAGATAGGAAGCGATGGAGACATAAATGAAACAAAGACACGCTGACATGTGTGCGTCAGTGTGTGTGTGTGTGTGTTTGGATTGAGGTTTAGTGACAGGGACGAGGCTACACCGCGGGGACAAACTTTTCTGCTTCTCCTTTTTTTTTTCGCCCTCGATCTTGTCCTCGGCGTTTCACACAAACACACACACACACAGGGCTTCTTTCCATTCACGGTGCGTTCAAGTGCTCGCACAAGCTCTGACATTACCATGATTAACTCACGCGAGTTTGATCTGAAATACCCTAATTATTTTAGACTGGGGAAACACAGATGTACTCTCTGCTATGACACAGGGAATGTCGGATGATCGCATGTATTTCATCACAAGACCTTCTATATAAGCTCACCTAGTGTACTTCCGTATAAATGAGGCAATTATGGGAAATGGGAAACATTGGTCCCAATCAGTGCCATTAAGGAAAAAGTCTTATTTCACTAATAAAACATGCTGAATATCGTAAATATCATCATGTATATTTATTTACCTGTAAGCTTAATTATTGAATAAAGCAGCAGTTACTATGAATGCAGTTCTTAATAATGTATACTGAGTGAGTCATTATAGAAAAATAAACCACTTCAGGGTGATTCGATCGTGATTCGCATCACCTTGTTTATTTTGCTATAGTGACACTAAACACTATCCATTACAAAACGAAGAGTTCTCACATTAATGTTCTCATAGTAGCTAATAGTTAGCTGCTCATCAAAACAAAAGCTGATTAATCCAATTATCATTTGATGGACAATCAATTGATTAATCATTTCAACACTGTACATGAAGTAGTTCTTTATAGTAGCTTAATATTAACACTACCTAATATCTTATTTTCAATAGAAACTGCATCGGTGAGCTTACTGGTAACCATTTAACTAAAATTTACCACGGAATCCCAACGTTTTCCTGTTTTGTCTCTCGGGTTGGGACATTTCCGACAACACCTGAAGGCAGCACCAGTGAAACGACAAGAGACGAGAGAGGGAGAGAGAGAGAGACACCCAGAGGAACAGCGAGGGGAGAGAGAGAGGAACCTGTACTGTTCTACTACACCAGGAGAGACAGGAGGAATTTGCCACAGATAATAATAATAATAGTTGACGGTTATTGCAGAGTTGAAGCTCAGGTCGCGCTTGTCAGTCGCTGCACTGGAACATACAGAGTGTCTCCTCTTTATCTCTGCTGGATCTGGACTCTTTTAACATTTGCTTTTTGGAGAGAGCCGCACCGGTCTTCTTCTTCTTCTCTCCTTTTTTTGTGAGAGCTCAGCGGTGTTTTAACTGGTAAGGAAGTGACTGTCTGTCATTATTATTGTTGGTTATTTGGTGGGTGCGTTCGTCGGCTTGTCGCTGCTGCCTCTGCTGCTGCTGCAAGCACTTCAATCTTTGGCTATTAGAGACTCTTTGGTTTGAACCTTTAGTCATTTCCTTTAAGAGGGTAGAGAGGACTGATTAAGAAACAGGCAGCAAAAGTAGCCTACATGTGCTGCGGCGGAGATAAGGGTCATTTTGAGGAATGCCTGCCTGATAGGAGTGTGGAACCTTGCGAAAAAGAGTCACAAATACATATAGGAAGGGTGCTATGTAAATAATAGGGAAATTAAACTTATTAAATTGATTGTATAGCAATAAAACAGTGTTTAAAAGTTGCTTGAGACAGCTATAACTTACAGAAAATTATAGCTATACCATAGGTGATAATAGGAGGAAAAAATCCATAAAGGTAAAGAGAAGGTCACAATAAAAGCTATTAAACATTAAAGGTCGTTATTATAGGTGCATTATAGGAATATTATTATGGGATTGTCATAGTGATCCTCCCCTCAGGGCCAGGCTGGAGTAGTTATCACAGGAGTTATGTAAAAACACATTGTTTGCAGGAGAGAGAGAAAGACAGCGCGCGTGCATGCATGTGCTGTCCGCGTGTGTCAAAACAGGCTCACTTCCCCCTTGTTTATAGTTGAAGGAATACAAATGATAAAGAAGGGGGACAAAAAAGGTAGGCGTTGTCTTATCTGGTGTTGGTGGAATTCTGACTGAATAGTTGCCTGTGTGCTGGTGGGGTGCACACACAAACACAGACACACACACTCTACTATTATGTTACTGTAGTAGGGGAGGCTGGGGATGGTAGTAACACTTTTTGTTTGCACATATTTGTCTACTACAAACAAAACTCACTTGAATGCCTACTTAACTATAACACATTATATAAGTTAATGTCATATTCAAGGAGTATGAAAAGTTACCTTTTAACAACTTACCCCGCCACTTGGGTAAGGTGTAACACTTACTTGTGATAGATAGAACAGTGAGAGGTAAGTTACAGAATTAAGAACCACACTATCCAATTTATTAAAAAATGTCAAAGGATAAAGAATAAATACTTTTTAAATTGAACAATTTAAAGTTACCAAAAAAGTTGTGGCAAATGTAGATGGTGGCCCCTGGGGTGCAGGCTTCATAGCTCCAGAGCTGACACCGAATACATTTAACCCACACTTCTGTCTGACCTGAGTTTGCAAACGGTTCCATTCACTCAATGAAGAATTTTAATTACATTTTTTTCAGCTGTCCCCACCCCAAGCAGCCATGCTTGCCAGCTGGGCTTGAAGGTAGCATCCACACTAATTAAACTACACAAACTGCTACTTTTAGCTTTGTAAGTAAAACCATGTTATCTGCAATACAATGAATGCTAGGCAAAAAATAATCTTGATAAAAACCCTTTTCTGATTGGTCAAACTGACAGTGTTACAACTAACCCAGTGTTGCGACAGTCCTGGGTATCCCCTACTTAAGTGTATGGTGCTTTTCAACTTCTATGAATATCTGTTTTTGGTGATATGAGCATTGTTTTCTGTATGGTTTTCCTCCAGTATTCCAGTAATAGTCTGTTATAAACTCACCATGTGCATGTGATCATCAACTGTGAGTTTTCTGTACTTGACAGCATTTTCCCCTCTCATTTGATATTGACTTTCTGTGGTGTACTCTGCTGCTTTTTTCCCTGGTTGTTTAAAGATACAGTATTTTCCCCTGTGTCAGGTCACACACACACACACACACACACACACACACACACACACACACACACACAGAAGGAGATAGAGGGAGGAGAGAGAGGAGGGAGGGAGGGAGGAAGAGAGACGGAGCGTTGTTTTGCAGACAGGATTACATTGTCTCCCTCATGTCAGATTTCAGACATTATGTTAAACATTTTTCCTCCAGTCTGTGCTCTCACTCTGTGGTTATACCAGTAAATACAACACAGCACAACAACAATAAATGATCTAACTTCCCCAATTTGACTGTGAGACAATAAATAGTCCTTAAGAGCGCCACCTGTTCTCCCATGAATAGTACCAGGAATAGATTTGAAGGTAAACACGTTTAGTCAGCGAGTCTTGAGGGAAAATGTAAAGAAAATGCTTGATTTCTGTGTAATGACAGTACTGTCAGACTTTAGGTCACACTTGTTTTTCAGGTGACTGTTCAATGGAAAGCCACAAGCTTAAATCTACCTGAAGATTTCAGTGTGGGAGTGTTTTTCTTAGATGGTTATGTCATGCGAGTGTCTAAACACTGTCACGTCTGAGGTCACTTGTTGAGCACTGAGGCAAAAGAGGAATATGAGCTATGTTTAAATGTGACACATCGTGGCTATCAGTCGAATATTACGAACGCGATTCATGTTGGATCAAGTTTTTTTTTTTACCGCAGCTGCAAAATGACAGTCTGAACAGGAAAATTAGATTTTTTTTGGAGATGCCTCGTATTCACAAAGTGATCCCTCGAGAGCTCACACATGACTCGAGTGAAGCTTTTTGTATCTGATTGCCTTCCACCATTGTGCCTCTTTTCATACACTGAATAAACGCGTCGTACATTCAGCTTTTGTCAATAGGACTGTTTGTCTTTTGTAAGCAGCTTGTGTGCTTACTTTTCCATCCCCGGGCTTATCATGATCAAACTTTCAACTCTACCATGACTCTTTATCTCTTCCAAAGACTTGACTGTTTTCACGAAGTTCACCCCCTCCCTTCCCTCCTCCCATGACATTTTTGCCTCCTGTATCTGTGGGAGTAAAATTAGCAATTTCATTTTTTTTTTGTTGTCTCCGTTCAGAATGTGGAAGTGTTTTATTGGTGTGGCGAAAAACAATGAGGACAAGGCAGGGCTTTGTGGTGGCAGAAATGCATTTTTAACCCATGTGAATGAATGGCGCCTCACATTCCACAGCAGCAGGCCCTTTACTGAATGGCAGCACTAACTCGGCTGTTTTCATTACTCATTACTGCCTTGTGCCTTTTCACCACGGACACAGTCATTTACCTTCACCAAGTGAGAGGGGGGTTCAACACTAGAAAGACTCTGTCATAGGAAAGGTTTTTTGGAAATATGGCTCAGTTGATACGGGGCACACCTTTGTTTCTTCTTTCTTTCTTCACTGACTTAAGTTACTGCCTCTGCTGATTTTGTCTTACTCGGCAATTCATATTAAAGCTGCTATAATCAAAACACAAATATTAACAATGGATCAAATGTGAAAGTTGTTGCTTAAAGTGCTTAACCCGCTGTGAATTATCACCCAACATTATTATATACTTGATTTTAACTATGTGTTCGTGTGCACAGCATGGTGTCCTGTGTCTGTTTGGAGCGTTGCTTGTGCACGTCTGCAGAAATTAACACTCTGTGTTTGCAAGATGCAAACCACATACACTAGCAAGTATGTGAACAACTGACCCTTCCTTGGTTTGCTTTTGGAATCATTTTGAGTATTTTTTTAATAAAAACATCCCAATATTCTTCTCAAATGTGAATATTATCTGTAGTCCTTTAAATGACAGTGAACTGAGTATCTTTGTGTTTTGGACATTACAAGAAATTTGAGGATGTCACCTTGATCTTTGGATCAACACTTTTCACTATGCTGACATTTTACGGACTATATTACTATTCAATTAACAATCGATTAATCACAAAAATAATCAACAGATTAATCTTTAATGAAAATTATCTTTAGTTGTAGCCTTAAATTTTACCCCCCAAAAAACTAACTAACCAGCTCGTCTACATCAATTGTAAGCCAGCTAGTTACATCTGATAGCTAATCTTAGTCTATGTCGCTTTTACAGCAACAGCAATCAAGCAACTATTTTTAACCATCTTCAAAATTTGGTTTTATTTTCAACATAGACACCCTTAGCACATAGCATATCTAAGAGGAGGGAACAGGAAAAGAGAAAATTGACCCATGTTACACTGGGTACAAAGCTTGCTCAGCTGTTATTGGAGCACAGAGCAAAAAGGGGCGGGATTTTTAGCTCATTGTTTTAGTTTTCCATCCCACAACTATACTGTTTTTATTTACTCTCAAAGTTCTCATTGTCCTGAACAGTTAGCTAACACAGGCAGCTTAAGACTCAGATATTTCATCAGGAGTTGTTGTAGATGCCACCAGAGCTTAGAGCAGAGTAAATATTGGACTTAGATTCATCAGGTGTCAAGAAACACGACCCCAAATGAATGCTAATGTTACTCTGTAACTGATGGATATGGAAATGAGCTACAGTTTGCTAACACAGTTGCCGTATTAGTTTAAAAGGTGGTGATATGTCAGTGTTGTGGCAGTTGGCCAAATCATCTTTCTGCTTGCCTCAGTGCATTCATTTTTTTTTACAACCAGGTTTGTTCCCTTGTTATCAGGTGCGTTTCCTTGTTCAGTGTCTAGATCTGCTAGCAGGGACCTTTGGGCTTTGGAGTGATGAGAAGCCTTTTTTTTTAAATGTAATACTGACGAGTGTTTGCATAGGCCACGGCCTCTGTGGGTGGTTTCCTGCACCTGGTGGAATTCACGTCTGGAGGAGTTCCAGTTGGGTTGTATGTGTGCACACTTATGTCATAGATTGAACACATTCAGCCCTCTTTACAGTGTAATCGCCACATTGCTTTGAGTCCACTTCTTCATCTCTGCTGTCCAAACTGTTCATGTTCACGTTGCGTGGCTTTGAACTAGAATGAAAATTAAAAAAAAAGAGTAAAGACATTAAGTCACGGGACAGCCATGTTTTCCCACAGAGTCAGTAGGGCTGAAGTCTTATACATCCTGTTCTTTCTCTCGACTCTTTCTTGTTATGCTTTAGATTGTATCACATGAAAGCAAAGATGTATCTGCCTTCACGGGCTTAAATAACTTTGTGTGGCATATTGAGGTTGGATTATCGAGAGCAAACAACAAGTGCAAAACCTATTTTAGCAGCTGTTCCTTTTTTGGTGCTGTATGGAAATTAAACAAAATGAAAATGAAAAAAAAAAAAAGAAAAAGTAAGAAGTGCTCCTCTGTTTGCTGGTGGTCCAGACACTCACATCATTTTAATATGAAGTCTAGTGTCTGTTCTGTGGTGACGGCATTGATTCCCTGCTGCATAGTGGGGGTTTCCACTCTGAAAGGGCAATCTCTCTGTGTTAGCCTAGAAACACCAAGCTCCAGGATTAAATTATAAATGAGCCCTCCATGGGAAACACTCTGCTTACTCAGAAGGAATTTACATTTCCTGCGACTGTACACACTTCCTGTGTATGGATATGATGTCCAAAAACATTCTTGGTTGCCCCTTTTTCTTGAAACTTTTGAGGTAACAGGTGGGTATTTAATCCCTTTATTTAGGTCGCACCTGCATCACCACCCACCCCCCCCCTACCCAGATGGATCAATAGAGTCTCTGCCAAGCCAAGCAGTACCGTCCAGGTAGTAAAGTGTGAAGCCTGATAGCTGTTTAAATTAGAGCCAAAGAAAATGATGTAGTAATCGGAGGATTAAGATAGGAGAGGGGTTAGAGTTGGTGGGGGGTAGGGGAGGTGCTGGCGGGGAGGATTTAGGCACAGGGCCATTTTAGCCCTCGCCCATGCTGGCAGGGAGGGAGGGGGGATGTGGGGGACATGGTGGAGGTGTTGCGTAGGGCTCAACTGTTGCGCATGCTGATGTTTTTTTTTTTTTCATTCAAGCTGCTGATACTTGATGTATTGAGCTGAGATTGTTATGATCACATTTTACCATCATGACAAAAATTCACCAGAAGTGGATTGTTGCTGGTGGAAAACCCCTCTGAGACAGCACAGCCTTATGGGACTCCAGAACTCCCCAGTAAAAACCATATGACAATATTAGCGTGACAGCATAGGCTGTGTTGGGACATTTCACCCCACTAATCAAAAATACATATTTTTGCTCTGGCCTGTAGTGATTTGAAAAGCTCAACAGCAATTTCGCTTCCCACAAATTAAGACCCAGTTAATCTACAATCTAGAGAACTTGTTGTGGGCAGTTTCATGTAGGAGCTGCTTTCTTTCTGCACTAGAATCTACCTACATGAAACTACTCACAATGAGGTCTGTGGATTCTGATTAACCAGGTCATGATTTTTGAAGAGACACTGGTTTTGAATTTTTCAGATGTAATTTTTTCATGCCATTTAGTCCCATTATGTTGGAGAGAAGACAAACATCTTTACTGCTGATATCTCCAAAACTCTGCAACTCACATTGAAATAATCAAGATGGATAAGCAGCACTACAGGACAAATATGTATTTTTGATTTTGGGGTGAACTGCCCATTTAAAAATAAAAAATGCTTTTATCGTAAAATCCTCTAAAAGATGAACTTCAAAACAATTCATGTTTTAACATAAATAAGGAGAGTAAAGTCGACTCAACTTCAATTAAATTTAAAAAACTTTATTAATTTGTGAGTTAGATATAGTAAGAACGAACATATGTAACAATACAAGACAGTGACCATGAGTTAGAGTCAAAGGGTCAGTGTCTCATGGTAAATGAGGGACATTGTGGAAACAAAGTGAAAAAGAAAAGTTCATGTATTTTCTTTACTGTAATCATTTAATACAGTCTTAAACTGATGTTTCAGTGCATTGCCTTTATCAGGGTTAGTAATAAAAAGATGGCAGTGTTTTTCATTACCCAAAGTAACAACAGCTGAATATATATTACAAAAGGCTACAAAAGGCAATATAAGTATTATTACTATAGTTGTTAAACAGTTTAATGCAGTCAGTTAAATTTCAAATTAAAATTGGGAGTAACATTATTAAAAGTCAGTGTAAATAGAACGAAAACTAAATGAACACTGCAAGTCATTTGGTGTTGAAATCAGTCCCAGGGCCGATTCTGATAAAGATGGTTACTATTCAAGGAAACTGATATGTGGAACCAATATACATTTGCAGTAAAAATGAGTCAAAAAATGGTGTCAGAATTTAGAATAACACAAACTCCAGCACAAACCTTAATTTGAAATACCTTTAAGCATGTGTTTAATTAAAAGATAAGTTAGTAGAGCTTTTCAACATCATCTTAAAGAAACAAAATAGTTCCCCAAAGTTTTATAAAGCAAAGAATGGTGGCTACTGACAGAGAGAGGTGTCTGCATCAGAGCCAAAGTGTCACATTTTTAAATTAATTCATTTTATCTGATTTTAAAAAAAATGTTTCTAGTAATCCTAAAAATGCCGAATATCAGATCCAAAAATCGTCCAGGCTGATCGGTCGACCCTTTCATGAAAGCATGTTTGTAGTTGCTGAAATGTGCAGCTAAGAGAGATCAAACTGGGATGGTGTTATTTTGATGCTGTGTTAAATGTAGCCTAGGGCCAGTAGTATAACATAACACTTTACTTTCTCAACTGTAACGTAACTTTAGTAAAAATGCTACATGTAGCTATAACTAGGGTTGCAAATTGTAAGCATTTTCTTTTATTGATCATTAACTATCAAGTAACTGATAATCGTCATTTGAGAAAATGTGCAATTTCTCTCTCAATCAAAGCTTTTTTTTTTTTCCACAGCAACATTTTGCTTATTCTCTAACAGCATTACATCATAAGCCTATTAAAGCCTACATATGAAATACATAAACATGAAGACTTGTGGCTTTCTTTGAGTCTTTGAGTGGGTATTCGGGAGTCCCCTAGAAAAAGTTGTAACAGAATTTTGTGGAAGTCAGAACAAGGAAAGAAAAAGTGTTGGCTGTTTTGATTGCTTATAATTTATAATAATGTTAGTTTGATCACCAGTCAACTATGAAGACTTTATTGTCTTAATTGGGAGCCCATGGATGCATCTGCTGTTGACATGAAAAAGTTTGGGAACCCTTGGCTTAGACTACAACTACCAGAAGCTGGACTAATAAATAATAATGTCATCAGCTGTGCAGAGGCTGAAGCCATCACTTAAATCAGAGGTGGACCACACTGAGTGGCTGGTAATCTGATAATCAGGGTTGGGTATCGACCCGATTTATCAGTGCAGCTCTGTTTGTATTAACTCACAGCAGCCCGGCCCTGCACTGATGTAAGAGCTCCTTGTCAGTGCATCAGTTCACCAGTTGACTTGAACTGGATGTTTTGGTGGTTTTACAAAACTCAGAATCTCACTTCAGCTCGAATGGAAGCCCCGTTTACTACATTACAAGCCGTGTTATCCATCACCGTCACTCATGTTGATTTTCCATCTTACACATTATTGATGATCCGATGAAATAACACTCATGAGCACACAAGCGCCGAGCAGCTGAATGTGCTGGATTCATTAGCAGCGCTTATCAGGTTTAGCTGACATAGTGATCATAGTTAATAGATTTCTGCCTGCGTCCACGAACCCACGCTTGGCATTGTTGCCGTGATTGCTGCGGGATTAAAGAAGAGAAATAAGCTTAGCTGGGAGAAATAGCCCAGAGAACCACGTGGCTGCGATCAGGGATTGAGAGAAGGGGAGAGCTGCCAGGGGAAGGAACAGCACTCTTTGTCCAGCCCAGATGTCACTGTAGTAGACTACCATTATTGATCCACTGCTTCACACACACACACACACACACACACACACACACACACACACACACACACACACACACACACACACGCACACACACCTTAATTAGATGGCATTAAAATGGGAATTTTAAAAGGATGCAGTCAATTCTGTTACATAAACACCTTTTTGCATTGATTCACCTTTATGTCTTTTAACTAAGGCCATACAAAGCACTGATTGATGGGAAACATGCTACATTGTAGTGTCTCTAATAAAGAACTGAAGCATGCAGGTAATATAGATCAGTTCAATTCATAATGCATCACATCAGCAGCTCTTCTTGCCTGTGTATTCGTTCTACCTTGTCTGTTTGTCTCTCTGTGTCCTTCCTCGTGGCCTCCTTCATATTTGATGGGACACACAGGCTCCGTATGTGTGTTTTGTGCAGGGGTGACGGCTGCGCTCGGCAGGGAGGGAACATGGCACCCAAACTTAATCCAAACTCACAGCAGCCCAGAGGGCATTAAGGGTGGGTGGGGGTTGGGTGAACCGTTTCCTAAGCAGAGAGGCTCCTTTTTAGCATTCACCATTCTGTTCCAGTTAATAAACACACTCTAAATGGGAAAGAAGTCTCAGATTATACACACAATTTTTGCAGCTGTTTCCTAAGAAAAGCATTCTGATAAGCAGGAAGTCACGCTTTGTTTGCAGCTTGTTTAGAATAAAGAGAAGAAGTAGTTAGTGAAGGGATCATACTTCCCAAATAAAATAATCTAAGATTTGTTTGCTGAGTGATTTCTGTGAAGCAGAAATATGACAGCAGTGAAGGACTTCAGTTGGAAACTAAATAAAGGCAAAATAGGTTGACTTGGAGAGCGACATGAAAAGTATTTGCAAATATTTGAACACTAAAAACCAAATAACATACCAGGACTCAAAAAAATCCGACAGTCAGTTGCAACAACTTTTTAGAGTGCATAAACTCAAAAGTTGGAGGTTATCAGTGCTTAAACATTTGTAGTTAGTGTTACATGTACTCACTACAGTCAAAGCTATGATATGTTGCATTTCTACATTAAGATGTGTTGAGTTGTGTACTCATTATCCCAAATGTTTCCAACAACGTTCAAGCTCAGAAATCTATAATTAATTAAAGGTAGGCAGTCGCTAGTTGCTGTAACTTTTAGGAAAACTTCTGTGATTTTCATCAATAATGGAGGTTGTTTAACAACTTATCCCACTCTTTTTCATGTCATCATGTATTTTGTCACTGTTTTAATGTGAGAGAGCCCACAGCAGCTGAACTTGCATATAGTAGTTTTAAATTACAGTGACTGATTAAAAATTCCACTGGCATACAACATTTTTAAGTTTGGCAAACTAAACAAGTTTTAAGTTTTTGCCACTTACTGCAATTAATTAATTTCAGCATTTGGTTTTAGTGCAGGACTTAGAGAAACATTTACTCTTTGATTCCAGTTAAATTAAAGTATTAAAGTGATTGATTAAGCCAACTCAAATATTTTCAGTGTGTGCAACTTTCATTTGTTTTTTCATCTGTCCCCCTCATTGCAACAAGTTAACAGAACTTAAGAATTGTAAGTATAAAACCACATTGTTTCATGTTCAGTAAAGCTGGTTATTAATCAAAAAGTATGAGTTTAACTAACATAAAAGGAAGGAAATTCTACTGGCAATCAAAATTTTAAGTTAGTAGAACTTCAAACTACTTATTACAATTAATTAAACTGAGCCATCAGTTTTACAGTGCAGCCTTTCTTTCTCACTGTAGTTGCACTTTGATGCAAATATGTAGCTGTTACCTACTCCACCCCTTTACACACACACACACACACACACACACACACACACACACACACACACACACACACACAGTGTCTAACCTCCCTCGAGCAACCACCGTTGTTACTCTATTTCAGTATGAAAACAACTTTAAATACAACAAACTTCTGTGCCTGCTCTCTGTTTTCCCACTCGACTGTATCCATTTCAGCTGCCTCACATTCACCCCTTTGTTAGCATCATCTATTATTCTGTAAAACTTTTTACTCTTTTTTTTATTCAGACGATGAGAGAATGGAGGAGAATGGATGTAGTTAGTGCATATTGAAGGCCAGTGATGTTGCATGTCTGACCAACTCAGGGAAACAAGCTGGAAATGTCTCCAGGCTACTGCAGCTAATCATTCAGCCCACAGAGGAACTGATCGTTAGCCGCTGATGTCAGCCTAACCTTGTCGGGATGTGTGTTAGTGAGTGTGTGTGTGTGGGCATGCACGTGTGCAAATGGGAGAGGAGGGGTGCAGACGGACGGAAGTTTGGACTTCATCCTGTCAGAGATGTTTTCTTTGCTGATCATTATGGAGGAGAAATACATGATCCCTTCTCTCAGTTATGGGATTAGAACAGAATAGTGATTATAACATGTTCATACTCCCAAAAGAACATTAAATAAAAGCGATTGAATTGCTTTTTAAATGAGCAGCGCTTCTGTACAGCTCTGCTATTGACGTGCCTGCATGTCACTATTGTTTTGTCTTCTTGCTGTGGGAAAGGAGAAGAAATCCTGCTCTGGTACGGCCAGGCAGACCCACTCATATGGAAATATAGAGGGTAGTTTGACTTCTCCTTTGCTGCCAGAAACTGTTGGCTGTCTCAAAAAGAGTCAAAAGAATGAATAATGCTAACCAGTGACCATATTTGTGCAATGTAAAAGCTTTATTATCAGCAGAATGGAAGAGCTGGAGAGCCCAAATTTGGGCAATACTTGAGATAATGATACCATGACTGTTTTACTCCCTTCATTTTTATACTTAATGTAGTAACGTGATTGAATAGTCATTAGTAAACAGAGTAGAGGGAGTAGTAGAGGAGCTCTGGCAGGGTCAAGCAGGCTCTAGGGTCACTGAGGACAGAGGTGAGGGGGAGGGAGGGTCGCCCAGGGGCTAATGAGCTCACCCCAAATCCACATGTGGATCAGACGATGAGTTCAACTCCAAGCATGCATGCAAGATGAGCGTAAGATGAATGCAAGCTGGATGCGAGCGCAGGTTGCAGGCATCATCTTTTCAGGCAGGCATTTCTATTCAGCTAAGAAGGAAATACATAAAAGCCCACCTGTCTTTGTTTTTCATTCTTATGTCTTTTTTTATCACATATGCATGCAAAAAATGGCCTGTTATAGACAGAAATAGTGTAAATACTCACCTCTTGATCATTTAAGTGTTGTTGTGACTGAGTGATAAACATGACATTATGCTTTCTCAAGAGAGACACTGTTGTAGCCTGGGCATTGTCCGTATTGGAAAATGAGATCGTAGAGATTATTTCTGCTTTTCACCTAAGTGGCTTTCAGTTTCACAAGATGGATGCATTACATAATATTAAAGACAAAGAGTTACGCGTCAAAGTCTGTTTATAGGTCTCGAGGAGTGCTGCTGCATATGTGGAAAAAAAAGTTGTTCAAAGCTTTCGGTGGCCCCAGACAGAGGTGAGGTGTACAAAGTATGGCAAAATGACTCAAGTGATGTAAGTTGACATTAGTTCGGGTTGAAGTTGAAGTTTGAAAATCAGGTGTGGAGTTCACTCCTCACCTCTGCTTGACTGGTGGCTCAAGGTTACATTTAGACACCTCGAGCATGACAAGGGATGTACAACATGGATTTTTTTTCAGCTGATAGTGATGATCAATAATTACCTTTCTCATGGCCAAAAATTTCAAATTTTTGTATTTTAAAAAGAAGTTCATATAACCTGTAGTGAATACACACCTGAGGATAAAAGAAGCTAAGATGCAGTGAGCAAAGATGGATGATTTAATATTCTACAGCTCTGACTGAACTGACATCACTGTTACAACAAAAACAAAGAACAGCTCTGACTATTCATTTAGCTTTTATGGTAATTTCATCAAACTTCTTTTCATCACTTTTCAAATATACTTTTGATTTTATAGAGCATTTGCCAAAGAAATAAAATTAAATGATTTGATAACATATTATTAGCAATGATATTTATTGGCTTAATTTCATTATTGGAATAATGAATAATATAAATTTCCCATGTCTACAGTCAAGTTGCTCTGTCTGAATTAAATTAATTGGTCATTGTTTAATCTATCCCTTCATTTTATGCTGCTTAACCAGGTCCAGGGAACATTGATTTAATTAATATATCACTAAGAATTATTGCTATATGCTGCAGGGAAGTGCTGAAAAACTGTGTGATATAATATTTCTTTGCCATATCATTCCTACTTTATTTCCCATCATACTTTCATACTTGGGCGCAGTATTATGATGAAACTGGCATTAAATTGGTTTTGTTATGGTATTTAAAGGGCCAGTGTGTAGGATCAAGTGGTGTCTAGTGGCGAGATTACAAAACGCAAAAACTTTGTCTGCATGTGTGCAGGAGAACTTGCAGTAGCTGAGAAACTTGCATCAAACATGTGGGGCTGAATATGGGGCCAGTCTATAGTGTGTTTGTTCTGGGTTACTATAGAAACATGGCAGAACAACATGGCAACCTCTGTGGAAGAGGACCCACATTCACTCTAGATATTAATGACTATGATAACAAAACCAGGTGATTATAAACTAATGAAAACCTATTAATGAAATTATTTTCCAATTCTGCCAATAAATCCCCATAAATCTTAAGTAATTCTTGGCCATATCATCCCTAATTATTTTACATCATAGTTTCATACTTTAGCCGGTATGATGGTGAAACAGGTATTTAATTGGATTTTATTTGGTATTTAAAAGGCCTTAAAAAATCTTAAAGTTGTTGACCTCTATAGGGGGTAATATATGGGTACCAGGGCTTGACAAGGAAGAACAATGTATAGGGAAAAAAGACAATATCTCTAGTTCTGCTACACTGGTGTTTGAAAAACTGTCCATTGTGTCCAACTATGTTATAGAAGTGCAATTAATTGGTTTGACAATATGTATTCAGGTTCCTTTCTCCTCCTGTGTTTCACATCAAAGGCCAAGCTGTATTTAAAAGTGTATATGGCAGTCTAAAGGCAGACTAATGGCTTATTATATCCAGTGTATTTAGCCTGTTAAGAGCAGAAACAGCAGATTTTTTACCTTGTCTGGGTTTGTGCTCCCACATTGGCTGCTGTTTGCTACCTCAGTTCCCAGCTGCCTCTCTGTCTGTCTGTTGCTCGGGGCCTTGCAGTCAACTACACAGGGAAGAAGAGACCAAAGACAGGGAGCTTTTTAGTACCCCCTCCTCCCCACCATCCCTCCACCACCACAACACACACACACACAACCCCACCACCCCACATCCACCACCACCAGCAGCACCACCACCACCTTTTTCCATTGGCTCTTGATGTTGTGTAAAGAATCCCCCAGCACACTCACTCACACCCTCCCTTCAGCTATCCCCCTGGCCTCAGTGCCCTGTTCCCACATTGTATCCAGATGTGAGGAGGATAGTCGAGGGGAGGAAGGTAGGGGCCCCTGGTGGTGCCCTCCTCCACCCCCAGCCTCAAATGCACCATCCCAGCTAAACACATCCCAAGACTGGATTTTTTTTTCCAGTATTATCAGCTCAGAAACAAATAAGTGAGGCCTGCACAGTTTGATTTCATTCGCTGTCTTCATACTTTTATTTCAATGAAAAAAATAAAATGTGAACACAGGCAAAAACATCTTAACACAGCATCATGGCCTACTCTACCATCCTAGCGACTGCTTCTATGTTTTTCCCTTAAAATAAAACCGCAGAGATGAAAATCTGCTGCTCTTGAGGCCGACTGGCCGTGATCATCTAATCCCTGACCACAGAACTCTATTTAAAGAGCATAGCCGCTAATCCCATCAGATTATACCTGACCAACTCCACAAAATCACCAAATTAATAGTCTTAAGAATGGCCACAAAAGCCTGTCTTCCCTAAAAAATAAAGCCCAGTAGATCACATTGAAAAGTCAGACCCGTTTATGATGTCTTAATCTAATACTTGGTCTCAAACAGAGAGTTGGGCGGGGCATAGCCTGCCCATCGTAACTTCAAAAAACAACATATTTGCATTATTATTCCAGTAAATGTGTGTTTTTTCCCACCATATTGAGATCATGTTTGTCTGAGATGTACTTTACATCTGAACTACAAGTGCTATGGGTTTTTGAATGCGGCTATTTAAAGGGATAGTCTGGATTATTTGAAGTGGGGAACTTATTGATATTGATAAGTACCCCACTTCAAATAATCCAAACTGTCCAAGCTATACCTACATTGTCACTGTACACAACTACCATACTACATTGGCTATTGATACCTAGTGTACTACCTACAGTAGATGGGGTCAACATGCTCCCAGTTTGGGGAAGCAGTACGAGTACCAGTTTAGGAAGCTAAATAACGTACTGCAGCAGCAAAACATATTTTATTCACCTTAACAGCCTACCTATAAAAGCAATATCAGTTTAACTGTATGCTATGTTTAGAATATTGCAACCACTTCACCTTGCTGTCAGACAGCCTTTTCCAATAGTCAGATATCACTCTCTCCAAATCAACCAAACTCTATTGGCGAAATCTTTCATTTTACCTTGCAGAATTGCTGGTCTACTACCGCCTCTAACAGTTAGTTTGTCTGTGTTATTGTGGGCTTCTGTGTTTTAAAAGGTTAGTTTAGATTCACTGAAGTCACACAATGCAAGGAAAAAGTACTGATTTCACCTATTGAGTTTGGCTGGTTTAAAAAAAAAAATCATGTTTAGCTTTTATGACAGCAATTTCTCTTTGTCTGATGGCAAAATAAAGTGTTGAAAATATAGCGGACACTTAAATTGATGTTTATTCTGTGGGTTTTTAGTGGGCCTCTTTATTCAAGTGGTTTAAATAGCTTTTGTTGCTGAGCCTGTCCACAGCAGTACGTTGCTTAGCTTCCATGCTGGTACTCCTCTCTGCTTCTCCAAACTGGGCGTGCAGACCAACATCTACTGTAGGTAATACGCTGACATCGATACATCGATCAATGCCTCATAAACCCCACCTCAAATAATCTGAAGTATCTCTTTAAGGTTGTAGCTGGCTGCCGTACATATTCTGATATGACTCCTTGTAAATGCATATTGATTTTCACAACTAGGTCTGAGCCAGGAGTCCCACAAGCAGTTGGTATGCTGAGGTTTAAATACCTGGACAGCTGGCTCCACAGGCATCATTGTCCCAGATAGATCTGATACATACTTGTATGTGTGAGGATTTTTGAACACCGGTACTGCCAACTCTTTAGTTGAAGCAGCAGAGGATTTCTGTGCCAGATTTCTGTTTTATTATTTTTTTAAACAGCCATTTTTCATCTTAAAACCCTTTGAGGAATTCCAAATAGCCTACAGTTTGCGGTTACAAGACTGTTGAAACAAGCTCCTCAACAAATTGTGTTGCATTAGTTCGAAACACCTCATTATTGTATTAATCAGTTTAACAAGTGTGGTATTGATTAATTATTTCACAATAAATATAAATAAATCAGTAATAACAGATACATTAAGTGGGCCCTGTCTGATCTGAATTATTATCTTGTTATAATAATCAATCTCTTGTGTATACTGTATGACACATATTCAGCTCATAATTGCTAGTGTTTACAATGGAACGCCTCCTTGTTCTTTCACAACATTTTCTGTACAAACCACATTTGTTTCATCACAATATTGATTACAGTCACCGTCTGTCTGTTCTGTCTTTTTTAAGCTTTGAGTTATCCTCACTTTATATCCACTATTTGATTTGCTTATAACCACAAGACTCTCTGTCTTTGTGTGTGTGTCTTTAGGAGTGAGTTGTCTCCATTTTTAGTATCCCATCCTGCAGTCTTTGAGTCTGGGCTCGGCACGGTGTGTTGTGTAAAGCTGTCCACTGGTGCGATGTGGAGAGAGTGACAGTGTGCGTAATCCTCTGTCGCTTATTTCTTGTGTAACAGGCCTGTCGGTTTTTAGCAGTGGCCGATTGGCTGGTTGGCTGGCTTAATGACTGTTTTGCTGCCTGGCTGATGCAGGTAACTCCCGTTGGAGACGTCTGATCTCTCCAGGGAGAGCCGCGCAAACACAACTGCTTGATGCAACATTTGCTTTCTCCTGTATTACCCTCGGTTGCTCCTCGGAATTAATAGTTCAGCATTAAGTGGAACTGATACTCTATGATGTTTTGCATAATTTTGATAATGAATGATCCTCTTACCACAAATATTTCAAGTTTACAATGAATTAGACTGCACCTCACACTCTGCAAAAGCCTCTCATAAATGGAACAGCAAGTAGTACTTTATTTAATATTATAAGTATATTGTAGAGTATTGAGTACATTTTTGAGTAGCCTATAATAGTATATATGTTACGTCATAGGATGCAAACTACATTCAAATGCACGCACGTGTCCTGCCAGTTGTTGTCGCTGAACAGTGAGGCATTCCTCACAGATGCCAGCCAGCATGTTATACTGTAGTTAGTCCTTAATATCAGGGTCAGCCTCAGAATGACCATTAGCAATTGATTATTGGTTTCAAATAATAGCTAACATGGTGAAACCACAGAGGCTTAGTACTATATTATACATGTCATAATATGTTCTGCAGTTCCATAAACACACTGTAAAAGCTAAAGGAATCGAAAAAAAACATGAGTTTACAGCCATGCTATATGCTAATGCTCTATGCAGCTGCAATTAGGCACAGCATTGCTTGGAGCTAAATGCTAATGTAAGCATGCCCGCTCACAATGACATTGATGACATGCTGACATTTAGCAGGCATCTCTATCATGCCTCCCATCTTAGATTTAGTGATATCAATGTGTGTGCCAAATTTCATGGTAATTCATTCAATAGTGCTTGAAGTTTTCACCCAAAACCACAAATGTCAAATGACTCTGCATTTGCACTTCCTTGTGACAGTGCACCTTCAAAATAAGAGCTCCAACTTTTATTAAAATATGCAATTAATACCAAAGCATTTCGAAAAAATGAAAAAGATAAACATGAAAAACACCCAGTGCCCATCTGTGCATCCATGGGATTTGATCTCAATATTAACATTTCACACCAAAACTGATGTCATCTTAATGTCAGGTGCATTGTTGGTGCATCAGTGTCTTGAGGTAGCAAAAAGCGATTGTACTGTGCATCGCTACATGTTTGTTGTTCACTTCTTGAGTAGCAGTTGCATTTGGCTGGCGCACCTGACTTTTAAAGGGAATGGGAGGGGACATTCTTATTGGTTTAAATGATGTAACACCCAAAACACACCTATGATTAATTACAAGACTAAATACAATCCCTTTGTGCTTTGCGCCTTACTTTGATTATGCGCCGTTTGAATAGCAAGAGTGGAGCTGGACATGCCCTAAATGCACTTGTGCAACATGCCTAAGACCACGCATTATAGACTGTCACAGGGTCATATTCTTTGATTATATTATACTAAGCTAAACCTGATTACACAATATTACTCTGTAACTGATGTGCTGGATGAAAGGCTGAATTCTTCTTCTAATTTCTCCCTGTGTTTTCAGGAAGTAAAAGTAGTTTGTCATACCTGTATCACAAACACTGACTATACACCGTTTCCAAGCAGAAGACAGTTTCCTTCATTTAAAATAAAATCTTGGACAGTTTGAAAACTTGAAAGTTTGCACTTGACAGCAATTTGTCACCATTAATATCCCCCTGACATCATGTAGCCCATTAGTGGGCAGGTTGTCAGCCTGACGTCCATGCCACTGTAGGTGCTGCATGCTTCCAGATGTCGATCTGGTAAATCCACTACTGTCCAAACACAGCGACTGGTGCAGATCGGGCTGTGGCAGCAGTGAGTTTATTGCAAACAGACGGTTTGAGGAATCCTGCTTGTTTACCGACAGGATGCTGTGATTTGGTTTTCTTAAGCCCACCTGCACCAGTAGGGAAAATGAACCAGAGGAATGGCAACATTAAGAGTTTTCCCCTTTATTTTACTGCATTTAAAATCCTTCAGCTCATGATTTTCAATCATATGACTTGGATATAACTCACTTTGCCATTCAACTAATATTTTCCTATTTTGAACTTGATGCATGACATCTATGTAGGTGTCTTCGTTCTTTGTCATATTTTGCAGGGAAACATTTCACACCGCAGCTGATGTCATTTCTAGTAGCTGTTTTCATGACATTGGCTATTCCAGTCAAACCTCTGGAGACACACATTTTCAGCCATAATAGACACTGGTGGAATTAGGGTGACTTTATTACTGGTACTCGAGCACAGAGACTGGAACTGCCAACTTTTTAGTGGTAGACGTCTTTGACTTTCTTTTAATGTCTTTAAACCGAAACATCTGTCAAAACAGAGGAAAAAGTAACTCAAATTTTCTTGAGAACCCACTGTTTTCCCACACACAGCCACCCACAAACCTGATGAATACACACACATACACATGCTGTACATACTGTTGCACACACACCTACATTTGCACTGTACACTGTAGGTTGATTGGGGGATGAGGGGGTTAGAGTGTAACTGTAATAGCAG
This sequence comes from Lutjanus erythropterus, assembly GCF_056507025.1. Taxonomy (NCBI): domain Eukaryota; kingdom Metazoa; phylum Chordata; class Actinopteri; order Lutjaniformes; family Lutjanidae; genus Lutjanus; species Lutjanus erythropterus. The sequence continues at coordinate 12,131,551 of NC_139325.1, forward strand.
ATTGTCTCTGTAGGACTATTGGATGAATGTTGAGAGAGTGGATTCTGGCCAATTTCCTGTGCTGTGGTTACACTGCAAAGAATATCTGTCATAACAAGCTGTGTAGCGTCTGGTATTGAGTGCTTTAATTATTCTTCTTTAAAGGACGTTCAACTGGGAAAACACCAGACAGAGCTAATAACCAGAAAGACATGTTTGTTTCTCATACCTGTCCTCTCAACAGACTACAGGGATGAAACAAAAACTGGTTTCACAGTAAAAAGACGGTAAACCTCGACAATTAGTATTACCATTTCAAATTTTAATTACCACGATGACTGTGTTTGATTTCCGCACCTTGAAAAACTCATGTTAAATGCCGTCCAGCATCAACCAAAGTGAACAACAGCCTCCGAGACCATATTCCTCTGATGTATTACTCAGGATGGGAAACTCAAATTCAGATATCAAAAAGATCTAAAGACTGCTGTGTTGCAGGCTGTATGTCGCATAAACGTATGAAATCGCCATCATTTCACTGTGCCCTTTAAAGTTGTATCCCAGATTTCCGTCAACTCCAACAGATTTCTGGAAAAAAGAGATTAGATTAGATTAAATCAGGCATAAAAAGGATAAGGTATACCCCGAGGATCCCTGTCTCACTTCCTGGTTTCAGAAAAGACGGGAATACTCCTCAAGCACTGGTAAAATTTAAAGTTTTGATAAATTCACTAAATAACATTCCTGTCTGTCTCAACCACAACATGTCAACTCCATAGCTCCTCTAAATCAAAGCTAAATAAGAATTATGGTTTAAACATTTTATAAATCGTTTAAAGGTTGTCAATATAAAGCTTGGTGAAATGATTTCAGTGTGTGCATCAACACGTCTGCACATTTTCAGCACATTTTAACAATACATAAACAATACTGTGACAATTTTGGTCAATTTAATCATAGTATGACATTTTCACATAGTTTCATCTCTACATCAGACAGTGGTGAGCCAAATTCCTAAAAAGTGCTCCTGCATGATGGACATTTTCTGCAGCGTGCAGCCCACGGCCTGCATTTCTCTCTCTTTCGTGCTCCCTGTCTGCCTCTCTCTCCCTCTCAGTCAGCTCTTATTATCCCAATCTATCTCCTGCCGTGACTTTACATCACTATTTACCACTTATCTTCCCTCTGCTGCCCTCCCTCTCATTATTTGCTCTGCCTTTTCTACTCTCCTTGACATGCATCTCTCTCCCTCTCTCCAAAGACGCTGCCTTGTTTTCCTCAGTATTAGTTTAGAGTTTTTCCACTGGGTGGGTTAACAAGCCGACATGATTTCATCAATGTGAATCAGTCAGCCTGATAAGACGTGACCCAGATGGGATCTCCAGCCCCTTTTATACAGCCATCCATCATGAGCACATAGCCGCATAAGCTCTCACTCACGGTAATGCCTGTCAGCCTGCGTATGAGAGAAATGTGTCATACGCAGCTTCAGTGCGCTCTCTCTAGAATAACTCTGCGTCCTGCATAAAAGACTAACAACGTTTGTTATTCTCATCTAGCGGCCCCAGTTCCTGTGTGGTGCTTCTTTTTTATTATTTTTGGCTATGAAATCCTGGGCAGATGTTTTAGAATCCACACACTTGCACATACTGGCTCACACACACACACACAAACAAAAACACTCCTTGAATATGCCTTTAGGGACTTATGATGGTCAATAATGACTTTATGGTGACCGTACTGAACTTTGTGGTATATTTTATTTCCAGTTTTCCCCCTTTAATATGCCGATGACAATCCCACAGGGACTCAAAGTATGTCTGTAGGACATAACAGTAAATTTAAAGGCTCCTCATTACAGTACATTTTGTTGCATCTTTTTTAATGGAATAGTTAGACATTTTGGAAAATACGCTTAGCTTGCTTGCTGAGAGTTACATCAAAAGATTGATATCACTGTCATATCTGTTAGATAACCAATTTTTTTTTTACACTCAATATGGCAAAGTCATGACCTGTCCTGCTCTGGCTCTGATTGGCTAGTACTTCTTGCGTCATTTGGGTTGGATAGGTTATGGGTAGATTCAGGCATGATAACACATTACATCTTATTTGCTTCTTAAATAAAACCCAAAATATTAAAATAACATGTTATGGTTTTATATGAGATTATGTAGCAGACTATTTCTTGGCTGGCTTATGTTGTCGATACACTTTTGTACAGACTAAACAAACAAGATAATGTTTTAGTTAGTTATCTTATCTTTGGACAGAGCCAGGCTAGCTGTTAGCCCCTATTAACAGTCTTTATGCTAAGCTATGTAACTTCATATTTAGCATACAGATATAAGAGTGGTAGCAATCTTCTCATCCAACTCTTGACAGGAATGTGATTAAGCATATTATAAACAATGTAAAACAAGCTTTTCTATAACATATGTACCCTAATATACCAAAGTGAATATATATACATCACTCACACAAAAAAGTGTTTATTTGCTCCAAACAGCCAATTTGCTAACTGTATGTTAGCTGTATGTCAGCTAGCAATGGACTCAGTGACCGTGTGTGTGGGAGTGTGCCTGTGTGTGTTTGTGTTCAGCTCAGACTGAATGAACTCAGAACTCACCAGAAACTACGGGTTTTTCCTCATATTTCTCTCTGTTTCCTCTCTTCTCTGCACGTTTATAGCAGATTCATAAAGCCCTGGTGTACGTGCAAGTGTTTTGCTCAACTCGTATCACTTTCAGGTTGCACCACAACGGACTAATTCATGCCTTTGTCTTTAAAATTTGCATGCTGAACGCACAGAGTTTTCGTCTTGTCTTGGTGCTCAGCAGTGAGGTTAGGGGGGTCTATAAATGTACTAAATCAAAACAAATTATAATGAAACACTTACAAAAGCAGGGTTGAGGTTCTTGCTTTACATGGATAGATACAATTTTCTGATACAGTGTATATTGACACCATATCAGAATAGCCTAAATATCAATATTGAGGAGGGGAAAGTCCCATTAATTATTGTGAAATTGATTTCCACCATATTGCCCAGCACTGTTATCATATTAGTAGAATTATTGTCAAGACTTAATGGTGTGTCAGTGGTGATTTTCTTAGTTTAGTTGTGTTTGTAACCTTATAATGTTCCATAGTCATCATAATTTTTCTCCACAATGTTTTCTATGATAATCCTATAAGGAATTACAGTGTCTATGTGGTTCCCAGAAGTAATTTAGATTTAGTGTATATGGCACTGATTTTTGTTTTCTGTGCTATCATCTGAACACACACACACACACACACACACACACACACACACACACACACACACACACACACACACACACACACACACACACACAGAGGGTCCAGTATTCAGTACAGTGTGCTGTTCACAACAACACTTTTTTTTTTTTCGAGGGGATGGAATTTGATTTTACCCACAGGTTACTTTGTTTGGAGTTGTGCTTCTTTATAATGTGTGTGTGTTTTTCTTTCTTTCTTTTTCCTTTTTTTTTTTGGTTGGCGTGTGTGTTTGTACTTTAGAGCAGTGTGTGAACCACCTCGCAACAACAACAACTGCCTGTTGGAGCCCACACATTCTCTCTGTAGTAGAGCCATCAGGAGATTTCTGTGGAAACCCTCCCATCCTGCCTGCCAGTGTGTGTGTATGTGTGTGCGCGTGCGTGTGAGTGAGTGTGTGTGTGTGCAGGCGGTAAGGAAGAGTCAAAAGCAGATCTGTTGCCCTGTTAGGTTCTTATATCTCCTCTTGACGACTCTTACAGGATGTGCTCTTCAGATTTTGCCTCAAGGTAAAGACAGGTTTGAAAACAAGGCGCACAGCAAGTAACAAAAACAAGTAACCAAGTAAATGAGCAGTCAAAGCAAATTCAAAGAGACATACTGTGTGTGTTCATGTAAAGAAAGAAGCCAATACAGTGCCAGTGCAACGCCTCAGCATGCACTTTTGTTCCTGAAAGCAGGCATTGATGGTCAAGGTAGCTATTTAGGAATAAGATGACAGACATCAGAATCCCTTTTTGGTTCTCCAGTTGTGCATGCATGAAACTTGCATTTGTGGTAATGCTAGTGGAACAAGTTTGATGCTGAATTTCAGGTATTAAAATGCAGTGTAGGTGATTTTGGTATCAGTGCTCTTTGGGGCTTCCAGCATCCAAAAATGAGTACTGGAGGAAGCTCAGGCAGGCTGCAAGGACACTGCAGGAGCACGAGACGAGGCAAAATTGTAAACTGATGACAACAAATGACAAGAAGTCCTACACTGCAAGTTGATCAGCTGTTAATAGCTGTCAGTTGTCTGTCAGTGTAAAGCTACAGTCGGTATCCCCAAAAACAAAAACCCACTGCTCTGAAAAGACGCATTCTGGAGTTGAAGTTCAGTGACTGTCTGCCTTACTGTCTGCCAGACTCCATTAACATATTGCTCAATTTAACTGTTATAAACATCTACTCTATCTAAAAGATTATTAATAATTTGTAAAACTCATAAACAGACACTTAGTCATACAAAACATTCAGCATTAATTTGAACTCTAATGACCATTAAATGGGCACAGTAACACAAGAAATTTTAAAGGACACCTCAGAGAAGCAACTGTTTTAACTTAACATGTTTCCTGAATCTCATTTTCCGATTTATCACAGCAAATAAATTTCAGATTTCTCCTTTAATAAGCTGCAAATTTTGAAATAGCCTTTTTTTCCCTTCTGGTAGACAGCTGGTGGACAGAGAAAAGGATGCATGCTTCTCAGATCAGCGTGTGAAATGACAACTGTCTGCGGTAGATTTTTATCAGCTTGAGTTTATTAATGTTCATTTCATGAGTCAGACAGCCAAATTACAAAATCAAAGTCTTGGCTGTTGTTTTATTAATGTGCTCTCTTAGTGCGGCTGTCTCGAGCATTTATAAAACAGTATGATTAGTTAGAGGTGTACGGTCTGTCTTGCTTAGAACACTTTGGCAGGTGATACGGCAACACTGGATTCATTCCATCACGTTGTTTGCGTGCATGTGTGATTGATGTGTGTTAGTGTGTATAAACTTGCTAACCGCCAGGCCATCCTGCTGCAGCGAGTGGCAAAATAAAACAGTTATATCAGAATGTGTGACAGTGTGAAAGACTGGTGGCCGGCTTTGAGGTCAGCGCCGGTCTAATTACACTTCAGAGAGACTGATTTAGGTTCAGTGGCAGAGGTTGTTCGGAGCAGCAGACGGATGGAGGAGCGCAGAGGAAGAGGACGGAGAAGGCTGGGAGAGGTGTGAGAGGTGTGGACAGCTGGGCATGGACCAAGAAGGGATGGAGGAGTTTCAATTTAGATTTAAATCGAACACTATTACCACGAGTGCCTCTTCTGCTTTCGCCACTATTACACCAACAGGTTGGTGTAGAGGTCGTTTTACCTCTGCTCCTCCTGGTCGGTTTCTGCTCCCATCCTGCTGCAGCCCATACTGCCTCTCCACATGCCTTTAACGTCAGTTTTAGGGAAGGCATAGACAGCAACAGCCATTAGCAAGGATCTGAACAGAAAATATGAAACAATCCAATCTTGATAATGTCATAACTTTTGAAATGACTTGTTTGTGTATAGAGAGGAATACCATGAGGAGAGGAACCAACCATGGAAGCTAAGCAATGTACTGCTGTGGACAGGGTCAGCAATGACATGCAACATTTTAACCACCTAAGGTCTGACTAAAAAAAACAACATCAGTTTAAGTGTACCCTGTATTTAGAATATTTTGAACACTTGACCATGCCATCAGATAGACTTTTCCCACGGGAAACCGCCTTTATAAAAGCCAAATATCGCTCTCTCTAAACCTACCAAATTCTAGCCATAGCAGGACATTGCCCGTACAACCCTACATAAAATAAACTGAATTATCCCTTTAATGTCGGCATGATTGATGGCGTAGATCGAAATGGTCATTTGCATGGGCCTGAAAAGAAAGTAATAAAACATCTCGTCCTTGATAAAGCACGATCGCAATTTTCTAAACGACTTGTGTGTGAATGAGTGTCCTAAAATGTCTGTAAGGAAAATGAGCAAGATCCTGTTACATAAGAACATTTTGATCAGCCTTACATAGTAGTTCAGGATTAAGGTTTGGATTTACCTTTATAGTTAGATTAAGGGTTAGTTCAGGGTTTGCAGAGGCTCGGGGATGAATGATTATAACTGCTCAAGAAGAGTTTATGCAGTAAGCATATCTATTGTTTGTGAATTCTGAGGGAGTTTAGATCATGTAATGATAGTTTAGTCTGCGCTGCACAGTGACACTGTGTGTGTGTGTGTGTGTGTGTGTGTGTGAGGAATGCTGCTGTGGTGCAGGGGGGCTCTATGGGCAGGAGCACCCAGGGGTTAACGAGCGGTGTGAGAAAAACAGAGCTTGAGAAGGAGGGGGGAGGGAAGCATGTACGCACACACACACACACACATACACACACACACACACACTTACACACACCGAGTCCCAGAGGAGACTGGAGAGGATGGTCAGACCCATGAGAGTAAGCAGCTCTTGTTGGCTTTAAACAGAGATAAATTATAGCAGCAGGTATCACTCACTGTTGTTCACTTTAATACTGTTGTGAAGGCCAAAGAATGTGAATAAGGAAATTCATGCAGTTGTCTAAGATCCTTTTTGGTTACCAACAGAAAAATGTACAGCTTAGATGTGGAAATGGTGACAGATTTCAATGTTTAACTAATTTAGGATTAATGGTTAAAAATCAAATAAAATATCAAGAAAATACACAGGAATTTAGTGGATTCAACGAATATTTTCTCATTAATTTAAATATAACATAAAGGAGTTTTATTTATCAAAGTTAAACTTAATAGCATTTATTTTAAGAACACTTCAGAGCTAAAAACCACAAGTTCCTCTAACTTGAAGTCTTTTGACTTGAAATGATGAGTTGAATTTGTTTGTAATGTTCATCGATGTGAACGAAGAGTTGTTGATTCAACTTAATATCTTGAGCTTACTGAACACGTTTTCTCAAGTACAACTGAATAAATCAAATCGAATAAATCAAGTTGATTTGACTAAAAAGGTTAATTTGTTTTGAAACCTTACAAAATTGCCTCAATTTGTCTTTTCAAATTCAATCAACATAAAATTTTAAGGTAGCCTGTGCACTAACTTTTATGAGTTAAAAGAAGTACTTTATTTTTACAGTGTTAGTGCCAGAGAACACCATTACAGGTGCATACTAACAAGTCTAAACAGGTTGTTGTTTCTGTCATATTTCCTTCATGAACTCCAAAGTGTTTTGTTGGTGTGTAATGTACGTTGTACTCTGTAGTGTACTCTATAGGGCTGAGAACAGTCCCCTTGTCCTCCCGACCAGTCCAGTAATCCCACTAGCATGGACCGGTAACCAAAATGTGACATGACAGTATTGACCCAAACACCTGCCACTTCCTACACACACACATACACACACACACACACGCACTCACACACTCATACACACACACCCAGTGGACTCTTTTCTATCCGAAAGCCCTTCTCACGCAAATAGAGCAGGCAGGCAGGATCCCCTCTCAGCCTATTTATCAGAGAGGGGGGGTTTGAGAAGGGACAGGCAGCGTGGACCCCCGCCATTGTTCTGGCTGGGTTTAAGAGATGGGGGGGCAGGGATGGAACTAGGGATAGGATGGGAATTGGAGACCCTAACAATGCCACAAAGCCCCCCACTGCTCTTCCTGCTTATGAGCATGACCTGCTCTGACAGACCAGAGATAGAGTCTGACAAGAGAGAAACTAGACCAAAACTATAACACAACTCAACCCAATGTGCACCCAGTCTGGTTGTAGATGAAACCTAAACTGGACCTAGATTAGTTCCAAGTTGAAGTCAGTTTTGAATCAAGCCAGACAGGAGTTTGCGTTTCAATCAGAGGAACCCTCCCCAGGAGTTAGGAACCTTTGGAGTGTGTTTCCACTCCATGGATCAGGGTCTAAATTAAGTTCTAGAGACATAATTCTGACCCACAAAATGTCCCTGCTTAGAGAGTAGGACTTTCAAAGATACAGTAACTTTGGGGGTGGGACTTGTTGTGCTGAACATTTCTGATTGGTTAAGTACTTGCAGCATTTTATTTCAGCCACCATTTCTAAAAATCTGCAGCCGCAAACCACTTTGGAAATGGAAATGCCCGTCCATCATTTTGTATGATGCCGTCGTTTTTGTATGGTGGGATGCAAAAACGGCCGTGAAAAAACAACCAGCGTTTTTTAATTTATTAGTGGACAAATTTGCCCGATTTTTGCAGGTCTTAAGACCACTGTAGAAACACAGACAACTGGCTGAAGGAACCTCTTAGTTCCTTGAAAAGTAGTTCCTGGGACTAAAAGTTCCACTTGTTTTGGGTTGGAAATGTACCTAATCAAATTCAAGACAAGCTGCCAAACTTCAGTCAAATGACAGCGAATTTCCTCATGATCAGGATACCTGCATTGTGCTGTTTGGGAAAACAGACATGATTTGATCCGATGATGTGTTTACCATGTGTGTACTTGGGTTTTCTTTCTACTCAGATTTCAACAAAAATGACTCAAATAGGCACTGATGAGCCAAACTAAACCAAAATTAATCATATCTAGACCAAAACTACAGCCCAAACTGGAGTTAAAATAGTTAAAATAAGGGCCCAAGTTGATTCTAACATAATGAGCTGTCAGTCGACTCAAACTGAAGACACTTTTGGACACGTTCTAGAGCGCAGGAATATACAGTCTGTGATCTACCGTCAGAATAGACATAAATCAGAGAGCGTCCAGTACAAAACTAGACCAAAACTGACTTAAACGCTCAGCTGCACCACATCCATCTGCATTTAGTCTCTAAAGGATTGTCCCATCTAGCTTGAATACACACACACACACACGGATATATGGCCAGATGTGCTTACGTGCAAGTATGTGAGTAATGTACTGTAAGTAAATGCTGGAACGAGCACTTACACTTTCACAATATGGTAATAAAAATGCAGGAATGATGTGCACAGCAAAATTGTTTTATACATTCTAGGTTCAAATATGTTTAAAGGAGAAACAAGTAAGTCCCTGGTGTTCAAAAATGAGTACTGTGGTCCAAATAGGGAATTGGAGCCGTGAACGGGATATTAAGGTTGAATTTCTTTTTAATACATGACTTGTGGATTTTTGTAAGTGAGTTTTTCCCCCTGTCAGCTGTCAGCTGTCTGTCAATGTAAAGCTAAGCCTGTTATCCTGAAAACAAAAGCCCTGAAAATACACCCTTTGGAGTTCAGTGAGCCAAATTCTATTAACATATTGCTCAATTTAACTGTTACAAACATCTAAAAGATCCCTCTAAAGGTGAACATATCTACACATACAGTAAAATGTCCTTATTGTGGTGTTTGTTTATAGTTTTCATATACATATGTATTGAAAAGAAATAGAGAAGAACTTTTATGTGTTTTCCACATTCAGCTGCAGACCAAATTGATATATACAACATATGGGATGTAAGTGAATCTACAGTACTTAACAGCAGTTGAAGCAGAACCTTGTCTTTCAACCACAAAGTTCACAAACCCCCTTTTTTTGTTCCACAGCTGACACGTTTGTCACCCTGAAAAAAAAAGAAAAAGTCCTAAAGCTCCAGCGTGTGTGTTTTGCAAACAGCCTGTAGGTGTGTGTGGGTGTGCATCCAGCTGTGCTTTACCCCCGTCCTCTCCCCTCTCTTCATCGTGGAGCTTGCAGCAGACCTCTTTGTCTGCCGGTTTAGAGCGGGGTGTGAGGTGAAGAGCAGTTTGTTCATAATGGATTATTGATTGGTCTGAGAATACACTGGCTCTGCACTGTGTGTGTGTGTGTGTGTGTGTGTGTTTGTGTGTGTGTTTAAGACTCCATACCATCCCCTCTGTCCCACTCTGAGCACTGAATGTCTCCACTTTATGAGCAACTGTACAGAGGATAGCAAGGTTTTTTGTAAAGTGCTCTCTGTATGTTATGCTCCGCGAAGCAGTGTATGTGTTAGTGTGTGTGTTAGTGTGTGTGTGTGTGTGAGCAGCTCTGTATGGGTCGTTAAGCTCTCAATGCTGCCTGTATGAAACAGTGTTAAAAGCCCACAGTGTGCACATATAGACTTTGAAAAGATGTGTGTGGACAACATTAAAAGCCCCCTCTGTTTTGCTTCTTGATTCCTCAGTTCCCCTGCCTGTATGTGTGAGAGTGTGCGTGCATTTAAACAAGAGGTCCACTCTTTATTTTTCCCCTGCTGTGTATTTTTTCTTAACCTCCAATGCTCGTCTCTGTGCTATGCTGCTGTGTGGGAGGGAAACGGATCCCATCGCGGCTGAAGGATGTCCCGCACGAGGACGACCTGCAGTCATTATCAGTGATAAGGTGACAGTGTGAGTGAGTCAGTGTGTTATGAAAGCCAATCTCCGCACCCTTGGGTGCAGGAGATTTGTGTCATGGCTGCCTCTGCGATGATTGCTATGATGAAGGTGCTTCCTGGCTGGATGACAGTGTTTTCTATCACAGAGAAGCAAAGCAGTGAGGTTTAGCACCTTCTGCTAAAACTGTGTATTACTCCTTGTTAAAATACAATGCTCTTTAAGTAGCAGGCTGCAGTAGCTCTATTTTTTTAAACACATTTGAATACTTTTTTTCATTTTATTTCACCAAATGTGCTCTGCAAGCTGAACTTGTGGCCTCAAGAGGGAGCACCAGAGCAGATTGCACATAGACATGCCACATAGGCTGGATTGCACCAACAAAGAAAGTCATGGTTTAACTTTAAATTGTGTTGCACCAAACTTTTAAACCGTGACAAAATTACACAAGCTTAAATTTGAACCTCTCTGTAAATCTCAGTTTAGTTTTTTACACTAAACCTAGATTAAAATGAATTCTGCTGCACAAAACTCTGATTTTAAATGCGGTCCAGTATTAACTTTAAACTTAAGCTTAAGGTGGCTTGACTTTTAAAATGGTTGCCAGTTTCAGATGGATTGAGCAAAATAATCAAGTTCCCCAAAGAAAGTTAAGGGACAGACTTATGTTGCTCCATTTATTTTTGCTAACAAGTCTTTTTTTGCTATCAACCAATGTAATGTTTTAGTAACTTTTTAGTTAGCTATCAAACAATATAATCTTTTGTCAACTTTTTATTTAGCTATCAATCAATGTAACGTTTTGTTAGCTGTCAGTGTAACATTTTTAACTTTTTAGCAAGCTAGCACAGTGTAATGTTTTGTTAATTTCTTAGCCATTGTTTCTTAGCCTTTGTTAGGTAGGTATAAAATAATGTAACATTTTCTTTTAACTTTTTAGGTAGCAAGCAAACATTATAACATATTGTTAATTTTTTCAGCCAGTTAGCAAACAGGAATACAGAGCAGCTGGAAGTTAGTTCAGAACTGAACACTTTTCCTCTTTATTTTGTTGAGAGGTGTTGAGCCATTTCACTAAGAGTCAGAGAAACCTGTATTAATCATAGAACTGGTCAAGTTATTGTACTGCTTGATAGTTTTATTGCTTGATATTACATTTAGTTTTTAAGTCAAATGCCTGGTTTTGTGACAGCACTAATGTGTGAAAACAAATACAAAGCAGGCAACCTCACAGCTGTGAGCAGGTTCTCTGCTGGTCTGTGCGCACAGTTTGACACTGTTTGTTTCCAGATTCACTCCAGATGTGAACCTCAGGAGTCTCTGGAACAGAAATAGCCAGGCTGTTCTGAAAAGGCTGGGAAGAAAAGAGTAGATTTCTCTTGTCTTGCTGGACCTCAGCTGCTATGGTTCAGGGGAAAAAAAGAACAGTTTGTTGTTGTCGTTTGACACCACTGTCATTATCAGCTGAGTATAGTTCTCCACTCACTCCCAATGACTCACAATAGGGAAGCTAAAGTGTCCACTAACGGCATGTCTAATATCAGACCAATGACGTTCAACTAGGGTTAGACATCTTGACAGGGTTGGTCATCACAAGTATTTTAAGGTGATGATGTTCTTGCAGGAAAAAAAGACATCAGAATACAGTCACTAAACTAAGAAAAAAACCCACCCATTTTAGGTACAATTTCAGCCACACACTATCTGCAGTCTTATTAATCCTTGTATGTGTGTGTGTGTGTGTGAGAGAGAGAGAGAGAGAGAGGTTAATTAGCTGGAGGATGTCAATGACAGTCAAGGTTTACAAAGTGGACTGTTCTTGCCAGCCTCAGGAAGATACTGTCTCCTTTTATCATACCATGGTGGCCTTTAACAGAGCTTTGATGTCTCTTCTCTTTTTTGATGACTTCGATGATCTGTAATCTTGTCCATTTCTCCTGGACAGTTTCTCCCTCCTTGAGCCATTTTTTTTTTTTTTGCTTTGCCTGCTGTATGGGCGAGGAGCCTGCATTGTTTCCCTTCTGGGGGCTAATCTCATTACATTTCAATTTGCACATGCGACTGTCTGGTGGATGACAGGCTTACTGTTGAATAGTCTCAACCCCCCTGGCCCCCCTGACCCCCCAATCAGCAAGGCCATTTAATAGGAAATAAGATTATTATCCTCTGTTTTTAGTGCCAGAACTGGAAGAAACTACTAAGTATTAATGAGTAACATTAGTGGAGACAAGAGAGCAGATGGAACAGATGGAGGGAAAAACCAGCGCGGATGGATAGATGGGGTTTGACGGCTTTGTTTTCCTTGTTTTGCTGGTTTGTGTCGATCATCACCTGATTGTCTCTTGTGTCTCTTGTGTTGGATCTAATTCCCTTAAGATTTTCCTTCATCTTCCAAACTGAAATATTGACTTGACAATGAAAAATCTGGAGATGAACAAAGTGACTGCAGTTCATCTTGGATTAGGGCAATTTAATTCCTTTACCAAATTTCAGGGAAATCTAGTTGCTGAGACATTTCACTCAAACCCGCAAATGTGAACTTCGTAGTGGCACTAAGAGTTAAGTTTCCCAAACTAAAGGTCAAGAGCCAAAATGGGTCACAGATTATTGGGTTGCCAGTGGACAGCGTAAGATGCATATCACTATCATTTCCTTAAATGGTGGCAGGCAGTGAATAACAGAAAAATGACAAAGCTGTTTTCAGTGACATTCAAAACAGGGAACAATAGCTTCAAACACAGCAGTAAAATACAGCTGGGATCAAGAAATATAAGAGCCACCTCACTAATGGAAAAAAAAACTCTAAACCAGGACAAAAATTAAAATTAAGCCACCTGGTTCTGACCAGAACATGGTGCAAACACGAACAAAACGTAACATTGGGAAGTGGTGATGGGAAATGAGGACCATCTCTGGCTCTGATCTGCTCCCGTTCGTCCTGTAAAAGTTTTTGATCTCGATTTGATTTATTTTGCAGATGTAGATTTATTTGAGGCTGTGAATCTGCCTTTTCACAGTTCACCAAAGTTGAACTTTGTGACCACTCCCCTTGGACTGCATATATGTGACTATGGCCATTGGCTGTAAAAATCTCAACACTTCCTGTATCTATTTCAAAGTAAAAGCCCTCCAGTATTTCAGGGGCCAGTGCAAGTTTGTGATGAGGTGGTGAGAAACTTCACATTAAACTTAAACTTACACAAATACATAAATTCATGATTTGATGTGTTTTGGTTAGGGTTAGTTGCCACTTAAAAAATGTACATTTTATGGAAATTCGGTAAGGAAGTTTGGGTTCCAGAGAGACACCAAATTGTTCTTTTGGGTCTTGAGCTGAAAAAGTTTGGGAACATTTGGACATTTGGAATATTAGTCAGGCGTCACCAAAGTCATTAGGATTCATCCTGTGGGACCCAGCAACGTCCCAGGGGAGACAGTAGAATAAAAGTCAGGGAGTCACCAAAGTCATCAGAATTCAACCCCTGGGGCATGTGACTGTATGTACGGCTGTAAAGATATTTCAGTCCGACCCACAGAATGTCACGCTGTTAGCATGGCTGAAAATGCAAAAGGATTAGAGTTTCCACATGCAAGCAGAAATACTCAGCCTCTATCTCTTTTTAGATTAACATTGATAAAGCCTTGTACATCATAGACTGTGAAAGGTCCTGATCTGAAAATACATTTTGTTTCAAAATGTCAGCCACAGCTGCACTTCTGGCTGGAACAGTACTGTGCTTGTTAGCTGGAAGCCTCAGCTTACTAAGCACTCCAGGAGGAGGCACGGCGAACCGTTGAGGCCGCGCTGATTTCAATAGCATAAATCATTCCAGATAGATAGGTGGCTCTGGCGCAGGGTAGTCATTTTCAGCGCAAGAGTTTAAGACATATGATTGTTCTTGTGCTAACTTTCCTCCTCCACCACCTTATCCTCTTATGATTATGATCAATTATCCACTTATAATTACAGCCTGGCAGTAACTCAGCTTATGGGCTCTGGCACTTTATATAATAGCCTGTAATAATGCTGTCAGTCACATTTCATATAGTCCATGCTCTCAGGCTCTAGCATCTGCTGAAATTAATTGTAAAAGATGTGTCAGCTTTATCAACAAAGTTAGAGCAGAAAGGGCTCTCGTTTAATGATTTTATCAATGAGCTCACAAAGAAAAGAATATAGATGTGATTAGCCTTGTTTGAGTATTGTGAGATGAGACTTTACAGCAAGAAATAATAATAGGTTTGAATATAAGTTTTGCATATATATAACAATAATTGAATATATGCATATGAATTACAAGAGGATTTTAGGGTTTCTAACAACAGTATTCAAGCAAAGTAACACAAAAACTGTTACATGCAAATTATGGAAATAATCCACCCATTGAAGCAAAAAGTGAAGCAGACATGTCTTTGTCTTTCTCATCTCATCACCCTCTCTCTTTCTCTTTCTGTTTGACTCTCTCCCTGACCCCGTTCAACTCCAGTTTGAGAAACAGAGCAAAGCAAACTGTCTGAAGAGCCACTTCCTGTTGTGTACTTAAGATCCCTGTCATGTGATAGTGTCAGTTGAGGCGGGTGCGTGAGGCCAGTTTGGGGAGGGAGGGAATATGGTGGCACTGCTGATCTTGCTGATGTGAACACAGCCCCCCCCCACCACCACCACCACCACAACTCCCCCGTCCTGATTGTGTAAAGTGTCGACTCAGCCGGTGTGGCGTCAGAGCCCCCGAGCCCTGCACGACTCACGCACAATCACAACACACATTCATGCACGTGCATTGTGGTGCCACAGATACATAATGGACTATATATGTGCTTGATGATAATCTACCTACACTTGATTTATATTGATATAAATTTTTATTAGGTCAATCAGAGTCATATAAGCTACAATGGATTGGGGCATTTAAGAAAGGGTAAATAATCTTTTAATAAAATGGTGCAAATATGACTAGACACTGGTATCATACTTGATTTTGATGATCAAACTCATTTTCACTTTAGGACAGTTGACCTCCGAATCAAAAATACATATTTCCCCCTGGCCTGTAGTGCTATTTATTTATATTCATTTTTTTGTTGTGAATTACAACATTTTGGGGATATCAGCCATAGAGATTTTAGAGTCTGCCTTCTAGCCAGTATAATTGAACTAAATGGTACTTGAGATAATCCACAGGCCTTGTTGTGAGCAGTTTCATGTCGGAACTACTTTGATTTTGGGGTTAACTGGCCCTTAAAGGGTTAACAATCTGCCAAAAAAAGGTTAATGTAACTCAAGCTGGGTTGGTTGAAAACTTATAATCATAAATTGAATTAATAACATGTAGTCCACCTACATACTGTAGCTAGCTTAACTGTGTAATCATAACTAAATGTGTCTGAAAACTGAAAGTACCTTCAAAATACTTTTGCTTAACCTGTGTGTTCTTTGTCTCTCTTCTCACCCTCCTCCCCACTGCCTCCCTCAAACTCTCCTTCTGTTTCATTTTCAGGTGAATGATATACAGCACGTGCAGGCTGTGTGCTTAAAAGGTGAAGATAATAAAGAGAAGCCAATAAAATGAAGAAAAGACGTGTGGTGGATTAACTACGCAGATGAAAAGACTTCTGAAAACTTCTCTTCACTGACACAAAGATGGCCTGGAACTGAGTGAAAACCTTAATGTGACTGTTGAATCTCAGTTATGATTTATATGCGGGGACTTATTCAGCCTGAAAGAGCCTTATCTGTGTCTAAATAAATGATAGAGCTACATACATTGCTTTCTGTGGTACCAGTGGCATGCAGATAGTTTAAGCCACTGGTTCATTGACAGTGCTAGATGAAGATGGATAGATGGTGTTGCACCCAGTAACTGGAGGGTGCTAAATGAGCTGCTGTGTAAGCAGCTGGATCTCTGGATGATTGAAGGCAGATAGCATTTTAACTGACCAGCAAAGGCAAACTAGACATCCCTAGATGTGCAGCTGCAGATAGCAGTAGTTTCAAGTTTTATTGAGCTTGTGAAAGGCCAGATCAACAGGGTAGTTGAATTTGTACAATGATGGAGATGATGGAGACCCAGGCGGGAGGTCAGAATGAGAAGCTGGTTGGAGACAAGGTCAACCCTGGAAACGAGGTTGAGGGCGAGGATGACAAAACCCCCGGGGCTTACGACTGCAACATCTGTGGACGCAGCTTCCCTTTCCTCAGCTCTTTGTCGCAGCATATGAGGCGTCACACAGGTGCACGCCCGTACAAATGCCCCTACTGTGATCACAGGGCTTCTCAGAAGGGCAACCTCAAAGTTCACATTCGCAGCCACAAACTGGGCACGCTCTCCAGCCACCACTCCAATGACGATGAAGAGGGTGGGGCTGAGGAGGAGGAGATGAGTGTCTCAGAGGGTCTTGATGGAGGTACGAGTCCAACTAAGAGCAGCTCAGCCTGTAACCGGGTGATCAATGGGGATGGCAGTGAGGAGAGTCGGAGGAAATTGCCTGGGAGAAGCATGAAAAGAGAGAAGTCTGTCACTGACCAAAGGCCATACTGTTGCCGTCTGTGTGGCTTCGAGGCCCTGCGAGAGGACCAGCTCCTCAGCCATATTGAGAAGGTCCACATAACAGCCGACACAGAGGAGGAGACCACTGTTAAGGAAGACACTGTGGCGGACACTGATGCCCTCCAGCCCCAGGGTGATGGGACCTTCCCCTGTGAGACCTGTGGCCAGGTCTTTTCCCAGGCCTGGTTCCTTAAGTCACACATGAAGAAACACGCAGGGATCTTGGACCACTGCTGTCGTATTTGTGGACGACGGTTCCGCGAAGCTTGGTTTCTCAAATCGCACATGAAAACACACAACACCAAATCCAGGTCACGGTCAAAAGGAGATTCAACTGAGCATCCAGCCACCATCAACGACGTAGCCCAGGATCCTGATATTGTCACTAGCTCTGTTATGTCTACCTATCAAATGTGCTCCAAATGTGGCAACCTTTTCCACAATAGAGAGAGCCTGAGGGCCCATGAAAAAGTCCACAGCATCAGCTATGGCAGGAAATCCCAGAGCCAATGCAGACTCAGTGATGATGACGACTCACCAGCTGCTAAGAGACGTTACCTTGGCTACTTAAACCTCCAGCCTGTTGAGGAAAAGACCCTAGACGAAAAGGAGGAGACTGAGAAGAAGATGCTAGGTCAAAGAATCCCAGAGCTAGATCCAGTTTGCAGCTATCAGGCTTGGCAATTAGCCACTAAAGGAAAGGTTGTGGAGCCAGTGGAGCCGAGTTACAAGGCCTCCTGTGGAGGAGGAAGTATGGGGGAGGAGGCCCTTGCTGGAGCTGCTGTGGTCTTTGAGAAAGAGAGCAGCAGTTATGTCCTGCAAGGTCAAGAGAAACGCACCTCAGGGCGACGCAGCAGCTCTGGTTTAGGAAGCCATGCTTCTTCAGGGGACAGGACACCAGAGAGTCTCAGCGACTCCGAGTACAGGCCTTCACCTCGCCAGGACCGGCGGCGATCATCACAGTCGCAAGCTTCCGCCAAGTCCAACGAGTGCTTCGAGTGTGGGAAGGTGTTCCGCAGTCGTCACCAGATGATCGTCCACCAGCGGGTCCACAGAAAGGATGGAGGTAGGGCATCTGTTGGAGACAAAGAAAGGACTGCAAGAGATGAGCGATGGGGCTCCACCAGCGATCCGGAGTCTGGCTCCCCTAGCAGGCCCAGCACCCCGGGGTATGGAGACTCTCCACCAGCCTCTGCCATTGGAGACCAGGCCTCAGAGATGGGTACTGCGAACTCTGGAGACATTGCAGGTCAGTCAGAAACTTAAGTCTTTTTCTTAGGTTTTATCTTTGCTTCCTTGTAGTTTGATTTGAAATGATAATCTATAATCACAGAAATAATGCATAGAAACTTGCAATTTGATTGGTGGTACATAGTAGTGATTTTGGAATGGCAGCTTAATTTACTCTCTTGCTGTTGGTAGCCGCCAAACAAAAGCATTGGTATTTGACAACAACTAACCTATGTTTGGCCAAAGTCTCCCTTTGAATATTAGATTTTCTAAAGCCTGAAAACAGAGCTAAGAGGAGGCGCAGAAGTCAAATTTCCTCTTTCCCAGAATCGCATTATGCTGAAAGCTTATTATGGCTTTATAACAGTAAAAGAGAACATTACAAACTTTTTATGCGGATGTCCAGTCAGTGTTGATGGTGAAAGTAGTCAGTTGAAGAAATAATGAACTGAGTTTTCCTGCTTGGAGCTATGCAGCAGTGCCTACATGTACCAGGATACATTGCTCACAAGCTTTTGATGCCCACTCCCATGTTGCTGTTACCAGCATATCGCTATTACTTTGTTGGCCAAAACATATATTGTTATGTGACAAAAATGCTCATCTAGCTACCCAGAGGCAGAGACTAGAAATCCAAGTTGAAATAGTCTGTAGTTCCTCCTTAACATCAACTACATCACTTGAAGCACGAAATACAGCAGATTTTGCAGCAGCAACTCAGCTTTTTTTTTTTTTTTTTTTTTAAATATAACACACACTGAGGATTTTTTTTTTTTGCCTCTGTTGACTAGTATTCAAAAATGACTGGATATCCACATAAAAAGTACTAAATTTTTCCTTTTGCAGTTAAACAACAAAAAAAAGGAGATACCCCAGTTGCGGTTTCAGTCCTTCCACATGCCCACCATTAGCAAGTCAGTTTTCCATTTGTCTTTTAAGATACTGCCTCAACTTTCTAGCCTACCAATAGAAAAACACTTTGAAGGATTTTTAGTGGCAGAAATGACTGTAGCCCTTTTCAAACCTCCCACCCGCAGCCTCTGACTCTGTCACTCTGTAGTAAACATCTGTTGATGAAATGTGCTGTGTGTAGGTGCAGCTCCTCAGCTCATCAGTCTCTATGGAGTGGGAGCTGGAGCCACCATGTGGCCAAATGTCAGAATTACATTCAACGTTAGCTCTTTTATAGAGTGTTGCACAAAAATACTATCATGGTCCATAAACTTTAAGTGCCACTGAAAATTCTGTTTACAACAGTACAATTATTTTGTATCACAGAGCAATAAAACTAACAGTTAAGTGAAACTTTGTTCCTTTCAGTAGCATGTCAGCAGAGGAGAGGGCATTTTTGGAATGCCTATCATTTTTTCACCTCCACAACCAATAAACACTGCAGAGCAAAAAAAGACAATCTACCCATGCAAGGGCAAAACACCCATAATCACGACTTAAATATGGTAAAGGAAGGATTCCTGTGTGTGCAGCACTTCAGAGCTCTCTGGCCTTTGTTTTTTAACTTTCAACCTCACTGAAAACACTACTTGTACAGGTTAGGACAGTGAAAGAATTGCAGTGATTGCTTCCATTTCTCCCTGTGAGTACAGACATTCAAAAATAGCAGCAACATTTCTTCAGGCCTGATCGAGCTGTGTGCTATTTCAGGTCTTCCTGTCTCAGGAAACCCCCCTCACCCCCCTTATCTGTGTGTGAATATGTTTTTTGCTCTCTTTATGTCTGTGCCATGGAAATCTGTCTGCATGTTTCCTTTTACTCTTCACACATGTTGTTTGTTGTATAACAGCCAATTATTAGCCTTGACGGATCATAACACCCCTATACTCTGGCAGTTAAAGGTGTGGTTAACTTCCTTTATCGGAATAAATGTACTATACAGTATTCACTGTCTTCCAAACCATTTGCATCCTGGTGTCTTATTTCAGGAATTACACTTGGGAGATGAGATCTTTTTAGCTCAACATATATGCTGAATGCAAATGTATATAATATTTCAGATACAAAACCTGTAACATCAGGAGACATGGAAAAATCTGACAGAATATGATGATTGTATGTTGATATTAGATGGACTTTATTAATCTCTTTGACTAAGCTAACTTATGTAAAGAATTATAAGAATTACCAAAAGAATATTGCCAAGATGTAAAGGCTTCTGTCCGTCCATCCATCTACCCTTTTACTCCACACCTGTCCCCTCTGACTCCTTCCTAATCTCTAAGGTTACTTTCTGTGACACTCAACTGTCTCTCATCCACTCTTCTTACCATTGAGCCAGCCAGGCTGCCCGATGTCTGAGGGATTGGTTATTTATAGAGTCACCTCCCGATGGAGAGGGATGCAGGCAATGGGGGAAAGAGACACTCAGAGGACACTCTAGTCGCAAACACTCTGATGTTCCTTACAGTCATTTAGCTACTTTTTGGGGCCACAAATGAGAGGTGACAGAGTACATGCACAACTCAACATGATAGGCTTTTAGACAAATCACTTCGAATTAGTTACAGATTGATAATATTATAAGCATTAGGATTATGATAAGATTTTTCTTCGTGATAATTATTGCGCACTCACACAGCTGTGGTTATTGAAGCGTTTTACTATACTACAACGGTATGCATTTTCCAGTTCAGTTTCACTGCTGGTGAGAGCTGACATCTGTGTTCTTTTGAACAGCTCTGTGCAAGTGTGAAATTGGGGTTACGTTTGTATGTTTCAGTGACATGGCGTCACGGATGATTTAGATAGGAGTTGTGTTTGTTCGAGGATACATACTGTATCTTGTTTACTTCATCATTTACAAGACAAGCGTTACTGCAGTGACAGACTGTCAACATGTTGACATACTTTGTCTTAATTGCCTTACATTTTCACTCCTGCTGCGCAGGGTTGATGCTAGTTAGTGTGTGGTTTTATGTTTGCGTGCATGTGTGAATGTGCAAACCTGACAAGTGCAATTCTGATTGAGGATTGGACAGATACTTTGGAAGGATATTTTGCAATGAATGTTACAAACAGTCACAATATTCAATTACTTACTTAAATTCCTATTATTGATCAATTATCAGTGGCATGAGTAAAAGTAAAACATGAGTAAAAGTAGTGATATACAATGAAAATATTTCAAACAGGTAAAGTAAAAGTATAAGTTTTAACAGCAAAATCAAGCTTGAAGTATGAAAAGTACTCACGCAAAATTCAGTGTTTTATTTATTTATTATTTGTGTATTATTGGGATACTATTAGAGATGAATTAACATCAGCATTTCAATGTTGTCAAGGTGAAGATAGTTTTAACAACTTTTTACACCGTTTGGTAGTTTTCTATAATAATGAATCATATTTTAGATCTCATGTTGTGTTTTATATGTAAAATCTTAATTTGTAAAGGAACTATTAACTAATGCTAAATTTTAATAAAATAAAATATGTCAATTTAACTGCAGTGTTTGAGTAAATTTACTTAGTTACACTCCACCACGTCAATAATTAATTAATTAATAAAAGAGCAATAAACAGGACACACCAGTCTAACCACCTTTCCTGCTAAACTGCACAGCCCTGGGGCTGAGTCTGAGCTGTGTGTGTTGGCCAGTGTTGCCAACAGGAAGCCAAATGAAAAACAGACGGCAGGTTGCTGGTATTATTGTGAAAAAGAGGAGTGGAGAGGGCCATAATGTGCTACTCACAGAATCTGATATGTTGGATCATAGGAGACATTACAGTATGTGTGTATGTGTAAGATGATATAATTCTCTATGACCTGGCAGCTGTCTAATTATATAGTTTAATGTTCAAAACCTCTGAATGCCAACTTGAGGAATTTTAAAGATGTTTAAGATTACTTTAAATGAACTTTTACTTTCACTGTGAATACAGCTACTTCAACTACCATTCTTATTTTTATTTCTATTCTCATTCTCCCTTTTCCTGGAATTGAACTGTCTGGGAGTTTTCCGTGCAAACAGTAAAACTCAATTCAAAGGAAAGACAGGTCACTACCGCCCTCTTGTGGGGAACACACAGAACTGCACTCCAGGAATCAGCATTGTTGACTCAGTACAGTAAACACTAGTGCAATCTAACGCAATCACATATCAAGAGCCTTACAAAAAATAAACTTTAAGCATTATAAGTTTCATAATATCTCATTTGTTTTATGTACCAAAACTATCTTTATTCAGCTCAATGGTAATGTTATAAGACGGTGTAATTGTTTCACATCATATGGGCCATAATACATCCCATCATCTCCCTAACATTATCATAGAGATGACACCTGTCTTGACACAATTTTAACATCTGAACATCTTCACCTTCACAGTAATTCTATCTATTGCCAGGGCACTGTGTACTCTTGGAGAAACTGCAAATCCTTGAAACATTATCAGACAATGATATGATATAATTATTCATTGTTTATTTTGTGTTGATACTGAAAGTTTATTATTCTCATAATAGTAGAAGGATATGTTCACAAAATTAAAACCAGCAGGTAAAGCAGAGAAACACACAGATGGATAAAACCAACACCTTACCTGGATGATGCCAGTCAGAGACCTGTGATGAGCTGAGTTATCAGGCAGATCAGGCAGTCAGTCAAACAGGTTGTGTGTATGAAGCCTATTAGAAGACACATCCTACCCTCAAGAAAGTAAAGTAGTACATTCACAGTCTGTGATAAACAGCAAATGCAAATATTGATATAAATAAGATAAAGATTTCTACAACACCATTATGATGATAATAATATACTGGCTAAATAGAAGATCTCAGAATAACATTGTTAATGGTTAACCATTGAATTGTCCTCTGAATAGGCTGTAAATTACTAAAGTACAAAACCAAGAGCCACATTCAATCACTCAATGAAAAAAATAGAAAAATACACAGAAACTTTGAAAAAAAATCTGAGATTTAAACATATGTTTCTATTTTTCCCGAGTTTCTATGAAATTTAAATTGTTTTTATTATGGGGTCCCTCTGAAGCTCAGTTGGTGGAGCAGGTGCCACATGTACATTCTCTGCAGTGGCTGTCGGTTCAATTCCCGCCTGTGGCCCTTTGTTCTCTCTGTACCCCCTTTCATGTTTGCTCTTCAACTGTCTCTATTCAATAAAGGCCAAAAAGCCCCCCAAATTATCTTAAAAAATATGCTATTATTTTTATAATGTATTTGTGCAATGTTCTTTGTTTCTTTGCTTAAATTGATAAATGTTTAATTAATTTAATTATTGCCAGTAAAGGACAATGTGCAGAGGTTCAGGATACAATCCATTAGATGGAAATACTGGCCAATACTGCAGCCTGGTGGCCATTCACCAAAACTACATCTGGATGGAATAATATGAATCTGGCACAGATGTAATGGGCTCTGATTTAGAGCTGGTAGTAGAGAACAGTATAATCTAGATGGTTTCTTTGCAGTCATTTACCTTTATGTTGTCATTTCTTTATTCTACAGATGAGAAGCCCTACATCTGCAGCCTTTGTGACTTTGTCACCACAGACTTGAAGACTTATTCCACTCATGTTCGTGTCCAACACCCGGCTGTCCCTGAAGATAGACCCAGCCCCAGCCCCATTCCCAGCCCCAGCTCCAGCTCAGACAGAGGCACCCCCAGCAGTTACCCCAAGCTGAAGAAAGCTCTTCTTCAGGGTTTGAGCAACTCCGCCTCCCCTCCTGCTGCTTACCTCTCAGCTCGATCCTCCCCTCTCGATCCAGGCATGACCCCTGTGGATTTATGTGTGAGGGCTGAGGGCTGCAGGGATGTAACCTCCCTAAACCTGGACAGGAAGAGCCTCCCCAGCCACAAGTGCTCCTTCTGCTCCCACTCCACCCGCTACCCTGAGGTGCTGTGGATGCACCAGACTGTGGCTCATCGCATCAATGGCAGTAGCTCCAATCTTGCTCCTAAATGGGCCCTGAAAAACAGTTCCAAGGGCTCCAGGGACTTATTATCATCCAGGAGACGCACTGGCCCCCCTCCAGTCCTGGAGGGAAAGGAGTGTCCACCGCTGCCTCCACTGATGCGTACTCAACGTACCCGGCCTCCAACCTACTCCAGTGAGGTTCTAAAGAAGACCAAACCAGCCAGTCATGCAGCCATGCCATCATCATCCTCCTCTACTCCCTCCCCTTCATTCTCCAGGGGCTCCTCATCCACCTCAGGTGCCCAGGCTGGGAGAGTCCCCACCATCCGGCCGAGCAGCAGCAGCAGCACCATCAGCAGCAGTGTCAGACACGTGGAGGACAAGGGTCATCAGTCTCGCTTCAGACCCAAAGTGGATATCTACCCTCGGGGAGGCTCAGTGTCTTCCTCCAGCAGCTCCTTGGAGAAGAGCACCGGTGCCCTTTCACGTTCCTCTGCCACGAGCTCCAGCTCTGCTCCAGCATCCCGGATTACTGACCGCTACTTGATGCCTCAGGAGGGCCTGGGCTTCATGCTGTCCAGCAAACACAGCCTAGCAGAGTACAGCCGAGCAAGGGGTTCCCCTCATCAGCCGCTTCCCAATTCAGTTCCCAGTCAGGCCCGGGCTAACTCTACGAGGCCCAGCACCATCATCCACAGCTCTGCAGTAGGACACAACTACGGAGCCTCCCAGGTACATGGAGGTACTCTGCTGAATTCCTCCACTTCCTCCTCTTCTTCTTCTTTGCCTTCAGAGGCTCGTGGTGATGTGAAGCAGGAGCCAATTGCAGAGACGCCAACTGAGATGCCAACTGACATCCTCAGCTTCCTCAAAAACTACAGCCCTCACGAACTGGCTGCCCTCTACCACCGCTGGGGTGCAGCCAACGCACTGCTGGATCCAACAGGTAGGGAAAAATTCTTTTAATACTTTTTTTTCTTCAAAAGATGGACATATGTACTTTATATTTTTGTTATTTTAAAGGGACAATACACCCTTAACTGAAATATCCATATTGCATTCTGCAAGGTAAAATTATTGATTTTGCCTCAATATTTGGAGAGAGTGATATTTGGCTTATTTAACAGAGGTTTCCTGTCAGAAAAGACTCTTTGACAGCAAAGTAAAGCTGTGAAATTATTCTAAACATAGTGTACACAGCAGCACTTTGCTAAGCTTTTGTGCTGGTGCCTCTCTCTAACATGCCACCTGACATCAACTATAGCCAATACAGTGACTATCGGTCGGTACCTCACACCTCCTCACATTAAATAACCCAAACTATCCCTTTAAGTCTGTGTAATAATATCGTTTAGTGGAGACTTTCTTGGAGAAATTCTCGTGAAATCCCTCATCAGCTCACATACAAAATGCCCAGAGGATCTTCGCTTTGGAGAAAATGCCAAATGTCAGGAGTTGAAGGGAAATGTTTTTCAGTGACTGAGCAGCATGTTTGGAGCAGTTACGAGTAGAACTGACCAAAGTTGACAGGCTAAACTAGGAAGACACATTTGCAGTCACACAGACCCACACTTCACATGTGCACCATATTCAATCATGTATATTTACCCTCTCTAACACGCACCAGCTCTAACCCTCACACTAACTCACCATCTGGCAGAAAGTGATTGACAGACGCACATACTGCACCATTCTGACAGGGGTTTGAATAATGAAGAGGAGATCCATTAACTGGACACACACATGTGCGGTCGCATGTTTGGGAAATATGATAAAAGGCTGTATCTGGGGCAGCGTGTGTGTCCGTGCATGTGTGTCCATATGTGCTCGGGTTTTTAGATTCAAAAGGAGTGTGTGTGTGTGCGTATGTATTTTATTTATTTATTTTTTTTACCATGAAAGACGTGAGAGAACCTTTGCTACTCTCAGGTCTGCGAGGCATGCCTAGTCTCTAGCTCCACTCTCCCAGAAAGCTGTCACAAACTGTTTAGGTCACCGCTCTGCCTGACGAGAGACTCGCACAGATGCGAATGGAGGGAGGCAAAACAGAGGGAGAGGGAACATAAGAGGCAAAGAGAGAGATGAGACAGAATAATTACCCCACCAGCTGCTTTGGAAATGGTCATTACCGAACATTCGCATTATTTGCCCATTTTCAGTTGTGTCTCTAAGGTCAAGTGGGGCTGTGCGAAGCCAGGGGTCAAAGACAACAGCCCCAGAGCAGACGCATGACATCGCTGTCACCCGTCCAGGCGCATATCGTCACGATCTGCCTTAGCCCTTTGAGTCACATGCTATAAAGTGACCTTTTTTGAGCAACTGAGTCTTTTCCCGTTTCCCTGTGTAATCTGTGTACAAGTGTGTGTGTGTCTCTGCTTGTGTTTTGCGTCCAGCTCTGTCTTGTCTTTCATTAGTGCATCAGTGAGAAGGGCTGGCGGCCCAGAGTAGAAGTAGAGTATCCAGAGGCCAGCAGTCGGGCTGCCAGAGACACTCTCTGTCACCTCCTCCGCCTCCCTGTCCTCCTTGTCCCCCTCATTTGCCACACGCACACACGCACACGCACACATACACACAAACATACACACAACTACTGGGCACTGCCCAGGTATATTCCAGGCTCAGCCCTCGGGGGGTTGATGTGTCTACTGGGGGTTTGCGCAGCAAGTGTTCCCCTCGCCAAAAGTACCCCCAAACCCCCGGGCCTGTTATCTGTCAGCAAGAGAGGTCACAGGAGTGCATGTGTGTGTGTTTACATATGTGTGTGTGTGTGTAGTGGTCACAGTGTCATTAAATGGATCGAACCACCTTTAAATGCTGCTGTCCCTATGGCCCCAACTGCTCTGACCACATTAACATGCACACCAAAACAAAAAAAAATCCATGAGTGTAATGTGACTGATAGGTCCTTATTAATGATATAATTTGTCATATAATATGTAATAATTCTGCATTGAAGTGTTTAAAATTTCTATATTGTTGAGTTGTGTACTTACATTAACTCAAATGTTTTCAACAATGGTCAAATGCAGAGACATCTGGGAGCAATTCAAAGTAACAGTGTGTTGTTTCCTACTTCCCACCAGTTGCAGTAACAGAAGAACATGAAGAAGGAAATCAGTAAACGTGACTAAACACAACTAGAATAAAACTTAATACATTGGTGGTTGTTTAACAGTGAAAACAACTCCCATGATTCCACGCTATTTCACCAAACTACGTCTTTTCTTACTGTTTTAATGAAAGAGAGACCACTAGTGGTATAACTTATGCGCTTTGCATTTAAATTGTTTTAAAAACGTATTATCTTAAGTCCAGTCATTCCACTTTTCCTCAGTATGAAACAGCAGGTTTCTTTATGCTGAATGGCTGCTCTTTTAGCCACTCAGTATGCATTCAGTCTGCTTTGCCAAACACAGTTGGGCTTCATGTCCCTTAACAATTAATTTCCTGGTGGCATTTTTCTTATACTGCCTAGCTATAGTCTCAGAACTCTCATTAACTGTGTTAAATTGCCTGATTTTGGTTGGTTTCTTTTTGTCTTTAAATTGGGCTTAAAGGTCTACTGTGTAAGATTTAGAGGGCTCCATTTGCAGAATATGGCAGAGATTGAATATGCTATTTATAAGTATGTTTTTATTAGTGTATAATCACCTGGAAATAAGAATAGCTGCATTTTCATTCTCTTAGAATGAGCAGATTATATGTACAAAGGCCGTCATGTTGAAGGAACATCTTTCTACAGTAGTCCAGAATGGACAAACCAAACACAGGCTCTAGAGATGGCCTTTTGCATTTGTTTGTGAGTTTTGCCGCCACCATAGTTTGGTAAAGGCGGGTAGCGTTCAGTTGATTGTAATCTACCACCTCACAGCTAGATGCCACTAATCCTACACACTAGTCCTTTAAAATAAAATTCATTTAGCTTTAAAATGTAAAGTCCAACCCAAAATTGATTTTTGAGGCTGATACTGGTATTTATATTTGGGAGTCACAAGAATGTTATAAATAAAAAATGTTGATATTTGTCCATTTGATTAATCAATTACTTAATTAACTTTTATTCTGGCCAACATATAAATTGAGTGTGACATTCTGCAGTTCAAAAATCAACTTCTCTGGACAAACGATATAAAAGCATGTTTGTTTAAAAAGGAACTCAGACCTAGTTCAGCATTTCTGTACTGCAGTTTCTTAATTCTTATTGGCTGATGTACATGTGTAAATATGGCCCTGACCAATTAATTGGTTTAGCTTGCTAAAAAACAGAAAAAGTTTCAAATTTAATTTTGTTTACTTGCAAATGCAATTATGCTTTTGCTAAGATATGTATTATAGCAATGGAACAAGAAAAATATGTTTTGCTCAGTAAATATGAGGAGGTTTTAAAATATATGAGTTTTATGTAAAGTTCAAACCAGTTTTTCTCAGGCATTTCAGTGAAATGTTGCAATAATACTGTACATTAAGCTTATGTAGCTTTACTAAATCCAGTTGTATCAGACATAAACACTTGAGAGCAAGCTTTGTGTAAAGGCTGACAGGGAAAGATAATTAACTTATCAGCAGTAGTTTAATATTTTCACTTCCTCTACTAAAATAAAAAAAAACAACTAAGAAAAAACATTCCTGATTTTTCATGTGGTTATTTCATGTCACATGGCAGGATTTATGAGTTTTAAAGTCATCAAAATTCAACAAGTTTCTAATTTTTGCCTTGAAAAGCCATTAACATGTCTTGTGCATGTTATGGAAGTGTTGTCATGTTATACGTGTGTGTGTATGTGTGTGTGTGTGTGCAAACGTGGCCAGTGTGCACCACAGACCATGCCTCACTTTCCTCCCTTGGACCAAACACACATATATACAACTCTTGAAACGCATACACATGCAGACACACACACCTGACATGTGACACACGGGCAGCGGAGCGGGCACATCACAGCCGGGGCGTTTTAATTGCCTGTAATTTATGCGGTGTGTGTGTGTGCTGTGTGTGTCTGGCTGTCAGCCTCTGAGATGATGCTGTGTGACAGCTGCAGTCCAGCCCCTGGAGCTAGCCGCTCATAATGACACATTAGACATACTAATGATGCCTGCGCGAGTCCACTACTGACGCTACCTACCTCCACCACTCCAGCCAGGCTCTGTGCTTATGTACTCCCACTCACTTTCTGCCCATTACTGACCTTTACGTCTTCATTCAATCTCCGCAAACACTCTCACGTGGAAATGTCTCCTGCCTTTGAATAAACTGATGCTGATGTCCACCTTTTCAACCACTCTCCCCAGAAAAAGTCACATGTGAAATCTCACATGGGAATTCAAAGCATATGTGGTTTTAGGGCACATTGGCCTTTGTATATGAACATGTGGTGAAATAAATGTGACTTGTCTTTTTTCTATGTGAAATGCCAAACAGGACACATTTTTTTTTAGATTCAGCTTTCTTCAAGAGAGTGGCGTTGTTCAAACATCAAAACTCTGATAAATAGTCAAGAAAGTCATGTTTCCTACTAATTTACACATTTATGCAAATTTTGTAATATGAAGTAATATTCAAAAGTTGCTTCAACTTATCTAGGCCTTGTCGCCACCAAAAATACCTGGAACCTAAAAGACCAGGAACTACGTTTTCAATAGACTAAAGTTGTTGTTTTCACCACAGTTTAAAGACTTATTAGGCAAAGATTATTAGGCAAATTCTTTTTTTCGTGGAACTATACAATAATGATGATGTGTAAATCTTTTCATTGTGGGTTTCCAATTCCCACCGTATTTCTCCTCTGCATATGACATGTTTTCACTGCAGAAACATTCCTTCAGGACTAGGAACCTTTGGAGGAACTCACAGTGTTTCTGTCGCAGTAACCAGGGTCTAAATTAAATTCTGGGGACTTTATTTTGCCCCCAAAAGTCCCTGCTCGGGGGCTAATGCTAAAAGTACAGGAAGTTTGGGGGTGGGGCTTGCAGGGCTGAACATGTCTGATTGGTGGTGTGTTCACAGAATTTTATGGTAATCACCATTTTAAAAACTCTACAGCCACTTAGTTTTTTGTTCGTTGTGCTTTGACACATCCACATGGAGTTTCAGAAGAAAGCATGCAACAGATTGACTGGCAACAAAGTCCAGGCCCCAGTGAGCATTTATGATCAGGACAAAATCCAGCAGGAATTGGAAACAGTCACATTACTGTTGTATTGTATAAAAATACAATGGAGTATAAAGACTGCTCTTGCTCTTTTGTCAGCAGACTTACATGCCTAATCCTAATCCTTGGTTGAAGTGCAGAAAACAATACGCTACAGGACTCCATGTTGATGTGTCAAAGCGCAATGAACAGAAAACAAACAGGTTTTGTGGCAGAAGATTTTTAAAAATGACTCAACCAATCACCAGTCAAATATTCAGTGCTACAACCCCCACCCCCAAAGTTCTTGTACTTTTGGGAAATACTACAGCCAAGCAGGTGGACTTTTTGGGGGGCAATACAATGTCCCTGGAACTTAATTAGTACCCTTGTCCCTGCAGTGGAAGTTCCTCCAAAGGTTCCTAGTCCCCGGGGAAAGTTCCTGCAGTGGAAATGTAGCTCTAATAAACACTCAGTACTTTACTCTATAGGGCTAAATCCAAATTTGTGACAATTACGAATCATGACAATTGCACAATAGTAATTTTATTTGATGCATTATGGGGATTTCTGAAATAGTCATTATTAAATTTTGTGCACACAATTTTGGTGCCTCCTTTAAATAAACACAGCTGTTTCTGTTCACAGTAAATCCCATGACTTTGATATTGTACCCCTGTTTTGACCACTGTAATGTGTGATTGAACCTGCAGTATTTTGTTGATTTGCTCTTTGTGACTCTGAATTGTGTATTTCTTTCTCCTGTATGTGATCAGGGATGCTGAGGTCTCTCATGCGGCAGGGACAGTATTTCTGCCACGAGTGCGGGAAGAGTTTCAGTCAGCCCAGCCACCTGCGCACTCATATGAGATCCCATACAGGTAAACACAGCCATGACACAGTGACACACAAACACACTCAAAGGAACACAGACTGCATACAAACGTGTGCTCTCAGTGGATCAACAAAATAATGGAAACACACGTTTTAAAATCAACTAAATCCTAAAAGACCTGTGTCAGAGCAGCCATTTTGACATGAAATAGTGGTGTAAACACAGGTGGTACCATGATACTAATCAAGGCTCTGTTCCATTCAGGGGTCAGGGTGCTGCTATCGTGCATGTTGGCTCACTGTAAAGGCTCTGTTACACTAAATGGAACAGGAACTTAATTAGTGTCATTAGTTACCTCTGTGTTTACCTACTATTTCATATCAATATGGATGCAGTGAAATATGGCTTTTATACATTTTAATAATATTTGTGTGTGTTGTCTTTTAACCCCTGAGTTTTGTAGAAATTGGCTTTACTTTCTTATTGTTGGAGTCCTACTGTTGAATGTGCAAAAGGCACAAAAATAAATGTTAAATTGATCATTTTCCTTTTAAATATTCTTTTCTATTTACCTGACCTTGCCCAACATATAGACATTATTTTAAGGGGTAACTTTCCATTTACCGCAAACTGACCTTGCACATTTTTGTGATTTGATTTGGCTGTTATGTACAGCAGGCATATGCTATCCTGCACAGCAACAGAAGTCATTTTCATTTTCTAAACAGGAGACTTATGAAAATCATATTTTCTATCAAGTCTTTTCAAATCGGTGTTAACAATGTTAGGTATGTTTTTTGTGCAACTGAAGTACAGTACAGTGTAAGAGTTGATGTCACATGGAGAAATTAAAAGAGGTTTTTGGTAAAAAAAAAAAAGGTTAATCAAGTTGCGAGAGCATCATAAAAACTGTAGAATTATTTGAAAGTTAAACTTATGACAGACGTAGACAAACACTCTCAGCAATCAGCAATAACCTGTAGAGTAGCCTTATTATTGTCTACTTGTTATTCATGTATTACAAGATGTTCCCAGTTTTTTGGCCACTCCTTCAGCCGTCACTCATTCCTGTGCCACCTGTGCACACACACATCATCACCCTGGCAGCTATTTATTCACCCAGAAAGACTCACATGAGATATAGAGAATATATGCATGGGGATTCACATTCACGACAATATTTCATCGTCTGACTCTCCATACATCCGCCACGTTCCTGCCTTCTCCAAAATAAATCAAAACAGATCTTTTTGTTCAGTTGAGTGTGACAGCAAGTCTGTGAGTCCTTCCCCGCCCTGGGCTGGGCAGCTGTCTCTATTTTTTAAACTGAAACATGATTTGCTCCGGATACTGACCTGTGACAAATTGTATACATTATTAATCACATGTCAATTAGAGAGATGGAATTGTGCATTTTAATAAGGCAGATCAGCATTTGTCCACGGCAACCTTATGAATCCATTTGCATGCGTCCCAATGCCATTCACTAAACAGCTTGATTTAGACATACTGCCTTTTCCTCTGCCTTTCCTTTCCTTTCCTTTCTTTTCCTTTCCTTTCCTTTCCTGTCCTTTCCTTTCCTTTCCTTTCTCCCCCATCATCGTCTTTTCTCCTCTCCATTTTCCACTTCCATTTCCTCTCTTGCTTTCTCTCATCTTTTCTTTCCTCTCCTCTCCTCCCCTCCTCTTCTTTCCTCACTTCTTTTTATT
The DNA here is from genome assembly GCF_056507025.1 of Lutjanus erythropterus. NCBI lineage: Eukaryota > Metazoa > Chordata > Actinopteri > Lutjaniformes > Lutjanidae > Lutjanus > Lutjanus erythropterus. Next base: position 12,164,270 of record NC_139325.1, read on the forward strand.
TCCTTTCCTGTTGTTTCCTCTCATCTCACCTTTATCTCTTTCCTTTCCTCTTCTCTTTTGCCTGCCTTCCTTCTCCTCCTCCTCCTCCTCCTCCTCTTCCCTCTCCACTTCTCTCCTGTCCTGTCATGTCCATCACCCGGCCGGCAGTGATCACAGTAGACAGTGAGATAAGTAGCTTCTTTATAGAGAGTGTGAATGATATGTGGCACAGCCAGTGATTCTAAGTGACAGAGGCCAAATGGTAAGTGATGCAGTGCTCAGCTTCCCCCCAAGCCGTATTGCAAACACACACACACACGCACACACACATGTACACGCTGTATTAACAGACACACACTCTTTGGGTCTGTAAACACTTGCAGAGGCTGTAATTAATGTTGTCACCGACGGTTGTCTTCAGCATGGACGTGCACACGCAGAAAAGGCCAGCCACCCTGAGGCCTCTATTAACATGCGTCATATTAAATCACTGACTTGCCTCCACCAGGTTCCATCACCATCATCACCACGATCATCACCATCATCATCACTGCCAGCTCCCCTCTATTAGCAAGGGTGCTGGTGGCAAACGCTACTGTGTGCGGGTGGTGGTGGGAAAAAAAAAATTGCTTGTGTGGATCTGGTAGAGCTTTTAACCGAATGCCCTCCTCCCCCCTTCCTCCTCCTCCTCCTCCTCCTCCTCCTCCTCCTCCTCCTCCTCCTCCTCCTCCTCCTCCTCCTCCTCCTCCTTTTCCACCCACCCCTCCCCATCCTCCTTCTCCCCCCACAGTTGGGTTTGATTTTAACGGACTCCACAGAGGTACTGACGCTCACACCACCGCTTCTGAAGCTCCCAAACAAGTATGTGGCACGATGGCTAACCACTGGGCTCCCTCATCGCTTCTGCATGTTTCTGATTATTATTGTCTCACCTCCGCATGTGTGTGTGTCTGTGTAAATCCCACGCCCCCCCGTCCTTTTGTGAGTGTTTTCTTTTTTATTTTTTTCATGTGTGACAGTCACATGTGGCACCCTCTGCACCTGGCATTAACACCTGGCATTCTCACACGCTGCTGGATCACACCTGACACCAGCGTGTGTATCCAGTGTACATATCACAGTTGTCTCATTGAAAAGCTTCAGTTTTGGTGATTTCTGTGTTTTAATTACACCTGAAGGGTTAGTGGTTCTTTTATTAATTGAGGAAAAGCAACCTGACGCTTGTAAATTTCCCTTAACACCTTACTTGATGAAGTCAGAAGCACATACTGTAGTTAGCTGTTAATTTTTCACCTAATTCAAAGTCAGATTTCCCTTTGTCTCACCAGATTTCAAATTATTTCAATACAAGACTGCATACAATTGTGGTTTTGTCCTCATCCACGCTGAATTTAAAGGGATAGTTTGGATTTTTTTGAAGTGATGTTATATTATATACTATGCATCCATGGTCAGTGTATTACTTAGAATACCCAGTGGTTTGCATGCCCCAAGTCTGGAGAAGCAACAGGAGTACCAGCACAGAAGCTAAGCAATGAACTGTTGTGGACGGGGTCAGCAGCAAACGAACTTTGGCCACCTAAAAGAGGCCCACCTGAAAAAATCAGTATCAGCTTAACTGTGCGCTATATTTAGAATATTTTCATTCCTTTATCTTGCCGTCAGACAGCCTTTTCCATTATATAAGCCAAATATCACTCTCTGCAAAGCCACCAAAACACACTGACAAAACCATTTTAAGAACATGGGAGTTGCTGACCTGCCGCCGCCTCATTCAGGTTAGTTTGAGTGTGTTATTGTGTTACTTTGGTGAATTGGAACTAACACTTTAAAACACACAATAATACAATCAAAACAACAGATCAAGGCAGCAGTAGATCAGCAATCCATCTGACAAAATCCACGATTTTGTCAGAGTCTGATTGGTTTGGAGAGAGTGATATATGGTGTATATAACAGTGGTTTTGCACTAGTAAAGGCTTTCTGGTGGCAAGGTAAAGTGGTAAAAATGTTCTAAATTTAGCAAAGACTTCAGCTGATATTGATTATTGATCATTGATTAAAACATATGTTTTGCTGCTGACCCGTCCACAGCAGTGCATCACATAGCTTCCTGCACTCGTACTTCTGCTGCTTCTACAAGCCGGGGGGTGTGCTGACCTGTAGGTGATCTCTCCTGTAGGTAATACACTGACCAAAGATAAGTGCCTTATACAACCCCACTTCAAAAACTCCAAAACATCTATTTTATCTTACATATTTTAAATGTAAATATATTAAATATATGGAATTAAGTTGTCACCATGGTCAAAGGTACCCCAAACTGCCTTTTCAGCACATTTTGATAAAATTTCCATTATATTTCATTGTTTCTGTTACAAATTCATATAAGACAACAGCAATTCAGCCTATATCCAGTTCATAAAAAACTTGATAAAAGCAGTTTACCGGTGTAATTTGGTACAGTCTGTAACAGCACAGTTCCATCAGCATCACTGCATGGAATCACATGGCCACATTCTCATCAAATATATAAACACAAATATCCCAAAAATATCCCAACAGGGAGGGATTCTACATGCAGACGTTTCCAGCTGCAGTGCACTCCAAAGTTCAGTCAGAGCATCCACCTGTCTATCTACAATTATTTTTGTTTCAGGAACAGGAACTTAACTGCTCTGCTCTCTAACAATAAGCGTGTTTGATTTTTAAATTTCAAATGACGCGCAGTCTGCAATGTGTTACAGCTGCATGTAGGGTAAAGATGCATGACTTTACATACACATACATACAATTTCGATGATATTACTGTCAACTATTTTACAATCTGCTAATCATTCAGGTTACTTTTCTAGCAGAAAAGCAAAGAAAGCTTCTCAGATGTGAGAATTTTCTGCTCATCTTTGTCTTATATGAGAGTAAATTGTTTTGGACTGGTGATCAGACTGAATAAGACATTTGCTGACATATTCCTGTCATTTAGGAAACAGTGATGTTAATTTCTGTCATTTTATTGACTATCAATTAACCAGTTAAATAGGAAATTAAATGGCAGATTAAACGATAATTGCTTGTCTCAAAAACAAGAAGAAGGAATGCTGAGGTGCGGCACTTTGGTGGCAGGTGTAAATGGGTTTTCACACAAACACGTAACAACTTAAAGAATTGCAAATATGATCCCTCATAGTTTGTTTAATGTCTTTTCAGAGTTTTCAAAGTTATCATAGTCATAGAGCGTCGAGGCAGAGGGAACAGAGGAGTAAATCTGTTCTGCTCTGACATTCGGAGAGAGCTGGCTTCTACACGCTGCACCTCCATCTTAATTAATCACACACTCACACACCCACATGGACTCAGATTTACCGCACACTATGAATGATGGGAGCAGGCGCAGCGGAGGGGTCCAATTAGATGTAGTGTTGACGCTGCTTTACGGTGACGATAACCTTTAGTATAATGTAGTGCACCGGTTCCGTCAGCGATGTTTCCTCGCAGGACGATGTCGTGGAGGTTCTCGCTTTCCTCTCACGTCTCAGCCTCGCCGTCTCTCCAGCTGTTTTTTTTTTCTTTTTTTTTTTTAGTTTTTTATGTGATTAATTATACCTTTTTTTGTTTTTATCTTTCTCTCCTTCTCTTCCTCACACCCCCACCCCCTTTCTTTCTCTCCGTTGTGTTTCTGATGATGTATGATAACAGCTATATTTCCTTGTTTCTTCTTTAGGGAGAAGGGTGCGGGAGGGGCACGGGGAGTCATTTGTTTTCCCGCTTTGATACTCTTCCATTTATCAAAATGATAATTAGGTGCAATTAAATGGCAATCTCATTTGTTTTGTTCAGGTGTGTGTTGCTTATTCTTTTATTATTTCTTTATATTTTTGCCGAGGTGTCTGTGCCATTGTAGGTCAGTCTAATTAGAAGAGAGAGTATAGGGTATGTGTGTGTGTGGAGTGTGTTTGAGTGTGTGTGTGTGTTTGGGGGCATAGGGTGGCCCGGGTGATTGAGAGAAATACACCGAGACAAAAGTAGGACTGTTCAGACAGCGGATGTGTGGCGCTCTTCTCCAGATGGCAGGAAAGAGGAAGCAAGAGTTGGTCCATCTGGGTCAGGATGGAGAAGCAAAGTTAACTTTTTAAGTGAAATTAGGTGTAAAAAATTAAATGTGAATGCCGCTCTTGACCTGCATAATGTTTCCCCGTTTCTAGTTGAATGCCATCATGTGTCTTGGTTTGTGTTTGTCTGTGCGTTTGCTTGTTTCTCCCCCTTTTTTTGTTTCCATTACAGCGAGTCTCGTCCTTGGTCTACATCATTGTGTCTTGTTAAATCTCCTGTATATTCAAAATGATGTAACACTTGATATTAATAAGCCTGTAATAAATGTTAGTTGACTGGTAATAAGACTATTGTAATTATAGTATAATAAACATGTTAATTGTTAAATTATAAGACATTTGTGAGAAACATGTCACTGTCATAAAGACAAAAAGCAAAATAAATAAATCAATCATGATTAACTGATATAAAGTACATATTAAAGGATTTATTAACCTTAACTGTTAAATACATAGTTAACTGCTAATAAATGCGTAATAAAATCTGTAGAAATTCTAATAAAGTAACAACAAAAGCTTTGAAAAGGTTTAACAGTGACTCACATTAGTTAATTAAAGTCATTAAATGTTTTTGTAACAAGTTTTAATTCTAGTTTAATAAATGTATATTGTCAGATTCTAAAACATTTATAAGCACTTGTTAAAGGTTTATAGATTGCTAGAGTGTTAATAAGCCTTATGAGTTTCTCGTAATTGTTTATAACAGTGTGACAAACACTTTTTTGTTTAACTAAATTACTTGTTATATTATTGTTAAACATTTACCAAGCTTTTGTTATTGCTTCATTACGAGTTCTACATACTTTATTCTGCATTTATTAACAGTTAACTAAACACTTATAAACAGTTAACTAGCCATTTTGTGGCTACTGAAACCAAAGTGTGAACAGTTATTATTAAGGTTAATAAATACTTTATTATGCACTTATTAACCGTTAAATGGCGGTGTAATAGGGGCAGAATGCTTTAGAGTTTACAGACCTATATAGTGGTGACCAATATATGTCTTTCTGTCTCTAACTATTGTTAACATTTATTTTTTGTCTAATTAACACATATTAATGTTAATAAGAATGTTTTATAAGGCCTACATAACCTATTAACTAATGCTTGTTATAGGCACCTTAATGCAAAGTGTTACCCATAATTTTCTACTACATCTTGTCTTCTCTGAATCCTGTGCATGACGTCCTCCCTGGCCTCCACCTGACCTTTCAACTTAAAGTGTGTGTCTTGTGATTCTGTTCCTCAGGGGAGAGGCCATTCTGCTGCCAGCTCTGCCCCTACCGAGCCTCTCAGAAAGGGAACCTAAAGACGCACGTCCAGAGTGTCCACCATATGCCTTTTGACAACAGCCAGTACCCCGACGCAAGGAGCTTGTTACTGAGCCAGGAGGAGCGAGGAGCACTGGCTGCCAAACACCCGCCGACGCCACAACAGCAACAGTAGACCATCTGATAGACCAGGATCTGGACTTGGGACCGGACTAGTCAGGGAATCATATAACCCAGAACACACCTTCACCATTCCTAAAAATAAGAGGACTGGAAGACTTTCTGAGCCTCTCCTCTCCACCCATTGTCTTTAGAAGAATTTTCTACAATGAAGGCTCTTGTAGTTTTTGGAAGTTTTTTTTTTTTTTCAAAATATGAAGCTAGTTAAAGCTGTGCTAGGCAATTTAAAATCATAAAGTGGGGGCTGCAGCAGAGATGAGTGTCTTATCTACTAAGAGAAAGAGTTTCTGGTGAAATTCTGCAATTTGAAATGGAGCCTTCCTAAGTCCCGCCCGTTTTAGCTCCGTGCTCCAATAAAAGTTGAGCAAGCTTGATAACAGTCAGCTTGGTCAACTTTCACCTTTCCTGTTTCTTGTGTTTGTAAATGCTATATGCTAGGCTCGTCTATATTGAGAAGAAAACATTTCGAAGACAGTTATTAGATGTTAATGGAGCACCTGTAAATGTGACATGTAGCCACATATTTAGTTGGCAAAATGCCAGCTAACCCAGCCCAGAGCCTAGCCCAGAGTATGTATAAGTACAGGAAACAGGAAAGGAAAATGTTGGCTGAGGTTCCAAAAGGGGCGGGACTTGAAGGTTCAATTTTACATGTCAGGTGTGCACACAGGCCCACATTTTCCCTTCGCAGAAGAAATTGAGAGTGAAATATAAATTGTCTCCTCAGCAGGAAAGCTGGAGTAACCAGTGATCGATCTTTTGCTTGTCTTGGCCTTCTTGAGCATGAAGGCTGGCAACAAATGAGCAGATTGTGTGTCGTTTACATCACCTTAACGGATTTCAGAAAAAAGAAGCCCTCAAAATTCAAAGAGTTACCTCTTGCTGCCATTTTGGAGGTACCGACAAGTGAAGTTGCCTAGCTTTACAGGAGGAGCAAAGTTTTTTATGAAAAGAAGCCGATAAACTGAACTTGAATGCAACTGCTAGCATTTTAATCAAGGACTGTGGCATTGCATGGCTGCTGTAGTTGCCCCCCCTTCCTTTTTTTTTTTTTTATTTTTTAGCTTTATTGTATAAGAGTTTGTGCATTCCTCAGGACACCAATCATCAGAGATGAGATGAGAGAGAAGATGCTCTGCAATTCATCATCAGTCAGCTGACACAGTGCAAGTTTGTTTCCTCTGGGTTCTAAGTCGTGAAGATGAAGACTTGCATCTGTCTGTGTGTGTGTGTGTGTGTGTGTGTGTGTGTGTGTGTGTGTGTGTGTCTGTGTGCACAAGTGTGTTAAACTCACTTCCCTCCACTCTAGAGTGTAATGTTAGGAGTGCAGTGACCACTTGGAGGCTGTGTAGCCGATGATTAGAAGGAGAGAAAGAGAGAGAGAGGTAGGATTAAAAAGGAGAGAGAGAGAACGCTAATGGGGGTGTCTGCTTTAGTGCTCATTAAAAAGAGTGCACGTTTTTAATAGCCAATATAAACGAGCGTACCATTTTTATGGCCATTCAATTATTGTCCATTTAAGAGGACGGGACTGAGTGGAGGCAGTTTTCCTCCATAACTCCTTCATATTAGGGAGTGTTTCCGACACTTCTGACTTTGAATTAGACTGACTCAAAAACACACGCCAGCTCGGCTGTGGATTGCACAGATGAAACTCAAACTTGTGTACTTGCAAAAGAGAATATGGTACTGCTTGTGTTAGCCAGCAACGATGCATCTCAATTTCATATTGCCAAAGGGCAACACTGACTTTTTGGCCTGTTGGGTTCCTTAACCCAATACGAGCTTATGAGGTCTTAACAAAACCAGTCACGCTGACAGAAAGCCTGTCAGCCACACAGAACACCTGTGCACAATGCTTCCAAACCAGTATAATGCGAGGGGTCACAAGATAATTAATTAGATAGGAAAGAATTGTGCATCTTCTCAAAATTAGTTTTCTTTTTAGTTTAGATTTTCTTGGGGAAAAAAAGTTTTACCCAATAAGGCCTCTAAAAAAAATACTCAAATAGACTTTTTTTGCCTTTTTTGCTCCATTCAGACCATAATTAGTATCACTGGTAATACCTGTGTTTACACTGCTATTACCTATCAAATTATTACGCTTAAACTATCAAACCATTTGAGAAGGGAGATTCAGAGCCAAGCATGCTGAATTGCTAGCTAGCTAGCTTGAATTGTTTACCCATGTTTCCAGTGTTTCCAGTCTCTCATTGGTAACACCTGTGTTAACCCTATTTCATATCAATATGGCTTCCATTAAAAAGGTGTAATTAAAGCATATAAGAAGAGAAATTCAGAGCCTGTGCAGTTGAGTTAGCAGCTATCTAACTAGCTTGAATTATTTCCCTTGTTTACAGTCAGTGCTAAGCTAAGATAACCAGCTGCTACAGGCAGCTCTGGCAGTTTTGTTAAACAGATAAAACATATAATTCAACATGTCTGTGTTATATTAGCTGCGCATCCAACAGAGCAAAACATCTAAGCAGACTAATGAGCCAAATTGCTATGTCAGATTGGAGAGAATCGTATTTCATCTACAGAAAATTGGGCTTGTTTTTCCTGACTTTTCTTCTAATCAAATGTTTTACCTGTTCAGGCCTCTAAAAGTGCTCAAAACCAAAACCATTTGAGAGGCTTCAGAGTCAGACTAGCCATCTCCCCAGTCTTTGTGCTAAGCTAAGCTAACCAGCTGCTAGCTATAGCCTCATAATTAATGGACAGACATGAAAGTGGTATCAATCTTCTCATTAAAAACTGGTGGTTTTGCCAAATAAACAAATATACTGTTCAATATGTGCACAGTACATTTAGCACACAGACAACAGAACAAACAACCAGAGACGCACGGCTGATTCTGTTACCAAAACATCTAAGCAGACTAATGAGCCAGACTCCCATGCCGTCAGTCTAATTTCTTGAATGGTGATGTGCAGATTTGCATTCTGGGAGGAAAGAGTGAGGAGGTCAGACAGAGAAAGAGGGAGCAGCCAGAGGTGAGGAGGTCAGGCTTCCCGAGAGTTCAGGTCTGAATACACGAGACAGAGACGTTTTGAAGTCTATTGAATCGTAGAGCCGTCACGGCCTTAACACAGGTGTGTGTGAGAGAGTGTGCATTTATGCGTGTGTGTGTGTGTGTGTGCATTCTTTTCAAGCCTCCCCATACTGTATAAGAGGTTGAATAACTCCTGTGTACTCCAGCCTCCCTCTAGATGCTTTGTATACTAGCCTACCTCCTCTGCAATGAAAGCCTATTTGAAGTTTATTGGCTGGTATGAAGCGGGGACTCTTCTTTGCTGGGAGATGTTTTCCTTTTGTCCTGGGCTTGGTTTTCTCTCCTCTGTGATTGAATAAAGCCGCGTTGAGGTAGTTCAAAGCATCTCCAAGTTACAGAGCAAGAGCATGGATTTGCGGAGACACTTTTGTACGCATAAAATCATAATTCAAACCAGTTAAAGATTACGGAGCAGACAGAGTACTGTACTTCCCATCTATTTTGAGACCTCAGTTGTTTTTACATGATGATGAAATGGTTGCTATACCAGTGGGTTGTTGAGTTATGCATACAAGATTGTGTGCTTGAATATGCCTAATAATACACAGACGTGTATATTGAAGGTGTGGGTAGTGAAAATACTTGAAATGGTTACTCTAGCCTTCGAGGTAGTGTAGTACTAATACCAATGTTGTACAGAATTCCCTTTAAGATTAACTCCTCAGTTATGAATTTGTACTCCGAAGTGTGACTTAGAAAAACTATGAAGCAGGAGTGAGTGTATGTAATATAAACTGTATATCTGTAATCCACTCTTACCAAACCCTTATATACAGCGGTAGAAACCAAATGGCATTACTAGTGCACTTAGACTAGGTTACTGCTTTAACCGTTCTCATTTTGTCCGATTCTAGCTAAGGTTTCTTTGAGAATGTCTTTTTAATGGTGCCGGCTAACACACTTCAGTGTCATTTCTGGTTTAGAGGCTTTTCGTTAGGGTAATTCCATAGATTTTAATGACAAAATGATTTGTTCTGTGATGACTGTGTGGCACAGCTTTTTAGCTATGTTTCCTCATGGAAAGTTTGATAATGCTAGGTGCAGCAGCAGTGCTTATTTTTTCATAAAGATGTAAGAGTGTGTTTTTAGTCTTTCTCTTTGCTAAACTGTAGGATTTGTTCAGTAGCTAGTCATGGCTGCCCTCCCAGAGGGGCTGGCAGGTGTTGTTCTTTTCTCTTTGGTTGGGTTTTTATCATGCCTCTTAAGTTGTATTATTTGTGTCCGTATTGCTTTTTTTATTTGTTATGAACTTCATGATTAATTTACCTTAGAAGACATTATTATTCCAAATGTATTTGGTTGATATCTGTATTTATTATCACTTCAAAAAGGATGAGAGGACCGAGGCAGACAGGAGGGTTTGTTTAATTTGATTTTTCTGGGTTGTTTTTGTTTTTATACTGTGTAGTTTTCATGCCAGCAAGCCGATGTGAAAGCTCTACCTCGTCTGAGCCATTCTCAGTTCTGTTACACTTTTGTACATCATTTCAAAAAGATGTAATGTCATGTCCACAATAAAGACACACAAAATGGCACCTGTTGGCGCTGTTTCATCTGGTTTCGCTTGTTTGTTTTAAATTTACCTCAGCCACCGCAACTGAATGTGTCCAAGTTTAGATGAAAAAGCTTCACAGATTCACAGTTTGCAAATTTTTCTTTTTTCTCTTTTTACTCACACTCACACTGTCGGTGTGAAATTTTACAAAGAAGCACGCAGTGCACTGTCTCTGAATATTGACAGGATTAAAAACTGAGCATATTTTGTATTCTTTTGTGTCTCTCACACGACTTCTTCTTGCCATGGTCACTCACTGTCATCAGATGTTACTGTCAGCTCTGTGCACACAAGCTGTACTGGTATATCACTCCTAAATAATGAATAGGGCCAGTCTGTCATGTCCACATGTCCTCCCTGACCACAGCTACAGTACACAAAAACCCTGTAAAACCTACAAGCACGAGTACAAACAAAATCTAGAGTACAATCACGATGAAAGAATGGCACCTGGTAGTAATGTAGTACAACATAAATTACTTAAATCAAGAACATTTACACTTGTGGTTTATCTGACTGTAACACAACCTTACTTTGAAATCGCGTGCAGTTCACACACCCAGTGTTCGATACGCAAAACCTTCCCATTAACTTCTGTGAAGAACGTTCAAATGCCATGCATGAAAAATCATGTTATACAGTAAAAACACCAAGAAAGTATGAACGGATGGATGCCTGGTCGGGTGACCCAGGAGGTGAAATGAGTGACATAAGTAAAGTCACACAATTATTTTAGTCCAAGTAAATCTAACCAAACTGTGATTGTTTCACACATTAATCACATCTTTGTTTTAGTTACCATGACGTCAAAGACCACTTGATGACAACAAAGGTCATCTGACTATTCATCAGCTCTTCTCAGAAGTTAATGGGAAGGACTGGCTTATCACTGGCTGTGGACTGGCTATCTGCCTAACCACCATGGTGACACATACATCAGAGTTGTTGGTGAAATACTCTGTCTCTGGGTGCTGCTTACTCTTCCCTTATTTGATGTTTTAGTGTCTCATTATGGTGTACATGCTTCTTCAGAATTAGAAGAACTGCTTTTCTCTTGCTGTTTTAGGCCACAAACGAGATCTGACCTGCAACTACACTCCAAAACACAAGTAGTTGAATGTTGCTTATTTAGTTACCATCTATCACAGTCAAATTTACTGTAAATGATCTGACCCTCACATGCACTTACTTGATAAAACCCTGCCTCTTCAATACGTTCTGCTGTTTCTAATGGACTAATTTTCTAAAACCTTGTGCCTCTGATTTGGCTCCACACACAATCTCCATTACATTGCAGAAGAAAGTGAAAGTGGTCATGATTTATGAAGACGAGGTGAAAACAGATCAGACCTAAGCCATACTGCAAGCTGTTCTCTTTCATAGCATGTGACATGTTTGATGGATAGTGACTTTGATGTTCGTCCGGGCCCGCTGGCACCTTGATGTCCATGTGTGGCCGTGCGGTTGAAGTCGAGCTGCCAAGCAACGGTGATGAGAAACCCTCACCCTTCAACTACGCGGGACCACCTAGGGATTCGTTGCTACTTTGCCAGTCTCTTTCATGTTCGGTGTCTATGTGCACCATCTGTCTGTCGGTTTGAGCGACGGCTGAATGACAGGTTCCCTCTGAGAACATGGCACATAACGTTAATGCCAGGCAGGCCCGCGGGCTGAGAAAAGACTGCAGCTGCCCGTCACTCTTCCCAACCTCATCAGTCACTGCGAAGGCAGACGTGACGGCCCTGAGCTCCCTGAAAAACCTGTTCGCTGACATCTCTTCTTTCTGTCACACAGCGGAGAAGCTGACTGACTGACTGAATGACTGACTGAGGTGGAAAATACGCCAAATGTCAGGCTGACTCAGATTTGATGGATAGGTGAGGTGGAGAACACAGTATAATGTGCTTTTTTATTTCACATCTTTATGTCGCCAAAGAAAGCTGTTGTTGTTCTCTTTACTTCGACAGAGGTGTACCCACAGGGGTATCTACACATTACTTTTTCCCCATTGCACAGAAAATGTATAAGGTTACCTTTTTAAATACATGTCTAGAGCGTATTTATCTGTGGTTGCAACTTGGGTCTTTTGGATTGACACTCATTGTGGTGACCATTTTAATGATTTTGATAAGGTGTTTCTTGCAGAATAATATTCTCAACAAGGTCAGAAAGCCTAAAACAACATTTAGACATCCACAGAACAATAAAGGCATCAGTATGCTTCAAAAGAAATTCTTTTTTTTTTCAATTGTTGAACAGCTTTTTGACAATAGAGCTGAGGGGGCTATGTCTGACAATTTTGGTAACTTTATGAAACCAGTTCTGACAAGCAAGCGCATTTCATGCAGCACTGAGGTAAGAAAGTAAGCAGGATTTAAACTCTCTAGCTCTCTCCTTTCATTCTTTACACAAATACTTTGATCACTTTTCATGTTGTGTAAATGAGTGCAACACACAAGAGTATCTCAATTAGAGACTGTACAAAAATATGCACTGTTATCCTCATTTGAATGACTATTGTCATTGTTGTTGTTGTTTTGTATTAAGTATTTTAATTCAACCATACTCAGGCCTTAAAGGTCCAGTTTCTAAGATTTAGAAGGAGTTGGCAGAATGTAATAATCACAAAAGAAGCTTGTGAATATAATATTCACAAGTATGTTTTTCTTTCATGTATAGTCACCTGAAAATAAGAATTGCTGTGTTATTGCAATTTACAACCTCCCCACTAGATGCCACTAAATTCTATACACTGGTCCTATATGACACTTCAGTGTAAAACATGATCGGATTTTTTCCTGGTGGGTCAGAAGCTCTTTCAGACAGAGTGAGGTTTAGAACAAGATTAGTCTACATCACTGCTAGGAGGTCTGTGAAGTGGCACCACAGTGGTTAAGGGCCAAAGGCTAACATCAGCATGCTAAAATGATCATACTGCATAAAACACAGGCCCTATCGTATGGATACTGGCTTGGGGACCGGAGGGTAGCCGGTTCAAGTCCAGCTTGGACCAAAAAGTAGTGAATGTATTGGTAGCTGGAAAGGTCCCAATTCACCTCCTTGGCACTACCAAGGTGCCCATGAGCAAGTTACTGAACCCCCAACTGCTCAGGGCTGCTGTTTCTGGGCAGCATCCATCGCTCCACCACCTCTCCCACAAAAATTGGATGTGCATGTGTGTATACAAACCTATGTGTGTGTAAAATAATTAACAATGGAGTGAAAAAAAATGAATTTCCCCCAAGGGGAACTAATAAAGGGACATTCTTCCTCTTCTATTAATTGTTGTATTTACTATTGCCTGCCATCTGCAATCCAAATTGCCCCTCAGGTATAAAGCTGTATCCTACAACTTCACAGTAATGGATAAATTGAGACCTGATGATGGCATTGACTGAAAAGAGAAGGGATTATCAAAGTCATCCTGAATAGAACGTGTTTACTAAAGTCCATGGCAATTCATCTCATAGTTAAAGAGATATTTCAGTCCAAGTGGTGCAAAATGGCGGGCCAACGTTCATTGCCACTCTTGACGGTTCAGTGCTAGCAAGACTAAAACTCAGTCCATATTACAATGGGTTACTCTTCTTAAACTTAACTGTTTGGTTGACATCCAGCTTTTTAAAGCTGTCTGCAATTGTTGATTTGAAAATTTCTTACTTTGGTGCTATCCTGTGATAGTTCTTGCAATGACAGCCAGGAGTGCACAAGGCTGTAAGGACCCGACCCTGAGACACGGCACAAGTTCTGCAAAGAGCAGAACTTTTGCATGCCTGTAGATCAACAGGTGTGTAAGAGAACACCATGGGTCGACAATACAGGACACCTGCAGACCACTGTCTTTACTTGCATTCAGAGATATTTAATAACACTTGTTACACAGACTGCCATCAGGTTATTTTACAAGAAAAAAGAGAGACGATTTTAAATAGGTTGGTTTAACCCACTTGAACCTAGAAACAAAAATTTCAGCCATCAAATGAAGTTGAAAGAAAAAGTCTATCTGTAATAACTGTGATGTCTTTCCTGTCACAGTACACTAGTGTTGCTCACCTTGAGCGTTCCGTGTCTCTGAATCTTGCATTTCATTCATCTTTCTGTGAGTATCTCCTGTGCTGTTCCTGCATATAAGAATGAACTGCACTCATCCCTGTGGAGTAGCTTCCTCCGTTGCATGTAACCCTCCGCAGGCTCTGCTGTGTACGGCCCGAGTCAGAGGGCATGATCTATATCTGCCACCAGGGAGCACTATCCCTCTCTAATGGCTGCTAAACGGCCTTCCTCAGGAGGACAAGGGCCACATCACGGACCAAATGGCACTTGTACATGTGTGACGGCTGCAGCGGCGTGGGCGGTGGAGGGGGTAAATATACTTAAAACACACTATGGCGCATATCAGCGCGGCAGCCTTGACTACAGTTACCACCAGAGAGTCCGACTCCTCCGCATTTCCCAGGCAAAAGGCCAAATGCATTTACAACACTTCAAGTGTCTGCGACACAAGAACGCCCTCTCCACTGTGAAATATGTAAATATTGCACTAATCAAAGGGTTGTGGAATCGCAAAATGCCACGGAAAGGTTATGACCCGGAGCCTGTGCTAATAGGGGAGTGAGGGAGGGGGGTAGGAGGAGGAGGAAGAGGAGGTGATGGAGGAGGGAGGGCTTGTGGTGGTAGAGGGGGGTGGTAGAGGAGTGACAGCTACCACAGGCGTTTCTCCTGCCTGAGGAGGACCTTCACATGCTGACCTCCGCCTCCTGCACTCCAACGCTCTGACAGTAATGAATAGGAAGGGGCTGTTTATGCATATCAAATGTTATTTACTCTCCCACAGTCAACTGTAGCCACAGAGGAAAGGAAGAGAGAGCAGTGAAAAAAACAGGATATTCCCAAAGACCGTGGGCTGCCATTAGAACAATGTGGACAAGAATGCAGAGGCCTCTGTGGTGCACTGAGGTTAATCTATCTATCGCAATGAATTACATGACATGGTTTTTGTGGGGCTTTGGCTTGACTTGCCTTTAAAATGCTGCATTGTTCGCCGCCTTGATTTTTCTCCAGGATCGGAGCGCTTGACAGATACAGAGTACCTACATGAAAACAAGCCCCAGTAAGGATATAAGTGAACTTGACAATGAACTCCTCTTGATATCTAGCCCGCATGATTATTTACTTCAACTATCTCCTGCTCCACCAAACTAAAGTCTATATCCAGAGACAGAATCAGGGGGGATGTTAACATACATTCTAGTCATGTAATATATTTTTAAGCAGGATTAATTCTTTTCCACATTGACATGATTGGTCTTAAATAGCGCAAACCTTTAAAGCCAGAGGGAGGAAAAGCCTGAGCGGAATTATTCAAGGGAATGACGTTCGACGACAAGCTCAAGAAAATAACCTTGAGCGCGAACAATGAAGAATCAGCCGCCAGAAAACGTTGTGTTTTTTTTCTTTCCCGAGCCCGCCGCGTGTCATCGTCATCGGTTTACGGCTCGGCTTCATTTTCCATCACCCCTTGTGAGAATTAAGTTGGATCTTAAGTATGTAAATGAGAACCTATTCCATGGCCCCCACCCTCTCTTATATGAATCCCAGGACAGACCATGACATTTAACATCGCCTTCACTAATTTGTGCTTAATAGCCAAAAAGTGATTAGAATTAACATTAATGACATTTCATATGTCTCCCCTTCTACATTCATTACCTCTTCTCAGCTGCTGATGCTTAACCAGCTAATGCTGCTGGTGGCTGCAGCTTAAATTTCACGTTACACTTTTGGCAGAAATCTTTCAGTCGCCCTTCTTTACACTTTACTTTTTTCTGCTCCTTTGCAAGAAGACAACAAGGAAGGAGAATTAAAGGAGGGGATCGAGGGAGGGAGGGAGGGAGGGAGGGAGGGAGGAAGGGGGTATAAAGCCTTTAAGTTGGGAATCTATTCTATCGGTCACACCCTCTTTACCAATTGACACGAGCATTGCAGCAGATTAAGAAAAAGGGGGGGTCATCTCTTTTCTGGCTCAACGCCTGCTCTATCACCCTCAGCCCCTCTTGTTGAAACAAATGCTGTCCGATACCCTTCATCTCTTCTTCTTCTGCTTCTTCTTCTCCTTCAGCGGCTTGAGTCTCTGTAGTTTTCTCTCCAGCAAAGCCAAATCACAGAGGATAACAGGGCCTGAAGAGATGTTGGCGTTTTATTATCATCTCTTTGCTTAGATCTGTACATGGAGGAGATTATTGCATGAAAAATGAGCATTGTGTTTCTATCAAACGACAGTCTCTACCAGCAGCTCTCCACCCTCCTGTCTGGTAATTAGTGACGGTCCCCAACCTTGTTCAAGGGCAGTAAGCTTTTCCCATGTGTTTCTATGGGGAGGTCACCCGATCTTAGAGCGAGCATGTGATGAAGGTGGTTCAACATCAGCCTCACCAGGTACAAATACACTTCCAATGATGATAATTTAATGGAAAATACTACGTTTGAGGGTGAAATGGAGCAAAAGGAGGGATGTAATGGGTGTAAACCATCACAGACTCATGTAAGTCCAGTGTTAGATATTGAATTTGTACATTCATATTATGTACACTGTAAAAACTGTTAATTTGACAAAACTTTAAAAAATCAAGGCAACATTTTCCAACCATTTTTTGAGTTGAGTGAACCTCTGCAAAGATTGAATGAATTAATTTGTAGATTCATAATATATACACTTTTAAAAATGGTTAATTTGATAGAACTATAAAAAATGGGGCATAACTTTCCAACAATTCTTAAAGAGCTGAGTGAACTTCTGCATATTTTTGAGAACACAAGCCACCACAAATTCTTTTAATATCAACTTAACATTGAAAGGCTGAGACTGAATGAATAAATTAGTAGATTCATAATATATTCGCTGTAAAAGATGATTTGATATAATTTTGAAAAAATGAGGCAACATTTTCCAACACTTTTTTTAAGAGGTCTTCTGCATATTTTTGAGTCAGGCAAACATAATAATACATAATAAGTGTTTGACCTCATGCTAAAACGGGATGGTGATGAAGATGAGGAGGAAACTGAAAGAAGATGAAACTGATACCAATTTAATACATTTCATCCGATTAAATTAATTAGCTAGGGCTGGTACAGAGAAAAGAGTTATTTTTTTCAATACTGGATTTTTGTGACATCCAACATGCAAGTCTCTCTTGTAGTGGAATTAATATATAATTATTTGGGCTGTCACAATTTCAAAATTACATTGAAAATTTCTTGAAATGACCCTTCAATTTCAACAGTCAAAATCAAAGGCAACATCAGCGATTCCCAGTATTTTTTCTCTCCTCTCTCACCTACGTGCAGCATCCAGCAGATGTCAGAAAAAAAACAGCACTTCAAAGACATCAAACACATCATAGCTTATCATCTGTCATATCACTTGATAATATATTGATATATATGTATATATTTATCTTTCTAAAGAAGAATTTGTCGATCTTTACAAATCAAGACTCCATAGTTGAATCGTGAGCAAAAGTCACATCAAATAATGGATTTGGAGAATCCACCGCCTATGTCATTCTTGTGATGGCCCACTGGCAGATGCAGACATAAAGTACAATGCTTTTGAAAATGTACGCATTCACTGGGCAAAAAGGAATGAAGTCTGTGGTTTAGCTCTTCCTCACATAACCAGTGCTGAGCAATCACTGCAAATAGCAGCTTTGCTTTCCGTTTCAGACACTTAAAAGAACCTCCACACCGCAGACGATACTCGTGTTGCATACAGCTTGTCATATCGGCAAAAATGTTCATTTCGAGTTCATACAGATGTTTTATCAGCTGATACCGATGATTTTTCAGCATGTAAACTTTCCATGATGTACTTCAGAGCAACTGCAGTAGCAGTATATCTTGCCAGTATTTTACATTACTGACATAACTGTACAAGTATAGAGTAATTTAAATGTCGCATGTAAACTAAAAGAAAGTGTTACAGGGTGTTTGAGCAATTTAAGTTTCATACATTTCAGGCAAACACACATTAATTAATGCTTTTCTGCAGTTTTATCTGATTTTTATTAAGTTGGTTGTTTTGTCTCATTAAGATCATCGACCGGAGGGCAGAGTTTAAACACCTTTTTTTGTTTACCACTACAGCACCGTTGTAATACAAGGAAGGAGGACAGAGGTGGCAGTAAAAGAGGAAAACACAGAGCACTGTCGTGGACAGAGGGAGGAGAGAGAGGGTATTTTAGTGCAGGGGTGGGGGGTTAAAAGGGTAAGAAGAGCTGGGGGTGATCATGGGTAATGGCAGGGACCTGGCCGCTGACAGACAGGCCAATCTCCTGCCTGGACAGACTCAAGAGAGATGTGTCAGTCTCCACCGGCACCCCGGGCCAGCCGCACCACCACACCGCTAAATGTGTATTGGCAAAGTGTCGGTGCCAATGCCATTAGGCAGCATACTTAAATTCCCCTGTAATTTTCTATGGCGCTCCTCGTTATTGGCACCTCTGATGGGTCGAGTATTTGAATCCTGGTTCAGCTTTAATGGATGACTGGTGGTGGTGAGCGGCCGGGCGATTTGTTATCACTCTTACAAGACACGTCCGCATGCACGCACACACACTTACACACACAGAGGTTGGTGTTCCTGTCCTTCTAAGGACACCAGACACAATTCATTCCCTATTGCCTCATCCTCACTGCTGTGGTTTGTCCCAGGCTAACCCTTTTCTAACCAGCAAAAAAAGCTTTCAATCATGAATTAAATTAATGTACAGTATAAGATCAAGAAATTTATATGTAGCTAGAGGACATCTTTTAAATTCTTACAAAAGGGGCCATTCAGTTCTCAAGCTAAATTAACACATAGGTAAAAAGTAAAAACCAAAGTGATAATAATCTCCCTGTGGTGGAAACAGATTGTTAAAGATTGCAGTATCACATTGTTAAGACACTTGCGACACCTTATAAAAAAGTTGTCACCGATTCCACCAAAAAGTGATTTCTCCTATAAACAGCTCAGATAGTTTCATTTAAATAACGGCTTCAGGCCCTACGAGTAAAAGTATCCAACATTTCACAAAAAAGTGAACAGAAAATGAGAATAAAGTCCAAAAATTAATACAAATCATGTGTAGCAGTGCTTCCTTTTTCTTCCTTCCCACTTATTAATTATCTCAGATTCATCATGTGACCCTCCAGAGGGCGGCCAAACCCCCAGTGCAAACAGTAGACTAAACTACAAACTAAAATAGTGAAAAGTAGCTCCGTCTCCATCAGCTCCACCGGCTGTAAAATTATACTCACACACTGATGCATCAGTATTAACAATCAGCTGTCAGTCTTTTAGACAGGGTTGCATCAACAAAGATTCGAAATAAATTCTGATCAGAGTTCAGGAAAACAAGGTTTAAAATAAGTAAATCTTAACGATTTAAATTTAAGCAGAATTTAGTGCACTAATCAATGTTAATCTCTGTTTCGTAAATCCAAGGGTATTAATGTAATTAACAGCAATTAAGAATTAACTAGAGTTTAATCATTTGATGCTTACTAACCCAAATTAAAATAGATAAATTAAATTTGAGTACTGACGGGACATTGTCAGTATAAAAGAGGGGTGATAACCATTGCTGCTCTGTATTCTTTAACACAATACTACATTGTTTGCTAGCTAACTAAAATGCTAACAAGACGTTCAACTGTTTGCAAGTTAGCTAACACATTAACAAACATTACACTGTTTGCTAACTAGCTAAAAGTTAACAAAATATTTCATTGTTTGCTGTCTTGTTAAAAGTTAGTTATCCTGTTCCGCATCTGAAATCACATACTATACACCACATACCCAACATATGTACAATTGTTTGACATACTTTTGTGTGAATAAAAGAACATATCTTTTTGGACACACTGCTCAGCATGTATCATGTCACTTCCTTCCTGGTTAGAGACTTGTAACCATGGTAATACATAATGATGAGCTAATTAAAAAAATATGCTATGTCTAGAAAAGTGAAGTTTTATTTAAATTTAAATTGAAGCATTATTGACATTACATCAGAGCTGCCTCAGTTGCTGTCCGCCTTCGTCTGTTATCTTGTTGTTGTCACTACTGCATTGCATTGTGGGGTATTTATGCTGGTGTACTGCCCAGTGCTTCAATATTGTACTTCCCTAGAAATATGCACATTTTGGATGGACTAAAAAATCTCACATAGTGTTTTAGTTTACTAAGTATCATGTTATTATTGAATTTCAGATGCAGACTAACTTAGCCTACTCATGATGACTTGGCAAAGGAGCTCACATTTCTCTTCCTTTGAGAAAAACTTGCTGGCTGAATTAATGGACCAACATGGCCAAATAAAAACAATAAATGCAAATTACAAGCTCTTTCATTAATTGATAATTGGCAAAATAAATCATCAATTAATTGCATCTACCAGACAGTACCAAGTGCATTTTCCCCCTCAATCAAAACTTTAATTCCACATCAACATATTACATGTTCTCTGACAACATAAGCTATGAAACATATAAATGCTCTTATATTAAAAACGTATAAGTCAATATTAAATAACATGCAGACCGTGTTCATAAAATAATCTCCATAATCTATATTTCAACTCTTTGTGATAGATTGATTAAATTGTACATGTTGATCGATTAATTAGGACAGGATATCTGTGTTGTAGTTGATGAAAAGATTGAAGCACTTTTTCCAACACCGAATTTTCCAAAGTTCCAGGTCTAAAACACACAGTAGTTCTCACAAATAGAGCGATAAAGTACAAAGTAGAGTACAGACACGTTAACAGCTCTCATTGCACCACCAGGACAGATCAATGAAGAAGAATAGTTTGGAGACATTTTTGCGACTTCCATTGCAGGTAGGAGATGAGGCCTTTGGCAATCAACCCTCACCCATTAGCTTTATGGGTCAACAAGGACAAACTTGCATTTGAACTGACTGTGATTAGCATTTAATTAAATTTTTAATTTTTCATCTTAATCCTCACTGGATCGCGATACAATGAGTGCAAAGAAATGAGATATTTTTACTGTCTCTTACCATCTGTGACCCAAAAACACATTAAAACCGCTCGAATTTTCATGAGCAAACGATTGTGGAGTTGTTTTGGACTCTTGTGGGATTTGCAGCTTTGAACGTCTCTTTTGCAATTTTACAAATCTGCTCACTCCCTCCCAGCGACATTGCCCGTACAGTGTGCCGAGGGAATACAGCCTTCATCAGGCCAAGACAAACACGCGCTGAGAAAACACACATGAGCCACCACAAAAGTTAAATAACTATATACAGGAGCAATTTAGCTCTGCTGTAATTTGTATATAGTGTTTGACAACCTTGCTGGAGAAGTTTTCACCCCAGAAATGCTAAGTAGTCCCAGCAGGAGTCAGTCAGGAAGAGGAGAGGGGCTCTTTGCTGTTTAATGTATTCTTCAGCAGCCCAGAGGCCTCCAAAACGCTGCATGTCTTTACCATCCAGTGTACTCACACACACACACACACATACGCATGCACACACACTCACATATCTGTCGGCAGTCAGGCTCTGAAGGAACACTGCTAATGGGGCTGTTTTTAATGAGCCAGGAAGAGGAGAGTGACCCTTCGAAGGTGAATATCTCTATCTCTCTCTCTGTATTTTGCTGTGTGTATGCATCCATGCCACTCACACACACGTGTGCGCACACAAGTCCTCGTGATTTTATACCAAGTTGTAATATTTATGTCTAATTGTTTTTAACCGCCATAATTACTTTCAGCTCTCGGCTCGTTCATTCATCCAATCCTCTCATCAGGAGCGAGCGTGTGAGACATCAGAAGGCAGAAATGTGTGTTTTTACGGCTGGAGAGCCTGCATAAATTGTAAGGGTTTTGAAAAAAAAGAGCCCTGCAGCAATAGTCCTCCGCAAAGCTGCAGGAGATCCGTCGATTTCCTCAAGTTCCACTTCACGTTGCAAGGGACATATCCATCCCCAGACAACCATTTCACTTTATTTCACTGATTTTATGATCTTTTTCCCTGCAAAGAAAAAAAGGGAGAAGAGAGGAGGCAGAGGGGGAGCAGTTCTGCGAGTGGCCAAAAGATGGCACACTATGTATGGCTGGAGGACGGTTGTGATGAGCGTTTGTGGCTGGCTGTGGTGTCTGTATTTAACCTAGAACCTGGAGAGCGTCTGTGTTTCCTCTGCTGGGAATCTTCTGCTTCTAGGATTCATACAGGAGGAGGAGGAGGGAGAAGAAGGAGCTAGGTAGGTGAACGGATGTCATGCTTCTGCTCATGTTGCTCAACAAGCCCTACTGTGGCTGCTTTTTACACTAAAATGAGCCTGAGGATATATAGCTGTGACATTTCATGTGAGAGCCCACCAGTTCATTTTGTCTGCAAGAATATGTGGAGTTACAGTGCAATCTGAGAAGACGGCTAAAAATAATGGTTATTCTGATGATTTGTGTTCTTAAACGTCTCACAGAGAAAATAAATGCACTAACTAACCAGGTAGGACGTATCGTGCAGGTTAATATTTTTGGTTCCTAAAACAAATGAGAGGGGAATGAAAAAGATCCGTTCATACATCACTTTTTAAACAAATTTCTCATGAAGCGTGCTCATTAATCCCGCCAAAATTGTCTTTTTATGGGTGTTGCTGATTTCTTTTAATCATTCTTTCCTCACGCCGGTGCTTGCAGAGGCAGTTTTAAATCTGAGCAGAACAATTTCTTTTTGCCAGCCATGAATGATTGGAATGTCCCTTTTTTTTGGTGGGTTAATTGGGAATCATCACATTGTCATTATCGCAAAAACACAACATGTGGAAATGTGAAATTTGCTCACTCAGAATGGATTATGATTCATGAACTGTCTCTGTTAGAATTTATGCTTACACATGTTATGAACACAAACTGATATGGATGCTTTTAAATATCAAATACTAGTATTAATTTATCTATTTCTTCATGGTTTTATATAAATAGGGGAGGCCAGGGAGTGTTGTAACACTGGGTTAATTGTAACACTGTTGTTGATAAATCTGAAAAGTGCTGTGGATGTCTTTGGGCAATTTTGTGGATTTTACGCCCCCCAAAAAACCAAAACAATAAAAACAAAAGCAATGTAAGAAAGTTTTTTTTTTTTAAATCAAGGTTATTTATTTTATTTTATTTTAATTATTTGACTTACCTAACCTAAAATAGCAGTTTCTCTTGTTCAGTTTAATGCTTTGCATTCATGCTACCTCCAAGCCCTTGTGCTAAAACAGTTAGCTATGTAATGGCTGCTTGGAGGGGGGGACAATTGTAACAGCTCATTAAAATGATAAGAACTCCTGCAATGTGTGCATGGAAGACTTCGTAAATTCAAGGCAAAAAGAAATGTGCATCAAGTGCATAATTTCGTCACTTTAAATGGTTCACTTTAAACTGGTTCTTCAATGAAGTTCTTTCATAATGGGAGAGTGTGGATCTTAAATCAGCTCTCATTGTCAGATCTATCCCCAGCTGATGTTACAATTCACCCAAGCAGTGGGGTAAGTTGTAACAATGGAATTCTTTGTATAAGACATTAAATACACAAAATATAAGTTCTTCCGCTAAGGATCACTTGTAAAACAGCAACATAAAATGTAGTTTGGTGATGCTGTGAAGTGGCATGGGATCATGGGAGCTGTTGTCTTTATTGTGTTTATTGTTAAACAGCTTCCATTGCTAATTAAAAATATGTGACAACACTCATCATGATCATGGGTAAGGTAATCTTTAAGTTTTATTTATCATATTTACTCACATTTGCTGACTTTCTTCTTCACTCTTTGATGTATCCACCATTTCCTGTGTTTTCCTTGAAATTATAGCAACTAGCACACAGTTACGTTGAATAAATTGCAGAATCCTTTATTTAAAGATCGTTGGAAACATTCTAGAAAAATGTACACAACTCAACAAAATATGTAACATAGGTCTAACGTTTTTGACGTGTTAGTGCAGAAATGTTACATAAAACAACCACTGAATTACTGTTGTTTAAACAAAAAGCAAAAAGTGTTATAACCATCCCCAGTCTCCCCTACTTCTTTTTATTGTTCTTTCTACATGCACTTGATATTAAGAGTGTGTTTCTACAGCTTGGTTACATTTGCTCTGTCGCCACACAAACACTTAACATCCAGCTTTGAACATGGACATGCTCCTACACTCTAAACACTCCGCAAAGACACACACACACTGATACACACACACACACACACGCCCATGCTACGAGACCACTGAAAATCAATGTGACAGGTTTCAGTCGTCCCTCAGTGTACACATCCCCTCTCAGGCTCTCTCCTGACATCTGCTCGATTACCTCCTACAGCCACACGCACACACACACACACACACACACACACACACACACACATACACACACACACACACACTCACACACAGAGACGCCCTCCCCGTGGCCGCTCTAAGCCCCTCTGAGCCATATGAAATGTAGTCGGTGCAGGAGAAACCAGATACTGCTGGCTGTGTCACATTGCGTTTGCCGCCACCCGTCAGGAGCGGGTCTGTTTGACTGCCAGACGTTATGACAGCGTCAGTCATCCTGCAGCCCAGCAGCAGGCTGTGGGATGGAGAGGAGGAAGAAGAGGAGGAGGAGGAGGAGGAGAGGGGTAGGGGGTGGAGGGGAGCAAGACCTCCACCACAGGCTGAATAGGAGGTGATGAGAAAGAGGAGCAGAGTCCTGGAAAATGAAACGGGAATCTCTGCTTTCAGATGTAGACACATCATGCATCCTGCAGGCACATGCACAGACAGACCCCAGGTGGTGCTCAAGAACATGCCCTTTTGGCCTCTACACTACTAAGTGTCCATTTTGCATGACATTTTTTTTCCCCCATATCTTTTCCTAAATTTGAGCCATAGCAATAATTCTCAATAAAATGTGTGCTGCAATGCCCAATCCTGCATCTGAGTTCTAATGCTGCCGTTCATTTTCTTTCTATTTCCTGTGTGTAAAAATCCTAATTTATTAAGTAACTTGTAACTAAAGCTGCGCAGCACAGAGATGTGCACAGACATTTTGGGGGGCAAGTGTTCAAGTGAAAAAATGGCACCCCTCTCATAATTATACATAAAAAAATGTGGTTATATGTAGTAGCACTTTGTTCTCTTACTTTGATATTTATTTCCAGTGGTGGAATGTAATTAAGTACATTTACACAAGTACTTTGGCACTTGAACTTTACTTGAGTAATTACATTTATGCTACTTTGTACTTCTACTCCACTTCATTTCAGAGAGAAATACTGTACTTGTAACTTAATGACATTTATCTGTCAGCTTTAGTTACTGGTTATTTTTATATTTGATTAGGATTTTTACATAGAAGACATATGAAGCATTTCTAGGATATAATGGTTTGTTATAAATTAAACTACTTAACAGTTTATACAAGTACAACTGAAATGATTTGTTTATTAATGAATTAGTCGATTGACAGAAAATTAATTACAGAATTGGAACTCTAATGCAGCTGGGGACATTACAACACATTTTCTTGCAGATGTGATGCCTTGGGACAAATTTAAAGACTAAAATATAAAATTAGAAAAAGAAATAGGGGAAAATGTCTTGCAAAAAGGGCACTTCGTAGTCAGAGGCCAGAAGGGCAGGTGCTTGAGCGTCACCTGGGGTCTATCTGTGCATGTACCTGAAGCTGTCGGATTAACGTTGTGACGTTAAATGTACAACATTTCACTATGCAATATAGTCGAGTGGAAGTAGAAAGTTGCATACTATGGAAATACTTAAAGTAAAATAAAAGTGCCTTAAGACTGTACTATGTTTCTTATTTTGTCATTGCTTTTTTCATATGTATATATATATGGATCACTTTCTTGCACTGATATGACACTGACACCATGTTACTTAAACTGCAACTGTAAAATACTGAAACAAACTGAAACTGTAGGTTACTGAAACAAATACCAGACATACAGTAGTGTAGAGCTCAACAGTGGGTTGAGTTATGAGATTGTGAAATGGTGGGATACACTCCTGCAGAAGCCACAAGTCTGCTGGACATTAACCTTGTTTAAAACAAATGTCATGCAGAAGGACTATCATACCTACTATCCTAAAGTGTAACAGCGATGTCTCTGATTGGTGGAACTCACTTTTACCATGGAAGTCTTTACTGACCCTGCAAATGAATATTTCCGCTTAGTCAGGTAGCTAACATGAGTATCATAATGATAATGTTATGCAACATTGAATAAAAATCCTACACAAACAAAACACAAACTACACCATATTTCAACACTGTTATTAACAGTATAAGCACTATATTAATGACAAAAGAGGAAGAGGTATCATTCACAGAGGTTCATGCGCTTAAAATAATTACGTACACAGCCTTTTTTCTGTTTTCCAATCTTTGTTTTTGTTCTGAATCAAATGTTTAATGAGCTCTATTTAATGTTGTGTTTTTTGTGCAATATTACGTTATGTATGCTGAATGTTCCCCTCTGACAAAACAACTGGCCCCACCCTGCCCCCCTCCCACTAAAACTGGTCTAGAACCACCACTGCATGACCCCCAAAATGTTTGTGCTCGTCTCTGGTGTCCTGCACTTGGTTTTGTAACATTTAGATACAGAAGAAGGTGATAGAGCTCCTTTTCTTTTCAGCGGCACCATGCTTCACATTCACACAGTCACACTAGCTAAGAAAAGGAGGGTGATACTTATTTTTTCAGCTGGTCCAAAGCTCCTCCAGTGGCTCTCTAACCTCTTGCATTATGCTCATGTGTGGATGTGTGTGAGTGTGTGTCTGGCTCTGGGATTTGACAGCTGGCAAGTTGGTGATTGAGCTGCTTATCCTGTCAGACCTGACGGCTAGACTTGCATTTTTATTTCATTTTTATGCTGCTTTATATATTTTTTAGGCTAAGCTGCGGGAGGGTGCAATATGTCACCCCAGAAGGAGCACAGATAACAGCCCGCTCCAAACACTCATGACAGTCAAGGACACACAAACACAGGTGTACGCTCAAACAAACCTGCACTTCATACTTCACTTATACACACACACACACACAGAAGATGTGACGGCAGCACCGGTTTGTCAGGTCGTTCGACAGCGCAGACAGCGCCGTGAGCTCCCATGTGGCCTGGAGAGTTTCCAGACAGCAGGACAGGAGGCCTGGACAGCAGCACCTCATGCCCTCGTCTCATCTCGCTCAGCCCCTCCCTCCTCCCGCCCGCCTTCCTCCTCCCCGGCCTCACCTCCAGCCTCACCCACCGCCTCTCACCGCGCAGGACAGCAACCCTCAGAAGAGCCCGGCAGGATGAGAGGTGATGGACAGGCCGTCTCTGGTGTGAACTCTCGCCCTCTCCGGCCGAACGTCACGGACAGACAGCTCACTGTGACATAAAGCAACAGACAAGGAGACAGAGTTAAAGTGGTAATCCACAAAATGCTTCTGTTTTGTCTCTGTACGTTGCCATGATGTCTTTGCTTTGTGGTTTCATGTGCCAGTCAGTGAGTGTCTGTGGGGTCTTTTGATGACGTTTAAGTTTCTATAGGTGGTGCTCTTCTTTGTCTGCTGAGCCTCAGAGGTTTCAGGGCTCATACTTACACTTTTTTCTCCCATTTATTTAAAATGAAATGTTGAATGCATCACTTTCTGTGTGTCCCATGTTTGCTTTCAGAACAGAAAATGCCAAAGTCCTCATGTCTCAAACTTCACTACTGTGTGATATTATTGATTGACAGTTGTAAAATGGACATATGTTAAGTAGTGGAAGAAGTACTCACACCAAGTATAAGGAAAGTATTCAGTCCTTGGAGAAATTAACCTCACATACATGTCACATATAAGCAAAATACAACAATGTAAACATACTCCATCACAAGTAAAGGTCCTTCTTATTATCTGCAAAATTGTACTTAAAGGGATAGTTCACCCAAAAAAGGAATTTATTTATCTACTCACCATTATACTGATTGAAGGTCGGGTTTAGTTTTTTTGCCCACAGAACACTGCTGGAGTTTCACAGGGAAACAGCATCGCAGAATCTCAAACAATTTAGGTGAATGGTGACCAGTTTTCAACTGGAATATAACCAAGCAAAAAGAAAGAAAAACATAAAATGCCTCCATACTCCTTGTCTTGCATGATATAAGTCTCCTAATGTCTTAACATGCCATTAACTTGCACATGCACAGCGTCACACCACACACACCCAGTTCAGATGGTGTGCACGCACACAGGAACATGGCTCCAAGCTAAGCATCTACAGTGAAGATTTAGGCAGATAACATGGTGTAAATGACACCTTTCAAGTCAACTTGGCATGTTGGAGCTTTAGGAGACTTGCCTTACACCAGACGGTTGTTTTTTTCCATTTGAAAACTGGTCATCAGTCACTTCAATTGTTTTGGAGATTCATCAGCGCTGTTTTCCTGTGAAACTCCAGCAGTGTTTTGTGGACTAAAAAAATTAAACCCAACCTTCAAGCGGTATGAGGATGAGTAGATAATGAATGAATTTTCATTTTTTGGGTGAACTATTTAAAAAGATTTAAAGTATCCCATGCTCAGTAGTGGAAAGAATGACAGAACAAGTACTGTTACATTTCTAAAATATTATTCATCTACAAGTAAAACTACTAATGAATTAGTTAATTTTTAATGTTACTCTTAAATGTTGAATTCATTATCAATAGCAGGCATTCAGGGGGGTTTGTTTAGTCTAAATTACTCCCAACTCCTGCTCTGCTCTGCTCGCCAAACCTGTGCATTTTTTTTCATTCACATGTCCTGGTTTTCATTGTCATTTTTGCTATCTGATAGGCTTATTAATATTGCATATTAATTTAAATTGTAGGGAACAAATTGTTTGTTAAGACTAAAAATGCAGACAAGAACAAGAACCCTCCCAAAATACATAGTTACTTATTTTTTATCCACCCCTGGATGAACATAGATGACATTATTATATTGTGACTTCATCAATGCACATTTAGTGTTTTACTATTGTAGTGGGTTGAATGGTAGCCAGTGTCAACACATACATACATATTTAGTAAGCTTAGTCCACTGATTCCCAACGTAGGTGTTGGGCCTCCTCCAAAGGGTCACAAGATAAATCTGAGGGGTTGTGAGATGATTAATGCAGTAGCAAAGATGAAAGAAAATATTTAAAACAAAGGGTTTGCAAATGAAATCTGTATTAATTTTTTGGATGTATCTCTGCTCTTTGATGCTCATCCTTTAATCTTTGATTTTCACTTTTTGGTAATCAAAATGTTATATCTAATTAAATTCAATATCATCAGTTGATTACTTACTTACTTACTTATGATGATTATTTTTTGTATTTCTGTTTTCTGAAATGTTATGTTAAAATATGCAAACAAGGTGGTATCTATTTAAATAATCATAATTTGCACACATACAGAGAACAGAAATCTGAATTCAAATAAACACCTAAATGTTTGTTTTGGATGTTTTCTTTCCACTGAAAGAAGGCATGTTCTGGAAACAAATTAGCCCTAAATTTCAATGAATGACTGTAAAAACAAGGGGTTTTTGTAGGGAACAGAAGCCAAAAAATGTTGTGAACAACTGGCTTCATTTTTAATACTTAGTTATATTTTATTTGCCTAATCATGCGTTTTGATTGTAGAGTCTGTAGGTGATGAATACATGTATTTGAGTAAAAAGTACAATATTTTCCTCAAAAAAATATTGTGAAGTAAGTGGGATAAAATAGAAATACTCAAGATATGAGTAACTTGAAACTGTACTCAAGTACAGTACTATCCACCACCGCATATGCTTGCATGAAACTGTTGAGTCCTTCAAATCCAAACAGTGTGCGTTGGCAGACAAATACTCGCCTTCTGCATGGACTTCACTCAGTGCTGCTGTCAGTCTCCTTCACAGCCATTCTATGTATCACTAGCTCAGAAATGAAGGCCCTCTGCTATGAATGATTAATAAACAAACCTATTAACAATGCAGCAGACATTTCACAAAAGGTTCATTTTCGGAAATACAATCTCCCTTTTGTTAATAATGTCCATTAATCATGTGAGGATGTCACTTAACGCAAGGTTAATGAAACACTGCTAATGCCCGGCTAATCTATCCCCAGTCAGAAAGCCGCTGTAACTGTAATTCCTAACCCCTTGAAACTATTTTCCTGGGGATTCTCGCCGCGTGATTGATGGATGCGGGACAGGGGATGTCCATTATTTTTAAGTGGAACACAGAGGCAGAATGTGGGGTCAGCTGTGGGCCGAACTCGGAAAGCTTTACCTGTCCAAATGGCTAATGAACCGCTGACAAGATATATGGGAACACTTTGGGGGAGAATTTAAGTATGACATAACAACTTGATAATGGATTTATTGTGGCGCTCTGAACCATTCATTCACAATCAAGCATAATGTTCATGGCCTTCTTCCCCCGTAATCCTCTGGCAAAGTATTGATGAGCGAGAGCGACTTCAACTAGTGCTGATCTTTGCATGTTGTCGCGTGTGTGTTGTTTCGCGTGTGGCTTCTTGTTCTGACTTTCATTTTCCAGCTGTCAGGCCGACCTATTAAACAGAGTATTATTTTTTTATGTCTGTGTGCATTGTGTCTGTGTAAGCATGGCGTGGTGTAAGCACAACATTAGGAGGGAATGTTTATTGTAATGTGAGTGTCTGGTGCCAGCTGAGCTGAGCTGCAAGCTGTTTGGAGAAGCGGATGACTGTTTGATTGTGTGATGACAATGTGAGCCTTGCATCTCTCTTCCTTTCGTCTGTGTCTCTGAAGAATGCTGACATTAAATGTTTGATGTTGGCATGCACAACTGATGTACAAATAAAAACCTCACCGGTGAGACATGTTTTTTTTTTTTTCTTCTTGCATTTTGACAATACATTTGTTGTCGCTGTTGTTTCCAGATTCGATTCAAGTTTACCTTTTTCCCCTTTTTAAAACTTTGGATTGTTTTATCTCTTCTTTTTTTCCCTTTTGAACCAGAAAGTCACCAGAATTGAGGAGCAAAAAACAGGAAATTCAGTCTTGCACTGTAAAAAAAAAAAGCATACAGGAATTTAGTGGAATTAAGTAATCTTATCTCAAACACCTTAATATAAATGTACGGGTTTTATTTGTACAAGTTAATTCAATTTAAAAGAGCAATATGTAGCAATTGCATATGTAAGTAGCCCAGATAGCAAGTTGGTGGCAAAGATGGTATATTAAATAGGTTTAAGTCCTATTACATTTACAAGATATAGTTCAAGCCCACCCCTTTCTCTTCAGACACGAGGAAGCTCAGGCAGGCTGCAGGAACATTGCAGGAGCGCAAGACAAGCGCAGCGTTATAAAATGACAATAACAAGAAAGGACGAGTCCTACACTGTGAGTTTATCAGCTGTTTATAACTGTCAGTTGTCTGTCAATGTAAAACTAAGCCTATTATCCCAAAAACAAAAGCCCACAGCTCTGAAAATACTCCAGTGCTTGAGTTTGAGTTAAGTGACTGCCTGTCTTACTGCCTACCAGACTCCATTGACATATTATTCAATTTAACTGTTATAAACAGTTTCTCATTCTAACAGATTATTAATGATTCCTTACGACTCATAAACAGACACTTACGCATTCATGCAACATTCATGCAGCATTAATTTGAACTCTAATTAACGTGAAACAGACAAACTAAAACAGTTATTTGGGCCTGGAATAGAAATTTCAAAGGAGAATACCATGGCTGTGGCACTCTTGTCAGAAAAGTGAGCATTTCAGTTTAGCATGTTTCCTTAATCTCTGATGGGACATCATGATCATTTTGTGATAAATTACAATAAATATATTGCAGATATCTCAGATATTTTCAGAACATCGGGAACAACATGAGTTCTTTATCTTGTTGTAATGTGATGAAGAGTTAGACGTCAATCAAATAATTAAATTAAGTTTCTAAAGAAACACGATCAGCATAATAGCAAACCTCCCAGCATGCATTGTGTGAGAGTTGCAACTCCTGAGACCCTTCTTGTTTATAGTTTGAAGAAAACATATGTGATGGACACTTGCTGTGTGTCCCTAATACACTTTAAGATAAGACATGGCTGCTTGTTTTCACCATAATGAAAACATTAAGAACCATGATGAGGGTTAGTTTTAAATTCAGACCCCCTTACAGTTAAAATTTAATAAATTTACTGGGAGCAGTTTCACACATTTTCTTTGTGCCAATGCTGAAACAAAGTAGCTCCAACATGAGCAGCTGCAGCTCTAAGTTCAATTTGTGTGAAATTGAACTGACTTCAAACTGAGAAAATGTGAAAGCAAATCAGATTTCTTTGAAATCTTCGTCACTCAGTCTGAAGAGTTGGTTCAACTTAATATCTTAAACGTACTGAGTATATTTTCTCAAGTACAATTGAATTAATGTAAAGTTTATTTGACTAGAAAAGTTCATTTGTTTTGTATCATTACAAAATCACTTCAGCTTTTCTTCTCTAATTGAGTCAACTTAAAATTTTAAGTCAGCATGGGCACTAACTGTTTTAAGTTAAAACAAATGTTCTTTTTTTACAGTGTGGTTGCATATGACTTGAGGAATAAATGTTTTTTATTCGAACACCTCTTGGTTTTCAATAGGGGGTGTATACTGCATGACGCTGTGAGAGTGGAGGTGGCGCTGGTGGAGGAGAGGCAGGTCAATATGAGTCCTAATAAAGCGTGAGTTCATTTCCCCGCTGCGCTCCCCCCTGGCCACCATATACAAGTCAAATCGGCTTTTTGCCTCCCAAAGCCCTGTGATTTATGACCTGGCTCCATTGACCAGACCAGCTAGTTTTCATTTTTGTTAAATCACGCGGCCTCTTAAATGAAACTATTGATTTAAAGTCAGCTTACTGAGGATTTAATTTGTATTTGGAAAATTAAAGCAGGTAACGCTTTATAATTTCACACTACACTGGAGTGGAACCAGTTATCCCCTATCCCAGGACCTGCCGTGTCCGCCCCCCCCAACACCACCGCCTATTCCCCTCTCATTTCTCCCTCCATCTGGTTTCACTGGCCACTTTGTGTGGCCATTAATGAATTTTGGACAGGGAGAGGAGGGATTTATAGCCCTGGGACTCCAGCCTGGACCGTCCCGTACTTAGTGCCCCCTTTGCTCGGGGCTGCTGCCACAGCACATCAGCACTTAACTGCTGTCTTTCCCCTGATTTCCCGTGACCTTGACTCGCACTGGTGTTGTCTCAACTTGACTTTCCACCGGTCAACACCAGAGATGGACCGATTGCAATTTTCTTGGCTGATTACGATTTTTAAGTCTGACCTGCCAATGCCGATTTTGGCTGATTCCAACTTAACAAAGTATAATTGACAGCACACACACACTTTGTAACTTCTCTTTAAAGCCTGTGTAAAGCAATAATAAATCTGTGTTTTGAGTTGGTCACAACACAGAAACGATAAAATTATGATTTTATGATGATTTTTAAATGATTAAAAAAATCTGACAGGACAAAATAGGGTCTCAAAATCATGAAAAAGTAGCAGTTTTCTTTGGTCTGAAACACTGGACCAGCACAACCAGAGCACAATGACCTATCAATTCATTCAAGAATCTACTAATTCCCGATTTGGACTGGAAAAATTGGTAAGGGGGAAGGGTGGGTGGATCACCCAGGTTTGTGAGATGGTTCTCATGTGGCAGATGAATAAAATGGGTCTTCTCATCACTTGCACTACTAATGCTAAATGGTATTGCACTCAAGCTCATAGTGTACGTAGAGCAGTGTGTCATCAAGCCATATTTCAGGTCCGAAGGTAGAAAATTTCACAGTTCAACTCAACAGTTCAATGCAATATAGTTCTCTTTTTTACATGTTTTCAGCAACTACTTGCTTACATGTAAAATGTATTTAGAAGAAAATGTCCTTCAAATTTTAAAACTGGAAAATTCAATTTTCTATCCATAATAAAACACTAATTGTTGTATAACATTTTCTCCAAGTGTGCTCCAGGTTACAGTCAGGCCTTGTCCCCTTTTCCTTTTCCCTACCTTTCCGCTCACCTCTTCTCTCCTGCTGTCTTCTCTCATATTTTCTTGCACTCTTTTCTGATGTCCTTTCCTCTATTTCTTCCCCTCTTTTTTCTCCTAATGCTGGACACATACTACAGGAGTTTTAAAATCCCAACTGGTTTTCAAGATTTGAAAACAATGGCACATCCCCCACTTACAGGATATTCTAATATGCGTCCCATGGGGAACGTGATCTTATGTGATCTCATTGGGAGGCTGATGTAGTTTGATGTAGTAATGCTTTGCACTCAAATCCCATAATTTGTTCAGTTGTGGGTTAAGTTCTTAACATAAAATAAAGAAATTGTGCTCACTTACGTAGCCTAACACACATGCACAAGTAAAATAGGCTAAAATGACTTCTCTAGTATATATGCACCAGGATATACTATGCAGAGCGACAATGAACTAAAGTGTTTGACTTTCCTTCAGGACCATGAGATTCAAATCCCATTTTTGGCTTTTTTCCCCTGGCTTTCCATTGACAGATGTGGAAGTACTTTCTCAGTGAGTGTACAAAAGTGATAATTTGCTATTCATATTGCACATTGTAGAGGATGAAAAAAAATCACCATTGCACAAAGTGTAAAAGTGAACATTCAATCAATGTCTCTAAAGATTTGGTGAAAAAACCTTTAGTTTTGAAACAACTGACCTTTCCTAAGTCACTCAGCCAGTTTTGCTCCAATAACAGTTGAGCAAAGTTGGTACTTCGGTCAACTTTATCCTTTTCTTGTTAAATTGACATAATAGGGTCACAACTTAAGTTTTCTCATTTTAGAAAAACAGCTAACTAGCTAGCTAATGTTAACAAATGCTAGCTAACTGGTTAGTTGATGACTTACATAGATTAGTTAGCTGATAAGTTAGCCTTTTGTCAATATCAGCTACCTTAAAATATGAACATATATGCTGTTTTTACAGGTGCCCCAGTGATATCGTTTAACCATCCTCAAAATTTAGAACATAGATGAGCCTAGTGCACAGCATATCTAAATACGGGAAACAGGAAACAAGTTGACAGAGGTACCAAGCTTGCTCGACTGTTATTGGAGCACAGAGTGAAAAGGGTGGTTAATTGTGAATGTCATTTCACTGTTGACCATAGTCTTTAACCTGTAGTTGGAGTCTATTGGTCCTCCTAACACTGATGTCATGTAAGTGCACTCGTGTGTGTGTGTGTGTGTGTGTGTGTGGCTTTGACATCACTGTCTATCTGACGTTTGCCAACCAGACACAAGTCATGGCCGGTGAAGTTGTAAACTGGCCAGTTCTGGTCACCGTGCATCTTCAGTTAATGCCTCTCCTATGGCTGTCAGGACACAGCTGTCATTTCATCACGGAGAGACTCGGAAATCAGGTTAACTCATTCTTTCATCCACGTATCAAAGAGAGGCTTTGTGTCAGTTTATTTGTTTGTTCACTGGTTTGTCACCACTGTTCCACTTTCCATGAAACTTGGGGAAATGATAAATCACAGACAGGAGAGCAGAGAAAACATCATCCCACATCTACTGCATTCTGGTATTTTCAAAATGGCACGGCAGGCGAAGCCACTTTGTTACCCTCTCCATCACGTGTGATTCCTGCGACACCCCTGCGTCCCGTTTTTGACAAAACCTGGAGAAATGATGCATCTCACCTTTTCAAAAAATTACACTTCCTGGCCATGAGAGGAAGCTGCAATTATAGCTCAAAACAGGGTGGCATGTTTGTTACTGATTGTCCCTCATTTGTGGTGGAAAAGACACGCTCACTGTCTCAGCTTTGTCTCCAGGTCTGTTTCCGCCGTCTCCTCCGCTGACACCATGGCAGCCAGGCATCCCTCCCCGCTACCCCTCTCCCCTCACCCTGCCATAAGCTCCTTCACCAAGCCCCTCATTAACCCCTCCCTTCTCCCCTGGCATTGAAAAGGCGCTGTCTTTAAACCTGTCCCCGCATCTTCAACAGAGTTTTCAATAGTGAGCATGTGGGCGGATGGGTGGATCCCTTTCCCCGTGCCCCCGCACTGACTGTTTTATATTATATTTAGTAATAATAATCACAGTTATCGCGCCTCCTCCTCCTCCTCCTTCCTTTTTGTTAGAGCCTCCCGCTAGCGGGGCGGTGGGACGGCATGGCTGTCTCCCTGGCCTCCTCACCTCCGAGAGGGCTGTGTGTGTCGCTCACCCTCCATAAAGGAGAGGGAGGAGCGGCGGGTGGGGGTGGGAAGCTCTAGGGTGTCATTAACTCCTTTCTTCTCCCCAGGAGGAAACAGCGGTTTGACTACCATGATCCTGACCCCCCACCCCATCCAGCACTCCCCCCCCCTCCACCCTCCCCAACCCATTCACCCTTCTTGCTTCCTTCCATCCTCACGACCCCCAAGCACCCCCCACCACCACCAGGGCTCTCCATAACTGTTTATTAACACGTCTTTGACTTCACTAGACTCTTTTAACTGAGCTCACCCCTCCACCCACCACCTTCACTCAGACGTCACTTGAAGCCTGCGCTTTCCCTTTCATTATCAGGGACCTGTTAGAGCTCGGGTTCTTAACCTTTTAGCTCAGTTCATGTAGGGGAATTTCCCTTCACTGGCTTTTGTTGTCTTCATTTCTGCCTATACTTCTTGAGAGTGGAGGCAGCCATGGCTATACTGTATTAAGTAAAGAGAAAAGAGCAGGGTGAGCACAGAGAAACTTCTCTCACACTGTAAGAATCAAATACTGTGACGATGAATGACACTACATAAAATATTTTTAGCATATTATATCATCGCTTTCTAATTATTGTTATTAGATTAAAGTCCGCCCTCACTCAAAAATGTATTTTTCTTCTTGTTCCTACAATTGGATGTTTGAGCTTAATTGTGCAGAATAATGAATGTGCACAGTTTGACACTAGAAGGATGTTTTCACATCAGTCTGCTGGAAGTGGAAACTTTATCTTTACTGACTGAAAGTCTGATTGTAAGGGACAGGCCTACAAGCATGATTTGTGACATCACAACTTGTTTGGAAGTCAATCCTCTTTAGGGTTTAATTGTTTAATCCCGGGAAATTGATTTCTGGGAATGCCCATCCAAACCAATTTTCATCCATTTCAGAACATTTTGGGAATGTACAGTACTGTATTTAGAAGATATGAAGGCCTAGTTTACTTCTGAATCTTTTTTGGGCTGGTGGAACATCTGTGTGTGTGCACTGATCACATTAATTAATTGATTAACAAGCACAAAGTGTGATGAATTCAAACACTTCTTCATGTGCTCTGTGGATGAAGGATCAAATGCACCACAAAGAAGACTGGATTCATACTTATCAAAAGGGACTGATACCACCAAATAACACACTAAAGTGGTTGTGTCTGGAAACCACATTTCTCCTTGCTGCATTGTGTTACCTGAAATATGACTGGTGTATTTTGACTGCAGCTTAAGTTATACCTTATAAACAAGTTTAATTCCCAGGATTCCTGGGATGGTATACTTCTCTTCCTGGGATAGAAAATGTCTCATTTTCAGGAAGAATATTGATCCCTAATCTTGGTCCAATTTGCAATTTATACAAGTATGATGCAGAAACTTTAAGCTGCCAGTGCACATACACTGAGAATGGACAGATTCAGTTCATAGATTCTAGTATTCTTACTGTGGTAAAAAGAAAATATGCTTTTTTTTTTAAAGTATTTTAATGTGGGAATTATAGTTTTTGTTTGTGGAAGAAAACACATATCACACAAACACATATTAGTGGTTCAAACTGTTGCTGTGTACATGTCTGGATGGGATTACAGTTTACCTGGCTACTTTTGGAGGATTGGGGATTTCTGACAATATATGAATCAATAATATACTTATTTATTTATTTTGCCTCATGCAGGGCAACAAGGTGCCATATTGAAATGTAAAATCACAGTTTAAGAGGATATGTGAAAATAAATTGTTTTTAAAACATCAGGTATGTTTCTTTAGAAATGCATGTGCATGATTTCCTCTCTAATATGTTATCATGGCTTAAACAAGTTAATAAGTCAAATTTAATACTACCCTTTTCTGCGCTACATGTATCAATGAGAGGTCATCCAATATTTTTTTCTGTTGAGTCAAATGATGAGCTCAAGTATTTATCAACTGCAGATCATCATTTGATTCATCACAAACACTTAGTCAGCTATCACAACATATAAAAAATGAAAAATTTATAAATGGGAGGGTGTGAGAGTCAGAGCACCTTCTGTTGCCTTGGGGCTACGATATGCAGCAGAGTTTGTGATCAGAATTTTTTTAAATGCCTTATGAGCACCAACTTAAGTTAAATCAAAGGTGTGACGGGGGCATTGGTGGGTGTGTGAACTGAAATGTGTAAAAAGTTTTTGAAAATGGTTCTAAATATAGTAGAACCTTCATACACTACTGTTTTTCCCCGTAATTGAGTCTAGTTAGTAAAGTTACTATAATTAAAAAGCAAAAAATCTACTTCTGCAACCATCTAAATCCCACGAATAAGTCAGATGTAGTTTCACTGTTCTTACAGTATATTAACCACAATTCAAGAGGAAAGAAATAAGTGACAAATACACAACATAAATTGTGTGTGTGTGGGTCTGTCATGTACACTTTTCATAAACAGGATCAATCAGAAATTGGGCACAGCTGTCGGTCAGGTCTGGCTTTGATTGTCTCTCTCTCTCTCTCTTTCTGGAGGAGGAAGTTTGACTGTGTATAGGACGATCCAGGACAGTAGGAGCTTGCTGACTGTATGAGCGTCCCAGAGGGAGATCGCACAAGGGTCTCTGGGCTGGGCTGCCAAGCTCATATCTCTCTCCTCCCATAAACATCACAGAGCGCTGATGTCTTTAAAAGGCCCTGAATGACATCTGGGAGTGGAGGAACACTGTGATTAATCGCCACGTTGATTCTCATGGAAATCACCCCGGGTCGACGCAGAAAGAGAGGAGGAGGAGCTGAAAACCGTGTGAAACCGACTCCGGCCAAATACACAAAGATGATTGCTCACAGGGGGATTTTTATGTTATCAAAAAGGGGATTGTGCTTAGTACAATGGCCCTCCTCTTGTGCCAATGAGTTAGTCCATATTTCAAATCTATAGCTTATAAATTGGCGTTTGAGATCGTTCAGAATAGGAATGTCTTGCACACAACTTGATGAAAAGACGTCTAAATCATTTCCTAATCATGTGCCAGTCATTGAATCAATCTATAGAATTACAGAGAGGGAGGAGAAAAGCAGAAGCAGGGGAGACCCGGGATGGTAGTAACACTCCTTGTTTGAGCATTAGTAACTCAGTGGCTATTTGTGGTAGATTTCTCAAACTTTGACACATGGTACCCATATTTGTCTATTACAAATAAAAGTCAGATTACGTGAGTTTATACATGCAAATACATGTACAACATACAATAAAAAAGAAACAGGGGAGACCAGGGATGGTGGTAACACTTTTTGTTCTGTTGTTACAACTTACCTCACTACTGGTGAGATGTAACACTAGCTGGGAAAAGATGTTAACAATGAGATTTAATTTGCTGAAATGAGATCCACACTAACCAGTTTATGAAAGAACTTTAACGTAGAATAAAGAATTAACAGTTTTGAATAATACAAACAATTTAAAATGACAAAAAAACAGAAACACTTTGTAGTTGGTGTTATGCGTGGCAGGCTTTGTGGGCCCAGGACTGACAATGTATGACTACACTTCTTCATGGCCTTGAGTTTGCAAAGTATTCCAGGATTCCCAGTGTTTCATTTTAAATCACTTTCACAACTACCCCAAGCATTTATGCAAAACACCAGATTAAACAAGAGTACCTATTACTTTGGGTTATTTAAATCAAACCATGGTATCTACATTACAGTGAAGACTAGGCTAAAATAATCTTGGTAAAAAATTACATCCTTACCTGAAAATCAATTTTTTGTCAGAAAATCACAGAGACATGCCACTTATTTTGTGAGGTCAAAAAGGAAATAGAAATTTTCTGACTGAACAAACAGTGTTCCAACTAACCCAGTGTTACAGTACTCCCTCGTCTCCCCTACATGGATTTTTTGAATCAAAAATCAATAAAAAAAACCCAAAACATATTCTACAACATGTACAACATGATTGAATGAGCAATGCCAATTAATGACACAAGGGTTGTACTCATGGATGAGTGTAAGGCAGTAAATGTGGGATTATACTTGATTTAATGGGGATGCTGGGTACTGAGTCAGTGACTCTGATTTCCCACAGGAAAAAAAAAACAACCTCTATCTCTTGTAAATGCTGCGCATGTATTGGCTCAGGTAATTCATCCAGGGGATCATTCAAATAAACTGATCTCAATGATAAATGCAGGCTTTGGAAAGACATAGACAGATGTGCGTTCTTGAAAAAAGGTGTGTTGCATTTGAGGATCTGTGGAATTCACAACACTACTTCTTCATAACAAAGCCTTGGAAAGTTGAGGCTGACACCACCAAAAAAATGAATGAAAGTCCGATGGCGTTCTGAATGTTTGTCAGGAGGTGTAGTTTATACTGTTTGGCATAACTGCCTTCCCCGAGCCATAAGTCTATGCCAGCATTAAAAACAAATAGCCGGACTGAAAAAAAAAGCAGGGAAGGAGGAAATTTGCCCGAGTGAGGAATTGATTTTGTCTGGCCCAAGAGAGTACTTCATTCTTGGTCACGGCAGCGGGAGGGCTCCGAGACGTGTTTTACTAACAGGAGAGCAAAGGCACCCATGCAAAACTATTTTTTAACAGCGCCTGGAAAAATCACCCACTCCTGTGCACCATTTTTTTCTTCTTTACAGATGACACAATACTTTCCAGTCACTCGTCAGCAGGAGCACCTCACGGCCACTTTTCAGATTTAAAGCTGCAGCAGTGCAACATGCCACCTTTTGCTATGCAAGCAGGGGGAAAAAACACACCTACTATCTTAGATTTACAGTAAAAGTGAGCACAGAAACAGGAGGGATTTCCCTCTGGAGGCGTATATGTCAAACTCATCACCCTTCCCTCCTAACACTTCATGAACTCTGCTGCACATGTCTGCATTTATATTTAATCCTTATATTTTGTTGTTAGGTATTATTTGCAACAGGCTATTGATTTTGATTCCAAACGATTATGGCGAATGATAATACAATCCTCCCCGTATAATTGAATATCTCTTTTCTTACTCTATCAAAACACAGGATACAGATAGAGTGTATGCTACGGCTGTCACCGTTTCTGTCCACCTCAGCAGAAGCGGCTGGTTTTATAGGGCTGGTAAGGAGCGGAAAATGTGAATAAGCGAATTTGGAAAGCCTGACTCTCCTCTGCAGTGCTATGCAATTTGCAATTTAGTGCGAGAGCTAAGTGGCTCATTTTTATGTGAACACCATTGTGTTCCTAACTGTGCAGCAAACAATCGCTGTTCCAAGGCAAAGAATGACACAATGTGAACAATGGAACAATGAGGGCCTTTTTTCTCTCCGTTGCTGCCTGGAGGAAGAGGAAAAAAAAAAAGATCCTTACAAAACAAAAAAACTGGGCTGGTATAATTGTTTTCTAAGGCTGTGATTCGGAGATGTTAAGTATTTTTTTATTTTTTCAGGGAGGAGACAAGACGATGCTATGCACAAAGGAACGTGAAGTGCGCACACGCGAGCATGCAGGGGTCGCGTACACATGGAAACACACACTCAGGTGCACATATACACGGCGCCGCCTGATGTCATGTGTGTTAGTGTGTATGTTGACAGGGATCAGCGATGGGTGTTAAAACATTTCAGGCCCCTGCTCTCCCCACAGCCATAGCATTGACAGTGTGAGACCTGCCACTGAGCAGCCTAACCTGACACTATCTATCACTGGGAGCATGCAGGAGTCAATGCTACACTGCACACACCGACACACAATCTCCCTCACTGTCTACTGCACTCTGTCTCACTTCCGCTGCCTGGCTATTTCATTCCCCCTCTCTGTATTTATGTATGTCTCTTTGTCCCTGTGCCGCTGCTCCTCTCAAAGACACTAAAAAACACACACACACGCACACACACTCTCACTCTTTGAAATAAAGGTGCAAACTAGAACCTTAAATGGTTCTTTGGCTTGTCACCATAGAAGAACGCTTTTTGGTTCCTGGTTGAATATTTCAGGTTCCACTTGGAAACGTCTTTGAGAGTTCTACCTAGAACCTAACCTAGAGCCATTTGTGAAAGGTTTCATCCAGAATGAAAAAGAGAAGGAGAAAGAAAAATAAAGAAAGAGGTTCTACAGAGAACCACTCTAAGATATAATGGTTCCACCCAGAACCTTCTCTGGAGGTTCTATCCAGAATCTTTCTACCATGTAAAGGTGCTAACGAGAACCCACTCTGGGGGTTCTGCCGAGAACCAATTTATATTCCAAGAGTTTAATCAAGAATGCACCCAGGGGGCTCTACAGAAAACCCTTCTATATTCTAAGAGTTTTATCTAAAACAAATCCAGGTTGTTCTACTGAGAACTCTTTTATATTTAGAGAGTTTTATCTAGAAACTACTCTGGAGTTCTTCTGAAAACCCTTATATATTTCAAGGGTTTTATCTAGAGCCCACCCATGGGGTTCTACTGAAACCCTTTTTATTTTCCAGGGGCTTCATCTAGAATCCACCCAGGAGGTTCTACCAGGAACCTTTTTATATTCCAAGGGTTTTATCTAGTACCACTGATGGGGGGTTTACCAAAAACCCATTAAAAATAGAACCCACCCAGAGAGTTCTGCCAAGAACTTTTATACTGTGTCTTTACGTTCTTTGGATGAGAAATGTTCTTACTAGAACTCTTGATGAACCCTTTCTTCAAAAAAGGGTTCTTCAGAAGAAAACAGAGTCTGGGTAGAACCTCAGCCCTTCAGGGAGCAGCCTTTTGGAACCTTTATTTCCAAGAGTGCACACAATCCCATGCACATGCAGTCTCGGGGCTTCCTGGAAGTCTTGCGTACATGTCATAAATCAAAATGATCATATCAGTCTTGAGCACAAAGCCGTATTTATTGCAAAGAATGATGATACAATAGATTTCATCCTCCCTCGTGCTCTGTGTGGTAACACATTATCAGTTGGTGTATCAAACTTTTTTTTTTTTTCTGTGTGTCTAGCTCTCAGTCCCACCCACCAAACACTTGACTCTTTCCAAAAAAACCACCCCCGGGTGGCTCGTAGGCCTACATCTGTTTGTGATATACAATGTAATACAACACCTCACCCACACGCTACAATGTCACAGATTCACGGTACGACAAGGAATTGACACGGCGTACTTTCCCAGAAGGTCTTGCTCTTAACGGCTGCAACCACCCCCCTACCAACCTCAGCAACAAACCACCCCCCTCTTTCAAATTCTCACCCCGGTAACATGGACAGCCCATAATAGCAGACATGAATCTGTGTCTCCCCTTGCTCCAAACAGATGCTGGCTGTCCATAAATCACATGCCTCCATTTTGTTGAGGAGAACAAAAAGCGTTGTTTCCGTGGGCCTGGTAATAATCCCTGTGCCCCATGTTGTGTTTTGTCTCTGGGCCGGCTCTCGTCTCCCCTCTCCTCTGTCACGCTCCGGCTTCTCCACATGCATTACAATAGGGGCAGCCAGGTGATGAATATTTGTGTCTGGCCTGCCGTTAAGATTTCATTAATCACCCCAAGACTTGAGAGCAAAGCAGCGTACCTGGCCGGCCAGCAGGCAGCGGGCCTCCGTATACAACCTCCTGGGGATGACGCACAGCCATGTTGCGTTGTGTTATGGCAAGGCTTATTTGTTGTATTTGTCTCTCGTCTCTCTTTCTGTCTCACTGTTTACGGTTCCAAGTAACACAGTTTCTCTAAAAAGAATGAATTCGCTGAAAGGAGCAAAAAGTAAAGTTTTTACTGTCCAATAGCACAAAGTAACCATGATATGTCAGCAGGGGCTTGTTATGGCTGTTGATCAATA
Organism: Lutjanus erythropterus; assembly: GCF_056507025.1. Taxonomy (NCBI): domain Eukaryota; kingdom Metazoa; phylum Chordata; class Actinopteri; order Lutjaniformes; family Lutjanidae; genus Lutjanus; species Lutjanus erythropterus. The sequence continues at coordinate 12,208,494 of NC_139325.1, forward strand.
TCAACTGAGTCAACAATTATTCGGCCAGGTGTTGAGATTTCAGGCTTTCAGAACTCTATAAATATAACGCTGCTGTGATGGAAGACAGCGCTACAAGTAGGTGACTGGATGGAACTTTCCATTGACTTGTATGGAATCCTGCACTGGGTTGGAGGTAAGCTGCAAAAAAGTTGAGTAAAAAATACATTTACAAAAATTCACAAGTAGAGGTATCGGTAAAAATGAACAAACTGTGAGATGGTGAGAGCAAAAATATACAGTTCAATAATATGTGTTTTTCAAGAGAATTCAGGAAGGGAAATGACTGCGCTCTGCCTTGAGACTTATGTTCCTAATTAATTATCTGCTGGTTATTTTCATAAATAATCGACTAGTCGTTTACTCTCTAAGATGTGAAAAACTTGAAAAGTACTCATCACCATTTACCAGAGCTCAAAGTGACGTCTTCATATCGCTTCTTTTGCAGAGGTAGCAAAAGTACACACGTTCTCTACTCAAGCAGAAGTACAGGCACTTGAATAAAAAATAAATAGGCCCTCAAGTAAAAATGAAGAAGTACAGGCTTTGAAATGTAAAAAGTAGCCGGACATTTCTACCAACTGACTAACCTCATCTTTTTGCCACAATCGAGTCTCCTTTCTCGTCTGTTTCATCTTATGTCGTTTTTCGTCTTGTTACATCTGTTGTGCAGGCTATGCAGTGATAGGTACACCAATGAAGCATCTTTTCTGTGTTATCATCCATTTAGGTTGAAATCAATGCAAAATAAAAATAATCAATAATTCCCTGAAATGCATTAATGTTTTAAAAATTTAAGAAAATACATACTGTGTTAAAATGTAGGTTGTAAAAGTAAATGAATATTCTTTTGTCCAACCAACAATCCAAAAACTGACAGGGTTTTGTGGGTTCTTAAAAAGTTTTAAAAAGATGCATTAACTTCAGTCTCGATTTTAAATGTGTTTCTGGGAAAAAAATCTATTGATCAAGCTGTAACAACCACAACACAAAACCACTCCAATTTTCTTTCATATCTTTCATACTTTTTTGCCAGTCTAGATGTGAAATACTGTAGGTCTTAAGTTGCACACATAATGGTCTGAAAAAGGTCTGAAAGAGACTAAAATTTAACTTGCTAAAATGTGCAGAAACCTTGAACCAAAGACTCTTTATTTGCAATCATAAATGACAAAGAAAAGCAGCAAATCCTCACATTTAATTAGCTGGAACGAGCAAATGGTTTTTTTTCCCTGCATTTTTGTTGAAATATGACTGAAAAAACTAATCAATTAAGTTATTGGCTTATCATTGCAGCTTCTGTTGTCTGAACAAGGTCAGACTTACAATGTACTTGCTGACGCATTATATCATAAACATTTTTACAAAGAGTCCTTGGCGTTCTGCTGGACCTGTCATTTAGAAATCAGCTACAGATCAAACAGAAGATTTTTACCCTCTCAGCAGTGAGACTTAATAACAGGGACTCAAAGGTTCAAAGGTTAACCTGACTAAAAGTTTTACTTTGACTGCAGGCTCACAACATAACCGCTGCCTTTCTCCTCCTCTCCCTCTTTTTGTCTTCTTTCTAGTCCTCTCTCCTTTTTTACGGCGCTGGTGAGGGAGTAACAGATGGAGAGACAGAGTGCAGGGATGATGAGGACGTAAAATGTGCAACGTTTACTCATTTGCTTCTTTATTGTCTTTCGCTGCAGGAGCGGAGTGAGGGAGTGAGCGGAAAACAAACCGGTGGGTACAAGGACACGGGCCTCCCGAGCCTCATTCACCAACCAATCGGCCTTGATAGGATCCACCAGCTGCCAAGGATACGCCAGCTCCCTCTCCCTCTCACCCTACCTCTCTCTATCCACCCTTGCCTCCCCACCTGTTCTCTCGCTGTCAGTCAATTTTTACTCTCCTTTTTCTGTCTATTTGCACCCCCTCCCCTTTACGGCCCTACCCCCCTTCCTTTCCTTTCTTCCTGTCTGTAATGCAGAGCGGTGATGGATAGACATGTGCCGGCGTACAGAGGAACCTATTTGGACTGGTGTGTCAGCCCATCTTTATCAAATGTTGCAGAGGTATATTCTCTTGCTATGCTTCATTACTCTGGAATGGCGGGCCCTGAAATGTTTGACTGCTCTGTCTTCTCTCCTCAGACCCCCCTCCTCCACCACCGCGGCCCCCTTCCCTCCTCTTTCCTCCCTCTTTCTCCCACTCATTTAGCGGCTGTGAGCTGTAGTATGGGAGCTGTGGAGTGAGCGTGAGCATTGCTGTCTTCCCCTCTCCACTGGCTGGCCGAGGGAACACAGCGATGCCTCGGGGGGTAGATATCGATTCCATTGCATGGCTGAGGCGCTAACGAAGCCCCTCCCCTGCCTACCCATTCTCATGACAACCAGCTGCCACACCGGGCCGCCATTGGCCGAGGCTCTAACGGTGCCTCTGCCAATCAAAACGCCACTGACAGCCGCTGTGTCTGAGCATGACCTCAGGATGACATCACTGGAAAGGCATTAAAGTAATAAAGAGCTTGGTAGTACACTACTGTAAAGGGCAGTGCAACATAAAGACCCATCGATCAGCGCGTACGGAATCTAAATTGAGGTGTTTCACTCTTAGTTGAATGAGGGGTCAGCTCTCTGCGAGTAGCCTCTCAGGGAAAAACTTTTCTCTCACAGTCCATCTGCTCTGTCATAATATTCTCTGTATATCTGCGCCGCACACCTTGTCGGTGAGCTCGAGACTAAATGTGTGTGTGGATGAAGGTATATCACCCTGCAGGAAGTGGGGATCAATAGTAAATCCTCCTGAGCTGGGGGTATTTCTCCAGAGAGGTGGGGACTCTAAGCCAAATCAATGAGGAGCCCAGACGGCATCTTGGACTTGATGGAAGTTTGGAGTGATGGGAATCAGGCCAGGGTCGAATTATAGCAACTGTCATCACCAACAGGATGACACTTGTCCGACGCCAAAACACAGCTCCAACTTTAGGTGGAGTTCCAAAAACAGAAATGTCTCTAGCCCTCCCAGGTCATCATTACAAGGGCAGGAGAATGACAGGATACAAGTAACAGCTTTGCATATTTAACTGAGTAACTGTATTCAGTTGTAGTTTAAATTGGTACAGTTACTGTCTTCAAAATAGATTTTTTGAAGGGATTACTTTATTTGCTTTGGATTTATTTGCTCTGAGGTTCATAGCACGCATATCCTATAAATCGTTTTTAATTCTTCTTAAAGCGCAACAATTTGTGCATGAGCAGTACATCTGCCACACGAGAGAAGATGCACAGCCACAACAGTCAAGACTGTGTTTTTGGCATGGAAATATAAAAATATTTTACTGACACACAGAGGGTCGCAACATTACGGTGCAGTGGAAGCTCTGCTCGCCATGCTGCACTCGGCATCAAAAGACTCCACGTCTAATTTGAAGAAGCACCTTGAGGTAATTTTAAAGCTACTAAAAGGAGCTTTTTTTGTTGATTTTGGAGCCACTTGTGGACAAAAGCATTTTCCCACAAGGGGCTCCACTGTAAAAAATGAAATCATCTAAATAAAAGTCTTGTCCTGCTTCTTTTTAACTGGCTAACTAAGCTAATAAAGCTCCTTGTAGTAGCTTTAAGTTCCTTTTTATGAAGCTAGTTGGCTCTGTCATGCTAATGAGGTTCTAACATTAAATGCAGAGGGTGTTGTACGCTCTACAAATGGAAAATTGTAATTTGTGATTTTGGGCCCTATATAAGTAAAATTTGACTTGGACTGCTTGTTTCTTTGGCTAACTAGCTGGATATTTACCTTAGCCGAATTCCTGATGTATACCACTAATAAAGAGGTGAAGTCACACCCCTTCCAGTGTGCTCCATGGGACCTTGAACCATGAAACAATTGTAAATGGCGATAGACAAATAATTTTTTGTTCCTGTTAAAACTGAATTACACATATGATGTTTGTTTAAAAGATACTTTTGCGAGTCAAGAAAGTTGCTGTTTGTTGTAAATTTGGCGTAGTTAAGTTTAGTCTTACCTGAAGCGCTTTATCCAGCAACACCTGGTCCTTTTATCAGTCGTGAAGTGAAAAGAACAAGCAAGAAGTGTTGCTTGTGTGACTACATCCTGGGTATTGTAGCTTCAGCGTCTAATGTTAGCTTTCAACAGTTTTACAACAAAAAACTTTTTTGACATTGTGTAATTGGTGGCACAATTCAAAAAGGAACAAACAATTATTTGTCTCTTGCAACTGACTACAGTCAGTTTTCTGAAATTATGTCTCATGTTTGTCCTGTCAGCCACAATTTAAATTCAATATGTTTATTCAGTACATTATTCAAATTATTTTCTTTGGATAAGTGTGGTTTGCATAAGTTGCTCTACTGTTTGTGGCCTAAGGATGACAGGTCTGCCTTTAGCACTCTATGAGACCCAGTAAGAAGACTAAAGAGATCGCTCTTGTGAGGTTATTCCTAGAAGTATGTGTTAACTACACTCAGAGTGACCCAGACAAACGGAGTCAGCAAGATGATTTTGAAATAGTCCAGAAATAATTCAAAGTATTTAGAATATTTGACTTTACTTGAGTAATTTAAAGGAGTATGTTACAAATTACATTTCAGGGCATGTATTCAGTAATCTGTAGTGGAATGCGTTTCAGAAGCAATCCTCCCAACACTGATCATTACATCTATTGCGGCTGGTTCATTGTGTTATTTTCGACATTATTTCAGAGAATGACACTGAGTATCAACCAGGTTGGAGCCAAACTGGAGGGCAGCCAGTCCGACTGTTAGATTTGTTGCAGTCATATCGGAGCCCTCCCCGAGGCCAGTGGAGCCTGTGTTCCTCCAACAGCCCCATTTGGACCTGACTGGCCTTTCCCCAAATAGCCCGTTTGGCCCTATAATCCACGACAGGAGACGAGGCCACGATGGGATCAAAGGGAAAGCGTGGAACCCTAAAGAAGCCATAACTCTCGGGTTTAATTGTGTTTCGAGTAAATGTCAGAGCACCCCAGACGTCTGGGAATCATCTGCCTCCCTTTAATACCAGTTATTGTCATTCTATCAAACAAAATCACATTTGGACCAAAATATTTGGAGAAGTAGCATGTGGGAGATTCACTCCACGCAGAGCAGTAAATTAGAGAGCAAATGTAAACGGGGGAGCTGCTTTATGACACACACAGTAAACATGCTGTAAATTGGATTGTCATTGGTTCATTTCTTTAAAAAGCTGTAGAGAAATGTGTGCTGGGATGTTAAAGTTAGGAGTTGTGTTGATCATCTGCGGTGAGATTGCTTTATAACTAGAGTGAAACAGAGTGGCTCATGTGTCTGCGATAATTAGGACTATATTCTGTTTTGCATAATCGCCCAGAAAGATAAAAAAGTTGAGATGAAGCATTATCAAAACAATGATAACTACACGAGGGGGACGTTATCAATATATCTGTTTCACATCCAGAATTCTCTCTCATATTTTGACAACCTATATAGCACATTTAACCTTCGGTGTCTGTTCCTCAAAATGAAATTGCACTGCTAGAGAAAAAAAAAGAAAAAAGAAAAGAAAGACTCATATTACCGTGAAAAAAGATGGCTTTTCTCTGGAACAATAAGCAGTCCTTGAACTCCACGTCATTAAAGTGAATGCCATCATTTCCTTTCATTAAGATGACTGTGTGCAGACACATATTGCAGTTGGAAGGCGAAGCTGCGGCAGGAGACTCATTTAAAAACCGCCCTAATCTGGAAAATGATTCTAATGTTTCTCAAATGTTATATCCTCCCAACCTAGCATGTGAAACGCTTAAGAGAGCTGTAACATTTTGAGGCATTAAAACGAGTCTCTGCCTTAAAAAATGCACCCTGAGAGCTGCTTCCCCTGCTTTCACATATATTGCCAATATTTTTGACAATAAATATTGAAAAACCGAATAAAATCTGTATCTCTTCCCCCCTCGTAGATTATCGTTATCGCGCGTAAAAAAAAAAGGCCTCTCATAAATTGTGAATCGCTGTGTTTTTTTTGCCTGTCTCAAAGTGTCGAAATAGTCGTGCCCTCTCCTGTTTTCCCTCATTTGACTGAACGGGTGTGAAAAAGTCGCTCATATCCTTGTCTTGTCTATAAGAGATGAAATGACTTTAAGAGTGTGGCCGTGTTGCCACAGGCAGGCCGGCTGAAAGGCTATTTCAGGAGAAATGGACATGGACATAAATATCCTCACGGGGTGCTTTGTAATAAAAAAAAAAGAAACACAATGTTATGAAACGCAGTGAAACATAAAGAAAGAAAGACGGAGGGGTGTGTGGTGGCGGCGGAGGGGAAATATCCATCAAATTAACACATCAGTGCCTTTGATTGTAATCTCTCTGCCCTGGCTCTCGCTCTGCCACGCTAGACAAGCAGCCAAACGTGATTTATCAATGCAAAGCTAATGGCATCAATATGAATCTAACTAAAAATCAATATTTCATTACCAAATTGTTAGCGAGAATGAAGAAAAATGGCCGCGGCCGGAGCGTTCTCCAGGGTAGGAGCATCTGGAGTTCAATGTGACAAGATGAGCGATGCGTGACTCGGGGCTCGAGGAAGGACACGGCGAGGACAGGACTCAGTCTAGGCACACTTTGAACTCGCTCTCTCCTTCTCCCTCCTCCTCCGCGTTTCAGCCGGCCCAACAATGTTCCCTCCACTTTATTATGTTTTTCACTTCCTCTCCTTCCCTCTTTCCCCCTTTCATATCTTTATCACACCGTTTCCTCTATCAATCTCCCCTTGTGTGTCAGCGAGGGTGTCGGCGGAGGACCACACAGTGTTTCACATTCCTCCTCAATTAATGACCAACTCGAACATGGAGCCACTCAATCTCCAACCCCCCCTCCTCGCCGCCACCTCACCCCCACCCCTCCCCTCCTGCTCACACACACACATACACACACACACCCCATTTCAATTATTTTTGCCTCCTTTGAAGACAAGTCAGCATTTTTTTATCTATTCCCCTTCCCCTTCAGTCTACCTCTCTCCCCTCCCAGTGGATATATCTCCCAAGGCTCATCACACGTTCTCCTAACCAGCACTGCATGGCTTCTCCTGTAATGAGCGCGAGAGAGAAAGAGCAAGAAAGAGGAGAGTATGGGAAAGGAGGGAGGTTGGGTTGATGGGTAAGACACCTACCTCTGGACTAGATCACGCCTCCCTCAGATGTGACCTTCACTTTATTTATATTCGAGTTTTTAGTAACGAGTATTTATTAGGGAGGGCCTGTGATTGTGGCGCTCTGTCAGGTAAGTAATGATGCACCTTTGTGCTTGTGCAGCAGCCCCGGCTGCAATTAAAAACAAACACTCTTTCTCTTTCTCTCTTTTTCCTTTTCTGCATCACCCCATCAACTCCCCCCACCCAAACACACACAGACACACACACACACACTCAGACATACACACCCTTCATCCTCAAGTGTTTGGCAGAGGTGGCTAAAGTACACACATTCTGCACTCAAGTAGAAGTACAGGTACTCGTGTAAACAGAACTTTGGTAAAAGTAGAAGTACTCAAGTAAAAGTGAAAAAGTACAGGGTCTGAAATGTACTCAAAGTATATTTCTACCAACAGTCTCTGTGCTACAATAAATAAACTTGTCTGTTTATTAGTGGTTGAGTCTTTCTCTGTTTCATCTTGATACATTGCTTTCATCTTATGTCTTTTATGTAGTTTTTAGTGCTGTTACGTCTTTCTCGTCTCGTTAGTTTTTCATCTTGTTGATTCTTTGTGTTGTTTTTCATGTTGTTTTGTCTGCTCTGTCATGTTACATATTTTACATTGGTTTTTGCCTTGTTACAACTTTTTTGTCTTATGTCTTATGGTCTTGTTATGTCTTTCTTGTCTTTTTACATCTTTTATCTTGTTTTCGATGTTGTTATGTCTTCTTTGTTTTGTTACATCTTTTCTGTTCCTCATTTTGTTACGTCTTTTTTGTCTTGTGTTTTACGTTGTTTTTAGTCATTACATCTTTCTTGCCCTTTTAGATCTTTTACGTTGTTTCTTGTCCAGTTATGTATTTTTTGTGTTGTTATGGGTTTTATGTTGTTTTTTGTCTTGTTATACCTTTTACTTTGTTTTTCATCTAGTTACATCATCTTTGTCTTGTTAGTTGTTATCTGTTTTGCGGGATATACACTACAGGACTCACCAAGAAATTGTCTTTTTATTGTCCAGTCCCATTTTGGCTTAAATTAGTCTTGATGTTGGGAAGGCAGCACACAATGATGCAAATGAAAATAATCAATAATTCCCCTTAAATGCATTGAAACTAAAGTAACAAGCCTCTTTTGAAAATGTAAGAAGTAGAAAGTACATGTTTGTGTTAAAATGTAAGGAGTAAAAGTTAAAAGTTCTCAGAAACATAAAGAATCAGGTACAGTATAGATACCTTAAAAATGCACTAAGGTACAGTAACAGAGTATTTGTATTTAGTTACGTTCCCTCCTCTGAAACAGTGTTTGGACACACTCCAGTTCTACCGTCTTCTTCTTCCTCCTATAGTCTCCCCCTACTGCCACTCGCTCATTTATGTGTCCCCTGGGAGGAGGTGGTAATGTCCGAGAGGCCCATTTCTCTCCAGCAGGAGTGGACAGGTCCACTCCTCCGAATGAAAAGGGGAAGGGGGTGATTGTAAAACATGTGTCATTACGGTGTCAAAACACCACACAAGCACAATGACTCCATCCTCCATCCTTCGCCTTCGATGTTTCGGAGGGAATTCATCCCCTAATTTATGGCTCATGAGATAAGCATCCCCTGAACTGTGTTGCTGTGCTAAAGGGCTGGCAATGACGAATATCATACATGGGCAGAGTGGCTAATATGAATGCTAATATCGCCCCTGACATACAGTAAATCGACCCCGGGTGTGAAACATATGCAGCTTTGGATAAAGTGTTCATGTTTCCATCGGTGGGAGATTAACCTGCTATGGATTTTATTGACATTTGCACACTGTGGAGCAGGAGTGTGGGAACAGAGAGTGTGGGGGTGTCGGGTATGGAGGCTCTCACACAAATACAGCCCATGTAAAAAAAATATTTATATACATACATACGTTGCCTCCTACTTAAAGTATAGAAACACATGTGCACACTCGCTCAATAGCACAAGCACCTTCTTCTTCTTCTGGCAGTGTATAGTATACCATCATCAGCAATCCAACAGTGGTAGATAAAGTACTCAGATCTTTTACTAAAGTAATGCTGCAATGTCTACCAGACCTACAGAAGTCCTGTAATTAAAAGATTTCCTTTAAAGCACCAATATTTTATTCCATAATTTTCTGACAATGTTGATTAACCACACTGTTTGCCACATATTTATTGACAAATAAGTTAATTCTGTAGTAAGTTCTGGCTGAAACATATTACATATCACTACAGTGGAAGCTTAAAGTCATGTGTCAAGCTCTCCGGGGAGGCAGTGAGCTGACATGAACCAGTAAAGCACCCTGCAGCAAATTGTGTTTTGTGATTCTGGGCTAACGTTATACAAATAAAATCTGATTTGACTCCAATCTGTGGCACGCTTCAAAGATAACGCCACCCTGCCCCCTGCGAGGCCTGGGTGGCATTATTGCCAAGCATTAGCTAGTAGCTTGTTAGGTACTGAGCATACAGCTCGGCAGCTGACGATTAACCAGCTGTAACCAGATGTCCAGCTGACCTCAATGCTGCTTTCCCTTGCTTTGCTAGGAGGGAGTGGCTCTCATGAGGGACAGCCTGGTCTCACTCTCAACTCAGCAGGTAGCGATGAGTTGTCGCCTCCCCCAGCGACTCGTACAGACACGGATGGTACCACCTGTGGCTGCATAAGACACCTCAGGCTGTTAACACAGGACTTTCACTCAGGACACTGGGGTTGGTGTCCCACATGAAACCAAAACATTAAAAGTTGCAAGACACATAAGATTACTTTTGTCACATGACTTTTATGTCACAAGCTGCTTCAGTAAAGGATGACGTGTCATGTGACTTTAGTGTTGTTAGTTGCTTCAGCAACGTAACGTAACATAGTTATGACGACCTTTAACATGGTTTTATCCCAAAACTAAAGAATGCAGCAGCTACAGGGTATCAGATGACAAGGGCCAGTGACAAATCGGTATGTAACAAGTTGGGATGAGAATGTGAGGAAACTGGAAAAAGAGCAGAAACTGGTTGCTACTTTTCCTTTGTTCACCTGACCTGTGAGAGTAAGAGAGAGAGAACTACACCCTCCAGGTGGGATGCCTCTCACTGTCAGCGGACCACTGTCTTAGTTGGGGCCTTCCTTTCAGGTGAAAAAGGTGGAGCTAAATCCTGCTTCTTAAAAAGTGTAAAAAACACAATTTGAGACCAATAATAATAATAATAATAATAATTATGAGTGTTTGACATTATAGGTTTTATATGCTTTGGGCATTTTTAAAAATAAACAATAAATAGATAACTCACGAACTAATTAACTAATTTTTTTTCAAAAAAGGAAAGACAGAAAATACAAAGTTAAATTGTGCAAAGTTAAATTGAATACGCCTAATAGAAACAGAATCTCTTTTATACTCAAATTCAATACTGCCCTCTTCAAACCAATTTAAAGTTAATGTTAAAGTAGCTTTTGCAGGCAGGTTATTCTTCATTCTTGTCTTTCTGACTGCAAAAAAAATGCAATCATGCTTTAAATGAAAAGAACATTACCAAATAAATGAATTATTGCTTTTTTTTGGTTGCATATTTCAATTAATCACCCGTGGACTTGTCGCTCAGGCTGCAAACAGCCTTGTAGTCCTGTGTGGCTGTGTATAAATAGGGGTGTATCAGTGTGGAGTATAGCATGGCTTGGGCTCATGTCTTAGGAATGAGGCTAACAAGACTTTCGTTTTGTCTTAATGAATAAATTAGAGAAGGTAATGCATAATACATAGATGATCCCATGTTAGATGGAGTGATAGATAATACATATCTTTCATTATTTATTTAATGACATTAACTTGGTCGGGAGGTTTGGAGCCAAGAGTCCAGCATATATAGAGCCTGATTAGAATAGCAATCAGGCTGAATCACCTTACCTCTGTCTGCTCAACACAACCAGCAACCTGGCCGAGTTCTAAGAAAGGCAAACTGCTGTCAGTGACCCCGAGAGAGCTGGACCAATCACATCCTGTTGAGCAGTCTGAAGTTTGAATACCTGCTGTATTTATCAGCAAAGCATGATTAAAGTGTCCATGTTAATAATGATTTAAAAAAATACCACTATCATGCTGCTAACATATTAATCTCTGTGATATCTGACTCTTGACTTTTCTTCTTTCTCCCAGCACAGAAAGACTCAAATCAAGCTGTGGTCAGAGGGTGAACTGGCCCAGACTGACATCTCAGGTTAAGTTACTTATGGTCCTAGAGTTACTTAATAATAGTAACCATCTCATTCAAATTGTAATTGTATTATCCTAAATCATTACTGGACACTTTCACTTTCAGTATACGCAGACATGAAAACATAGATATAGAAATAAATTGATAATTTCCTAACTTAAAGCTGCATTAACAGATTTTTGGCCACTTGGGGGCAGCATAAATAATTTGTAAACACAACACTGACTTATTATCAAGGAGGTAATATGCATGTTAGGAAAGTGTTACCTACATCCAGCACATGTGGAACAACATCAGGATTATTTTAAAGCTCAGTGTATGGAATTTATTAAAAGAATATGGTAGAAATAGAATGTAACATTCAGAATATTTTCATTAGTGTATAATCACTTGAAAATAAGAATTGTTGTGTTTTTTCTTGTTTTTCCTACCTTAGTGCCCTCTATATTTACAGAGGGAGTTTGTCCTCTTCTATAGAGTCCACCATGATTCTACAGCTCAGCCACTGTAAGCTCTCCTGCACTCTTGAAGGGGGAGAGTGAGAGGGGAGTGTTTAGTTGGTCACAATCTGCAAACTCACTGCTAGTTGCCACTAAACTCAACACACTGGACCCTTAGAGTTGGTATTTCTGGCAGACTGGTGAATTCAAGTCCAATATTCACTCTATTTTTCTCCAAATCCTGAAGGAATCACCTGACGCTTTAGCTACTAAATGCTGCACAATGTTCACCAGCTGTTTGTGCATGATGGGTTTATAGCTGTGACTTGAATTAGAGTTGATGAATGCAATGATACTGAACCAAAACAAAAAGTTGTGGGATGAAGACGCTAAAGCACTCTGCAGTGCAGCGCTGGGTGATCACTGAGATTCTTCATGTTGATCAGTCATTTTTTTTTTTTTTTTTGTCAGACACTGTGCAAATTTTGGTCCCCAGAAGTAGCTGCAGAGTGAGCGCTCCTCGCTTTTGTGCTGCTCTCTGGGGTAAAATCATTCCACCACATCAGTGGTTTCCAAATGCTATGCCAAGGCACACTGGCGTGAGGTAAATTCAGGTGTGCCTTGGGATTTTGGGACAACCACACATTATGATTGCAATATACAACTATAAAAAAAGTTAATTAATGTACACACTCATTGCCCAGACAGTTCAATTTATTCTGTTTCCCCCAAAAATAATCCTTAAGAGTGAAATTGAACCACTCAGCTGCTGGATGGTGGGAAATTTTGTGAGTGTGACACAACACAGGCCCTGATTGATTGACACATTATTGGTTACTGGATTACTGGAAACTCTGCCTCTGATTGGATAATAACTGTTACCTCTGTTGGTAATAGTCTTTTTTTCCATGGATATGCACAACAAGCTTGAAACACAGTGCAGTGTCCATTCGGTGATGATGTTTGGGAACAGCAGTTGTGGACCTTGTCAGGACCCAGGGTGAGTCTGGGTGAAGCCTGGATTATACTCCCAAACAGATTGGTACACGCATAGCTGTGGATACCATGGACATATAGTAGTTTTGAGCCAGAGGCACTGCAGCTGGCTGGAGGAAGAGAGGCCTTGCCTGCTAGGCTTCAAGATGTTATCCTCCCCTTTCTGATGAGAAGTGGTGAATTTGCTGCTTACAGCAACATAATACAATATAGTTTTTCTCTTTATGTTGTTGCACATTTGGGATTGGCCATTACTGTAGTTAGCATACATTAGTTCAGAGGGCTAACTTGCCTTTTTTACGTGGCATTAGTGGCAACATTAGTTGAATATTCATGTTGAACAGCCAAATCAGATTCAACTGAAAATAATTATGAAACTCAATTATTTATTTATTATAACTGAGTTGGGTGCAGCCCTTTTTATTCTTTTCTATTTTATTTTCAGAGTAATTTGGATTATTTATTCCCCACAAAGTACACAAAATACAATAATACAAGAAGATACAAAAATAATACCCAATGGCACTATTGGTTAAACTGCGTAAATACTGAACAGCCAACAACATTACAAAATTCACAGTTTATCAGCAGATAAAACAATAAAGATTAAAAGCATCATCTCAGAGATTATAAATCTGGCTGGACAGTGAGATGTCTAATAGAGTCATTTGGTTAGCAGCGGTACCCCAACCCCCCGTCTCCTTCTTTCCCCCTGTAAGCGATTACAGGTTTTAATCAGCCATACAGCTCGAGACCAATTAATCGTGGAATAAATTAGCCAGTTTGGCCCAGACTTCACCACTCAACAATAGAAACAGAGCAGGGAGACGGGGGGACTGATGGTGTGGGATAGGGCAGGGCTGAGAGCCATAAGGTGGAGCTCATAAGGCTTCAGGAGGGTAATGGGACTGGTGGGTTGTTCCTGGCCCACTTGGTTCATAACTTGTAATTTAAGGCATGATGACTGGCAGTGCATTACAACCAGAAACAAAGCAATATTCATGAGAAAGTCAACAGTTATGGTAATCTATAGACTGACTCAAGGATTAATGTGTGAAGATAAATGTTGATTCCCGATTTTCCAATCTGCCATTCTATCTATAATGAAAAATTTGTAAGACCCTAGCATTCAAAATGAGTATTGCAGTCAAAATGGTGAGTTTCAGCCATAGACAGCATATTAAATAGGCTCCTGATTTAATATATGATTTATGGTTGAAGTGAGTTGTTTCCCACTTTGTCCCCTTCCCCAGACTCAAGGAAGCTCAGGCAGGTTGCAGGAGCACTGCAGGAGTGCAAGACGAGTGCAACATTACACTTTGATAATGTCAAGCAAAGACGAGTCCCACACTATAAGCTGAGCAGCTGTTTATAATTGTCAGCTGTCTGTCAATGTAAAACTAAGCCCATTATCCTGAAAACAAAATGCACACACACACAATTTCTTACAACTCATAAACAGACAGTTGATCATTCAGTGAACATTCAGCATCAATTTTAACTCTAATAAACATGAAACAGGCAAACAAAAATAGTTTTTCTGGCCCAGGATGGAAATTTCAAAGGAGAACATGCCGGAGAACATTGTTGTCGGGGAATCAGTATTTCAGTTTAGCATGTTTCCTTATTCTCTGATCAAGGATCTTTATATTGAGGTATTTTATTCACAGATATTATTAATTTGCCCACATCAGAAAATTCCTGACAATAGCATTCAGGTGTCCCATTAGAGTTTCCAGCAGTTACCAGGGGTATCTAATCAGCCACTCCTGAAGTTAACGGTGGTAGAGAGGGATTAAAGGCCTCTAGAGTTTATCTGTGGAACATTTGAGGGATCTTTGGGGCACTGTGATTGAGTGTGTATTTTATTGTGGCAGCTAATGAAAATACTAGTATAGTATAGTAGTATATAGTAGTAGTATAGTAGTATATAGTAGTAGTATTCATTAAAAATAAAAGACAACTTGTTGTTGGGAGAATAAAACTCTGTGTTCCAAGAAACCTTACCAAAAAGGCTCAGGATTACAAAAATTCTAACAAAATCCGGTTTATTTGTAAAAAAAAAAAAAAAGAAGTGCACCTTGTGCAGTGACTGGTGAATGAAGGTTGTGCAGAATCCACAGAGACCGATCGCAATATTGCAACTTCCCGGAGGAACTGATCAATAGACAGCAACTCATGGGTAAATGCTGATCCCCCATTTTTCAATAATTCTATCATTAATTTGTCACTTTTCATGATGAAATTTATAATGAAAACAAATGAAGTAAATTTAAATGAAAACCAAAAGACAAGGATTTTTATCTGAAGGTATATTATCAATTTGCCCACATCAGAAAATTCCTGACATCAGCATTCAAGTGTCCCATTAGAGTTTCAACCATTTACCTGGGGTATCTAACCAATCAGCCGCTCTGTGGTCCTGAAGGTGGGGGTGGTAGAGGGGTAGGAAGGGCCTCTGGGGTTTATCTGTGGAACATTCGAGGGATCTTCATGGAGGCAGGCAGGGTTTGATGGGCGAGGCACACTTTAGTGCACGGTGAAGGCAGTATGACTAATGTGTGGAATGGGACATTTACATAGGAGAGGCAGGCTGTGCTTGCAGCCTCCCAGAGGTATGTATGGCTGGCCCAGCGCTGTGTCTGCTGCCTGTCCTCAGGGCTCCCTCTGCCACTTCATTTCCATGCTCCATTTTAGATCAAGGCTTCTCTAATATTTCCACATTATCCAAGGAGGCAATCTAAGATTGGAATTTGATCCACTTTGAAGGGACGCGCCGTTACTCCCCCCCCTCCGTTCCCTGGTTTTTAAGGGTATTTTTTCTTGTGTACCTGTGATGAGACTCAACGATTCAGTAATTGTTGTCGAACTCCAAAAACCGTAATGAAATAAAAATCATTACAAGTGCAGAGTGAATATTTTCAGCATGAATGTAAGATGACACATCTCTGCGTTGACGTTTTTGTTTTTCCTCTCTCCTCATTGTCACCTGTGGCAAATTTCACACACAAAACAAAATGATTTACTTAGCACCAGGAGACAATCACATTGCATTGGAAATTGAAAATTAGGCAGAGCAACGGTGGGTATTTATACACATCTTGTGACTACTATAACTCATTCTGCAGGAAGTAATTATTACTGACAAACCTTCTCAGCTTGAACATTATTAGTGCGCATTAACTAGCACTCCCCTTTGTAATTGTACATGGCAAAAGCAGCGGGTTGGAGGGTAAATTAGCAGAGGGGAGAGCCAAAGGGAGAGACAGAACGGATTGGAAAGTTAATCTCGAGCTGAAGATGGAGAACTGGTGGGTACAGACAACAACTGGGGGAACAATGGATGTGAATATGATAAACAACAACACGGATGAAACTGCATGTTTTGCAGGCCGTCTCCCTTTGGACCCGTTCTCTCCTCTATACCATATTGCTGTTGTTTTAATTAGGTGTGTGAGGAGTGTTTGTGTGTGCATGCACTGTATATGATGTGTGTGTGTTTATGAAAGATTGTTTCAGGTGAGATGGATGAGGAGAGCGATGTAATGAGAGTTCCCTTGTGTCTAACACCAAGCTAACGTTAGCGTGCAGTTTCCACATATCCTGATATGGTAAAAAGAGGAGAGTTAACACCATTTTGATTCACCCCAAAATGCAATATGTCCTCTAAGTGTTCAAAACGGAGTTACCACACAGACGGGAGAGGGATTACTTTCTGAAAGAATAAAACAGGCCATTTTTTTTTGTTCCGTTTTGTTCAGGATTTACCAATACGTGTCATGTAAATGAGGTTGGTGCAATTTCAGTTGTCCCTGGGGCTCGGATTGTGTTAGAAAAACCGCATGTAAAAGAAAAACAGAGGGATAATGTTTTCGCAGGCAAATTCAAAGCAGTTAAGTAGCAGGTCTATTGTGACAGTGGACCAAAGAGAATAGCACCTTCTATCTGAATTTGTCTTAATATCTTTGACTTTATGCCACTGTTTTGTCAGTGTGGATTACTTTTTAATTGGTGTTTCATTTAGTTGTACACAAGAAAACCTGTAAAAATAATAATATTTCATGACAATAAAACAACAATCCTGTGGATTTACTGACTCCTACGGCAAAGCTAGATCAAAATCAATGGGAACAGGAAACTTCCTGCTTTTAATACCATTTGCTGCAAACAGGTGAGCTGCAACCAGATTTATTTATTCAACCTGACTATTAACACTATTCAGCACAGACCCAATGATTTCAGACTGGTCCTAAATGTTGAAAAAAGTAAACAAAATATTTGCTAACTCCAAGAAGAAGTTTGACCTTTCCACCTGTCACCAGTGAAAACTTGAATATTACTTGGTGGTCTAATGTATTTGTTACCTCTGTGGCAATGTTTATCAGATTTTAGAATTACTGACCTCTCAAAGCACCACCTTACTTTGTTGTGCCGTAAGCTAGCAGGTGCTGTGGACACTTCACTGGTGCTTCTTCAGTAGCAACTTTGTAATAGTTCCTGTTGTGTTTTGATTGCATTTATACAAACAAAAGAGAAGAAAGATAAAACTTATTTTTAAGCATTTACATTTGAAATTTTGTGGTATTTAGATTGTATTATTGCTAGTATTTATTGAAAAAAAATATCTCCTTGCGTTCCACTAGAGGCAGCTCACGTACCACCAGTGTTACACATACCATAGTTTGAGAATTTAGGTTCTACGTTGTGTGTTCTGTATGCTTCCAGTCAGGACGGTCCTGTAAAAGAGATTTTTAATCTCAGTGAGGAACTTCTCCTGGTTGATGTAAGTTGTATAATTTATATAGGGAGGCCCAACGAGAGCACATCACTTTCTTTAAATGAGAGTGACAGTCTTGAAGATAGACGTCTTGTTCACACAGGACCATAAAAACAAAAGCAATTTAATCAAACATTTAGTCAAACATTAAAAACTGCAAAATATGTAATGAAAGGATGAAGGACATGAAAGGACACCCTCGTGACCTTTGGGTTAGGAAGCTGACTATGAGCTGCGAAGTCCTGACTTTAATTCTCGCTGCAGTTTATTCTGTCCAGTGAAGCATTTAAACATTTTTTTAAACCAAACTCTGTTTTGAATTTGGGAGCCTGGTGAAGCATGCATATAAATAATATCGTCACCGTCCAGGACAGGAAAGATTGTAAACTGACTTACTGTTACAGAAAGTTTGACACATGTTTTTCCACAAGCTCCTCAGCATCTACTCACAGACCAAGATATTTGTATAATGTTACCTGCTCATTAAATTATTTAGTCTTCATGGGCCAATGTGCATTCTGAACTGTGTCAGATGGAGGATGTGCCCATTCCACCATCGTGCAGTCAGGACAGACAACAGTCTTGATTTTGTTGAGTGGTAGCTCAACTAAATCTTTATAGTGAAGGAGTAGCAAGCCATTTAGCAGTAGCAGTGTGTATGGGACTGGCTGGGTTATATGGCCTGACCATGTCCTGGATGTAGGATGGGTCTGAGTCATTTACCGAACTACAGGAAACTACTACTGTCTTAAATCAGATTTGAGCAGCCACTGTTAGCTATTGTAGGGTGCTGAGGAGTGTGGGACAACTTTGGTATATTAAAGACAATGGCACAATGTGGTCAATGGTACAGGCAGGCACACCAACCAGGAGCAAGTTGCAGTTATCTAGGCAAAGTGATGAGAGCATGGACCCAAACCTACGCTGCCTTCTGGTCCAGGAACAGACGTACCCTTCGGACGCTGAGGCTCATGAATCTACAAAAACATGTGGTGCAGCAATGTTGGCAGCAAAGAACAGCTAGTCAAGTGTCACACCCAGATACACAGAGATTTGTGCCGGCACCTGGGTTTCAGACCTGGTCATCCCTTTTGAAACCTTGGTCAACTTTCTCCTTTCCAATTTACTGTCAGCCTATATATGCTATGTGATGGAGTCTTCTATGTTGAAAATTTTTGAAGATGTTTGAAAGATCTTGTTGGGGGACTTGTTAAGATTACATACAATATAGTCACATCTTAAGTTAGCTAAAAGAAAAAACTAAATAACACTAGCTAACTAGCAGCTAATGTTGGCCAAATGCTAGCCAACTAGCTGGCTAGCTGTTAATCTACATCAATCATTAGCTAGCAAGTTTGCTAATGCAAGCTAACATTAGCTAACTTAAGATATAAATATGTCACTTTACATGTCTTCAAAATTTGTTTTTCTTTTCAACATAGACAAGCCTAGTACATAACATATCTAAGTACAGGAAAATACCAAGCTTGCTCAACTGTAATTGGAGGACAGAGCAACACAGGGGAAGGGATCTGGAAGGGTCACTTGCTAATTGCTCAACTGGTGAGCCATCCATGGAAAAGATGGACCTCACATTCCTAAATTTCATTTGAACAACAACAAAAAGACATTGTTTAAGTCAAGGTTAATCTTGCACAAAAGTGCTCCATGCCATTCCCTTCATCTTCTCGTTCAAGCTCCTGAAGTTTGATAATGATTTCACATTAGTGGGCCTAAACACACACGGAGGGGGCCAGAATACCATCTTGTTGTGCAATCAGCAATCTTTAGCTTAATACTGTCCAGATGGTGGAGGTGAGGATTGACATCCACAAGAACCCACAGGCCCAAATGGTGCTACTGTGAACACAGTGGAGTCATTCAAGTTCCTAGGGGACCACCATCTGCAACACCATTAAATAGGATGCAAA
The DNA here is from genome assembly GCF_056507025.1 of Lutjanus erythropterus. NCBI lineage: Eukaryota > Metazoa > Chordata > Actinopteri > Lutjaniformes > Lutjanidae > Lutjanus > Lutjanus erythropterus. The sequence continues at coordinate 12,228,039 of NC_139325.1, forward strand.
CATCTCCAATGTAATTAACAAGACTCAACACAGGATGTTCTTCCTACGTTCACTTGGGCTAACATGTCAACATGTCACTGCTGAGCAAGGCCTTACTACATCAACTATAATGCCTCTGCCTTTTCTCAACACTGCAGGATGTCATTTGAGGAGTTGAAAGGTTAGTGTGCTGCTGCCCGCCCTCCATCAAAGACCTGTAGCATGGCAGAGCAAAGAAAAGGGCAAAGAAAAGATGGCTGCTGGCCCTTTCCAGCCAGACAAGCACCTATTTGACATCTTATCCTCTGGAAGACAGTTCTGGTGCATCAGTGCAGCACCACCTGCCACAACAACAGTTTCTTCCCAACGGCAATCACCATCCTCAATCTGCCCTTCTCAGTCTGCAGATCCCGCCACATCCCACACCAAAGCCTACGAGTACACAAATACTGACTGACCCAGCTGACTTGCCCAAGTAAAAGATGAAAGGTTTGCATTTTTTCTAACAACTGAGCTTTATTTTTTATGCATTTACTCATTTTGGCATTTATCAATGCAGTTCTGCTTTGCACATCTGATACTATGTCTAGAATGTAACCAAACTCGCCTTTTTGGGTTTTTAATACTAATGGTATTTTGCTTCTGGAGTGGATTTACAAATATTTTGTTTGGTATAGTGGACACAGATATTTTCCACAACTCTCTGTAAACCGTTTATTGCAAAGCACCAGCAAAACATCCCCGCTACAGCAGAAAAAACAAAAGATTAACAAGGTCTCTCTTGCAAAAATGCTCTCTGTAGCTGTACCAAACTTACCGTATTCTCCATGCTAGCCAACATGGTCACTATAGTCCATATGAATGCGTATGCATTGCAAACTCAATGTAAAATGTTATAAATACACATTGGATTTTATTATTATTATTAGAATGTAACTTCCTATTTATCACAGACATGAGAACGCTATCAGTATCTCAAATGCAAATATGCATAAAAATATCAAGACATTCATTTTACACTTGATTGAAGTAACTTAACATTAATTTGTAAAAATCACCAAAAGAAAGTAGAGAGAAGGAAAAGTGTGAGGTTAACTTCCTAAGAAAAAACATGGAATACAGCAAGACGACAACAGTTATTTTTTAAAATAAAACAAATCCAAACTCTGTGCCAAAACTCAACATTCCCTTACAAAGTGCACAAATACCACATGAGAACATATAATAGAAATTTACATGTATTATTCATTATTTAGCACAACATACAGGCTACATTTGCATTACATGCAAAGTGTATTACAACAAGACTTGTCAGTCTTAGTTTTGTGTTAACTGTCTTGTAATACACAGCACCAATTAACAAGGTCAAATTCCTTACGGAACCATCCTGCTCGCTCAGAGTGATTGATTGCAGTTTTGATGGAGGATGAAATGTACAAAGCTGCAGCTATTACAGAGAAGAGAGGGAAAAAAGTGTTTCTTTACTTTTTTTTTTTTCTTTTTTAAATAAAGGGGTCATGAGAAAAACTGGCCACATCCTCTTGTTTGCTTGCATTCCCAGGGTGGATATCTTGCTTTTCATCTCAGTCCTCTTCCTCATTCATGTCTCTTCTTTTCAGTCGCAGGCCTTCTTCTTCTCAGCCATGCAATGCTGCACAGCATGCAGCGCACAGCAACAACAGGCTAATTTAGCGCAGAGGGAGAAGTGGAGGCATTCTTTCTCAAGGCAATAAATACCAGCGTTAAAGTAATGAATTCTGGCTCGGAAAACCACACAAATGGAATCATTTGATTACTGTATTCCTCCCTTTTTTGTAATGTAAAACACACACACACACACACACACACACAGACATAGTAGCCAAAACATAAAGCGTTTGACAGTTTGTTCAGTGGTTTTGTTGTCCTTGTGCAAAGACTTCATCCTCTGAAATTTTTATGAAATTACCATGTTGCTGTGATGAAAATCTGCGTTAAAAAAATGAGTGACAGGACTATAATAAAGACGTTAATGCAACTATTGTGCTGATGTATAACATAAAATCCACTGTGAAAGAAGTGCCCTTTAACATGCCACTGTAGATGAGATGAAGTAACCTCTTACAAATGTAGCAGTTACAGCTTAAAGAACGTGGGCTGTCGAGCCTTCTGCACCGGGCGATGCTTGGCAGAGAGGGAGCGGGAGCGTGGGTGAAGCCTCCTTGACCCTGAGTAACACAGTGGGTGTGGATGGGTGGGGGCGAGGGTGGCCTTTCTGGGGCGCTAAGTGCTCTGCTTGTCCAGCCCTGGCAGGTGAACTGGCAGGGGCTTCACCCCGAGGTTGGAGGGCTCAGCACTGAACACTGGCACTGGATAGGGGTTCTGGGATACATCCTGACTGAGCCTGTGTGTGTGTGTGTGTGTGTGTTTGTTTGGTTGTACAAGTGCATATACATAAGAACACATGCTCACATTGTGTGTATGGCTGTGCCTCTTGGTGTTTAGCCCCTAAATGAAGAACACCCTGGTAGTACCAGTTGGCAGATGGGGACCCCCGGCCCTTTCTTGGAGCGGGGTAATATGCCGACGAGTGTTTCGGAAGAGGCTCGACAGGCTCTACACTGCCTCATCCTGGGGGCCCTCTAACCTCTCTGTCGTCTCTGAGGGGCCCTACCAACCCTCAGCGGTGGCCTTTTCCAGTCGAAGGGGCGCACAGCCTCTAACCCCTGGAACCCTGCTTCTCTACCTGGCATGCGGGTGACAAAGAGGGCAGGAGGAGTCAGCGGATGCGAGGGTTCACCTGGACAGGACGGAGAGGAGTAACACGCCAAGCTACATCGCCCTGCCTCCCAAGCTGACATGATAAGAGCTGTTCCTGAGAGCCACTTTGACCTGTTTTCCCTTTATGAGGAGAAGATAATCCGTGCCTACTGCAACACGTTTGATGCTGAAGTGTGTAACACCTCCTGCGCCACATTACAAATGAATTCTGTCATTGCAGGAGCTACAGATGAGCAATTTCTCCCTGCTTTGATTGCATCTTTTATATTCTTTTTGCTCAAAGTCGTGCACTTTTATGCTTCCACCTCACCATAAACACGTGTATGACAAGTTTATAATTGTAGCTCCAAATCGGCGTGTTGGTGTGTGCCACATGGAGGCAGAGGAGGCCATAATTGGCATTCCTACCTCTGTGTGCCAGCCGGCTCTCTCTCCTCTCGTCAGAGTGAGAGTTGACAAAGAGAGCGCCAAGCGTTTCCAATCCCACATCCCTCACTTTTTTTTTTTCTTTCGCGGCCTGTGACGAGAAAGAAGGCGAGATGTGTGTGTGTGTCTGTGCGAGTGTGTGTGTGTGTGTTTTGGATTAGTGTCTTGCTGCACAATAAATCTTTGTTAAACAAATGCAAAGCAGATGGCACCGTGGTGTCTCCTCCGTGTGGAGAGAAAGAAAGAGAGAAGGAGAAGGGAGAAAAAGGAGGAAGAAAGAGAAAAAAAACACACGCCTACTCCTTATTCTCATCCTCCACAGACACACTGATCATGCACATTACACAGACGGTGACTGTGTTGAGCTGCAAAACACTTAATCCTGGAGTGGAAGCTAAAGGTGGTGTCTGAATACTGACGGACACCCAAACACATTCTGTTCATGAGAGGGAACATTTTGTTTATCAGGAGGGGACTGTCAGCGTGCCTGTTGATATTAATGATAGAGCCGACATTTCTTGCCCTGGCGAACATGAAAAAGACATGACCAGGCCACGCACCGCATTAAAGCAAGGTAAGGGAAGGTAGAGGACTCCGTTATGTCTCTACCTCTTCATGTAGAAGTGGCCTTTTCCGCAGTGGGCCTGGCCACGCTTGGCCCCGGCTGTCGCTGATAGTTATGGATCCTTTTCAAGAGCTTGCGTGTTCCCTGACACAAAAGAACGAGGAGGCCCCTGGGCGATATTGTGCACGGGAGCAGCACTGCAAGATGGCCGGAGACGATCGCTTGGTGAGACTGATTTGCTCGTCAGGAGGAGACACAGAGGACTCGGGTGACCATTGTCCAGATCAGACAAGTCTCACAGACAGCGGGAGGGCCGCTATTGGATTCAGGGCAAATACAAAAATTCCTCTGTTTATACTTCTCGATGAGTTATTTATTTTTTGCTCATTATAATATTCAACCTGACATCATGTCCAGTCGGCCCTGCGTAACCCCTGTGAGGAATCATGGGATACACATTTAAAAATAAGAATAACAGAGAGCGCAGTCATAATTATGATGATAGGTGACAGTGCTAGTGAGCCAAACATCATTGCAAATGACAGTGGCCTGTGTGTTTATATTTGTATGCAGCTGCATTATACTGCACAAAGTGGAAATGTGCTCCTTTGAATTACCACAGCTATTGCTCACAGATATGAGACTTCGACTGATTTGAACTATTCTACTTTTTTCATCCATAGTATTCCAGAGAGATGGCAAGTAACTAAGTGTAAATACTTTTTTAACCTTACATAAGTTACTGTACTTCAGTATTTATTTTTCTGACTTTTTACCTCACATTGTACATTTTAGCACAAATATCTGTAATTTCTGGACCTTACTTTTTCAAAACAGGCATGTTATTATAGTTTGAATGGCTTTCAGGGGAATTATTAGATATTTTTACTTTGCACCATTGCCCACTGCCACATAACAAAGAAAAAATGACCTAATACATAAAATGACAAAAATGTTATAAAAAGACAAAATTACGTAATGTTAAAACCTTAACAATTTGTAACAAGACAAAAACAATGTAAAGACCGGAATGATGAAAAAGTCATAGCAAGAAGAAAACAATGTAAAAAATGTAACAAGATACATAAGACATGACAAGAAGAGACAGAGAAAGAGAGAAACGACTGTGGAGAAAACGTGATGGTCAGTTAGGTTTGCACAGAAACAGCTGGTAGGAATGTCCTTCAGAGGGTTACTTTTTATTTTTATACTTAGAGTACATTCCAGAGCCTGTACTTTTTCACTTTTGCTTGAGTAAAGAAGGCGAATCAGTACTCTTAATTTTCTGTTTTTTACACGAATCTCTTTACTTCTACTTGAGTAAAGAACGTGTATACTTTTGCCACCTCTGGTATTCTACCTCCATTGACTGTGGATTGTGATTAATGAACTTATTATGCAGCATACACTAGGGACTTGATTATTTACATATATTCAGGAAGTAGCCAGTCTAATGGAAAGAACCATTACCCATGCTGATGATCCTAACATCAAGGTGCTCTTCTCCTCTCAAAAAGCTGGGACTCATCTGTGGCACATATTTTTAGACTCAATGTCTGACTGGGAGGCCGGATTGAGCAACGTATTTCAGCACTGCAGTCTTTACTCCTTTCATCTCGCCTGAAAATGGAGGGAAAGCATCACTTAACATTGCAGCTTACCACACAATTACCTGAGTACCTGTTCTCACTGCAATTACAAGCCCAAGACAAATAATTAGTCTGACAAATGACTCCTGGGCACATCGCCCTTGTTGTGGTTGAGCCGTGTAATTTGGAGCCCCGGCTCCGAATGCTGGCTCTGTGGCGGTAATTAGCGATAGGCGATGTAACTTTACACCCGCCGAGTGTGTATGTGCACGAGCGTGTGTGTGTGCCACTGTGAGTTCATGTGTCACTGTGGCCTCTGCTGCAATCATAAGCTTCAGAACCCGGAGTCTGGGGTTGTGGGAATCTCTGCATGTCGGCCCTGATCTCCCAGTCAGTGACACAGACAGCAACAGCCCACCTGCCAGCCTGTCACGTCTCCCCAGCGAGGGGCTGACACCATATTGTCAATGCCGCAGATTGAGCGGCGATCTTTTTTACAATCCCCCCTTCACTCCATCTGCCATCATCTGCGGTCTGTCTGCACATGGCAATGTGTGTATCTGCTCCTTCCTACCTTCCTTCCTTCATTCACTCAGTCCCGGTTGTCACAGCTGACAGCGGCTTGTCAAATGTTCCTGCAGCTGCAGGTTCATCCATCATTAAACGGCTGAGAAGAATTGAAATCATCTCTATCAGAGCCCTCAGGTAGTGTTGGCGCCTTTGGAGAGACGCGGGTCTGTAAGACTACGAGGCCTCGCTGGTAGAAGGCATCATTACTTGCACATCTGTCAGATTTGAGTAAAAGGTTACATGGTTAGGGGAAAAAAGAAGACTGGAGCTGGCAAATTCAGGATGATAGAGTAAAGTCATAAAAGTAATTTGAGCTGTCTGCAGCGATTCGTCAATGCTTGCTTTCTCTCCTGCTGAAATGCACAGTCATGTCTTCACACAATATGCGTGTGCATGCAACGGTGCGTTTAGGGGGCATGTAGGGGGGGTCAGTGGTGAAATCAGAAATCAGCCTCAGACATATCTGTGGGTGGCATAAGAAAGTATAACCACGCTCTCTATTTTGATTGCAGTCTGAGCTTATTATGTGACCTTTTACTATGAGCAGAGACAAGTAGAAAATAGGGTGGTTTTTGCTCCACTTCCTATGTTACTTTATGCTGTTGACAAGATTCATTATTAGAAGATAGGTCAGCTCAATTTATGTTAATTTTTCATTTTTAAATACCCACTGCTCAAGTGGGCAGACTCTTAAACCAAACGCCATTCTAAAAGTAGGTGCTTTATGGTAAGGCTACATTTCTCACATTAAAACCTTTAGTTACAGCATCACTCAGACTCTTTTCTGATTCATTTTGATTTACAGGCACAATCAGCACATGTCATTTTCTCAATAACACGATTAATTAACCTGTGATGAAGATACACTACATGTACTGACTGGCCCAGCACTACAGTGCTTGTTTTTGCACAACATGCATTGCCTGGCCCAGCACTACAGCACTTGTTTTCACCTGAGAGATGTATGCGAGTCAGACCACTGAGCAGGATAGACTGAGGGTACACAAAGAAAATCTTCAAAAAGTGTAGCCTTTGTGTGTGAAGTTTTTCAAAAGTTGGTTTCTGTTGAATATATATTTTCAATTACATCATTTAATTCAAAATAATTAATTGAAGGGAACAACTTCTTACTTATTAAAGCTTTGGGTGGATATATCCCCTCTGTCCCACCCAGGATCTTCACCCAAGTACACGCACACATATGTCCCAGCTCTTTTATTATAAATATACACAAACACAAACAAACAGTTTCCCCCGCACATATGTTTTTGAGCTCCCATGGGGCCTCTTTAAGAACATTGGTTCTCAGAAGTAAATGGATCGCAGGTGTTTTCGTCCACATGAGGGAGGAGTTTGTGCAGGAACAGAGGCCTGACCTCTCTGTGGGGATTGAGTGCAGGTAAATGCAGGGCGTGTTCCCTTGCCCGGTGCTGGCAGCCTGGGAGGCCGCGTCTGACTCCCCTTAGTGACTCACAGAGGCCCTGGAGCCGAGAGCGCACACCAGGCAGGCGGACTACCACCCTGGAGGCCAGGACACACACGCACGCACACTAACCACTCAGTCACACACGCAGACTGCAGCACAGGTGTGGAGCCAAGCAAAACAATAATATTCCTAATTAGGTTATTTTTTAATCTATGGAGGCAAGGAGCCTAATTACTACAAGGTGTAAATACAGACGTTTCCATATTTACCGCTCATGAAATAGCAGGATGTAAGGTAAAACAAAAGGGGAGGATCAGGGAAATGTTAAACACAACATAGAGAAAAAAACACAATGAGAATTAACAAACAAAGCCCTCCGTTATTCTTATCGTGCTATCTGATCAATCTATTTTTGTTCCTCAACAGCTCTAATCTCTCTCCCACTCCCTCCCGTGTTGCGCCGAGAAACATTTTTGCACTTCAGAGATAAAAATCACAGTCTTCTCATCCACTCCTCTTCTTTTGTCTCCATTTCACACAACAAAGAGATAACACCCACGTGTGACAAGTCCACCCACATCCATCAAACTTCGCTCAAATCCGCCAGCAATAGAAAACAAAAGGATGACTCTTTCATCACAGAGTGGGCCAGAGAGCATCGATCACTCTCCGAGAGGCTAAACAGCGAGAGACTGAGTGGTATGGAGTGGAAATGTACAGACCTGTTATGCATTTTAGATTGGCTTTAAACCACTTATTTGCACCACTTGTGGCAGTTGTTTCACATTAGGATAAACATTTTACCATTGTGTAAGATTGGTGTTGTTTTTTAGTTGTTTGTCTCCATCATCATTTAAAAAGATATATTATGCTGCACTTCAAAGCAATCATTTCAGTCAAACGGCGTGGCCCCTGCCCAACACTGTGATGTCTTCTTTCTGGGATTTTCTGTGGATGAAGTTTGTGTTTTTGTAGGTGGAGTTCTTTCCATTATCTGATCAGCTACAGCTGCTGTAGCTGCTTTCTACCCAGTTCCTCCTCTGTTTCTGTTCCATCTTCCTCTATTACAAACCACAGTTGATACTTTCATAAATGTAAAACAGAAGAACCCCTGTGCACAATGAAGTTTTCCGAGAAGACTGACAGCAGGCATTTATCAGGGGAAATGTAAAAACTTTCATGTGCTGGATGTGAATTGATTGATTCATAAATTGACAGTAATAAATCTGATTTATTTTATTGCTGTTTACAGATTATAGCTGACTCATTGACACCGATTTCTTCTCAATAAATAGCCCTTATGCAAACTATTGAATCCATGTTCTGTGGATTATCCAGACCCTTAAATGGGTCCCATGAGAAATCTGAATGGTCGTAAAATAACTGATAGTTTAGGAAATCAGAAAGTCACATTACTGCTACATAAAAAATGATTCTTTTGATATTTTCCAATTTTTACTGGATAGTTTTTACATCTTCATACTGGTTAAATGATTAAAGCAAGTGCAACACCACAAGACATAACAAACCCAATGATGTCCAGCGCTCTGAGCTGAGCTAACTAACTGAAGACAGTTAGCAGCAATTAAGTTAGCGCAGGAGTCTCAAACTCAAATTGGTGTGGGGCCACTGATAGTATTGTCATCTCAAAGGAGGGACATTTCAATGTCCAAGAACTATAAGAAAGTGCAATATTTCTGGAAATCTTCTTTTTAAATTTCCTTTACAAACATAATTTTCACCACACTTAAGAAGAAACAGTAGTTTCTCTACCTTTTTTTTTTTTTTTTAGCTAGCTGGGGAATGGAAATAAAATGAAAATGACTGTGCTTTTTTGTGTTAAACTCCAAATTGCGTTTTTATTTCAGGGGTAGTTTAAATGAATATTTAAACAAAACAAAATAATTTTGTGGGCCAGGTTATGTATTTTTTTTTTTACATCAACTAAGTAACAAGTAAAGCCTTCTTTCCATCAAGCAACTCCAAAAATGAAATTCACAAAATCAGTGACATAGTTAGTGCTGAGTGACTTAGTGCTGTAGAGGATTTTGACGAGTTTGGCCCACTCCTAATAGACACTGAAATCCCTGATGAGGATTTCAAATGCCCCTGGGAAATTCAAACTTCCATAACTGCAGAGCATGATGGCATCTCTTTTCACTTTATGACTAGAGAGATTGAATGTCTTGGACCTTAATAGATGTTCCTGATAGAAAACTGTTATTACTCAATAACAGAAACACTGGCCACCACAAAGATTATCTGTGACGTGGGGTGTTGAGTAGAAAAAGCTTTGTTTTACACACGCCAACAAAGTTTGATCCAGAGAAATAGTGATGCATTACAGGCTTCCTGTGAGAGATTTGGCTGTTTTTACATGTGGCGTCAATGCTTTTGACACCACAACCAGATTCCATTTATCTCTCTTCTGTTGAGAGACCTAAGAGACAGATATCTTAAACCTTGGATAAATTTAACCAAAATTATCTGCATACCATTACAGGCAGGTGAAAAATGTGTTTCTTCTGTAATTCTGAAAGACCGAACCTGCAGCTAAAAGCTAAAATTCTCCAGTATTGCAAGAATTCCTCTAAAAGGAACAGGCCAGATTGTAAAATAAGTCATACTTTTATTTCTGTAAAAATAGCCCTACTATTACATAAATCACACAGTTAAGAGCCAAGTGACGTGCACAGTGAAACACAGGCACTAATATTCCACAACAGATGAGGAACCAGCAACATGATCCAACAGAAGAGAAGAAGGAAAAAGGTCAAGGTAAACTGGACCGGAGATTTAAAATGTTCATCACAATCACAGCTTGCCATCAGCTATTAAGCGTCCGGCAGCGGACAGCCACACAAATCCTGGCCTGACTGCCTCTCACAAAACCTCCTTATCTCACCTGTCCACCTGTCCCGCTCACTCGTCCATCTTCCACCCGCCGACCGCCGTGATTGCATCTTTAGTGTTACTACCCAAGCGACAGCTCTGCTGCAAAAGCAACATAAAGTCAGCCATTAAAAAAAAGTGTATTTATTATTTCTGAGACACAAGGAGACAGCAAAGAGGATTGCCTCTTCCATTGGCCACATAAGGGTACAGTGATGGAGATGACGGGGAAATCAACAGTTTATCAGCAGTCTGGGGCGGAGATGTAGCAGAAGGGAGGCCTACCTAAATCTGATTCACATCTTCATTTGAAGATTAAAGTTTATTTACATGTTATATGGCTGGCATATAATGGAGTAAATGTTGCTATATGTCATAAATAATGTCCATCAAAATTAAGTTATTATGTCAATGTAAAAAAAATATATAAAAAAACAATGCTTGGTTATGAGGCATATAACAATATATTCAATATCACAATAAAAAAACATCTCAATAGTGATGATATTACATTCAAATTTATTATTTTTACTGTATTTTATAAAAGGACTGCTACTGACTGTTGCATTGTATTTGTTCTGCAGTTGAGCATAAGTAATTAAAACATTCATCACTAATTCATGCCCAAAGGTCATAGCTGGCTACTTTCAGTTTATTTTATTTAAGAAGTAAAGCAAAAGTATTTTAGGTTAAAAGGAAAATCAAATTTTGTCTGAACATAAAAAGCTGTACACATCAGATTTACTATTTAATAAACAACATTTTCAATCTATCCTTTTTCGCTGTTCTGTAATATCTCAATAAAAATTGCACTGTGCAATTTTGTTGCATTATTTTCATACCTTGAGGTTTGATAGTGTAACATCTTTATTAGTTATACATGAATATCTTCTCAGGTATTATGAGCTATCAGAACAGATGACATATTACTGTACAATTTGAATGTAATTTTAGGATAATTTTAAGACAAAATCAATGTATTACATATAGTCATGATTTTATTATCTGCTAGTAATACTTTACATACAAATCCAGATTTAGTGTTTATGTTATTTAGATAATTTACTTAAATAAAACGTAGCTGCCAGGCAGAAACCTTGCGTGTTTAAAACCATTACTTTTCAGAAGATGAAAAATCCCTCGTGTTTTAAAGTATGGTGAATAGTGCTTAGTCAAAGTTCGTAGCCAGTTTTTCATTGGTATAATAAATATAAAATTACAAATTACGGAGAAACAAGGTTTGTGCCTGACAGAGAAAAAAATAGCAATAACACACTATAAACATACTAAAGTAAAATTCACTAAAATGAAAGTAGAGAAGCATTAGAAACATTTACATTAAATTTAAAAACTGAACACAGAATATCTCATCTTAATCTGATACCATTTTAGTACTTGATTTTTATTTTTGCATTAATATTTATGCAGCACTTTGATGTTACAGTTGGTCAAAGTGGAGCTAATATTAACTGCTTTATATGGTAGGTAGTTAAATCAATGAAATACAAGATATTTTATGCACTGATCGCATGAACTGAAGAAACTGCTGTGAAATATATGTAGACAAGTAAAAGTATAAAGTAGCATAAAATGGAAACACTATAGTAAAGTATAAGTGGAGTGAAAACTGCTTATAGTCGTCACGGTTACACTGTTATATGGATATAAAGAAGCGGTTTAAATAATATGTTTATAGTTATGAAGTAGTCTGCTTATAGTTTTCATTTTGGGCCTTTTCATACATGCAAAAAAAAAAATTTAAACTACAGTAATACTTTATACTGAACCCTCATAATACTTTGCCTTGTGGTAACCTGTTTGATTCCAGCTGGCTTCTGCTACAGCGTACATTAAAATCATAACGGAAAAGAAAGAAGTCTCGTCAGAGCTGATGACAACCAACAAAATGTAGCAGTGAAATTACAGAAAGCTATATTTTACATACAATACTGAAATATGTTAATAGTGTCTGTAAATTATGGACAATGCTGTAGTTAACTAGCGCTGTATTTTGAAGCAGTCAATAAAATTAAATAGCCTAAACGGCAAATCTGTTTGTTTAATTACTTTTTATTCATGTAATAAATATACAAAGGTCAATTAGATGGAAATCTGTAGGAGAAATAAAGAAAAAGAAAAAATGGTCAGAATTATAATTCACTGATAATGATGTAGGTGTAGTACTTGAGTGTACTTAGTTACTTTTCACCAATGTAATTTCCTGAACACTAATTTTTGTTTGAAGGCCTCGTAAAAATGCAACGTCTAAGAGTATTCCAAACGTTTTCATGGAACATCAGGTCAATGCAAGCAGAGGTGCAGATCAATAAATACACAACACTACATGCAGTATCTATATGTTAATAAATTAATTATATATATTGTTGATTAACAAATCAACTAAATTATCTATAATTGGTCAACAAGACATTTCCTGTGCTCTTAGCCAGGGCCCCTCTTCCCACAGAACAATAGTTCAGTGCTCTTAAGCTCTACAGTGTGTGTTTTCCCTTTGCTCAAATTGACTGTATTTGTGTTGTCTTGTTTGGTGCCGCGGGCGCTGTGGGCTCGAAAGTCAACGGGTGTCGTGCTTCTTCCACCAGGCAGCCACCCGTCTCTGAAGCCAACATGCGTCACACTTATTGACGGAGGAAGTTCCACGTGTTCCTGCAGACAGCCCCCTGTCCGCCTGCGCTTCCCCTTCGCTGTGCCGAGATCCATCCCTACAGAACGAGGTCAAGCCTGCATAATGACCCTAACGAGTCAAGATTCGCTGGATTAGATTATTTCAAACAGTTTGCAGAGCTACCGTTTTGACAACAAATATCCCCGAGCCAGAGAGTGATGGTCATTCCCTGGCTGCTTCTGACATTGCAAAAACAATGTGTTGATTTGGATTTCACGTTCAGCCGCTCGTCGCGTCCACATGGCTTATGCGGAGAGATATGTCATTCCGGGGGTTAGGCTAATTTCAGCCAGGCCATTTTAGATGATGTCAGTGGGAGCAGGAGAAAATGGAGCTGACCTCTTATGCCCCGCGCTGCTATGCTGCGTTAGACTTGCCGCTCACCAAATTTGGTAAATCTGCCACGTTTATTTCCCCCGAATGTCCACTTCATTATGGCGCGTCTCGCATATCGGGTGCACCGTCCCATGACAGATCGCCGGCCTCCTTTCCTCCTCCACCAGCAGAGCAGCGCCGCCCTGCTCTTTTAATGCAAAGCGATGGGAGGCAATGTGAGCATTTGGTTCAAAAATAAAACACATCGTTCCCTCTGTCAGTCTCCTCTTCAGGAAACATTTGGTGAAAATGTCGTCCTAATCTGCCTTGTCTTTGGCTGTAATTATCAACCCCATAGTATAAGCAGGCCTCTGCCTCTCTCTTCTTACATTGTGTCTCTTTTGTGTTTCGCTTTTCTCATCTGTTTTTTTGTTCCCCTTTCTGTCTTTTGATTCCAGCGGATTGAAGAAGAACAGGCCTGATTGTCTCGCCTGAGGTAAGATTTCATAGGTTTACATATCAAAGTCTATAAATAGATAAGAGCTTTTGAAAGGGAAAGTGAGCAGAGAGAGGAAAGTGTGTGTGTGTGCATTCGTGCCTGCGAGTTTGTTTGTATGTCTCCATGTGTATGCACGTGTGTGTGTGTGTGTGTGTGTGTGTGTGTGCAGAGAGAGAGACAGAGAGGCTTTCCCACTTGCATACACAGCGAAAAGAGCCTCCACCAAAACAAAAGGGATTATGGCGTTTCAAGGGTGTTGTGTTTGCTGTGTTTATTCACATAGCTCATGGGGCTGCGCAGGACCGGCAATGAATGTCAATGTCAGGGAGCGAAAATGCTGCAACACAAGATAAATATGATGAACAATAAACACAGATTAAGGCTGAATATGTCACGCTACATCATGCGCAGATCCCAAGTCTCATGACATTAAGTAACCCTTGAAAGTGTTGACATGATCACGTTAAAAACGATGATGGTTGTTAGCCTCGAGTGCACTGCCACAGACAAGCGTTATTTATATGGATAGTTCGCCAAAGTCTGGTGTCACACCTGCTTAATCCAGTCCTGGAAGTAGCAGTGGTAGTGAAACAGGGAGTGGACCATATTAGCACTGATCATCGTGGCCTAAAGCGGTGGTTCTCAACATTTTTGAGTCGTGTCCCTCCAGAAAAATCAGGTTGATGTTTGAGACCCCCTCCCCCTCCAAAACACTCAGTAACATCTATTTTGATGCAAATTATTTCACTGGTTCAGACGATGTAATGCAAAAACCATTCCCCAGTCTAAAATACGGCCCTCATCTCTCATGCTGACTGAGTAGTCTGTTAAGTTTTTCATTTTATACACTAAAATGAAAATGTTACTTTGTGTTAGTGTTAGTGTCTGGTTATTTGTTTTGGTAACTGTCATGTTTGTGCTGTTTATAGTTTTAAGTGAAGGATTTTTTCTCACCGCATTGACAAAGCAACATATTTTCACACGATGGTGGTTTACTGCAACTGCCCAAATGAGTATGTTTAATTATTATTGAAGCATACTGTCATAAGAAAGGCAGTATGTAGGTGTGTGCAGCATGCAAGTGAGGGAGAGCTAGTGGCAGACTGCCAGTGCTGCTTATAGCGGAGCAGAAGCTCAAACTTAACAGTGAGTTGTCAATCTGGCAGTAAACGTACAGTGAAGGTGACAGTGCATTAGCTTCTCAGGACCAAGAAAAATCGTGCTCTGGAAAAGTGACAAGGTTAGCCTCGAAGTAAGCTGAGCAGGTGAGGCTAATGCTAAGCCAAATCCTATTGCTAGCATTGTAACTTCACTGGGATTGTATCCCTTTCAGAAGCTTTGTAATTCCTTGAAATGCCTTTAACTGCAACTTCTCTTTTTTGGAAATGTGATAAAATAAATCCATAATGATAAACAAACGCCTGACGTCTTTTGTAGTTATTTATCCATTTTTCCATCTTGAAAACAGTTGTTATTGGCATGTTGTTAGCTGTCTTGCAGCAATCCCATGATGCCATGGGTTGAGTTTTTCGACCAATCATAGGCTGTGTTCCTGACTTGTGTGTAACATTGCTCATTCTTCAGTGTATTGATAGATTGATGTGCTGAGCTCAACATGAGATTGACCCTTCAAAATAAAATTTGCGGTGATGACAATAATGAGCTCAGCCCCATAGTTGGCATCATATGACTGTGGTATTGTGGTAATGTGGTTATAGTCACAGCCCTAACCATTAGTGAGATGGGTGTTACATTTCTTGAGGCCAGCTGCAGTTTACATATATGAGGGCTTGTCTCCTATATTGAATGTCTTCAAGGGCCTGACATCAGTCAGAGCTGTTTCCTGGCTCTCATTTTGTGCTGGTTGCAATTGTTTCATTTTGTTCTCCACAACCACCTGGCAACCCTCAAAAATTGTGACCCCCAGAAGTTAGCTCACGACCCCGTTGGGGTCCCGACCCCTAAGTTGAGAACCACTGGCCTGGAGGAGAGCAGGGATGAATGCATCAAGTACTGTAGTTGATGGAGGTGCTTTGAATAAACTAATTATGCTGTAGTGTGTATTCTGCAGCAGGTGCAGTCTGTATTGCAGGTGCAGCAATACTCACTATTAATGCGCGGGAAGTACAATATCTACGTAATCAAAATGATGCCTCAGCAAACACTCCCTTACCTATACATTTTCCACAATGAAAAAAAAAAGTTGGGCAGCCAGAGCGTCTGAAAGATAAAGCCTAATGTGCACAATATTGCAACGTGTTAGTTAACAACTGTAGCCTTAACTTTAAGTTAACCGATTGCTTTTCCTTTCCTCTTTTTTTGTATTTCCACATCTAATTACACTTTCATTCATCAATGTTGATTAATAGGTCCTGTGGCACGCCTGCCTCATTTTACTCTCAATTAAGCTGGTTGATGCATGTTCTCATCAAGCAAGATGCATTGGCCTGGTTTACTTGAGGCGCTATTAGTGGACACTGTAATTAGTATCCCAGCACATAGAACTTCCCCCACCTCCTGAGCCCCTCTCCCCAAGCTGCCATCCCTGGCCTCTTTTAATGCCTTCCAAATAATGAAGATAACAGAATAGATGAGGGACGAGCAGTCCGGCCCACGTTAATCATCTTCCTCTCTGCAGTTTTTTTTTTCCTTTTTTTCTTTTTTAGCAGGAATTATGGCTTGTAAAATCACCAAACTCCCAATGTCTTGACAGACCTCTTTTGTGTGCCAACCACTCCAGCTCCTCCCCGCATTTTCCTTATCAGTGGGGAGATGTATGTCTTTATCACATTTCACACTCAAAAGGGAACAGCCAGCCTGATATATTTGCCAGTTACTAAATGTGGGGCTTTATCGAAAATATCAGTCTAAGTTGTGCACATTAGCCCTCATGCTCTTTGAGAAGCCACTTTAAAAGAGGGATGATTACACGCTTGTTGCTGTCGTGATACCAGCTTCAACGCTGGAGCTCCCTTTTTCTCGCTCAGCCAGCTTTCCCAGAGCGCTCCTCTGCTTCTGATTCCCTGCACTTCAAGAGATCTCTCTGAGGAGGGCTCTGAGGGCCTCAGCAAAGAGCCCGGCTGGGCAGGCAGAGACTAAAGGATGGGTGAAAGATGGAAAGAGATGGAGAAAGATGGAGAGAGAGGCAGCAGGGGTAATAAAGCCAAGAGAAGAAGATAGAAGAGAAGAGCGGCCGTGTGGCTGCTCTTTGTGCTGGAGACGCTGTAGCGGTGGCCACGTCTCATCCCCATGTCTGCGCAGACGGCTCCCATGGGCCCCTGCGCCAAGCTTGTAAGTGCTAATTGGGCCTGTTAGGGTCAGCAATTAGCCGGCTGCTATTGAAGGATCGTGACAGCCAGGCCTTTCAAAGCCCCGTCATTCTTTTAGGGCAGAGAGAGAAAGAGCAGAACATCACATGGACAAGGCTCAGACAGCCACCAGACAAGCAGCAGAGGAAGATAAACCAACAGGATATCCCACAATGCAGTGTGCTGAGGGTAAGGGGGAAGGGACAGTATGAGGCAACATGGCGCTTATTGACTTCAGTCAGAACTGAGAGGACTGATGCAACTCTCTCCTGCTAGAAATAATGCATCAAGCAGCACTTTTCTCTTCCTGTACAAAATGAATAAAGTTTGGAACTGAAATTCTCTTTTAGTGTGATGTGGTGCAGTTTGACTTGCTGCGGGTTTTGTGTTTGTTTGGTGTCTGACTGGTATTTTAGTTACTCGGCTACTGTTTTTATTCTTTGTTTCTTTGTGTAATGTAGTACAGGTTACTTACCAAACTGATGTGGGTTATGGAAGGACAGACTTTTTGTCAGCTTTGTTAGTGCTGCATTTTTACTATGCTCTAGCACCAAATTGCATGTGGTGTGGGGTGATAATGTGTTAAACAATGTTTTTAGGCTTCTGGGGCCGAATTACAGAAACTTCCTATCCTATCTTAAGTCTAAGATAGGATTTTCCCAGTTTGGTAATAGAGGCAAATCCTAACTAACTTTAGGAATCCTATTTTATCTCAGGTTTGGAAATCCTACATAGTCAGTCCAACATCGCTTATCAACTTCTTTTTAATCTTTCTTCTCTTTTATGACTGAAACATACATTGAGACAAAAAATTGAGCAAAAAGAAAAAAATGATGTGAACTCAACTTCAAGACAGCTAGAGATCTGAGAGAACATCTATAGGGAAATGCAATGATTCTTTTGAGAAATTTACTATTTATTGAACACTATTATTTAAAAAAAAAACACTACTGTTAGCCACTGTTAGTGAGCACTACTGTTAGCTAGCTAGTTAATGACTACTTAAGGTGGGAAAATGAAAGTGAAGACACCTTGACGGTTATTCTATAGGTGGGAGTTTATTTAAGATGTTAGGACAATTCATATCTCCGGTTAGGATAGGAACAATGAGCTTCATGCATGAATGTGTTTTTTTTTATTTTTCTCCTCCATTTATTCTTAAAGAAAGCATTTAATCTTAAGTTGGATGCGCTCGTCAGGAAGTTTACAATTAGCCTATAGAAATAGTCCCAGTGAATCCATGTAAGGGCAGCAGACTGAAGGGCAGCGTGCAAACCACAAACCAACAAGCCACCGACATTTGACAGGTAACATTAAAGAAGAAAGGAAACATAAAGGAAAGGAAATATCACCGAAGGACAGCAAAAATACAAAAACAAAAAGAAAGAAACTTTTTAACGGACATAGAGGAGTAGATTGGAGTTGGAGAATTTTCTTTGCGCCATCTCAACCCTAATTACCATGGTTACCAAACACTTCAGATCTTAAGATCTGCAGGTTAGGAAGTTTCTGTAATACAGCCCCTGAACAATTTCAGTAATAATATTGGTAGCCAATTAATATAAGGCTGTTATTTTGCTACCTGAATAGTAGGATGAAGTTAATTTGAAAAACAAAACAAACAAACAAACAAAAAACCCTGTCAAAATCTCATTTCTACTTTTTTCACAGAATTGGTTAAAGTTCGACCGTTTTGAAGTGAAAGTTGTCCAAGTCCACTTGAGTGTATAAAAAAACAAGACACTGAAGAGAGGAAGAATAGTCCCATCCTGTTTGAATGTAAAGACAAGATGAGGGAAAATAATACACCCCAGCATTTTAAACACCTGTAGCCAGCAGCGCAGGTGTAAGCAGCTTTCAGATGTTATGGCGACAGGCGGTAAACTGCCTGACAATCACTGCAGTCATGCAGACACTGATGAGGCTCCCTAATGAATATGACAGGGGGTCATTAGCAGATTTGGCCTCTCACAACCACAGCTGTCTCTTATTGTAAGGCCTTCCGGTTTGTGTGTGTTTGTACGGGTGGGTGTGTTTGAGACTTGGGAGGCAACATCTGCTGCAGCCTCATGGCAGAACATATATGGATTTTTTTTTTCTTTCATTGTCTTTCTTTTCTTTATTTTAAAGGCACAATATGCAACATTTTCCTTAAAAAATGTATAGATTCATATGAACATAAGCCCTTTTGATCATCACTTATGACCCAATACAAGTATTTAGTGGTGGTTATATCTGTAAAGATCCTACCCTCTGCCTGTATTTTCTCATTATTTTGCTGTCGGGACGCTTTAGCACCCCGAATGTCAGTATTTCACATCCAGGAAATGAAATTCAACTATCAACTATATTTCTGCTGCGTTTAGAACAAATCTTACTGATTCTACCTTTAAAGGACAACACACATTAATCACCAGTAAATGTGTCAGTACTTTTTTGCTGCAGTCTTCAAGCAGGGACATTCTAAAACCAATCTTGTGACAGGTGAAGAAATACAAACCTAGATTTAGGCTGGGAGCAATTTTGAAACCTGATTAAACTAGCTTAAAATAAAGAACCTCTTTTTAAACCTTAGTTTAGTTTTTACTCCAAACCTAGATTCAATTTATTTCTGTTGTACCAAAACTTTTAACTCCAATTTAAAATGTGATCCAGTATTAACTTTTAAAGTTTCAGGAACTATCAAAATGGCCACGATTGATTGAACAACTGCAAGGCAGCTTGTCTATTTTCATATCATATTTTCTATTATTTGTCAGTTTTGCTCAATTAATTTGTCCAGCATGTTTTTTTTTTCTCAAAGAAGAGGTTAGAGCTTCTCTGCTGAGCTATCATGAGTGGGCTAACTTGGTTAACTAACTTTTTAGGTGGCTAGCAAACTTTGTAATTTGGGTAAGCAAGCACCTCCACATTTAATTGAATAAATACACTTGGATTTACTAAACCAAGATTATTTTTTGTTGTGCAACAGAGCTGTGCTTATTTTTATATCTGGGTTTACTCTTTTTATGCCTCTTTTTTTTTAAAAATACTGATTAGAACTAATCTTAGATTAAAGTAATATTTGTTTGTGCAACCCAGTCTTAGACACAGAACAATAACATTCTGATGACAGTAAAATCTACATTTGTGTTCATTGCACAAATCATGCAATTTAGCACACGAAGCCAAGCAGAGCAATATAAAGAAGCAGAACACAAATGAGCATTACCATTATAAACCACATTTTTCTCACATTAGCCATGCAGAGCATCATTAAACAATGAGACACAGATAAAGTACAATGTTAACAGTATTAATCTTAATAGAAACTGTTTAAAAATTGATTGTTTGGTTTAATAGTAACACATCACAGTCCACAGTTCGGATTGTAAAAGTATTTTAGTCTTGATTTACTAAAAATTATCAATCAAAACTGTCACCCCATTATTTAGATATTGTTACAATGCTGCAATAATAATAATAGTGATAATAATAATAATAATAATAGAATAATTACTCTTGAGCAGAATTAAGTTATAATAAATGTGTCATGAATCTGCATTACATCAGTCTTATTGGAGGTGCACACCACTGAAAAGGCACAGACCTGGTTTTTAATAAGAGGTCCAATAAAGCCATACTAATGAATCAGGCTAACCCTGTCATGGACTATCTGACTGAAGAATAACATTAGAATAATGTCATTTTATAAAAGCAATAAGCCACTCAAAGCAGTGCTTCACGGTGATTTTAGAACAGCTCAGAGGCTTTAACTGTGCTCCGCATCATGCCTAACAGCGCCTCTTAGCAGCTCTAAATTCACTGTAAAGCACTGCCTCTCATCGCTTATAGCTTACATCAAATAAGACCTTTTACCGCAAATAGCAAACAAGGAGCAATATAGAGTGGTGGGTATATATTTTCATCAAGGTTAGCAGTATATTTGTCGACCAAGAGGCTCTCAACTTGTATCTGTGCATTCTTTTTATATTATGAGCGAGTTCAAAGGTTTATCAGAACACAGATTTGTGTTAAAGAGCCGGAAAAAAGATGAAAATGTGTGGTTTCAGCCTGAAGTTGTCATAGCAACACTGTCATTGTTTTCTTTATGCCTTTCATTTTATTTTATCATTGAGTGAAGTGGAGAAGTTACTTTCTCTCTCTCTCTCTGTCTCTCTCTGTGTGTGTGTGTGTGTGTGTGTGTGTGTGTGTGTGTGTGTGTGTGCGTGTGTGACAGGTGGGGACTTGTTGTGCTGTGAGAGAGTGATGGGTTAGGCAAGATGACAGGCTGGCACAGGGGGCAAGCAGGACGGCGACTGAACATGCTCGGATCTGGGGAGAGGTGTCAGTCCTGCAGCCAGCCAAGCAGAAACACACAGGAACACTTAGGAAGAGGTGATTCAAAGAAGAAACAAACAGAAGCTCCACTTCAGATATCCCTGAGACACCTGAAGGAAGTGAATAAAAGCAGTTTTGTTATTCCATAAAAGAATAAAAATGATATGCATTCACTTGCACTTCTGTCTTATCCATGGGTTTGATTAACTAGATACTTAATAGTTCATGTGCTACCATAAGTAACCAAATCAAGAAATGTAAAACAAAATTAAAGGGATAGTTTGAAATTATTTGAATATATTTTCACCACTTAACTTTGCTGTCCGGCAGCCTTTTTTGATGGGACACATTGTCACATAAGCTAAATATTGCTCTCTCTTTCCCCTGTGGAGTTTGGTTGGTTTGGAGAGAGCCATATATGGGAGAGAGAGTGGGGGAATGACACGCAGCAAAGGGCCATGGGTGGGAATCGAACCCGCGGCCCCTGCAGAGGACTCACAGCCTCCGTACTTGGGGTGCATGCTCTACCTATGTAGTACTGAATTGTGGGTTTAGACCATTACACTGCACACTACACTACACTAACTTAGCTAGAGCACAATAGAATTAAGCATTAACAGTGCAAGTGATGAGAGTCATTGGCCACAAATAGACTGGCTCACAAACAGTATCATCTCATTTTCTGCGGTGTGACAAACTCAGAACACATATTTATTGTTGCTTTACATAGACTTTAAGTGTCTAAAATGCCTTTTTTTTCAGACCCCTCGACAGCAGTTCATTGCTGTTTCCCCAAACTGGTGGCTTGGCGAAAATAATACACTGACATTTGATAAGTAGCTCATACAGGCCTACGTCACATAATCTGAATCTAGTTTCTGAAAATAGTATTATGTGCCACCATTAGTTACCAAATCAGGAAATGTAAAACTACTTTAAATTATTATGTTTTGATCCAAACTTTTTTGTTTGTTTGATGTTTGCTCTCCATTTTAATGACAAACACAAGATTGAGTTTGCTCTGACTGAAGCCGCCGTCTTGTTAAATGTGATCTCCATCCACGAGCAGTTAAAAAAGAAGACATACCAGCTGCTCAAATTCATAGGTGATGAATCGTGCTGCAGGCTTCCAGCCATCATTTTTCACAGTCCATTTTTTACATAAAACAGCATGAGGGGTTTTTAAAGAGAGATGCTCCACTTGTAGTCTCTCTTAGTCATGGCTAAAGAGCGATTTTGCTTCAGCTTCATCGTTTACGTGGAGCAAGGGGGGAAATTAATCAAAGCTGAAGAGTGATTTTTTTTTTCACGCAGCTCCCTCGGAGAATAAACATCAATAAACATTACTTAATACCCTACAACACAACCCCGCAGGGTCCCATTTAATTTCACTGGTGGGGAACGCCTAAAGTGCTACTGTTTTACACCAAATTACATACTCTGAAAGTTTGAAGAGGCAGCTAGTTTTCCCACCCTTGAGAAAGAAATTAAATTAGCTCAAATAAAACTGTGGGGGGAGAAAAAAAAGGCGTACAGTAAATGCAGCTATTTGTCCTTAAAAGTCCAGTTTGACACCTACGTGGTTTTTTAGGTAGTCTAAATTATTGCATTTTTTAAAAAGACCAGAGAAAGTCCAGGTTAGAAGAGAAATGAATACCAACATTATCCATCAAGCCGTGACATACACAACTCTGTCTCACTCTTTGCTTGCATTTCCCAGCAGCTGCTTGGGGCTCACATCATTTGGAGCTGTCGCGTACGCCTGCTGCACGACGACAGCCATCACAACACTTCACATTGTACTTTTCACAACACACTTTTTAAGGAACCACTTGGACTATAAATTAATTACAGTGCAATTACCTGATGCTTCACTGATGTCATCTCTGTGAGTAAAAATAAACTGCAGAAATGAGTGACACTGACATGAGGTGTTCTGCCGCCCTGTGATGGAGATTTTGTTGCACACACACACACACACACATTTTCATTTTTCAGTGGTCAAAAGCTGTCATTCACCATTAGCCCACCGTACACTCGTGTGGGCACTTCATGCAATACGTCAGTTTAGAAATAAACTGTCGTTTTTCTGTGTGTTTAACACAGTTTGACCCCGTGTCAGACATGAAATGAGTTCATCATATTCCATCATGTTCTTCATAGACGTTCTAAAGAAGTGCGCAGACATTTCAGCATGTTACCTCATCGAGTATGAAATGCACACTTCCAGATTTTCCTCACATGTGGGAAGAACTCTGTTGAAAACCGTCAATCACAGCTGTCAGAAGCAACTGACTGATCTATCACGGTGTGTTCATCTCTCTTTTATCATTTGTTTCTCTTATTAAAGTGAAAGACAGTTACCTTGATATCCTGATATGAAATAATTTAGTTGATTTTTTCATCTTGTAGTAATAGCGATTGAAAAAATAGCTGAGTTCATGTGGTAGTGACAATCAGGGAACATTTAGGACCAGTCTTCCTTTTAAAGGGACAACTCACCCCAAAATTAAAACTACATATTTTACTGCTTTCCTGTAGTGCTATTTATCCAATTAGGTCAGGGGTGTCAAACTCAATTTCCTCCCACCTCAGTGTTATGGTTGCCCTCAAAGGGCTGGTTGTAAATGTAAGAAAGCAAATCTACATGAGAAATGTCTCTGTATTTGATTATTGGTAGTAATAATTCATGTGTACAACTATTATACAATTTATTTAAAGGGAAATATAAGAATTAGCACAAGTAAAAAAAAAACAAATTAACAAGCAAGTTTCAAATCCAAAACATTTATTTTCTTGAAAATGAAATCATGGTATTTTGCCAGCCTGTCCTCACCAGAAAAGCAGGCCTGTTAGTCCAAAGTGTGAGCAGCTTATTCCGACTGATATGTCTGTGGGAGAGGATGTATACTGAGTGACAAAAGTCCACATTTGGAAACCACAAGACTCAAGAAACCAGGGTTTGAGTCCTCCCCAAACCATGATCTTTTCCTAAAACTAGCCAAGTAATTTGTGTGCCTAAACCTAACCAAACTGTGATTGTTTTACAATGTAAACAACATGGGTCATGAGTGATTGAGTGATGTCACTTGAGTCAAATCACTTGACATACATAGCATAGTTATTTTTTGTAATTCTCTTTTTATTGGTTTTCTTATTACAGACAAAATCACAAAGGATACAAAACGTATCATACAAATGAGAATGTACCAAAAGACAGAACTGAAACAGACACTACCAAGAAAGAAGAAGAAAAAACAAAACAAAAAAAAAAAAAACAAACAGACAAAAAAAAAAAACAAAAAAAAAAAAAAAAACAAAAAAAACAAAACAAAGGGTCACAGGGTAATCAATATCATCATCAAAAATCAGCATACAATAACATTACAAGTCTCAATGCATAAAGCCTTGCTATTCACATCTCATTCATAAGTTGCATAAATCCGCATGTTCAGACATAAGCACATAAAAGAAATACCACCCAGGCCGTCCAGGAAGGATATAAGGCACCAAAGAAGCAGGGGAGAGCCTTACTGTTTCGCCTTACTGTAAATCAGTCACTCATTCAAAATCAAGTTTAAGTAAGGGCCCAGCATAGTTATTTTAATCTAAACCATAATATTTTCCTAACCCCAACCAGGTAAGTTTTCTGCTTTAACCTAACCAAACCATTTTACAATGTAAACCACGTGTATTGTCATTTAAGTTCACACGTGAGATATGTGAGTTATGTAATGTTGCTGCCGGTACTCTCCACTGGTAATATATGCTGTTTTTGGGGTAAGTGATAACTAAGTAATATGGTAATTTTGGGGTGAGCTGCAGAGTTTTGGAGATATCTGCCATATGGATGTCTGCCTTCTCTCAAATATAA
The DNA here is from genome assembly GCF_056507025.1 of Lutjanus erythropterus. NCBI lineage: Eukaryota > Metazoa > Chordata > Actinopteri > Lutjaniformes > Lutjanidae > Lutjanus > Lutjanus erythropterus. The sequence continues at coordinate 12,253,248 of NC_139325.1, forward strand.
TGGAAGTAGATGGTACTCAGCTTGTGGTGCTCAAAGCGCAACTTACATTTGAAAAACTCAACAGCAGTGTCTCTTTCCAGAAATCATGACCTGGCTACTGAAGATAATCCACAAACCTCGTTGTGAGCAATTTCACTGTACACGTCACTTGGCTCTTAACTGTGAGATTTATGTAATGGTAGGGATATTTTTACAGAGATGAAAGTATGACTTATCTTACAGTCTCACCTTTTCCTTTTACATGATTTTTTTTTTTTTGCAAAACTGGTGAGTTTTAGCTGCAGGGTTGGTCCATCATCACCATCAAAATTACAGGATTGGTATGCAAGTACTTTTGGTTTGATTTGTCAAGGGTTGGAGATATGTGTCTATTAGAGCTCCATTTTTGTTTGTGGTATCGAAAATATCGAAATGTAAAAACTTTAATAGCAAAATCTCTCACTGGAAGCCTGTTACTCCATTCCTATTTCTTTGGATCCAACTTTGTTGGCATGTGTCCCCCTTAAACAGTTTACCACAAAATCAAAATTACATATTTTCCCTTTGGCCTGTAGTGCTGTTTATCCATCTAGATCATTTTGGTGTGATCTTTTGGAGATATTGGCTGTAGAGGGGTCTGCCTTCTATCAAATATAATGGAAGTAGATAGCAGTTTCACATGGGAGCTATTTTCTTTCCACCAAACTACGTCTGTCAACAGTATCACAGCGCAGAAGGAAGCTACTACTCATGGACGGTTAAAGCTCAGCGAGAGAGGATGATATAATGTTTACATCCTGTGCCAGCATGAGAACAAGCCTCTTGTCCATGAGTAGATGCATGCTCCCTTCTGGGTGATGATATGGTTGGTGGGCGATAAAACAAAAGTAGTTCCTACATGAAACTACTCACAACAAGGTCTGTGGATAATCTTGAGCAACAGGGTCATATTTTCTGGAAAGAGACATTGCTGTTGAGTTTTTCAGTGTTTTTTTTTGTTGTTGTTCGTGTTTTTTTTGTTGGGGGGGGGGGGGGGGGGGGGGCTTTTAATGGCAGAAACCGAGTATCATCTGCTTCCATTATTTTCGAGAAAAGGCAGACTCTTCACAGATGATATCTCCAGCACTTGGCAATTCACACCAAACCTCGTAGACGGATAAATAGCACTACAGCTAAAAGGCTCATTTCTGCCTAACGTTAGATACTCACACAGATTGAGCCTTCTGTCCATAATCTGCATACATTTCACCTTTATTTGTACACTTTTCTGAAAGCTTACATATACATGTGAAAGGGAACAGTACCGCTGGAAGTAATGGGGGGTAGAGTAGCCAATACTTTAAGCACGACACAATCACAGGATACGATGATGGAGTTTGAAACTATTGGAAATGACCATTGTCTCCAGTTTCTCTTTCTCAAGAGGTACATTATTACAACCATTAACATTTGCCTCTTCTTCTTCTTCTTCTTCTTAGGGGTAACCAAAGTGGTGTCCCCTAGTGAATGTATTGCTTAACATCCATGCCAATGTGAAGGACACATGGAAATATGTGAGCAGTGACGGTTAAATTTTTCGAAACAGATGTATGTATGTATTTTTGATTTTGGGATGGACTATATCTTTAAAGCGATAATGATTTGACATGACTTTGACCAGATAATAAATCACACTATATCTTGTCAGTCCCCAGAAATGTTACTGATATGAGGGGGTCACAAAGTTTCAGCTGCAAATGATATCAGATGTAGAGACTTTGCCGGAGTCCCTGCAGAGTCCCTCAAAGTTTAGTGCACCAAAACAGCCTCATTATAGCAGTAAACAGGGCTGGGTTTATGTACTAACAAACATGCCGGACTTTCAAACCACAAACACTGCGCAATACCATGAAAATAAATGGTCAACTAATGAACACACTTTTCATTGTAAAATAACAGAGATATAGCAGAGCATTCTGATCCAGATTTACTAATGAGCTGCAGGAAAACCTGTGTCGAATTACAGAAGGCTCAGTCGTGACGGGAGTGGAGACGTGAGCACCTGATTGGTGTGTTTTTTGGGAGATGAACACCTGTCGTCCCTGGCCGTACATCCCTCCGTCCATCGTTTCCCAGAAGCCCCGGAGGGAGGCAGCGAGGGAGGTAGGGAGGGCAGTGTGATGAACGAGCGGCACTGGCGAACACCCAAGGCAGTGATATCTGATCCGCCTCCCACATCCCAGCAGGCAGAAGGACAATGAGAGAAAAAAAAACAAAATATGTCACATCCCAGCCCTCAAAACAGGGACAGAGTGTAAGAGATGAGAGCTGTGTTTCCTGTTACCCCCACTCCTCATCCTCCTCCTCTTTCTATTTTGATTTAGGAGCTGAGCCACTTTAGTAGAGATATGGGGGGGCTGAGAGAAAATAACAAGGCCTACCAAGAGATTAAGCCTTCAGCCACACGGCTGTTGTTGGAGGAGATACTGTATGATCACATCCAGTAAAACACATTTCAAAAGTTTACATGATCCTTTAGCCGTCTGCACATTGTCATTACCAGTGGTGTAACCATCCATCAGTCTGGATCAATGTAATGATTCAATAATCAATGATACAACATCATTCATGCAAAATAAAAACATCGATCCACATCATCATCATCTATAAAGGTCCAGTGTATAAGAATTATGGGGATGTCTTGGTAGAAATGGAATCTATGTTGTCATTAGTGTAAATCATGTGAAAATAAGAATCGTTGTGTTTGTGTTACCTGAGAATGAGCTGTTCATACCTGTGGACACGAATCCTCTTCCAATGGAATCTGCCATAGTCCAGAACAGACAAACCAAATAATGGCTCTGGATATGACCTTTGCGAGTTTTGCGGCCACCGTACACGCTTGGAAGTGCTACAGTCCCACATGGTAGTCCTTTAAGGAATGCCGTTATCTTCCCATGGCATGTCTATGTCACCTTTTCTGCCCAAGTGCCCCTCCCTCCTAAACATTCGGACAGTGCTGGTGCCAGGCAGAGGCAGTCAAGAAAAAGATGGTGAGGATATTTAGTCCCTTTTCGGAAATACATCAGCGTTGTGTAAATACATGCAAATGATACCATTACGAAATATAGTACTAAGGAAACACAACGAACCTGGCCAGGCAGAATTGGCTGCTCTGTTTCGTCAATGTTGCGCCAAAAAAAATGTGCATGCAGGCTGAAATTTAAACTGGTTTTCTGTTGGGAGATGCATGGACTTAAACTAGTACTAAAAGTCTAAATAGTACATGTAGTTTCCTAAGCTATGAGTAGTGAAACAAACAGTAGACACCTGGCTAACTATGCAGTGAAATATAATGTATAATTAATGCTTTGCAAAATTCCACAGGATGAAGCTAATAATGGGGACAAACAAAGAGCCGTTGTTCTGTCTTTGAACCTAGACTTCTGTTAAAGGTTGTTGTTGCTTGGCCACGTCTAACATGTGTTAGTGTAGTCACTAGTCCTTTTTGACAGCAGTCATTTTGACTGAAATATGGTGCATTTCATTTACCTCAGAGTTCAGAAGTCGGAACTGGGAATGACGTCACACCCGAGTTGACTGCGATCCAGTCCAACATGTCAGAAAAAAAACATTTTTGCTTGGTAACAATACATTATGCAGTATTATGTGCATACAAACATAATAGACTGTGTATAACCAATTTAATGAGACACAAAAGACAAAAGTACTAATAAACAGTTTTTACTGCTATTGATGAAAGGAGCAGCCATCTTGGATTTTGAGGTCAGGGTCGGTGAGGTTCCTCCAACTTTCCGTGTTGGCAATCCAACTGAAATTTCCAGTTGGGAACTCAGAAATTCCAATTTCCAACCCGGTTCAATAGTGTAAACACAGATATAACCAACAAATTAAGTTTCTGTTCCATCCAGGTCAAACAGAGTCAGGGTCTAAGTTGGCTTGCTGGAAGATTCTGCTACACTACATGGAATGGGACCTTTATTAAAATCATTGGTAACACCTGTATTACAGCTTCACTGCACTTGATCGGTTGCAGTTATTTACAATTATTTATGTGTTGTGTTTTTTCTTTTAGGCCAAACACAGAAAAGAAAGGGGTGGCAGCTTTTCTTGTCTCATACTGAATGCAAACTCTTGAACTGGAAATTGAGACAAACTTTGTGAGATCAGCATATTGTATCACTGTCCAAAGATATACTATTGTGATTTAGACCACTGCATGGTGATCAGGATCAACTAAATAAATTTAGCTAGTCCTGCTCAGAAGCGTGGGCACTGCAGTTACAAAACAACTCCATGGTATGACACATATTTCTTTCTCCATCTTTCTTTTTAAATACTGAAATAAAACCTGTGTATTAGATGTTTCTTTTTCCTTCCAAAACATTATATCAACAAATACTGTCAGATATTCTACAACAGAGGCCACACCAAACAAGCAAGAACAAATAGAGAAATATTAGTGTCAGTAAGTCAGTCGTGTTTTTCTTCTTTGCGTGTGTTTACAGAGAATGTCCTTCAGACTGGATCTAAGCAGCTGTGTCAGCAAGCATCCTGCCTGCAGAGGGGTCTTTGATCAACACACTGAGTCCCTACAAGCTGTTCTGCTGCTGACCCTGACCCCTGACCTCTGTGGAGCCAGAAGAACACACGGGGTTCCTACAGGGATCAGGGAGGTATTACATGATTCGACCCTTTGTTCTTACAGTTTTTGATTATTAAAACTAGCCTTCGAGTCTGGAGTTGGACAAAGCCTGAGCATTGTGTCTGTTGTGGATTTAGGAGGCTGCTAATTGCTAACATGATTTTATTTCTATATGCTAATCAATGACTGCTGCTGGATATAGTCAACAGTAATTCATTGCTTGGCTGTAGCTGCCAACAGAAAAGAGTACAAAATAAATGACCCAAGTACATTTATGAAAGGAGAGAAAAGTATGTACTGCGTAAGTGGGCAAATGGCTTGATTTAAAACAGTTTTTAACATGAAAGCTTTTCCCAAGTTTTAATTTTTTACGTCTTTTTATGATGTCATGTGGTATATCAACATACGTTTAAAATATGAAGGAATCTGCTTTCTGCTATGATCCTCTAATTTCTTCCTCTTCTGCTGATGTTGTGTGAACAGTTTTACCTCCAGGCCTTGCATGTTTGCCAGAAGGCCGCAACACACTGGAGGAAATTCTGCAGGCAGCACTGGAGATGCATGCAACAAGAAGACACACACGCACAAACAGACAAACTAAAATGAGAAAATATATGATAACAAATATGCAAGAACAAAATGAGAACCTGAGGCGTAGCACAATAATCACATGATCCTTAACACTCTTACTACCTGCCTAACATGCACTTACATAAGATGTTGACTGAAGGAACTGCAAGAACTTGGAATGACTGTAGTTCTTATAACGCTGTTTTTTAATCCCCTACATCGTAGGTCCTTTCCCAGCTTGAGAGGAACACTGTGTTTGGTGACTGGTCAAACACATGAGCATGAAAAACCCAACACAACCTTATTCCTACATGATAGAATAGGGTTATTGCCAAACTCCCAACAAAATATATTTCCAGATTTGGATTTGGTTAAACTCCTGTTCTCGAGCCATTCATCCACCTCACCTCTATATGCAAACTTTCTCCCTCTCCTGCCATACTTACTATGCCCACTAGAGGTCTCCACCTAAAAACAAAGTTGGAACAAGCTGCTCGCACATTTTGTGTAGATGAAGGGAAGGGCTGGAAAAAAACTGTGTAAAACGTTAGCTGTGTAAACAACGGCTTGTAACGGTAGCCTTAAAGGGATAGTTCAACCCAAAATGAAAATTCAGTCACTATCTACTCACCCTCATGCTGAGTGAGGGTCGGGTTTATTTTGTTAGTCTGCAAAACACTGCTGGAGTTTTACAGGAAAACAGTGTTGCAGAATTTCCCCAACAACGTAAGTGAATGGTGATCGGTTTTCAAATGTAAAAAAACAACTGGAAAAAAACATAAAATGTCTCCATACTGCTTGTTTGGCAGTCTCCTAAAGCCCCCGCATGCTGTTTGCACACTGTCACACCACACACACACAGTTCACACAGTGTGCATGTGCATGTGAATGTGGCTCCAAACTAAATATCTACATGAAGATTCAGGCTGAAAACATGATATAAATAAAATTTTTTTAGTCAGGCACTTGGAATAGCCAGACAAGCAGTATGGAGGCATTTTATGTTTTTATTCTGTTGGGTTTTTTTTTACATTTGAAAACTGGTCACCATTCATTTCCATTGTTTGGGAGATAATTTAACACTGTTAAGCTCTGAAACTTCAGCAGCGTTTTATGAACTAAAAAAACTAAACCCAACCTTCAGTCAGCATGAGGGTGAGTAGATAATGACTGAATTCATTTTTGGGTGAACTATCCCTTTAAAAAGAGGAATAAACACAGAGAAGAGGACTAAAGTGCTGTAATGATGTTGCTATACCGCCGCCCAGTTTACATGACTTCAGCATTTCTATTGGCTAACCCTCAGGTCAGTTCTGCTCAAGGAGTTCCCAGAATTGTTTGGTCTGAAAACATCTATAGTCACACAGTTCCTATACCTGTAAACTGCCAGTACAGTCTGTCTCATTCCAAGATTTTTTCTGAGTTGAGATTATTTTGTCACATAATTCTATCAGAGTTTTGGGGGTTCAGAAATTTGCTCAAGGGCATCTCTGCAGATATTTCAGCAGAGAAGGAGCATACTGTCACCCTGTCTAATCCTGGCCTCAGACCAGTGGTCTCAGGTGGCGGAAAACTACAACTACAAGTAAAACTGCTGGTGTTGAAAACTCTCAAGTAAAAGTACAGTGTTCTTCTAAAAACAACTGTTTAATGCATTATCAATAGAAGGCATTCAATCAAAAGAGTTTTGCCTGAATTACTACCAACTCCTGCTTTGTTCTTGTCATGATCTCTTCTCCAAACTTGAACCTGCTGCAGCATTTTTTAGCCATATGTCATGGTTTTCATTGGTCTGATCAGCCTTACTGGCCATAAAAATGCAGATGAAGGGTATTAAACTTGTTGGTCCACACAGTGCTTATTAAAGCAACTAAGTAGAGTACGAGTCAAATTACAGACTTGAATAAATACTCAAGTACAACTATCCCAAAAAAACCCTAGTAACTTAAGTAGTTGTATTTACTCCCAGTAACAAGACTGCTTGTCCACTGAGCTTTCACGTCTAATGACATATATACTTTACAAAAAAATGATTTAATTAGCATCTTATCATCATATCTCCTTTAGATAAATGAATAGATTGGTCACTTGTAATCATCTCAGTATCGCTGACTTTTAGCCCCCCTCCCTAAAAAAAGATAAATCTTTAAAGAAAACTGATAAGATTAACATTCACTGCACATTGCATTTCATTTCCTCCTCTGCAGGGGCAGAATATCAAACAAAAAACATGAAATGTGTTTTAAATCACAGGAGGACAGTGACATGATTGTTCACAGCACGCACGCACGCACGCACACACACACGCACACACACAGACAGCACTTCCCTTTTCTTTTTCCCCTCCCTTGTACGTAATCTGCAGAACAATCACACAGAAGCCACACATCACAGTGACAGAGATGCACCTCCTCTCTACCTCTCAGTATCGATCTCCCATCCAATCTAAATGACCCTGTTAACCATTCCCTTAGCCCACCCCACCTCTCCTCTTTACTACCCCTCACCGCTTTGAGCCCTACTTAGCGGCAGCACTAACCCCCCCTCTCCGCTCCCACCCTCCCACACTCACCCACCTTACTCCTCTTAGTTTAAAATGGCCCAGTGTGAAATAACTCACATCACTACAAGAGGGATGAGGTCATTAGAACATGTGACGCCCTCTTGAAACAGCAAGCATGATTGAAAAATCAATTTTGATGCCTGTTTTTTTCTCCTCCTCCCTCTCTCCTGCTCTCCTCTCACGCCGTCTGTGTTTGCATTTCTCCCGGTAATGCTCTCAATAACACGTTTCCGCCATGGAAACACAGAATCAAAAGACATAAAACTATTAGAGCAACACTCCTTGTACTTCAAATAGCCCTTATCTCAGTCTGCCTCTCTGGCTTTTCATCCTGATTCTGCTTTTGAATATGCAGGGAGAATAAATTCCGAAGTTGAAGGTGGGCTTTTGGAGTACAAACTAGGCTGTCACACTCGAAATGATGTTGTGCTAATATGTTATCATATACATAACATAGACCCCCTCTCGGTTACGTTTCAATCCAGCTCATTACTCTGAGCCTCTCGATAGGACTCTGGTCTTTTGGGAGTGCGGCGGTGGCTTTGAGTGATTTCTGAGTTTTTTGATCTTTTTAGCAGATCGCTCCAGGTTAGCTCTTCCGCTCACCTCACATCTCCCATCCATTAAACCGGAGTCATTTTGAAGCATGTTCTTATTAAACGGCTCCTGTGTTCTTTCAGTTGAATATTTTCACGTTAGAGACGCAAGGACAGGGCCTGCCCACGGCGAGAGAAAAAAAAAAAAGAGGGAGGGAGACGGAGGGAGAGAGAGAGAGAGACGTCAGTGTTTTTTTTTTTTCCTTTTTTTCTTTACCAGCCGTCAACCTTGTTGGGTTCAGTGTAACTTTCATTAGAGAAGGAGATTTAGTGCACTTGAAAAGACAGATGAAAGAGTTAGAGGCTAATTATCAGGAAATTGAAAAAAGATAGATGTACTGCAGCGACTACAATTAGTGAAGCACAGAATATCAAAGACTTATCAAGAGCAAGCGAAAAGGCTGCCTTGAAGAGCGAGCACAATTAAGGCATCTGCAGCCCATGTGAAATGAGAGAGAAGAGGAGGAATAAAAATATGCCGGCTTGAATAGAAGTCCTTTTTCAACATTTCAGGGATAGAGAGAGAGAGAGTGGGGGGAGGGGGGGGCTTTAGCGAGCCAGCAGATGACATTAAATCACACCGTTAGATGAGCTTCACTCACTGTGAGTTCTCCTCTTCCTCACTTGCCCTTCTTGCATCCTCACTTCCCCCCTCACCGCTTTACATTCATGGTGCCTTTTCCACCCTGTTCCACCCCCCCTACCCCACCACCCCCCCCACCCCACACACTCTTCCTCTGGATGGAGGGGATGGGGGTGATGTCTAGCCTCTGCTCTGACGGGACTCTCCTGCATGCTTCATTGCTTCACAAATTTGCACTGATCGACAGTCGCAGGTCACACATGCTCACAAATAGGTCATTTTGGGGCCGCGAGTGTGGGTGTGCATGGGCGGATGTGTGTCCGCCCACTCTGCGCCAAACATTTTGTCACCGGACAGCAACTCTTTATACTCCAGTATTCAAATACATGATTGAATCACGCTGAAAACAATCATATGGTGGCAGTGGGTCATTTTGGCGCTTTGTTTTGTCTCTGTGTGAACATATTCTGCATCACATTATAAACGTGAATAAAAGTCCAATATGAAAACCACAATTAGTCGATTAATTGTGACAAAGATGATATGAGGGCACTGAAACATTAACTTTAATAATCAGATATATATACACCTATAAAACTAATAAATAAATGAAAATCTGTTTTATGTTCTCTTAAAAGAAAATCTCCATTATGTTTAAAAAAAAAAAAAAAGTTTTCCTGTCAGACAACATATATGCCGATAACAATGTAGACCGATATAGCTGTGATAAGCCAATATTGGACTTATATAACATTGTTTCACTGATATATTGGTAGGGCTCTAAAAATGCCTGGAAAGGTACGACCAGCTTCTTGTTTTTCACTTTTTTTTTGTATTTGAATCAATTAATCGAAAAAGTAATCGCCATATTAATCAGCATAGAAAGTAATCAGCCTTAGCCCTAATCTCAAATGTATTTTCTCTGATTGACAGCCACAGGATTAGATATGCATACAAATACCCCAATAGGGACAGAGTGTGTGTATGTTAGGGGTGTTAGGCAACAACTATGATATTCAAAAACTTAAATCCTGAGAGCATGTTAAAAAAAACACACATGATAATATCATGTATATAATCCAGCACCTCTTAAACACAGTGTGTGCTTTTAAATAATTTGCATTTCTAATGTAGTTGCACTTTTTATATGCTTTTGTATAGTTAGGTTGCACACTTTCTCCACATCCCTGCACTCGTATTTTAAGCAGAATTCATTTTCCCAAAAAGAATCAAAACACAATAAACAAAGTAATATGAATTGGAGTGATGGCATTATCTTTTTTCAGATTTTTTGAAGATAGTGCGGTAATATTGTTGTGAATTCTTCTCACCACGATAATTGTGAAATTCTGACACTGTAAAAGCCCTATTGTATGTGTATGCATAATGTTCATTCTCAGGCATATTAATATTAGCACACCATAGCATAATAAAACTGATATTTTACTATAAAAAAAACAAAGTCTCATTTTATTAAAGATCTCAGGTGAAAAAAAGAAAAAGAAAATAACCAGTAGTATTTCAGTAATGACCGACATTAGGGGCGTCTCACTTTGCAGCCAGGCCATGATTGTGACTCCTCAATATGTGAGAGATGCTTCGGGGTCTGTGCTCTTTCCAGACAGGCTTTTACATAAACTGCATGGCAGAGGCCTCGCCAAATCTACCATCTGTTGGATCTCTCTCTCTCTCTCCCTCTCCATCTTCCTCCCATCTCTTCTCCCTCTCTTCTCTCGTCTGTCTGTTTTTCCTCCTTTATTACAAATACAGATCAAAAAACGCAGCCATTCTCAGACTGTTTACAAAACAAGAGCTTTTGCTGGTTAGAACAGAGAGCTCGGTTAAGGCGAGTCGTCACGTTTTTTCTTTTTCTTTTTCTTTTTTTCCTCGCAGAGCATTTGTTACCAGAGATCTTTAGGGATACCGCAGTCTTTAGTCAGAGGACCTGCTTTTCTTGCCATTAGTAGAATGATATAAAACATGACAAAACAGCGTCTCTGTGAAGCCGGGTGTTAGACGGGTCTATTCTCTCCGGGACTGATATGTAGGGCAAGAGAGGAACAGCAGGAGGAGGAGAAAAAAAAAGGGGGATGGGGCCTCAGCTGAGAGCTAGGGGGCGCACTAGCACATGCACACTACAATGTGGACATGCACTGGCTCTAACACACTCAACACTGAGGTCCCTATTGGCATGGTAATCCATTAGAATGATGTTATGAAAAATGTAATCTTTTTGAATTTTCTGTCCCACTTTATTTTACAGAACACTACTAAGACTCAACAAGCTGCACTTTATATCAAATTAAACAAAAAGTAGATATAATATGTTCTCTATTAGACAGTAGTTATACCCTAATTACACTCCATACAACGGTACACTAAGATGTAACAAACCTTACTTTGTATGAATTCAGACAAAAACTATACTATGTTCTTTAAGAGACTGTATTAGACCCTTTATTAGACCTGATTTAGAATTTCTTAGAGTGTAATTGGGAACACATTAAAACAGAACTGTAGTGTAAACTAAAGTGTATTATTTCCCTTTGTTAGACTCCTAACAGGGCAGGAGAATTAACAGATATGTGATTTCACTTTAGTTTACAGGTCAGTTTTGTTGTGATGTGTCTAAAATTAACCTCTAACAAAGTCTAATGAGTATGTTAACAGTGGGAAGTAATACACATTAGTTTACAGTGCAGTTCTGTTGTTACGTGTCTTTAATTACCCGCTAAGAAAGTCTAATAAGGGTCTAACAGTGGGAAATAATAGACTTTAGTTGACAGCACAGTTCTGTTATAATGCTTCCCTAATCACCCTCTAATAAAGTCTAATAAATCGTCTAATACCGTCTAACAAAGAACACATCATTTCTATTTTTTTTTTGTCTGATTTGATACAAAATTAGTGCGCTGTAAAATAAAGTGTGACTGAATGCAAATGCAAATTATAAAGTCAGTAGCAGGCTATCTAAAAAAAAATCACAGAGAATCAATGTTTCTCTTTCAATCCCAAATCTTTCAGCACATATCAATAGCCACAGTGTGTGTTTTTTATGCGACTGAGTGAGAGCACACTCTCTGTCTCGCGTTCACACTCGCACATACTGAGAGAGACGAGATGAGATATTGGGAGGTGGTGGTGTCTCTTTGGCTGTTGTGCCTCAGGCTCTAGCACATGGGATAAGGGGGTAAAACAAATGCTAATGTCTCTCAGCCAACTAGCACACATGTCTAGCAGGGGGAGAGAGAGAAAAGAGAGCTAGATTGGCATCTGTCTGTTACCATTGAAATCTACAGCACAGTGGAGTGTTGTTTTAGACGCTCATTGTTTCACTTTGCCCTACAAGCTCCCGAACCGAGGTGCCAGGAAATTAATTACTCTCTTTGGGAAATTTCTCTTTTTGTCAGCTGCACGTTGAACACTTTGAAACGTATCAATTGCAGAACATGAAAAGTGTGTGTGAAATATTGGCAGATATTTTGCTCACTGAAAACAGAGAGATTTAGTATAGTTTAAGTGCAGAAATGATGAGACACTCTGAATTATCTACTCCTGCGGCTGCCATTGTTTTCCAGCCTGAGAGAGTCAGGAGAACAACAGCGATCGGTAAATATCAGTGAGTGACAGTAGAATCCTTTGGCTGAAAAAGAGGATTTATTTTTAAGGGTTAGCATCTGCAAATGCCTTTGCATGCATGCATTCATGCACACGTTAATGTCTTCTATGTGTGTGTGTGTGTGTGTGTGTGTGGATACAAATCCAGAGCCACTATCTGCTGTCTCCTCATTCATTCCCACCACCTGATCTCCATCTGAATTGACAGCTGTAATGCTGACTCTTTTCATCCGTGCTACAGTTGAAAACAGCCAATAACAGCTAGCACGGAGCACGGCACTGCAGCACACTCACATATATGTGTGTGTGTGTGTGTGTGTGTGTGTGTGTGTGTGTGTGTGTGTGTGTATGTGTCATTCACTCAGCGCGGACAGTGTTACAACTCACCCTGTATTTTTAACTCATCTCTACCAGAACTGTAATCTTGCCCATTGAACCTTCAAATTGTTGGATGTTACCTCAAAGGGAACTGGAGAAGAAAAACATTACCTATTGCTTATCATCACCTCTCCTACCTCTGTCAAACCTGTGTTTGCTTCTCCGCCGCCCTTTTATTCTACCTGCTACTTTTTCTTGGTTATTTTTTTTCCCTCTCGTTTTTTTTCTGAATGGGTGCACCCTCTCGTTCAATTCAAGACTTTACTGGAATCTAGTTTTTTATTGTACAATATTTCCAAAGCAAAATGCCAGTTTTCACACTCTGACAGGCATGTTTATACACAATGAAATGATTCATAATTGAATTTGAAGTCATGCATTAATGGTATCTATAACAACACAGAGGCAGCTGCAAAATTCAAATGGTAGTGCAGGCGTAGCAACAATTTGGAGTTTGTGTTATTGTTCTTTTTGGTAACACTTTACATTAAAGTGCTTGTAATAAGCACTAGTTAATAGGCAATAAGGTCCTTATAAGAGGCTTATTAAACTTAATATGTGTTCACATTATTATGTAAATGTAATAAAGCATAATAAACATTCATTGTTACTTTATAAGCCATTCGTAAGCACTGAATAAATGTTAATAAAAGCACAGTTTCTTATAGTAGTTTATAACAGCTTTGCAAACACATTTATTGAATTTAACTAACTTACCTATTATGTCACTGTTAAACCTTACTAACCTTTTGCTATTGTTTTATTAAGATCTGAATACTTTATTATGGATATATTAGCAGTTAACAATCAATTTTGTGACACTTGATCTAAACTGTGAACAGTGCTTATTGAGGTTAATTAATCCTTTATTATGCACTTATTAACAGATAAGTGTTATGTTCTTTTTCCATCATCAAGTGCATAATAAAGGATTATTTAGCTTAATAACTTTGGATCAAGTACCCCCAAAATGCACAGTTAACTGTTAAGAGGTGCATAACAAAGGATTAATTAACCTTAATAAGCATTGTTTACACTTGGTACCCCCAAAAGGCATTGTAACTGTTAATAAGTGCACAGTTAACTGCTAATCAAGGCATAAGTAAGTATGAAGAAATCTTAATATACTGCTAACAAATGACAAAGTTCGCTAAACTCAACAAATATGTTTGAAATTCTATTAAAAGAAACACATAAGGCTTTTATTAACATTCTTAAGTAGTCTATAAACTATTAATTAGTTTCTCATAGAGTTTATTTGTGCTTATACATGTCTTATAATCTAATAAATGTGTTTATTAAGCTGTTATTGACACTTATACAGCCTTATTAACACATTAATGTTGATACGCATCCTATAAAGGCCTTATTACCTATTAACTAATGCTTATCACAGGCACCATGACATACAGTGTTTCCTTCTTTTTCTGCATTAATGTTACATCTCTGTTTGCTTCATGTCTCCTCTCTCAGGCTTCACCCCCGCTGCCTCTTTCTCTGTTTTGTTTTCCCTCTCTCTGCCTGTGTCTCTCACTCTTTTCTCTGGTTACAGGATTATAGGGCTGAGGGTCAGAGTCGGTGTGCGCTGGACTATGAGGCAGAGATTAGCCTCCAAAGTTCCTGCCCGGCACAGTTCATAAAAGGAGGAGGGGGTGGAGGTGGTGTGTGGGGCAGAGGTAGGGGATGAAGTGGGCGGGGGGATTAGTCTGAGAGAGACTGAGTCGCAAGTCTGTAAGCAGAACCCCCCCGCCTCCGACACCTATCCCACCCCTTTCGGCGAAGAATGGTACAGTCTTGTATGTGTGTGAGTTTGTATAGCTCTGCCCTGTCAGGCTTTTGGTAGGGTCCGGCCCAGGAGGAATGCTAACTCACAGAGCTAGTGCCTGTCACGGCTTCTCCTCTCTCAACCTGCAAACACACACACACACAAGAGGTATACACACACGTAACCACTCACATTTTGCTTGTCACGGCTCCTCCACACCAGACTGGTAATTAAACTCCCACTGATTTACTGAGTGACACCAACAAATCCCAACCCAGCTTTTTTTATGACAACCATACCTCCTCGGGCAACAGTCGCCATCTTTTTTCCCTCTTTGTATGTATAAATTTTTTTTGTGCTGTCTTTGAATGAGGCTTGGGGGCAGGGAATTACTTCTACCATCTTTCTTGAAGACATGAAAGAGCAAGAGTTCATGCACACATGTAAAAAAGGCCCTCAGCTTTAAGTCACAAGATTAAAACGTGCATCTCTATGTTATAAATGAAGCCCTTTATGAAGCACGGCATGCCTAAGCACACCGCCTCCTCAACATGTATTGTAAAAACTATAATTAGCCATTCCCTGTGACAGAAAGCCTTGCGGGTGTCTGGCTGACCACTCATGATGACACTGTGGAACACTTCAACTTTGTAAATGCACCAGGGTGACCGACTGACAACTGACTCAGAGCATCCAGTATCATCATGAGACTTGTACTGTTTTTTACACCAAGATTAGCGCGTATATGCCCTTTTCCCATTGCCAACAGATGAGTTTGCCTTTCTGTTTTATTTTTCCTGATGAGCATTAGAAATCCTCAGTGAAGGAGAATACAAAGAAAGATGTATTTAAACATCTGTGTGTAGCTTCTAACTGAATCTCTGCAGTTTTAAGTTGAGTCTCCTGTGTTGCAGTTTGTACTCAGGTATCTCGTTTATTTTACTGTTTCTTGTTCACTCTCAGCTGGATAGGAGTTGTGTTGAGTCACCACTGAAACACAGCGTCACCATCTACTGCCCAAACCCCAGCGATCCCAACCAGATAGAACCATAACAATAAATAATGCTGTATAAACTAAAACACCACTATAATTTCATCTCTCTTAAACAGAGTAAATAGTAACACTCACCCATCATTTGTAATCAGTAGGAGGTATAAATATAAGCACGTAGCTTAGTAAACTTCCAATCCATCACAGCAGGGGCTCGTGCCGACACATTGCAGAGCTCTTGAGGCGTTCCGTCACTACACATCAAAATCTGATTGGCTGATGACACGGTCAGTCAAAGCTGTAATCGAATGGCAGCTTTGGGCTTCAGAAAAAAGCTAGCGATACCACTAGTGCTGGTCCACAGAGCTGTGATGCATTTAGATGGCATTCAGATATATAGGAAATCCCAACTCTACCTCACAAGAAAATAAACATATTCCTTTTTTAGCTTACTGATAAAGTAATTGAATTCAGACACACGTTAATGTAATGATGAAAAAAATATGTGGTTTTGATTTTGACAGGGCCAGCAGAGAAGGCCTTGATGGCCCTGACAGCCCACCACTGACTATAACTGACCACACGATCAAGCAAGCATCTATAGGTGAAGTTGTCCAATCTGTCCAATTTTTCATATGTTCTGTGACTTTTTGTCTCTCCCACTGACCTACCTTCCTGATTTACAAATTAAGCCCTGATTAGTGGATGTTAGTGTTGTATTTTTTCCAGTGTAAAAGCAGTTCCAGAGAGCCAGTGGGCGTCAAAGTCTTCGCCTTCTAAATGTGTTTCCTTCTGCCAAAGTGAGGCCTCCATCACCAAAACCACAAGCAAGACACATGTTTGTCGACAGGCGCTATCATTTACTCTTCCTCAGTCAGACTGAGTTAGCAGGAGCTGAGGGAGATGAGGGACTGTCGGTGTATCTGATTCCTCTGTAGGGGCTCTGAGCTGATGCTTGGGTGGGTGCAGGGGTGGGATAAGATTCTCAGATCCTTGGCAGCTGCCAATCAAGCGGCTCTCTGAAGTGCAATCAATATCATCAGGCTCCTCGTCAACCTCAGAAGAAAGCACGTCTCAGTTTATTTGGCGCGAGGAAAAGAAGATTTACATCAGGAAATATGAACTGAATGTCAAAACGTATCAATCATTCGCAAGCCTCTTCTGTTCCATCTTTTATTTGATGTGTGCCTGTCATCATAAAAGTGTAACAAGAAATGCGCTGTGAAAAGTTTCATTGCCGGAGTGTTGGCTGGCGATTAGATACGTGGATGGGTGGGGCGGCAGGTTCCCAGACTGCGGGACTAAAGGTGTGTCAGAGGGGTGGGGGAAGGGGCGGGGTGGCGGCGGATTTCGCGCTGACAGCTCGACACACAGAGGGTTGCCGGTTCCCTCCTGACAGAGAGAACGGCATACTAAATGCCTACCTGAGGTGCTACAGATGGAGAAGTCAAAGACAGAGGATCCTTTACAAGGCATTTTGGAAGGCACCATTAATATTTCATCAAAACTGCGTTTACACACGCAAACAAACAAAAAAGGAAGTGTGTCGCCTTAATCCGCCCTGCAGTCTCTCACTCACTCACGCACACATCTGCTCTGTTCTATACTTCTGATCCCTCTTCACTCACTCTTCTTTTCTCTTTACTGTTTCACCCCCCTAGCCCCGCACTACATTTTGTTCTCTCACTTTCTGTTGTTAGTTCTCACTCACTGAGATAGCAAATAGATCACGTTTTGAGTTGCTATCAAAGGATGTCTTATATATGAAGTACATTTTGCTTTAGCATTAGGATATATATTAACAAATAATTTTGCCCAGGTGTTTTTCCTCTGATGTTGCCCTTAAAAGTGTCCTTAAAGATACAATACATGCAATGCAAGATCATATTGTTATATGAAGAATGGGTCAAATGTCAATGTGTAGTGTGAAAGATGTCACTCGGTAGGTTTAGACAACAAACCTACTTGGTAAAGTTTTGGAAAAGATCGTGTTTTGGGTTAAATAAATATGTTACACTATGCATGTCATGTTAAGTAAGTGAAGCAAGTCACAAACGAAAGTCACTTGACCCAAACCATGTGATATACATAATGTCATGCACCTTCAAACTTTAGATGACTTTAGATTTAGATTCTGGTATCATGTGGGACACCAGCTCAGGCATCATGGGGGAAAGTCCTTTGTTTGTTTGACCCATCCATCCACCCCACCTAATCAGTCTCAAAAGTATCTCAGCTGACATGGATGGGTTTACATTGAAGTAACTTGAAAGTTCTGTGTGTCTCATACAGCCACTAAAGGGCTCTTTGGGCATCTTTATGAGACACAGGGGGACTTGACAAACCGTTGCTGTTTGATAATTCAGTGATGAGAATGGCCTGCTGGTTCCCCTCAGCTCTACAAAACATTTTAGCCTCTTTGTTTGTTTTTATGACCTGCGACTTTACTACTTTGGTTCACTCTCAACCTTCTGTTTTATCTAATTTCCAAAAGGCTGTTTTCTGCAACAAGAGCATCAACAGAAAGTTATAATAAACCTACTGCACACTACATGTCCAAGAGGTGGACATATAGTAATGCCAGATGTTTCCTACAGGAGCTGGTGGAGACCAAAACAGAGTTAAAAGGGGAATGAATATTGGATTTAATTGCCAGGGGGCTGAAACCTTTAAATGACCTTTAAATGAAAGCTGATGTTTTCTGTGTGTGCTGGATATGTATTGTGCAACATAAGAACAACAATTTTATAACATAACAATACGTCATTGTTGTGTTTGCAGCTTTATATTGAGACACAGTCATATAGCAACAGTAGGGATGCACCAATTTATCAAACATCAGTATCAGGTGATATTGGCCTTGTGGCATTCACCCGTGGTAGCGGTCTATGTTTATCTCACTAAAGTTTGCGTTTTTTGTTGTTATAAATAAATAAATATATAAATAATAATACAAAAACACAAAAACCATCAGTATTGACATCAGCTACTGGCAAAATTGTTATTTTAAATATCTGTAACGGCCCAGAATTTCAAATATAGGTGCTTCCCTACAGTATAACTGGTTTATACTAAATATTAACTTGATATAAAAGTCAAAAATAGCATTTGGCTCTTTTCATGGCATTACTTCCAATGCTATGTAATTTAGCCTGACCCTATAATTTATTTATATTATGCATATTTATCAAGAAGCTTGACTAAATAAAATCCTGCAAAATGGGGCTAATTTAAATTACAATGAAATCCAAAGAAAAACATTTGTTGGCATGTATTTAATTTTTTTTTTTAATAAAAAACACCAAAATATTAATATCAACACAAAATCAGATGCAAATACAGTCAGCCTTTTGACCCTTCCACTGCATCAACTGTAGAACATAACGAAATTCTTCCTCTGATCGCTGTGTGCTTCACTCATGCATTGTGTGCCACTCTTGGATTGTTGGCCGATGTGATCTGAAGCCATCAAAGGTATTTATGGAAGCTGTCAGTAACCAGAGAAATCAAGAGAGCAGCAGGGCGGTGCTGCTTTGGCATGTTAACTAAAGGCATGGACTGTTTAGATTAGAGATTTTGAGGAGGCTGGAAATCTGTATTGTATGTTCAGTCACAGTAAAATCTAGTGTAAATACTGCAGTTTGTGTGAGAAACAATCACTTCAATCCACTTAATCCAAACACAAAGTGGCCTGACCTGAAGAGAGTAACAGAGATCTTTTGCACATTACAGAAATCTCCATATACAACGTACAGGACGATAAAGGCACATATGTGAAGATTAATGCCAACACACACACTCTGCTGTCTCTTTCCTCTCACACACACACTCTCGCAGACACACATGGCACGGTGGTAGATCAACATGTGACGGTGAGAGATAGCAGCAGCTTGCCGTCTTTGCCGGGAGCAGCCATTAAATAAACATGTCAAGTTGTGTGCGTTTTAATGATGATCAGCCGAGCCCGGTTTCCCTGTGAAGCGCCAGCCAAAAAGGATCGACACAGTGCAACTCCCCAGACCTCCTCTTTCTCTCTCTCCGTCTCTCTCTGCCTCTCATCGACACTTCCCTCACGTTGACAGAGATGGAAAGAAAGAAAGAACAAGAGGCAGGCCCTTTTGAATCAGGTTTGGGGGTGAGGGGGGTTGTTTGTATGATGATTTTTCATTTGAAAAGAAAGAAAAACATCAGTCAAGTGCAGGCTTTTGTGAGGGTTTTAACACAGCTCTATCCCCGGTTGTGTGTGTGGTAGTTAGTTCTGAGTGCTATGTGTTTGACATGAGAGTGAATAACGGGCCGGCTGGTAAACGCTCTGTTTGTGTGTTTACGGCGTTGCACACCCTTAGGTGAGGCGTCTCTCCTTCTCTCCCTCTTCCTCACTTCCGTCTCAGCTTTGAAGAGCAGGGGCTCGGCGTCGGATTAAAGTTTGTTTGTTTTACGTTTAGCGAGCGAGAGCTGCCATTTCTCTCCTCCTTTCTCCTCGTCTTCTCCCACTCGCCTCACACTCTCGTACACACACACACACACACACGCAGTAAATCTCGCAAACACACCCTCGCACACATACACATACACCTCAGATCAGAAGTAGTGTGGAGTGCTGAGGCTGCATATGTAAATGCTGAGAGATTGTCAAGTGTCTGGGTGTGCATACATCAGGGTAATCAAGCCAGCGCTGATGGGGAGAGCTCGCTCCAGGAGCAGATCCGCAGTACTGGCAGTCACACAGCCGTCACTGAACTGCTGCCAATAATGGGTTTGAGAGGTGCTGGAGGAGGGGGTAGAGAGCATGTGTGTGTGTGTGTGTGTGTGTGTGTGTGTGTCTATGTGTGTGTGCATGCGTGTGTGTTTACTCGCACACAAACATGCCCATCTGCAAGTTGCCATCTATTTTGTATGGCATGTGTGCATGCATGTATGTTAATGTGACACCTCTATGATAGAAAAGCTGATTGAGAGTGTGAAGGTGAAGCCAATCTGCCCACAGAGGCGTTGGAGTTGCAGTTGGAGTGCTGCTGAGTTACAATCTGATAGAAAAATGCCCGTGGATAAACTGGCCTAGCTTCACCTTCCTTTGCAAAGCTACTGTGTCCAATGCAATAATAAGCTTTTACCTCCTTTTCCAACCTCACACTACCATACTCTACTGTTTTTGTATCTTTGTCACACCAGTCATAGCCTGGGGATGAAACAATGAAACAGAATCTGACTATTGATTAGTCTATCCTGCCATATGAATATTATATTCCGTTCTACTCTACAATACTCTGCCATCTTACAAGAAATCACAAAAAAGACCATTCTGAAGTTACTGATAGCTCAGTTCACCACAGTAGGAGGTGTTACCGATGTTACACAGTGTTCAGTCATACGTCAATCACATTACTTGCCTGCTCTAAGCAATCAAACATCAATCAATTGGATGACAGACGCTCCACTTTTTAACTAAAATGTATGCTCAGTATAGCAGTAGCAGGAGTCAGATTTCAACACCGAATGCTAATCACAGCCTGGTATGGTGTTGCTTGACAACTGGATGTGGTTGTACAGACTGAAATCCGCTGGAAGGACAATCTTATAGAGCCCCGGCATGTGAGGACATAAAGGTGAATATTACCACGAAGATATTAGCTGGTGCAAATTTGTCAAACTAAGGCTGTCTTGGTTAAACCAAGCCTTGACAACAAACAACCAGCATGTTCTTCATGTTAGCATTACTTAACAACTCCAGGAAATGCCAGTCCAGCAAACTTGAAATTTAATAATTAACTAATTTTCTAAGCTTCATTCAAGGGCAAAAGCTAAAGAGCTAATGTTAATAATCAAAATAAACATTCTAAGCGTAAGCGTGACATATATTTTCTTGTTAAATGTCTGTTAATCGGATAACCAGTGTTGTTGGGAATCTGTTAATCGGTGGGTAAAATTTCCTCACCGTGGCACACACCGGCAGCTGCTTTTCTGCTCTTTTGGTACAAAGTAGCCACCTCCCCACTCCTCCTGCACCAACCTAACGCCACTGAATGTACAGAGTTTAAACTGATATCAGCTCTTCATAAAATACATTGCAAGACAGTGAACAAGTAATTTGGCAAACTGGAAGCATTACTGGAATTATAATATTGAAATGGGAGCAAAATATCTGACTGTACTAACAATATTATTTATTAATTTAGTCAAATCTAATTGGCATGATATTTTGCTATTTGAGGTATGGATATTTAGGTAGAATTAGGTTGTTTGTGAAATATAATTCTTAAAGATTCACAGAATTATTAATCAGCATTTATCAACATTAGTTTTGTCACTTGGTTCAGTTAGCTATACAGCAGTTAGCCCTGGTAATTACTCAGTAACATACATGTACAAAAATTAATCTCTATGTTTGTGTTGTGCAACATGTGTAAAACTTTTGTATGTCAGTACTAAGTTTGTCATTACGAACAGCTGGTGCAACCAGCCACAGTATTATTCTACTACTGCTGACTGGATAGTTTATTCTAATCTACTGTATGTTAAAAGTCCAGTGTTTAGAATTTAGTGGGATCAATTTGCAATATCTGGCAGAAAAGGAATATTATATTTATAAGTATGTATTCATAAGTGTACAATCACCTGATAGTATATTTTCATTACTGTGGCTCCTCCTCAATGGAGTCCACCATGTTTCTACAGTAGCCCAAAATGGACAAACCAAACAGTTGCCCTAGAGATGGCATTTTGTGAGTCTGCTCAGCCACCACACTTTCTCCTGCACACCTGGAAGTGGAGTGTGAGATGAGGCAAGCTCACCGCTAGATGCCTCTACATCCTACATACTGGTCCTCTAACCCATCATTCCCCGCTCTACAATATGCCTGTATACAAAATACCATTCTATACTACACTATCTTGTCCTTTGCCTGCTATGTTATTCACGCTTAGCCTTACAATACCATTCTACTCAGCAGTATCCTTTATCTCCTCCTAGTCTGTCACGCCCTGCTCTCCCATTGTATCCTACAGTCTATTCCCTTGCCTGGTGAGAGCACTGGCACGTCTGATCAACTAAACAGATCCCCCAGCAGGCCTCGCTCTTCCCCGTGGAGAGCCCGGGATTGGGAGGAATGTTAACATTGCATTACAGTACGCCGCCACGTACACAATGTCCTCAATGAACGACACGGCTTTATCTGTTTCCCCTGGGATCTCGGCTATGCCTCTTTCTCTCTCTCCCTCTCTGTTTCTATGATATTCTCACTGTCCCTACCTCTCACCTCCCCCTCCCTTCCTCTGCACACATGTGCGATAGACAGAATATCAGGATTACTGTATGAGCTGACATGGTGACATGGTGTTAATCGTCAGAGTCGTGTTTGTTTCCGCCCAGAAACTGTCACCCTCTAATAACGAGCCCCCAAAACCCAACACAATTGGCGCTGGAATGGCAGGAGTGGCACAATAGGCACAAAAACCCGGCAATCTTGTCAACATATACAAATGGAAGGCATGGAAGGAAGCTCCACACATCCCCTTTTCTCTTGTTGTCATAGGACACACATGCGTACCCTTCACATCTTCTTCCTGAGTGGTGTCAGCGGAGGCCTGCAATTAATTTGTGTAATTGCCCCCCCATACACACACACACACATATCCATCCCAACACCGCCTACCCCTCCATCCAACCCTTTCAACCTCCCTCGAGTTTGGCACCGCAGTTGTCCTGTTTTAACCTCACTACCACCAACAGCGTTCTTTCAGGGCTATGATGGGGTGCCAACATGTAGCACAAACACACAATGAAACACAAAGACACAGTTTTACTGTATCCTGATGACCATCTTTAAACAGCCAATGAGTTTTGAGTAGGTTTAAAGGCTGTCATAGCCTAAATACTGGAAGAACTGCCTTCTTTACTTTATCTTCATTAAAAAATAAAGGCAAAAGGCTTTTGTTAACAATGTTGCACAGTTGTGCAGTGTTAATTTTGTCAACAAAAACTGTGACAGTAAGTATTCGTTGATGTCCTTGACCACATTACTGATTGACAAAAACTGACAAAAATTACGGCAAAATCTCTGTCCATTATGCCCTGACGAGTAAGGACAAAATAAAATAGTCGCCACTGTTCAAAGTTCTTGGGTTCAAAGTTCTGTGGGTTCAGGGTGTGTTTGCAATAAGCTTGCCTTGCTCTGTTAGCATATTGTAAAATTTAACAAGAGTCAAGCTTACAATAAATATCTACTCTTTGTAAAAGATAATTTATGATTTCTTATGATAAAAAGACATTCACTCATTGTGTGAATATGATTTTTTTTATTAAGTTTAGCTCCAACTACAGTGAATAAATGTGATTTTCTTTTTGCAGATGCGTGTTTATCTTAACAGTTCTATTCCAAATGTTTATGCATCCTGGATGTATTACAAGGAGTGACAAAGACCGTAAGTGAAAAAGAAGACGTTGTGGATTGAATACAAGACTTCAGGCATTTGGGGTTGGTGATTTTTTTCTGGCTTTCAGCTGAAATTTTGATGTAGTTTCTTAGTGGGGGTCCAAAGTGACAATAGTTTAATTACACACATAGAAGATGCTGCAGATCCTGGTGAAATGTGGTCTAAATGTGAACATTCAATCAAGATTTTCAAATACCCACCAGTGACCATAGCTGTTATTTAAAATCTTTTCAAATGAGAAATGCTCACTGGAAATCGTGCCCCCTTAACTTTCCAATGGATTTGCAGTATCTGAAGGACTATGACATTTAATCAGTAACAGCCAAGGGCTCATGGGAAATTTTGTCCCTTTCTTCTAAACACGTTATATATGTTAGAGCATAGTTGCTGAAAACATGTGAAAAGACCAAAAACTATGTGGCACTGGATTGTAAGTATTACTGGTAAACTGTTGCTCAGGATTTCTGTATTCAGGATTTTTTCGGCGGACCTGAAACATGGCTTAGCAACGTGCTGGAGCCATGGTCCTCCAACAGTATATAAGCCCCACAAACCGGCACATGAGCGACACTGACTCCCCCTTCCCTAATGGTCAGTGACTCTCTCAGTCCAGATCAGCCCAGCAGTTCACTTCAGTTCCAACAACCTGACACAGAAGAAAAAAATACCATCCTGTCACCGTCGTCAGGCTCTGGTGGCTCAAACATGTCCAGCCATGTCCAGTGAAAAGTGCGTCCATGTTACAGGTGATTTTCAGGTCATGGTTGCGTTTGACACTGAGACAGTGGAGTGGACATGCCCCCAACATTTTAGAGTGGAGAAATCTGCGCATTTTCTCATGATGTTGAGACCTAATTTATATACTTATATACTACTTTTAGTCATTTAAATTTGGCTGTGACAGGCTCAGAAGACACTAATTTTAGCTTTACAAGATCTTTAAAATATTGAATAAAACTTTTAGGGGGCAGGTTTTTCTCTTCTTCTGTTCTTCTGAAACATAATGTGGACGCTCCAGTATCATTTTGGCGGTTTCTTGCTTAGAGAGTGATTTTTTTTTTAATGTAATACTCACTACTGATAAGAAATTTTTGTGTGTCACTGCAAAAAAGAAATACAAACTAGTTTTTCTACGATTATTTTATACTGTTCAAAGTGGGAAGCCCTAAAATAGTATTAAAACCAAGGGACATTTTTATAACTACAGTGATAATCCTTGTTATCATCGTCTAGCCAACATGGATAACACTGACTACTTAATATCAACTTTTTAATTGGCCGCTGTCTGTAAACCAATACATCGGTCTAGCGTCAATGTTTGTGTGTGTGTGTGCTTCTGTTTGTGCTTTAATAGCAGCGCTCCCGTGCTGCCATAGGGAAAGTATGTGTACAGCAGCAGCTGCAAAAGAGGGGCCTCCCAAACCCGGGCTGACGCGAAGTGACAGCTCTGTATATCTCTCACTGGCACTGACAGCTGACAGATGGATAGCACTCATACACCGCAGGAAAAAAAGACAGAGAGAGCGGGGGAGGGCGAGGAGGGGAGGGATGGAGAGAGAGGAAGAAAGAAAGAGAGGGAGAGAGAAAGCCCCCAGGATGATTCGCCAGCATTGCTCTCTGTTCAGAGGGCCGGCGTTTGATTGAGTGCTACAGAGAATAATAAACCCTCCACTACCCGGTGCAGTGCCAAGCTTTCTCTCCCTCCTTATCTCTCCCTTTCCCCTCCCTTTTTCTCTCTAACCCCTCTCCTCCCTTAATTCTCTCCTTCTCTCCCCAACCCTTTTATTGTCGCCCCTCCTTTGGCGCTTTGCTCTTGCTCCTTTATGCTACGCCTCCTATTCCCCAGGCCCGTCTTCAACACCTCCCGGTCTATCTTTATGTTTTTTCTCTCCCTGCTCTCTCTGCTCTCTCTTTCACTCGTCTGCTATCTGCCTCTATCTGCCATCCCGGTGTATTTGTCTCTCTCTATCTGAGGTGAGGGAGACAGGGGTAAGAGGTCCCTGTCAAACAAACCAACAGTACTCACTCACAGCTATTCCCCTGTGTATCTGACTGTGTATCTGGATCTGTACAGGCCTCTCTGTTTCCACAACTACAGATACATGCACACACACACTAAAACACACACAGGGCAGCTTTCACCACAGCGGGGGAACATGTGATGTACAATACTTGCACCAGCAGTATATCAAAGGCAGGGAAACATTCACTATGTTTGGAGACTTCTGGTATAAACCCTTCATTTCAGTTCTCAACAATGCAGCAAATGACGGTTTGATTACTGCCAGCTAATGTAATAACTTGTGAAAAGATATATATACTTATATGTTAAATTGCCAGTATAAAAGTTGTTATAATCTAGATGTTTTTTGTTGACATGTTATTATAGCCATGGTTTATGAAGTGTGATACTTCTGAGACATATAAAATTGTATCAAGTTAAATAAGCCAAGTATTTTTCCACTTTCACTTCAATATAAATCAACAAACCATAATTAAAATCAGGCTTGATGTTACATGAAAATACAGTATATAAATGCAAAGAAATGTTGTTCTTACAAGGCATGGATGCAGTCTGATACAGAAAGACAATACATGAGGCCATGATGTTCAACATTGGTTGTGGTCAGTATTCCAGCTCTGTAGTGGTCCCACAATGTTTTGGTCACTGGTGTAATGCCCCCCTCCACTTTTTTTTTTTTTTTTTACTAAAAATACAAAAATGCTCATGCTTGATGTAATTTTTAAAAATGATCATAAAATCCCTGACTTAACAACACTGGAAGGTTGATGATCAGACAAAATTACAAAATTTGTCAGATCATGCTGTACCATGAGGAATAATATGACATCTTGAAGATCACTTATGTTCCCACTTCTATTGATAAGAAAACTTCCCACATGATCATGATCACTATAATTATTTGTAACAAGAGGTGTCTTATTACATTACTATTTTTTCTTACATTACTGGTACTTGGGGTGGCAGTAGCTGAGGCCGTAACTTAGCTGGGGGATCAGTTCAAGTCTAGGTTCAAGTCCAGCTCAGACCAAAAAGTACAGAGTAGACTGGACACTGTAAAGGTGCCCTCGAGCAACGCCCCAAACCCCTAACTGCTCAGGACAGCCCCTAACTGGGCAGCATCCACCTCTCCCACAAATGTGTATGTGCATGTGTGTATACAAGTCTATATATGTGTGTAACATAACTCACAATGGAGTGAAAAAAATGAATTCCCCCAAGGGAGGCTAAGAAAGGACATTCTTCTTCTTCCTCTTCTTCTTAATTCTGCTGTAAGTGATAGCCAGCTATACATGTTAAGCTGTAGGTAGTATTAGTAGCAAAATTTAATCTATTACATTCATGTACATAGACACAAATTTTCCTATTTTTGTGACGCTCAGTATGACTTTCAAATTTATGTACAGTATTATCCAGTCTTGTTGTCAAGCCCACAAAATATGTTAAAGTGTATCGAAACTGAGACAAGACCAAGACTTTGAAGGGCTGAGGCCAAGTCAAGACCAAAACCAAGACTTTGAGGGATTAAAGCTAAGTCAAGACCAAGACTTTGAAAGGTTAAAGTCAGGTCAAGATGAAGACTTTGAGGGGCTGAGGCCAAGTTAAGGCCAAAACAAAGACTTTGAGTGGTTAAAGACAAGTCAAGACCAAGACCAAGACCAAGACTTTGAGGGGCTGAGGCCAAGTCAAGACCAAAACCAAGACTTTGAGTGGTTAAAGACAAGTCAAGACCAAGACCAATACTTTGAGGGGTTGAGGCCAAGTCAAGACCAAGACCAAGACTTTGAGGGGTTGAGGTCGAATTAAGACCAAGACTTTGAAAGGTTAAAGCCAGGTCAAGACCAAGACTTTGAGGGGCTGAGGCCAAGTTAAGACCAAAACTAAGACTTTCATTGGTTAAAGACAAGTCAAGACCAAGACTAAGACTTTGAGGGGTTGAGGCCAAGTTAAGACCAAGACCAATACTTTTGGCTATTGTCACATCTCTAGCTCTCTTTAGAGAGCTACCTCACCCAAATGAGGGAGCAGTAACATCACCATGCTGTGTAGCGTTTATGTCAGAGCTGACATCTAATGCTGATGTAACAGAGCTATATCAGCTGCGTTGCTTTATGTGGCCTTCCTCATCCTTGTTTTTTTACAAGAAAAAACACATGACTTCTCCTCCCATGCAGCCACAGCTTTGTCTCCCACCTTCACTTTCTTGGAGTGTGTGTGAAAAGGGGCGGGGAGTGGTGACAGCTGGTAACAGAAATGTCAAAAATCAGAAATGAGATATTGGTTGCATTTGAAACAGGAAGTTTTACATTCAATCACAGTGATCATGTGAACAAGTGAAATAGACAATGCACAGACAAGTTGCAACAGTTGTCTACAATTGTGGTCTTGACCGGACTTGAAATCAAATCATGAGTCCTCTTTGTCTGAGACAGAGACAAGACTGAATAAAAATGTGCTCAAGACCGAGATGGGACTGACACACTTTCTCATTTCTTTGTACTCTATATATCCTTATTACTTTGAAAATCATGCTGACTCTCATGAACATATTGACAATTTCTGTCCATACCTGAATCTATAGATTACATTTTGTGACTTATCACAAACTCTCATGATGCTGAGCTGGTTGTGTTGGTGTGCTCTGTGCTAATAACTTATTACACCTGTGTTAAGTTACAGTATGAGCCATACTAAGTTAAGTATACACTGTATGAGTCATAAGAATGATCCATGTAAAGTTTACAATACAGAATGTCAAGTAATAACAACACTTAAACAAAATTTAAACAGAAAATCTAGCAGGCTATGGTGCAAATCAAAGTACAAAAGACAAAATCCTTCAACTGCGAAGAATAATAAAGTTCACATGTATCACCAACAAAGAAGAAATGAGTTAGTGGGAATCCACTTCATCCCAAAGTACAGGTGTGTAAAGCTCCGTAGATGTGTTTATATTACAATGTATGAATGGGAAACTCATACGGGCACTCACACACATACTTGTACTACTACTGTATACTTGTGAGGACATTGTACTAACTTCCATTCTTTCCCTGGAGGCTTGACTGCAGCCACTACATACTGACTTTAACCCATAATCCAAACCTAAACCCCACCTTAAGTCTGAACCCTAAAATAAAACCTTAACTCCCTGGGTTCTGGATCCTGGATGAAGATAAGAAGAAAGTCCCCACACATGATGGCGTGAACACATTTTTGGCTGCAGTGAATATGCACACGCACACGGACACATGTTCCTGTCATTCAAACAATGCCTCTCTATCAGGCTGAACTGTATACCATATCTATGGATGAAGGCTTTGCACAATGCGACGAGGGACCCCTCTTTGCCCTAACCCCCCATTCCTGCCCTGTCCTCCCTTCTCTGCTGCTTTTATTTGTGAGTGTGAAGGAGAGGATTAGCTGAGGCTGTCGGAGGGGAGGGGGGCGAGTGTAGGCAGGGCGAGACGGAAGGGTAGAGGGTCGCATTAAAGAATTAAAGGTGTGTATTTGTTGCATTTTTCTGTTGCTGTCCATTGCATGGCAGGGACATAAAATGGGCACCTCTGTGTTGTGTTGTGTTGCCCGGGTGCTTCTGAATGTCGCAGTTCATCCTTTCTCCCCACACTCACACTCACACACACACACACACACACACACACACACACGTATGTTCAGTTCCGCTCTATTTTCCATCTCCTCCATGAGGGTTAATCTGTGGATGTGTTCCAGTGCCCTCCTTCTCTCTTTCTCTGTCTCTTTCCCCCCGTCCACCTCCTCCTTTTCTTTCCCCTCTCATCCCTCCATCCCCTGGGTCTGTAGACGGCCTGTTTCTCTGCATCCCAACATAGGGGGGGGTGGAAGCTAAGAGGCTGCCTGGCTGCTTGGCCGGCCGGCTGGCATGGAATTTAAGATGTTTACTAAATAGCCCCCATGTCCCTGCGCCTGGCATTTAGTAGTCAAGACTCTGCTTGCCTGTTACAGCACAATATGAAGGGAAAATGACTCATAGCTCGCTGTGGTGACACGCTACATGCATTGGGCACTCTATCTTGGGCCTTGTGTTCACAGTTTTGAAACATTTTAATAAGTCAATTCAATTAGCACTCAGTACTGAAATATTGTTTTCTAACCTTTATTTATCTAGGGAAACACCGGAGCATCATTTTCACTTCTTGTAACACCCTGCTTCACATTCATCCTGACAGACATCCACACTGGATGCAACTGAAACAAAGAACAGTGCCTCCTAGTTGCTCAGGGGGAGGAGTGTTATACAGTACACTCACTTACCACTCGCTTTTGTTTCTTTTGTCTGGATTTGTAAAACAAGTGAACTTGGTAAATGTAATATTAAAATGATAGTTCCAACTGGGAGTCAGCACACCCGAGGTTCAGAGAATGAAGTCCTGGAACGGATGGTCAGCATTGTAGTGTTGCACACGGGATCAGCAGAAAAACATATTTTAGCCTCATAAAAAAGGCCTGAATCTGTTTAAGTGTTTGCTATATTTAAAATATTTTCCCCATGTAATTGAAAATATATATTTGATAGAAGCTGACTCCACTTTTGAAATACTTGCTCTCCTATCCTACTTAGTGGTATGAACTGCTTACATCACTTTCATCTGGTAAAACAGTGCCATGCCAGTCAGTAGTCTGTGTCAAACACTTGATCATGGGTTAGTTTATCATGTTGTTGATTAAATGACATGCTGATTGTGCCTGTAGATTGAAGTGAATCAGAAAAAAATCTTAGTGATGTGTTACCAAAGTTTTTATGGTGAAAAAATATGCCACTTCCATAAAACACTGTTTTTAGAATGGTGTTTGGTTTAACAGTCTGTCTACTTGAAAGACGACCAGGACCAGGTTATTTGAATGTCAATAATTCACACAAATTGAGCTGACCTGCCTTCTACTAATGAACCTTGTAAACAGCATGAAGTAACATAAGAACTGGAACTAAAACCTGCATTTCTCTTGGTTCCTACTAAAGATTCACATAATAAGCAAGACTGCAATCAAAATAGAGACTGAAGCTTTGCTCTGTGTTCACAATGACCATTTTTCTGAAGAGTTATATGGAAAACCAAGTCTCCATCTGAAAAAGTTCTTCTTCTGCAGACTCTGGTACAGGGGTCTGCGACCTTTAGTCTCAAATGAGCCATTTTGGCCAAGAAAGAACGATAAAGTCTGGAGCTGCAACTATTAAATTTTCCTCTGAGATTTTTCTTCCCTTTTTTTTGGATTTGGCATCCATAGCTAGCCTTGGGAGAACTGAGACTAGCCACATTTACAGGAAAGGCGCAGAGCCCTAGATGTTGGCTGATACACATTTTAGTTGACAAAATATTTTTTAATATTTACAAATTTTTACAACTGGAGAATGTAAGAATCGCTTTAGGCCTACAACAACAATACATGAAATTTAAAAAATTCCTTTTTTGTCAATGCCACAGGAAGCCAGGGAAAAGGAACAAAGCAGAACCCTGCTCTGGTACAGGAAGCATCCTCTTGTCTCCACAGTGAACAGTACATTGTCATCACTGTCTCAATCACTTATTTTTATTATTTCCTTGGATTTGGTGTCTCTTCCATAAACCACTGTGTCTGCAACCCAAACAGGTGATCTGCAGCAAGAGCACTTATGGATAGGAAGACAGAAGAACTGCAGTTGAGAAAATGTAATGGCAACATAAAGGACTGTCTGACAGCAGGGTAAAGTGGTGAAAAATTACTAAATATTATGATTAATATTATTAATCAGATATTGATTGTTTTAATTATAATTTGCTAAAATTCGTTTTCTGCTGACCCTGTCTAACGCAGTGCAATTCTGATCTTCCATTGATATTCCTCTCTGCTTTTCCAAACTTGTGTACTGACCAGCATCTACTGTAGGTAATACACTGACTATGTATATGTATACATATGGTACCTCATATAACCCCACTTCAAAAAATCCAAACTATCCCTTTAATGATCTGTATGACTTGAAATGTAGATTTTAGGAGAAGGGATACTCATTCATGAACCTAGGCCAGCACACAAGCTCGCCCATCACACACAGACACAGACACACACACACACATACACACACATTCAGACACTGTGACAGGCCTCCCCATCTTCCTGGCTGTGAGAGGGACAAACCAGCCTCATCATAAATCAAGATGATAAATCCTGATCATAAGTCAGTCAGGCCGGTGTCAGAGGCAGCAGTCGGAGACATGCCCTCAGACGACAGGGACACCGGTGACACCTATCACCTTCACATGTCACCCAGCTGAGACACATGACACACACATACACAATACACACACACACAAGCCTCACTGTCCGCTACCACTTGCTCTTCTGTCCTTCAAACGTCCTGCCAAGGACATGAACTCAAAAAAACACACACAGGTACACACTGCACACTCAAGATAGAGCTATCTGTTACCTGAGCAGCACTAGACAGAAAAATATGGCTGCATTCACTCCTTTTCATGAGAATTTCAGCGCTGAGTGAGGCAGGAATGGCCCCAGCTATTAGCCTGGGCCGACCTTCATTAACGGATCGCCATTGATTCCTCCCAACGAGCTGTTTACCTAATTAAAACCTGGAACCCCGCATCAGTTTGCCTAAATAAATATGTCTATTAAAATATGACTTCGCCATGTGCAGACAGAGGCAAACGAGTGGCTCATTTCTCAGTGCTGTGCTGCCAGGCTTTGTGGGAGACACGGAGTTAAATCACACTCGGAGAGGCGAGTGTTTGACAGACCTGGTCCTTGTGCCGCTTGTCACGCACATTTGATATTTTGATAGCTTCCCGTCTCTTCCCATTAGCCCCTGGGGTCCTGAAACCATTTTAGATGTTTATCGGCAAAGCGCTGGGGGTTAATTTCGTGTCTCGTCAGGAGCGCCGGCACAGAACGGTATCGCACTGTCAGCCATCGCAGCCAATCGCCCGCAATCGGGCTGGCTTATCAGGGAGAGTTGTGTTACACTGACTGACACATGACAATGACCCTGGTGACTCTCTGAGGGGCTGATAGCATCTGGGTTTCCTTTTCGCTACCTCTCCTTTACTCTCCCACTCTTTTCCTCCCCTCCCCTCCCCCCTTTCTCCCCCCTCGTCTTTCTGTCTGACTGCAGGCAATGGAGAAATTGGGACTTTGTCTCTGGGGAAGTGGAAAGAGTAGGAGGGAGAGTGTATGGTGTCTTTGTAGGAGTGAATTACTCACACACACATGCACAGATAACACACACAAAGCAAACCCCTGTAAGCTCAGTGCATGTACACACACATGCACATACAGTAGCTCTGACTGAGCGGAGCGTGTGTGTGTGTGTGCATGTGTGATAATATGCATGCCTATCTCTGGCCATCCAGTTTTATCAGCGACAAAAAGGTATTGGTTTCACTGTTTGGTGTGGAACAGCATGGAGCCACAGGGCATGCCTGCTCAATAATCTGCTAACACACTGAAAAAAAAAAACACACACACACACACACAAAGCTAGCCATGCACATACACATGCACAGGTTCATAAATGCAAACCAATATGCATGAGCATGCTGAACACACGCAGGTGGCACATGTAAAGGTGGATATGCACATGCAAAAATCTACTAACACACATCCAAGGTGCATTCTGGCTGTCCATCAAGACTCTCCCAGTCATTTCCATTCTCCCCTGTCCTCCCTGACACACGGGCCAGTTCTTTTTTCTTTCCCCTCTGCTTTAATCCCCTATTTGCTTTCAGCTGCTGCTACTGAGCTAGTGTTTATCTTCACTCATACACACATAGCGCAGCTCGAATTAGCCCATATTTGGGTGATTGATTTCATTTGCAATACATCACAAATAAATGAGTGCACATGTAATTTGTGTGTCACACTTGAACATAAATAAAGACTGGTATCATTGATTTTGAGATATTTGTATGACAACCATAGAGAAGCAAGACCACGGTGGCTTCATTCGGCCTCTGTGCTGCATTTCACGTCTGGACGGATTTTGTAGGAGACACACAAAAGACAAAACAGGACAAGGGTGCTGCTCTGTCAAAAGCATACAGGGTTAATAAAGAGAGAGGCACTCTGGCATTGGCAGGTGGTTTCAAAAGTAAAAGGCCAGTGTTATGAAAAATAATGGCAAATTCTGTTTCTGTTTTGTTACCAATCAAGATCAATGTTTCCCAACCTGGCTTTGTCACCCCCCAGTGGGTCCCAAGATAAGGAGGCGCAAGATAATTAAAAGGAAGATGATAAGATAGAAAAGTTTTACTTTTTTTTTCTTAATCTTTGATAACTTTCTTGTGAAATACTGGATCATTTTAAATCTTCAGAGCCCCTAAAAACCATTCAGATGAAAGTATCAGAAATGGGAAAGTCACTCTTTGTTTCAATCAGTCCTGCAACAGGAAATCAGTTGTGCCCACATCTTACATAGACCTGCCCCACCACAACACCCTAGATCAGACTATTACACTTGACTTGTGTTCTGAAACAACAGGACAAAACAGGAAAGACTCTAGCAGGATGACGGGAGGTGGACACTGATGACTGTTTACACTGATGAGGTGACAAAGTTGATGGACAGTGTTTCCCAGATCTCAAACCTTTTATGTAAATATGTTGACCATATTATAAGATCACTATCTTGCTGCTGCTGTTTACTTTTGTAAATTCATTTGGTGTTTTTGAGAAAAAAAAAATCACAAAAAAACCCTCTTTAGTGTCAAAGTGAAAACAGATTTCTTCAAAGTAATGTCAAGCAAATAAAAATATGTAATTTAAAGTGAGTGATTGCATAAATATTCAATGATATATTATATATATTCTTGTAAATCATACATTCAGTCCTGTAATTTTTCTCCTGGAGAGCAATAGCACTGAATGTGCTACTCACAATCAATATCAATTTAAATCTATGCTGACGAATCACCGTTATATATGCCAAATATCTCTCTCTCATTTCGCATAGGCAAAAATCAGTCATTTTAACTCACAGAACACAGGGGTTACTGGTCCAACGCTGCCTCAGTCTGCTAGTTTGCTTGTTTTATTGTGTGACTCTGATGAGTTCAAACTAACCTTTTAAAAAAGCAAAGTCATAATGACACAAACAAGCTAACCAGTTCAGGTAGCAGTAGACCAGGAGTTTGCTTAAGATAAAGAGCTTTATTTGGCTTATACAACAGTGTCTTTTTTCCCCCCTTGTCTGAGGGCAAAGTAAACTGGTAAAATTTTAGCATACAGTTAATCACTATTGATTGACCAATATTGATTTTTTTTGGTCAGGCCTTTTTTAGGTTGCTAAAATAGTTAATAGTAGCTGCTAACCCTGTCCACAACAGTGATTTCAGTGAGTAGACATTCCTTTATTTTAGGGATTCACAAGGCAAAAAGATGTGCAAGCACTGGTCTAAATTACAGTCTCATTTATTTGTAGTATTCACACCAACACATCACAGGCAACTGGCCAGTGATATATTACATATTGCAGGACTGATTGAAATTAAACTAATTCTTATAAATCATACATTCGGTCCTGTCATTTTTCTCTTGGACAGCAATAGCACTGAATGTGCTACTCACAGTCATAGATGATGATGAAGTGAAGACAGCAAAAGGCAAATGTGTGCGTGTGTGTGTGTGTGTGTGTGTGTGAGTGTGTGTGTAATTCTTTGGGCGCCAGCCATGTCAATCAGCCCCCTGCAGCGCAACTGCCCTTCACACTTCTGTTTATCTGCTGCTGCTGAGGACTGGGAAGACTGATAAGAGTACATCACTCTCTGTCTCCCTCTCTCTCCCCCTGTCTCTCTGTCTGTCTCTCTCACACACATTATACACAAACACCCACAGATTGTTAGCTGTCCCTTTCAGCAGTCTTGATCATCAGTGAGCTTCATCGAGGCTATGTTTCAGTATAATCACAAGCAGCATCATATTGTTGTAAAGGAGACCTGTTCATTGTTACTTTTCACCAAATAATGTTCACTTTCTATGTGTTTTGTATGAAATCAGATGGTTAATAGGTGTAAATTCATAACGTATTAAGTTCCCACAATTTGACAGAACAATACTAAGACATAACCAGCTGAACTTTGTATCAAATTAGTAATATAGTAATATGTTCTTATTAGACAGTATTAGACCCTATATTAGACCCTTATTAGACTTCATTAGAGGGTAATTAGAGTTTCATTACAGCTAAACTGTACTGTAAACTAAAGTGAAGTATTTCCAACTGTTAGAACCTAAGACTGCCTACAAATATTTAATCAGTATTCCTCCACCTCTATAATTATGGCCTTGATAGATCTGTTCCACTATTGTTTTTTAAATGGGGAAGTAGGATACATGTGATTTTGCTTGAATTTACAGTAAAGTTCTGTTGTAATGTGTCCCTCTAATAAAGTCTAATATGGGGTCTAACAGTGGTAAATAATACACTTTAGTTCACAGTACACCTCTGTTGTAACGTATCCCTAATAAAGTCTAACATGGGTCTAAACAATGTACTTTAGTTTCCAGTACAGTTTTGTTGAAATGTGTCCCTAATCACTCTCTAAGACAATCTAATAAGGGTCTAATACCGTCTAATAAAGAACATATTACTTCCAGATTTTGTCAAATTGAATACAAACTACATCTTACTACATTGAATTAGTGCAGTGTAAAATAAAGAGTGGCCTGAATCACTTCCAGGATTCATGTTCAGTCCTCAGATGTGTAACATGATCACAATGATGTATCATACGGTCAAGGAGACACCATGTTCTTGGTTTTCAGCTTGCTTATTCTGGCTCCGCGTGTGTGTGTGTGTGTGTATGAGCTGTTTCAGATTGTGCCCTATATTATAATCAAGGATCAGAATCCATTTTCCCTATCAAAGCACTTGCCGCTGGCAATGTTGATTAGCACAAACCCTCAAAATGTTTTTTTTTCTTTTCTTTTTTTTTCCCACCACCACCTGAAATGTTCTCTTTTCATGTCTGACGGCCAGAGACTGCGAGGCTCCACATTTCCCCGGAGACTGGCCATTGTTACCATGGGCGCTGGACAATATTGGCGGCCATTGTGCCACCCATGTACACCTGTCACTCAAGGATGAAGAGGCCACTCTGAGCACACAGACACACTCTATTGGGGTGAACATGAGTGTATGGATTTGCTGAGTGTTGAGGGAGTCCATGCGTGTTTATTGAGTGGGTTGAGTTTGCACGCCTCTGTGTGTCTGTCTACATGTGTGTGTGTTTATGTGTGTGTGTGTGTATGCGTGTTTGGGCGCGCACACATGTCTGTGTGTGTCCTCACTCAGTCAGCCAGCTGAGTCTGCAGTCAGTTTACATTTGACTGCAGGGCAAAAGCTCGAGCAAGAAATGAATTCTGACTCACCGAGCGCCTCACATAAATTCCTTTTCTCATATTCCGACACAAAAGACAACATATCTGCATTGCATTAGCCCTGGGACTCCTTTCTCATTCTGATGATGATTTAGGGATGTTGAGATCTCCCTATGAACATCAGAGCTGAGCCAAAGAGAAACAGCAAGACAGAGATAAAGAGGAAAGACTCACTGAGAGATGGTTTTGGGTGTGGGGTGAGGGGGTGCTAAGAAAGGAAAGGATAAAATTATATTAAGGTTTCATGTGCAGCCAGAAATTATATTTTTTCTCAATTATTTGTTTAGACAGTGACACAATGTTTGAGTGTGCATGCTATTAAATGTAATATGCAAAATATTTAAGGAACTGACTACGTTATTAATAACCAAGTTTGTTAGATGATTATCTGATTCACATTATTTTAAGTGTGGTTGTGTGAGGCACTTATTCATAGTGTATTATCTACATCAAATGTCAGTCGGTGGAGATAAACAGAGAGCATGAACGCTAAGCAATGGACTGCTGTGGACAGGGTCAGCAACAAAATGTATTTTAGCCACTTATTTTAGCCAAAAAAAAAAAAAAAAAAATCAATATCAGTTTAAGTGTACACTACATTTAGAATATTTTCACCATTTACCTTTTCCAATGGGAAACTGTAATTATATAAGCTAAATATCACTCTCTCCTGCTCAGCCAGACTCTACATCTATCAGTCATTTTACCACATAGAACAGTTTCTGGTGTACCGCTGCTGTTCTGGATTAACCTTTTAAGACACCAAAGACAAACAATGACAGAAAAATGAACCAATCAGTAGATCAGCAGCTCCCTTGTTCTGCATGGTAAAGTTACTGATTTCTCCAATGCAGTTTCATTGCTTTGGAGTCCATGATGTTTATATTACAGCAGTTTACTGTTGGAAAAGGCTGCGTGATGGCAAAATAAAGTATACTCTCAGTAGACCTTTTTGTTAGATGACAGCGGTATATTGGTTAGTATCCTACACCAGGACTCCACCAAGTTAACTTAAGTTGAACTATTCTATTATTTATTCCTCACTATGACAAAAGCAGCAATGCTGCAGCTGGTAGTTCCTTTCTCATTTAATTCACCTATCACCTAAGACAGTATGGACATTTGAAAAGAATGAGTGGGGTTTGGATTTAAGAGCAGTGGGACATGAGATGATCAACAATGGACACAACATCTTTTGAACATGAAACCACATCAGAAGGACGCACCACCACAGACCACCCCAGGAGGAGAAGAGGAGAGCAGGGTTAAGCGCCATACTAACCCAGCATGAATTTAAAGCTGCTCCTGTCTAATGTCCAGTCAGAAAAGTGAAATGGGCGAAAAGGGCCAAGCAATGGGAGACGAGACACTGTTTTGCCACATCTTACAGAGACCTGCTCCTCCACGACATCCTGGATCAAGGTGCTGCAATTAATGGACAGACCAGTTCCGACAGACTCTGTGTTTACATCCAAGCTGGTCGGTCCACAAATACAGTCACAGATGAGGATGTTTCCAAAACTTTGTACTTTTTATATTAAAACGTCGATTATATTATCATCACTATCTTGATGCTGCTGTTTTCAACCTTTGACAAATTCCAAAAATGCACTACAGAGTTATTTCTAGTGTTTATGTGTGTGTATATGTAAATAACTGCATATATCAATTTACTTTTATTTGTATTATTTTACATTTTATCCTGTTCTACTCTGAATTTAGTTAATTATTTGTGTTGCATGTGAGTGTATCAAAAAGGAATCACAACTCTTATTTAGTTGTGCTACCTTGTGTTATGTAATGATAATAAATGATTGATACCTTAAACACTTTTATGTTTAAGTCTTATAAAACCTTGTTTGGTGATTATTTTGTACAAGTTTACCTATGCCTCAAATAGTCTGATGGTTTTGATTGGCACATTTGTACCTTTCAAAGCAAATAAAGCCCACTAACCGAGGTGAATTCCTCTGAGAGGTATGTGTGGTCTATTTTTTTTTTCTGCCACACATACAGTCTCTCTCTTGTCCTTGAGGTGCACAGAGTGACTTGCTGGATAATGTTTTCTCTTGACTGAGGTGACAGCCCTCGATTACCATTTGGTCCCAGCGATGCCACTGATGTCTCAGAGACAGAGAGGAGAGGTCGCTGCCACAGTGAAAGAGACAGAGGAAGATGTAGAAACAGACATGATCGATATCAGTTTTTACAGCTGTTTTTTATTTGAGCACCTGTTGTTTGCAAAGGTTGTACATGTGGCAGGAAGATATTTCAAAGAAGGTAAAAAAAAAACAGTATGTGCTCAGCTTGACATGTTCACAGAAGAAATATGCCCTGGTCTTGAGAAGCGCCATTTCTATTTTTGTATGTTTTATTGTGAAATGCTTCACGCTGCTTAGAGTCACTTGAAGTAATCTGATGAGGTGAAGAAAAACTTTCTTTCGTTGTTTTGTAAGCTCATCTGTGAGGATGGTTGATGTTTCGAGTTTTGCTGTAAAATGACAGTATGTGTTATACTCGTAGTGTGTTAACATTTTACTTTTGCAAAGGTGCTCTGGTGTTCCACCTTAGCAAAGCTTCAGATAACTATGCTGCAGCACTGTTTTTGTGATAACAGTTACACCACGTATTTAGAGTGGGTGGAAAGAAGAATGTAATTTGTTTGTTCTCATACACGGGCGACTGCGTGTCAGATGAAAACCAATTAAAACACTGATCGCAAATTTAAACACATCAAGGTTGACTGGAATATCATTTGTTGAATACAGTATATAGTAGTATACAACCAAATGTGTTGTTAATGTTACAGCTCAAGTTTCTTAGGTTATGTTTTTTATTTTATTTATTCATGTTATTTTTCCTGTTTTACTTTGAAACTCACGTCTCCTCTCGTTTCAGATCACTTCACTTCCTGCCCCTGTGTGTTTTTCCTCCCTTTTTGATTGGTTTCACCTGTGTCTGATTGTGTGTCCCGCTCGATAGTGTGTGTCTTGTTTTCTCTCAGTGCCAGCTCATCTCAGCTCCTTGTGTGTCTTGCGTTCCAGCCTTTCCTCTGCCTCCTTTTTTTGGATTATGTCTGTTGTTTGACTCTGCCTCTGCCTCTTCCCTATTGGATTTATTTGCCTTTTCTGGTTGACCTTCTATGTACCAAACCCACTTTTTGACCAGTAAAAACTGTGTAAAAGCTGAACTGTCTCCAGAGTTGTGCATTTGAGCCCACCCTCACCTGGTTCACCAGTTGCAACAGTTAAAGGGATAGTTTGGATTATTTGACGGTGTTGTATGAGGTACTTATCAATAGTGTTATACCTGCAGTAGATGTTGGTTGGTACACTCCCAGTTTGGAGAAGCAGAAAGGAGCATCAGCTCCTGTGGACAGGGTCAGCAGCAAAAACCGACTTCAACTACCTAGAAAAAAAATGATGTAAAAACATATAAAGTGTATGCTATATTAAGAATATTTTCAATGCTTAACTTTGCTCTCATACCGCATTTTCTGAGAAGAGACTGTCATTATATAAGCCAAATACCACCATCTCCAAACTAACCAGACTCCATAGGCAAAATCAGTAATTTTGCTGGGAGTTGCTGGCCTACTGCTGCGTCGATTTCTTGCTTTGCTTGTGTTATTTTGTGACTTTGGAGAATTCAAACTGTCATTCTAAAACACTGAAGTCACACAATAATACAAACAAACTAACCGAGCAAAGCTGCAGTAGACCAGCAACGCCCAATATCTGTGAGGTAAAATTACTGATTCTGTCAATGGAGTTTGGTTGGTTTGAATAAAGTGATATTCCGCTTATATAATTGTGGGCCTTTTTTTCAAGTGGCTAAAGTATCTCATACAATGTCACATCAAATAATCCAAATTATCCCTTTAAAGGGAGGACTATATCAGTCAACCAATTTCGACCATGATTTAATGTCAAGAAGAAAATACAATTTTCATCTAGTAGTGTATCCACACTTGCAACTTTGACCTTTTTCACATTTGAATAACACGTTACTGATTGGCCCATCACTGGTGCTTGACTACATATTTACTGTTGCCTGGTTATTAGTGCCATGTCCCGGGCACAGTGGAGGAGGAAGGTTTTAACCTTCACTGGGAGCTCCGGGGTGGAGGCAGTAGTAGGTCGGAGAGTAGGGAAGGGAGTCCTTTCTATATTACATGCGTTTGTGTGTATGTGTGGATAAGGTATCTCTGGTATCTGAAGGGAAGGGGTAACATGCAGGTGTGAACCTCTCATTACCCAGTGGCATGTGTCCTGTCACTCATTCATTGTTACTGCGTTCA
This sequence comes from Lutjanus erythropterus, assembly GCF_056507025.1. Taxonomy (NCBI): domain Eukaryota; kingdom Metazoa; phylum Chordata; class Actinopteri; order Lutjaniformes; family Lutjanidae; genus Lutjanus; species Lutjanus erythropterus. Next base: position 12,295,101 of record NC_139325.1, read on the forward strand.
CATCTGAGCTCTTTCACATTACTCATCCTCTGTTTGCCCCACCTGACCTCTCTCTCACACACACAAACACACACACACACCAGCATACAGTCATACAGAACGCTGAGTATTCAGGCAGACAAAGCCTCTGCGTACTACAATATTTATACATCTCAGTTGTTCTTGTGTGCTCAACTTAGAAAAGGGGAAATTGTTTTACAAAATACTGCTTATACATTATTTACCCTTCTTTCCCTTTGTTTGTTCTACTCACCATTCCATTGTAGTGCCACTTTTTGAACATGAGCATAGAGAGATCTTTATACAGGATAGTTTTAATCACTTACTGTGTTGTATCAGATAAACACCTTAACATGTCTAAGGGTTTCTCTGTACATGTATCATAATATTCTCTTTTTTTCATTTCATTTCAGTTATTAGGATCCCCATTAGCTGCAGGCGAAGCAGCAGCTATTCTTCCTTGGGTCCTGGATTTCAATGTTTCCATCTACTTGTCAAGCAAATTTGTGGCAAACTTTTTAAAAGTTTCACAAAAAAAAAAAAAAAAAAAAAAATGGTGCATTTCCATCAACTAGTTTGGAGCAAATAAACTAGGCTCTGCAAAGTGTAGTTTCATCAGAACTGATCTATGTGGAATAAATTAGAAAAACAAAACTTTTTTCCTACTCCATGTAAAACTTGACTCAGTGAAATCAGTTGAGAAAAGTTATAGTACTTTTCATCTAGAATAATGGCAGCTCCCCTGTTTATAGGCATTTGTTTGGCTACGACGTTTACAAATCATAGCAACGGGCCAAAGAGGTCGATGTAGTTTCTACATATACTGCATATGTCTATGGTATACGCTATATAAGGGGTTCTCAGCCTTTTGTAACTAAAGGCACATTTCTGACTAACTAATTAACTAGCTAACAGTGGCAAAACATGTTTGACTCTACCTGATGATGTGTCATGAATGGTGTGGTGATATTTAAATGCAACTTGAAATGATGCGTTTTCATTTTCATTTGGCCCACGAGTGGTCCACGACCCACTGATTGAGCTGGGCTATGTTATGCAATGCTGTCATAAATAGAAGAGGTAGGGGTTGTGGACCAGAAACAAAACCGGGTTTGTAAATAAACCTCAAAGACAAAGAAGAACAAGAAACAGAACCAGTGGCTTTGGCCATGTATGAAAGAAAAATGGAGAGAAGTCGCCAGGATTCTTTTCAATAGGGCAAGCTGTGATTAATCTTTCATGTCAGCTATAATCATGACGATGAAAACAGCTTCTTCTTCTTCTCTCAGTCTTAGTCATGTGAGTTAAATTTTTGATTCGTAAGAACTTTATTTCCCTTTAACCTCATCAACTCTTACAAAAAAAGGCAAAAACCATCTCCAACACTTATAAGAACTTTCCTGCAAAACTGAATTTTGCTGTTTCCATTTACCTTTTCTAATGCGATACTCCAAAATGAAATACACTTCATCTCATTAACTGTGACAATACAGCTGTAGATCACTTTTAGATCTGGCCATACATTAAAGTGTTAAGTGTAAGTGTAACTAGGTAAGCTGAAACTTCAAGACTGTGTAAAGAAACAATACATGTTTGCTGAGTTTGTCACACCACAGACACACGTGTTGTTAACACCCAACTCTGAAACGCTGAGGGTGTGTCCACTCCGCTGTCGCAGTGTCAAAAACCACTATGACCTGAAAACATCCTGAAATATGGACGCTCCATCAAGCAGGTTAATTGGACATGTCCAGACATGTTTGAGCCACCAGAGCCAGAGGATGGTGACAGGGTGGTATTTTATTTTCTTCTGTGTCAGGTTGTTGGAATTGAAGTGAGCTGCAGTGAACTGCAGGGCTGATTGGACTGAGAGAGTCGCTGAAAGTATGTTTGTAACTGACCATAGTGGGTGGGGGTGGGGTGTTGTTCGTGTGTTGGTTCGTTTATGTAGTTTGAGTTTATGTAGTATTGGGGGACTGTGGCTCTGGCACGTCAATCGTGGACGACAGTTTACCGGTCTAACTCCACAATTCAGCACTACATAGCTCTCAGTCTTTTCACATGTTTTCACTAATTATTTTCTAACATATAAAATGTGTTTAGAAGAAAAACTTCCTTTTTCCTTTCCAAAGACTTTACGAAAAACCTTTTTTCTTTGACACTGTTTCTAATAGGTTTGCACCTATGTGATTTGCACATAATCGCTTTCCCTCTAACAGTATGGAACCATTCATTGTTAGGAAGCATTTGGAACAAGTGTTTCAGCAACGTTTGTTTTTCGAAAAAATATTTTAAAAACCAGGAGTTTGTCTTCCTTCATGAACTGACAGCCCTGGAAGCTCCTCTGTGCTCCAGTCCACATCACTGAATAGAATATAGAGGAGGTATATATGTACAGTTTGTGTGTTTTGGGGCGTGGGGAGGTGAATTGTCTTTTCTGGTGCCGGAGCTGTGGATTTAGGGGAAAGGGAAGGGGGTAGAGGCGGTGGGGTAGTTGGCTGTGTTGTACGCATCATTTCATGGGTGACAGAAAATGGAGAGCCCCCAGTGGGTGCCTCCTTCTGCTCAGAGAAGCCAGGGGAGAGAGACTTTTGGGACTGGGAGAGTAAGAGAGAGAGTTAAAGAGTCAGAGTGTGAGAGGGGGGTCCTGCCGTCACATGGGACGGATCAAACCACAGCTGGCTGATTTCATTCGTCCCTCGCCTCCCACTCTTCCCATCCAGCCCTCTGTCCCCTTGAACCTCCTCCCTCCATTCCTCCTTCCTCTCTCAGAGAAGCTACAGAGCAGAGGAGATCATAATGTCTTCAGTGTTCAGCCTGTTGATTGTTTGCTGTTTGTCCAATGAAAGCTTTATGAATTCGACTTTCCTTCAAATTCCTGTACAAAAACTTAAATTTGTGTTGAGGCAAATCATATTGGTATGAAATAAAATGACTTAGTAACTCCAGCTGTGATCTGAAAACACATTTTCAAGTTTTCTACTAACATGATGACTGAATGGTGTAGTAATTCTGGCTGTAATATTTGTTGTGTCCTCTCTTATACTCACCTCTCCACAACTCTGTGAGGCTGGACCTCAGCACAGCTAATGTCGGCAACACACTCACAATGGCAGTGCAAAAATGCTGATGTTTCAACACGTTCCCATCCCAACTCATCGACTGCCGATGCTCTTTGATCACGCCTCTTGGTGTCATACTGATGCACAAGGTACCCTTCTTTAGCAGATTTATGAGATGCTACCAGAAAGCCTTTTTAACACATAATTAACATGAAATCATCACAGTTTGGATAGGTTTAGGCAATAAAACTTTCGGAAAGGTTTTGCGTTAAAATGAAACAAACACTGATCTCCTGGGTGACAGTCCTGTCCTCCTGGTGTGTCTCCCATAACTACAGATGTGTTTTAACTGCAGTCACTGTGTGGCTTATGGGTACTTTGAATGTGTACCCTGTATGAGTTCCCAAGGGACATGACAAAACATCCGTGTTTTACAACTTGGGAATAATAACAGGCTGTTTAGCAGGTATATGTTCACCATGTTCACCAAACTCTTCCTCATCCCAGGACATCAGATACGGACATCTTTGTCTCACCCTTAGGTGTACTCTTCAGCGTCTTTACGAGACACTGCCAGAAAACCTTTTTACCATCTGGTTCACATGGTGAAACAATTGTAGTTTGGTTAGGTTTATGCATGAAAATTATATGGGTAGTTTTAGAAAAAGGCCAAAAATCCCCATCCAGTCACTTCACCTTCTCCATTTATGGACTTTGTCACTCTCTGTATTGTGTCACCTGACATGGGTGGGTATTACGTTTAAGTTTCTTGTGCATCTGTGTGAGGTATGTGACGACTGGGGAGTGAGCTTGTTCCCCATCTTAGTTTATCATGTTAGCATGCTAATATTTGATACTTAGTACAGGCTCAGGCTGCTGGGAATGTCATTAATTTTGCAGGCATTTGGTCATAAAACAAAGTATTAGACAAATTGGAATTTGGAGCAGATGATAGCGCTACTGTAGATGTAAAGTCAGTGAATACTCAAAGTTGGTACAAATCATCCTGAGGGGACGTGAATGACTGTTCCAAATTTAATGGTTGAGACATTTTACTCAAAATCGCCTATGCAAAGATATTTCACTAGATGAGTTAAAAGTTTGAGCTGTTAGTGGTACTACATGAAAGGTCAGAGGATCTCCAGAGTCAGTAAGATTCACCTGCATGACTATCTGTAAAAAAAATTCATAGCAATCCATCCAATAGTTCTTGAGATATTTCAGTCAGGACTAAAGTGGTGACCCAATGGACCCACATTGCCATCTCTTCTGGTGGCTGAAAGTGTGATTTTTGAATTTTGGTAGTCATGATTGAACTGATTTAATGACATATGCCTGTACTCAGAGCCCTATCTCTGAAAGAAAATTGAACTGAGACTCCAGTCTGCTGCAACAAAGTGGCATAACATAGGCCACTAAAATATCAAATTGAGACCTGTAGTGCTATATCAGTATGAGATGCTTGTTTCTTCCTTTTTTTCAGTCTAGGTTCTCCTCTTCTTTATCACAAAGACCTCCTGAACATATTGTTAAAGACAACCATGACATTTGTCTCATATCAATTGCCCTCTTCTAAACTATACGTACAGATGACCAAACTAAACACAACGGAGGCACAAAGTCCACATGACCACCAGCCCATGGCTATATTTCAATCAGCGCTGTTACTCCCACCTCCTACGCTTCCTGCTCCATGCTCTCCTCTTTTTTTTTCCATGCAGAGGAGGCGGAGGAAGGAGCGAGATCAGACCACACATACAGATCCAGGCCTCCACCCTCCACCCCCAGCCTCCAGTTCCCCCGCCATCTGTGCACGTCCCTCTGCCTGCAACTCCACACAACAACAAGGCCCTGAACCTCCGCCGAGGAGTCAATCCATCACCGCAGAAAGAGAGAAAGGGACAGAGAAAGGAAGTAAAGGGAGAGAAAGGAGGATGAGGGGTAAGGGGGTTAGGAGGGGAGGAGGAGAGGGGTGTATGAAGAAGGAGAGGTGAGGAAAAGCGAAAGTGAGATGCCATGAAACTTAATCACAGAAAGGGTCGTGTCGGGCAGAGGAGGGGAACAGATTAAATTAGCATAGCATTAGATATGGAAAATGATCTCTGTCAAAATCATCCGCTGCACAATTATAATATGTTAATTACTTATTTCATTAAGGAAGTTTATTATGGCCTCGCAGATGAAATCATGCAGGCCAAAGACACCTGGAGGAAAAGCAGTGATGCCTGAATATCTCCCTCTCTCCCTCTCTGCCGTCACTCTTCAGTCTCATCTGCCTCTCTCAGCCCCCCCTCCCATCCTCATTCCTTCACTCTCCTCTCTTTGTTCCTCACTACATCACTCACACTGTCACACTTTAAAACGGAATGTTTAATAATCGCTGCGATCGCTGTAGGAGCGTGATATTGACGACCACCGGAGAAGAGGTTTGATGTTTACCCCTCTGTCTCCTGTCTCATGTGGTCCATCATGAAAAGCATGCGTATAAATAGTCTGGAGGTGGAAGTGTGCAGCACACACACATATTGTACAAATGAGTACATTCTATTCACTTTCGATGAAACCAGGTTTTCTTCTTAGTATTTTTTTTTTTTTACAAATTCAGAAAAGCTTAATGGAAACAGTAATATTCAGTCCATTTTTAAAGCGTTTTTTAAATGTTTTTAATGGACCAGTGTGTAGTATTTAGTGGCATTTATAAGTTTGTTGACTGCAAATACCTCGTCTCTTGTTCCCCTTCTAAATGCAAGGATAGACAAATATTTTTAAGCACTGGCTCCACTGGCCAACAGGCATCTAAATATGGTTAGCAAAGTATGTTTGGCGGGCTAATAACAAATGTTTAAAAAATATATATATACAGACTCAACTTAACACAGCCTCCTTTAAGTGTGACAGTTGTGTTGTCCGTGCTTTCCATGAATGATGATGTGGTGTTTCCTGAAGACACAGCTACTGATGTAAAACAAGGTAGACTTCTGAGTTAGTTGAGGAGACTGGCAGTATGGGGATACATTTTGATGGCCACAGAGAGCCACCTAATTGGAATATTGGTGGCCACAGACCAACTTTTTGTGGCCACGGGCCATATGGCCATGGTTAATGTGAAACCCTGAAGCATGTTAGAGAAACTATGGAGTATCAAGAGCCAACATTTGATTTGTCAATTCTGGGCTACTGTGGAAATATGGTGGTGCAACATAACACCCTCCATGGAAAAGAAACTGTGCCCTCTGTACATATAAACTGTTCATTCTAAGGTAATGAAAACACAAATACTGTTATTATCAGCAATTATATATGAATGAAAACATACTGAAATATAAATAAATACCTGTTAAGGCTTATTTATGCCCCTGTTAAGTACGAAAATAGATATTGCATAGGCCTCATTGCTCAATCAAAAAAAAAGCTTTTGATGATCTGAAATGTTGGTGGAAAGATTCCCCTCGATTACAACCTCGTAATGTCAAACGTCTCACAACACAGTGTGTAAGTCTGTCATTTTTAAACATTAGTATATCAACAACTACCATTTTGCCATCTTTAGATGAAAACATGAAAGGTGACAAACATTATTTGTCCCTATAGAGCAATAGCAACTTGCCCAATACTCATTAATTATTGAGAGGCCATTGGTTGTGTTTTTATTCATTCATGAAGCCATTTTATTCACTCCCAACCCAAGTGATGAAAACACACCTAATTCACATTCAATTTATTTGGTGACATTTCAAAAGTTTGCATAAAATTTGCCTGACAGTCGGATGCAAACGGGGGGCACGGGGCAGTTTGCATTTGTTTCCACAGCCCTGCTGTCTGGCTAGCTGGCTCGCTGCCTTCCTGGCTCGTCAACGCCGGTCGGACAGACAGACGATGATGATGACAGTCATCAGGGATGTAGCAGCCTTCCGCCCGTCCATCCGACAGTAGGAGCGAGAGGAGCAGGTGCAGAAAATGGAGAACAAAGAGAAAGGAGTTAGTAGAGAGACTGATAGAGGGAGAGGGAGGTTAGTTGAGGATAACAAAGAGACCTTTCTTTATACTTGTTATCAGGGTGTCCCAGGTTATGTCGGATTAAAATCGAGGTCAGGAAGGAATCACAAATCCAGGCATAAATGAGCTCAGTGATATCCCGATCAACCAAATTCCCACCTCCAAAGATATAGTGACTCACTCCTTATTTAACAGACCATTTTTTGTGATTATTCATGTGATTATGAGATTTAATGGAAGAAAATCCATAAGTGGAATATAATATGCACAAGTATGTCTTCACCAGTGTATAATAATCTGAAAATAAGAACCATTGTGTTTTCGTTACCTTAGAATGAACCCTTTATATCTACAGAAGGTGTGGATCCTATTCCACAGAGGCCGCACAGTAGCCCAGAGTGGACAAACCAAACACTGGCTTGGAAGAAGAGATGGGTAGATGCCACTAACTCTGAGCACTGGTCCTTTAACAGTCATCAGAACTATGTAAATGTCACTATTTTTACCCATGGTTGTTACATGAGTAAAAGTGCACAGCCATGTTAGTGGCTCTAGTCAGCATGAACATTCTCTCAATTAAAGTTACCTCTTCACTATTGTACTTTAGTGTGTTAACATGCTAACATTTGCCAATTAGCAAGAGGTGACATTAGTTCTGCAGGTATTTCATCAGAAAATTAGGTATTGAGCAAATTATTTTTTTACATGAAAAGTTGGTTGTCATATTAATATTTGTGTTAAATTTCCAAAGCAATCCATCCAACAACTTTGAGAGTCACACCATAACAATTACCACTATATATTAGAGATATATTTTAATGGTCTTATGTATATAATAAATCATAACAAACTGATGTCAGCTACATTTGTGGATAAGTCTGTAAGGAAAAAAACACCTATGTGTTTTTGAATACAATACTATTCTGGTCATTGTTAAATTTATTAATTATTATAATTTGTTAGCCATCCCAAGAGGTAAATTCACCATTAAAGGGTTGAATATCTTTCTGAAGGGTACACAAAGAGATACAGAGGAAACTTGATATAATTAAACCAACAGTTCTGCTATTTAATCTTCATGAACTGAACTTTTTCTTTAACTACTGAGTTTAACCACTGAGTCTATGCAGGAATCACAGAAAAGCTCATATAGAGTGCTGCAGGGAGACCTGGTGATGCAGTGTTGGTTTCAAATGAAGCAAACTGATTTTCAAAGTAGATTTATGAATATATAAATATGCATATCACATGTTCATTTTGTAACACTAACTGCTACATCCCTGATTTAGTGATTCACTAATAGATTCAAATGCAAGAATCAGAAATATTATACAAAAAGCTACAGGAAGATCAAAGATAGCTGATAAAAAGCTATAACATCTGATGCACGTACAGTATGCAGCTGGGAACTGGGAAAAACAAATTCAGACGTTTAACATCTCTCCGATGATCCCAAATTTTCAAAACATCTTTGCTGTTTAACATGTTTAGCATCCCAACTTCAAAAATCCCGTAGCTCCCTCTCATATTGGCCGCGAGGCTTCAAGCGTAAACCATATTGATCGCAAAGTGAGAGGACTTGCAGAAGATAAATAAAAGGGAAAAAGAAAGGAGATGAGAGGGGAGGATCGGGAGATATATATGGCAAGAGAAAGAGAGAAAAAGAGAGACAGAGACAGGCCAAATAAACCAGGGGCAATATCTTCAGTATCTGGGGCTCTGTTCTGCAAGGAACACAGGGAGGAGGGAGGGAGGAGGGAAAAAAGAGGAGAAAAGAGGAGAGAACATCTTAGAGAGTGTGTACAAAGAGAAAGAAAACACACACACACCCGAAGGCTGGGGTCACAGTCAGAATGCTGGAGAGGTGCAGCGGAGCCGCCGGCTACGCAGGAACACCTCGCTCTGCCTTTAATATACCCTGCCCACCGCGCAGATTTCAAAACAGATAGTCCAAAACAAAAATCAACGCCCCCAAACACACACACACACACACGCCTCGTGCAAACACACACCCTCTAACATGTACATAAACTCTGCAGCCCCCATGCAGATGTTGTGTAGTCTTGTTAGGTCGAGCTCAGAGGGTGGGAATGGGTAAATTCGACAATGGCAGCCTCTGGGGAATTGCAGAGTAGTCTCACACACACACACACTAAACACTCTCGATCTCTCTCTCTCTCTCATACACACACACACACACACAGAGGGAGAGGGAGAAGTGAAAGGTAAGCTTTTCTTATGGTTTCATGCATAATTCTGCCTCACAGCGCCAAACATTGTGATGAATTTTCACAGGAATTTTTTTTCAGTCGCACTTTACTTTACAGTACACTAATAAGATGTAACAAGCTGTACTTTGTATCAAATTAGTAAAAACCTAGAAATAATATAACAATTCTTTATCAGACAGTATAAGACCCTTTATTAGACCCTTATTAGGCTTTATTAGAGGATTATTCAGGACACATTACAACAGAATTGTACTGTAAACTACAGTGAAAACAGATATCTGCTACTCGAGACACGCCTTCTGTGGCTGGTCCAATGCAACTGGCAGACCAGCCAAGACCAACACCTATTTCATTGATGCAGTCACATTATTATACTTTTACTTTATTATACTTTAATTTTAGCCATTACCTGGCAGATCTGGTTCACATATTGTATTGTTTCTAATGTTACTGTTTTGTAAATGGGGCAGCTGAAGTAGCAGATATGCAATTTTATTATAGTTTACAGTACAGTTCTGTTGTAATGTGTCCCAAATTACCCTCAAAGAAAGTCCAACACTGGGAAATAATGCACTTTGCTTTACAGCAGAGGTGGCAAAGGTACATACATTCTTTACTCAAACAGAAGTACTTCTGACTCTGGTAAAATACAAGGACTTATTCAACTTCTCTACTGAAGTAAAAGTGGAAAAAGTCCAGGCTCTGAAATGACCTCAAAGTATAAAAGTAAAACATGTTCCTCAGAAGGACATTTTTACTGGCAGCTTCTGTGCAAAGTCTTTTACGTTTATGTAATTTTCAACCTGTTGTTTTCGTCTTGTTAAATTGTTTTTGTCTTGGTATGTCTTTTAGGTCATTTTGTCATCTTGTTACTGTATCCGTTACATCTTGTCATGCTGATTTGATAAATCTTTAACATAATTTCTGTCTTGCTACATTATTTTTGTCTAGTTAGGTCTTTTACGTTGCTTTTGTATTGCGATGTTGTTTCATCTTGTTACCTTTCTTATGATGTTTTCATCTAAATTATGGTTTTTACATCATTTTTGTCTTATTCCGCTGTTTTCGTTGTTTTGTCTTTACTGGCATTTTTGTCGTATGTTTTACACCATTGTCATGCTATTATGTTGTTTTTTCATGTTGTGAACTCTTTTACATAGTTTTTGTCTTAATACATCTGTTGTGCTTGTCGGTCATGATTGATGGAGCCAAGGAATCATCTTTTCTATATGTTTTTGTGTTATTCATTTAGGCTGAAATCGGTTGTGATGTTGGGAATGTACCTCTCAGTGATGCAAAATAAAAGTAATCAAATGCATTACAACTAAAGTAAAGAGCCTGTTTTCAAAATGTGAAGAGTAGAGAGTACACATTTGGGCTAAAATGTAGGGAGTAAAAGTAAAAAGTTTCAGAAAAATAAATTGTACTTCTTTACTTCCTACCTCTGGGTGATGGTACAGTTGTGTTGTGATGGGTCTCTAAATACTTGAATAGTCTAATAATAAAGAATAAAGAAGATATTATTTCTAGTTTTTGTCTAATTTGATACAAAGTATGGTTTCTTATGTCTTATTAGTGTGCTGTAAAATAAAGTGCAACCTGTTTTTCTCCTTTTTTTTTTGTTTTTCGTATTTTTGAGGCCTCGAGGTGCCGCTGATGACAAGATAGTTAAGTTGGTTCGGGCAACAGCTTGTTTTCAATCAGGCCATTTATGAGGGGTTGAATCATTTATGCGCCCAGCGTCCCGGGCGTATGACAGATCCCTTGGAAACACAAATTATCATGTTGACTTGCAACAAACACTGTGTAATTACATCATGGCCTGTCGAGAGGCATTAAGGAATCTTCTCCCTATCGCCAAAGTAATGAGACGCTAATGCAGCCACATATGACACAGTCATTGGCAGTTAAAAGATTCACCCAAATACACTGCTGCTGAATAACTGAATAATTATAAAATATCACAGTTTTATAGGTTATGATATTAGAGGGTCTCCAGCATGTCGGCTCAATTTCAATAAAGGCTTCAGTAATAGATTCACTATCAGGGACAAATGTCTCAGTGGTCCGCTGTTACATCTGCTGTGTCCCCTGTGTATCAGACCCGCCTCTGATTTCATTTATACATTTCTATTCTTAGGTGAGGAATAAAAACTGCCCCGACTTTAAGTCCCATTTGAAATCCGGCAGCTCCTGCCATGTAAAGGAGCCAGAAATGGGACAGTCCTCCTGCATGTGTTAGCACTCCACTTGATCCATCAGGCATCTATCTATTCACAGAGGTCTCTTTAGGAACAGACCGCTCAGGGCTGTTTGCCTTCCCAATGTAAGTGCGAGAGAAATTGGGAGGGCCGTAGCCCTTAATGGTGTTGGCCCCCCTTCCTATCCCCTCCATCCTCCACCTACCCCCAGCCTCCTATCCTTAAATCTGCAGGGAATAAAGAGTGCTGTTAAACCAAACTGGAAGAGAAATGGTTTTGTTCAATGGGAAGCCGCCTCCATAAATCCCCACTTAATGCGGCGGAGGAAGGCTGAAGCAGAAACAGGTGAATTCGCCGCAGTGAGGGAAGCCATTCATTACCTCTGAGGAGAGGGGGAGAACAGGGGAAGAAAAGGCCAGGTAGATGGACAGATGGATGAATGAGTGGACAGATAGATGAAGAGAGGAAAGAGTGAAAGGAACACAGTTGTATTCTGTTTTTCAGTCACTGTCAGAACCTCCATTTTAAAGCCTTAGCTGTTGTTTTTCTGACATTGCCCTTTTGTCAAAAATCAGATAATGGCCAGTCAGTGTCCTGAATCTTGACATTTTATGGACACGATACTCAGATTATAATTACTTTTATTTTCTAATTCATTTAGATTAGTCATTGCTACCCAACACTGTCATAGTTACTGATAGAAAAATGTTATTAATTACAGTTTCTGATCAAAATGTCGGTGTTTACAAAAGAATTACCTCCAGATGTATTACTTTTGGAGGAAAGTTTGAATCTAGAATATAAAGGCAGGTTCACATTAACCTGGAGTGTTTACTGCCTTGGTGTCGTTTGTTTGGGTTGAGTTGGGTTGAGCATGAAATCTGGTCCAGAACAAACAACTGCTCTCTGGTTCAACTCATGGTCTCGTGATGGTCTCAGACCACTGTCAAGTGAACACCATTTCACTCAGTCACAGAAGCATAGCATTGCATCAGTCATTTCATTGGTTAAAAACGTTCCAGGACTCCAAATGACGTGAGAAATGCCTGCATTATTGAATTATTTAATGCCCACTGACTTAGTAGATGTTTATATGTATGGTCCCCTAAAGTCTTGCTGATATGTGCTCCACATCAACACCAACATGAGCAAAACCTGATGGTACTCCAAGATGAGCCCCATGAATGCAAACCATACCAGCTGGAAAATTTCAACAATGTGCCATTCTCACATGGGTTAGACTGAGGAAAAGGACCTTAAGGTGTGAACCCGCCCTAACATTCATTCAGTTGTTTTGCATCACTCACATTTCAGTGCAATACCATCAAGGGTGGGATGGCTTACAAGGCGATCTCTACAATTAGTCATTCAGCAGTATGTCAAATTTTGAGGGCTGTTTTTGATTGGTTCTCTCGTTTGAATTCGCACTGCCTCTCATCTGCCAATCAAGCCAATGCGCATTGCCCTAGGCAACCTGGGTCTGCCATGCCTGCGACCAGCCGACCACATCAAGGCAGGTGGCCATGTCGTCAGACAGAAACGCCTTTCAGTGCTGGAAATTCAACAATATTTTCCTTATGACATCAGAAAAGGGCTCTAAAATTACTGAACAGCAGGGGTGCCAAACATACAGCCCGCGGGACAGAACCGGCCCACCCAAGGGTCCAATCTCTCCCACTGGATGACTTTGCAAAGTGTGAAAATTACAGACGTCATTAATTACTGATTTACCAGGGCCACGCTGATAATGAGAGTAGCAGGCCCTATTGTGGATACGCTATTAGATCCCACATGCTAATGTACAGGCTATGTGACACAAACACTGTCAATCACAGGCTACTGTTCATGCAGGAGCCGCCAGAGGAAAATGTCTTTGTCAGAAAGGAAAAGTGGACACAGAGTGTCAGGTTTTCCAAGAAAGATGGACCAATTCCCATTCCTTCATGTGCAATGACAGCACACCGACTGAATATGGAAAAACTGAGACATATTGTTGAAATTGCACTTATTTTTCTCAGGCTGTTCATCATCTATTTGTAAATGGGTGGTTCATTAACTGAATGTTTTCAAAATGTTCTTGCACCTCTACACTAAAAGAAAGGCAAATATTTGGAGGTGTTGTTATTTTTAGTTTATTACTCAGTAATTTTACTGGCTGAGTAAACTTGACATCAAATTAGACTGGCCTATGAACATAAGGGCGTTTGACACCCCTACAGTGTAAAGCTTGTTTGTCATTTATATGCTTAATGCCAAACCTGAAGAAACATGTAAAGGTGAGTTAATGTAACCACTATCATTCACATAAAACACGATTGTGAGGTTTAAACTGCCTGGTTTCAGTGTTTATTTTTAGGACTTTTCAGGTTTATTAAAACATTTGTTAGAAAAGTAATCAACAAGTAATCCAATGTAGTTACATAACTCTGAAAAAGTAATAAAATAGTAACATTACTTCTTACATTTTTAACATGGTAACCAGGAATCTAAAGCTATGACATTTCAAAAGCAGTCTGATAATGCTGCTTGATTGATTGCGATCAAGTGATTTACTGTGTAGTGGTATTGTTAATACAATTTTGATATTCTGTGAAAAGCTTTTTGAAACATTTCATCAGATTTCACTCAACAGCTTACCATATCATTTTATTGTACACCATGACAACACATTTCTGTTGGAAACACAGACAAGTTTACAGTTAATGGGGACAATTCAGTCCAAAATCAAAAATATGTATTTTTCTTCTGGCCTGTAGTATTTATCCAACTAAATTGTTTTGGTGTGAGTTGCAGAGTTTTGGAGATGTTGGCCAAAAAGTTTTGTCTGCCTTCTCTCCAATATAATGGAACTAAATGGCACATTTAAAACAGCATTCATGGGATCATGACCTTGCCACTCAAAATAATCAACAGAGCTTGTTGTGAGAAGTAGGAACTACTTTATTGCTATGTAAAATCTACCAGAACTACTTTCTTTCTGTATTTTTTGGTGCGTTGCGCACCAGAAGCCGAATGCCATTTAATTCCATTATATTCAAGAGAGGGCAGACATCCCTTCAGCTGATATCTCCAAAACTCTGCAACTCACACTAAAATAATCTAGATGAATAAAAAGCACTACAAGTCAGGGAAAAAAAAAATGTATTTTCAATTTTGGGCTGATCTGTCCCTTTAAAAATGTTAAGTATTGGTAAAACAATGTGACAAGTCATCAGTTACAGTTTGACACCACTGGTACTGGTGTCAGCATTCAAAAATGTAAATAATGAGCCTTGACTGAAACACTTAGTATGTATGATAACGGTGCTCTAGTACCTATTTGGAGTCCCTGACCGTTGCCAAAGAGCTAAAAGTGATTTCTGTTCAATAATGTAATATCTGGGCACATGGCCGTGGAGAGGAGTTATTCTCCGAAGAGATGAGGCGAGGATAAGACGGGACGAGAGACTCTGAAGGGTGAGATAAGTGAAAGGGGGAGGAGGAAAGGTAGGACGGGTTGGGGTGTGGGGGGGTGTTGGAGAAACAGTGGTACAGGGAAGAGAACTGGAGTTTGGAGTGAGCGGTAAGTGAGTTATATTTAAACCATTAGGCAGCTTATTCGCTCAGTACAAATGCAAATGAAGCGGCATTATCATCACGGCCTCTTCCCTGGAAATCGACTCCCTCTGTAATACCTCGGCAGAAGTGGACCGGTCGTGAACCCTCCTCCTCTGCAGTGCCAGCTAGCCCTCAAATGGCCTACATAGACAGCTAGATGCACACACACACACACACACACATATCCGTGCGCACAGACACACACATGCAGCCAGTACCCCTCCTCTCCTAGGCACCCGCCCAAATCAGAGATCAAAGGCTGGATTTGTAAAGCTAATGGCTGCTGCGCTGCAGCCAGGGACAGGGAACGAGGGAAGAGAGAAATAGAGGGAAAGAGGGCAAAACAGACAGCAACAGCGGAGGCAGGAGTGACACAGACACACGGAGGAAGAAAATGTCTTGTGTGTCTTTTTTGTTTTTGTTTTTTCAAAATTACTAAACACAATGTCGGGCTACTGTGTGGACAGCTACTGCAAAATGCCACGCTATTTAAAAATAAGGCGATATAGAATCTAGTGGGAGGTATCTCCAAAACACCTAGACAAACGCCACACTGAGACGTTCACACTTTTAACTTTTACTGGGTGCAGTTTTACTTTTAGGCAAAGTGATGAGAAACACATCCACAGATGGTGACTATCTCTCGCTCATCACTGTGTGGGATTGTGGGATTGATGGTGTTGAAACAGACCTTTCTCTTTGTCTCACACATGGCGCAAGTGCTGCTGCTATTCCCACAGTGCAGCAAGAGGCCATTGAGATAAATGGCATGAATACAAGAAAAGGAGCAAAAAAAAAAGAAAGGAAAAGAGGAAAAATGTGTCTTTGCCTTAAAAAAAACACAGAAATCTCAAAGCATTCAGTCTGCCAGTTTGTATTGTCCCAACATTTATAATGCTTTAAGCTTGTCAGTAGTGCTCAGTCACTCCCACTCATTACATTGAAATCCTCACTGTCACAAACAGACAAAAAAACATTTCATCACGTGCGATGATTTGGTGATCACAGAGACATATTGAGGAGCATATTTCGCAGCTAAATTTAAAACTCTGCAGCATGTATACTGAATCTCATATATTAACAGCTCAATTCTTGGCTTACTGTTTTCCAGTTCGCTCAATTAGGAGCCATTTTGGTGGCGAGTGGCTCGCTGACAGTGATGAGAGAGGAAAAGTAGCTCTTGCATACATTAGCAGTGGAACCAGGCCAAAATGCTAGATTTCTCCTGATGACACCAACACTGTGACTTCATTATCATGACAATAAACAAGCGAAATGAGCAAAAATAAAAGTGTCAGAGCAGCAGAAACGTGCCTGTGGCTGGTTAGAGCCGCCGCTATGATGTCGATACCTTATTCAACGTGTTAATCAAGACAGCTGGTAATTCTCAATGGAGATTGTTTCTTGTTTTTTGACAGTGAACTCTATTTAAATGACAATTTTAATGCAATAAACAGTCTTGTACACTCCATTCATTTCCATTCAAGGAACCCCCTTTTGGAAGAAAAAGTTCCTCAAGGATTGTTGAAATCCTTGAAGAACTCCTTCATCGAGGGTTCTAGACCATAATATAAAATGGTTCTTGGTAAAATCCCCTGAGTTGGTATCTAGTTGAAATCTTTGTATTATTCATGGGTTCTCAGTAGAATACCCTGGGTGGGTTCAGGAGAAAATTCTTAGAGGGTTCTCAGAACAGAACCTGGTGCATTCTAGGTAAAACCCTTGGAATATAAAACTATCCTCAATAGAACCCCCTGGAAGGGTTTCTAGTTAAAATCCTCAGGGTATGAAAGGGTTCACAGTAGACTACCCTGGGTTGGTTTTAGAGAAACCCCTTGGAAAATGAGCGAGTTCTCAATAGAACCACATGTGAAATACCTCTCAAATGCAAAAACATTACCTGGGTGGGCTCCAGATAAAATCTTATGGGTTCTAGATAAAACCCATGGACTACTAAAAAAAAGATCTTGGTAGAACATCCTAAGTGGGTTCTTCTTAGCACCTATACAAGAGAGGATTCTGGGCAGAACCATTACTCCGTAGAAGGGTTTTCTCTAGAACATCTTATAGGGGGATCTAGGAGAGACCTTTCACAGATGCTTCTCTGTGAAACCTTTTATGTTGGGCTCTAGGCAGAACTCGCTGAAAGGGTTCCAAAAGGTTCTACTGGGAAACAAAAAAGAATTCTTCTATATGGACAAACTGAAGAACTTCTAGTTAGCATCTTTACTTCTAAGAGTGTATGTTTCCCTGTGATGAAGATAGCCCATGAGTACACCATCACCCCCACCCTCTTACTCCTCACCCGTCCCTGAGACTCCATCAGTCATCATGATGAGGCACTGAGGCCCCTCCATATCCCCGTGAGAGAGAGGATGAGGAAGAGGATGATGCAGAGGGATGAGGGCCAAAGCCAGAGCTCTTTGTCAGGTGACAAAAGCTTTCCAACACAACAATAGCTATCAGTCACTCCCCGAGCCTGTCGGATTATACGGATCACTATACGGCAGCGGTGGTATGTGTAGGTGTCTGTTTATATGGTGAGGGGGAGGTTTGGAGGGGTGGCGGGGGGGTTCTGGGTATTGTAGAAGGTGGACATGGTTACAACCTGCTCTGCTCCTCTACACATTCAACATTCACTCAAAGCAGCAGATCACTATCATTCTGCTTACATAACAGACGGCTCCTGAAGCAGGAGGGCAGCAGATACTCAAGACTCAAAGTGGAGCTAACGTCTGGTTGTATATAAGCGTGTGTTCTGGTTCAGCCCTGCCATTCTAGCCTTTATTGGACAGATTTTCATTTTTTTTTCTCAGACAAGGAGTCTTGACAAGATACCCTCAAGTATGTTCCTTGGATTAGAGAAAGTCATTTCCACCAGTAATGTGACGTGTGGGTGAAAAAACATGAAAAATGAGTATACTGAGAACAGAGAAATTTCATATACTGTTTGTTTTTCTAATCTATAACTCTGCACCGATTTTTATATATGAATGTATATATTTCATATGTATTCATATCCATATGTATGTATTTCTGTATTTATTCCTAACTCGTAAAGAGATAGATTGGTTATACGGCCACTAAAATTGACCTAATGTCCTATATCCAGAATTACAATATTTAAATGCAGTATTTTTCTCTGTGTTATTTGTTTAATAGTGTGTTTGAACTGATAGGATTGTTACTCAATTTCTCTGTTCTCTTTGCAATGACAATAAAGGAATTCTTTTCTATTCTCTATTCTATTTATGTTTAAGTTTATATTATATCTGATCTGTTGATTACATCTGAACGCGTAGGTCTATCTCTATTAGAAAAATCAAAACATGGTGTTGGTGGTGGAGGTGGGCGAGGGGGCATTGACAGTGACCTCCAGCTCCACTCTCTCTCAGGTCAAAGTTCAGGGTGAGTGCGATGCTAAAGGATCCAACTGGAGGGAGCCTGAGACTTGGGGGGTGTCGGTGGGATGCCGGTAAAAAAAAATCAATGCCTCGCCGGTGGTGGGTCTCCTTCTCAATCAGCCGCCATGACAGCTGCTCCAGATGGCCACTGGGTAAGTTGGCTGTCAGGCTATCAGTATCATCATTACCCATAAGGCCCAGCACGGTCAAAAGGTCAAGGGGTGGCCTCTGTAGATTTGTCAACCTGAAACACCAGGGAAGCGCCAAATATTTGTATCACTGTCAGCATGCGTGACATTTATCTATTTTATGTAAATGGCATATCATAATGCTGGCTGAACGCAAAGCAAAACACACAAACTCCAAAGCAGTGGTGCAGAAAGAGATAATTCATCATGAGAAGTCAACACTTCACATTTCATTTCTTTGCAGAACGGTATAAATGCTGGCACAGAGACAATTGCTGCGGCCTGTGTTTTCCTTTGTTTTTATACCGTAGTTTATACCATACTTAGTTCCCCTTAACTGTGGAGACTGGGCCAGCGGGGGCTCAGATAGCAGGACAGCCCTTCTAGGAATAATCATCTGTCTGTGTGTCTTTGAACAGTAGATGACCCCTGTGAACTGAGAACTAACACTGCCCTGATGAATCTGAGGTCACGGGGTCATGGCAGGGTCATGGGTCACAGAGAGGACTCCTGTCTGACCTTTGGCACCGTGTCTCACTGATAACCTTGCTGTGGAATGAGGAAGCAGGGTGTTCAGAGAAAGTAAAAGGGACACATTTGCCCCTTCAGTCTTGAGTATCTGAGGGCTTTAGCGCTACATCCTCTTCAGTAGTTCTTGCTCCTCTCAAGATTCAGTGTGTAAGATTTATGTGGATTTTTATCAAAATATGGCACAAATTGCATATAATATTCATTATTAAGTTTTCATCAGTGTATAATTACATGAAAATAAGAATAAGCATTTTCTTTACCTTAGAATGAACCGTTAATACCTACAGGCATGAGTCCTCTTCCATGGAGTCTACCATGTTGCACCACCATGTTCCTACAGTAGCCCAGGATGGACAAACAAAACACTGGCTCTCAATTGGGCCTTTTGCAAGTTTTGTTTCTATAGGTTCTTATATACACTTGGAAGGGGAGGGTGTTTGCAAACTACAGACTCACTGCGAGATGCACTAAATTCTACACTCTGTTCCTTCCATTACTCCTAGCTTCCTTAGCCAGAGCTACTTATGGTTAAGGTTAGCCTTTGCTGATGTAGTCCATGTTCTTTACAGGAACTGCCTGACATTTGGGATATACGCTTACTCATTCTCTTGCCAAGAGACAGACGACAAGATTGCTACCACTCTCATATATGCTCATTCATGTAACAAGCTACCTGGCTGGTTAGCTTAGCTTAGCATAAAGACTGTAAGCAAGGAAATACAGCTAACCATAACCATATTAAGCGTATTAAACTATTTCTCTAAGCTTTGACTCTCAAGTAAAAAACAAGTGCTATACTTGTTGGAAAGAGCCAGCCCTGTAAGGCCACACTCAGACTGAATTAGGCATTGTTGCAATTAGCTGCAGGGTTTTACAATGGAGTGGGATGTATGTGAGGGTGTATTTGTGCTTTGAACATAACCACTGTGAAGCAGTCAGAAAACAAACATTTTATTTCTCTAATTCTCTGGCTTTCTTCCTACCAGTGCTCCCTCACCTCATTCAGTCTCTACCTTACCTACCTTGCGCACTACTCCTACAAACCAAATTAAGCTTCTTGGTGTTGCTACTTTGCAGCATAAACTACAAGCTGCACTGCTGGGTACACAAAATAAGCCAAGCAAGGACTCATCTGAGAGATTATCATCGTTTGGTTGAAGAACACCGCCTGGATATGGATTTCAGAAATATTTCAGAATGACTGTAGACAGAGTTTGATCACCACCGCAATGTGACACTGGGTGGCATTTCCCAAGAAGCTGAATCTGTCCCAGCTTTTCTGTGTATTGCTGCATTGTGAACACACTATCTTTATTCAAATGAATGAGATAACTGGTGTTTTTGCTGCAAAGCCTGATTCTGTCTGAATGTGGCCTTAATATTTACCCTGCGAACTAGCAAACACAACCTATAGCCTTGTCATTTTGGTGCAATTATCTGTGTTACCAACAGGTCTGTGACAGTTAGCATGGTTCCAACCTTAAGTCAGATATATTCAGCTAAGTTCAAAGTTTAAAAATGTACCCAGATGTTCAACATGGCTGATATGTCTTCTGAAAGAAGTCTACACTATGTTCTAGTGGAGTGTATAAACATATTCTTTTGAAGCTCTGAAGTGATCTTTTTAGTGATGCAAATGCAGTCAACATTCAGTAGAACTACAAGTTGTAAAATTAAAAGGCACTGTGAATGAAGGTAATGTAATGCCACCTTTGACAGACAGCTATAATGATATATGTTCAGTTTCCTTTGCTGCCTTACACTGATTAAACACAATGAGGGATCAACAGCATGTTTTTATGATTGCTGTCTGTTTACTGCCCTGCCTGGTCAAAGACTTGCAGTGTGTGCATGTAAACATTATGCGCTGTCTTTCACACACACACACACACACACACACACACGCCTGTATGGGAAAACAGCAGTCATGTAGGAGGGAATGCAGTTGCAGTATGTTTGGTGAAGCCACAGTCTGACACAACCCTCTAAACAACAGATGCAGTCTCACACACAAATACACACCCGCTGAAATACACACACATACCCACTCTCACTAACAGAAGCGAAAACACTCCCATACATCTACACATGCACGAATTACATGCGCTATACGTGACCTTGCCCTGACAATTGCACCCACCTACGCTACAATCTGTGTGACAGTGGAAAGCAAAACAGATGAGCTGCCCATTCTTCTGGTATTTCTTCTTGGATTTCTTCCGGCGCTTGTATTCTGATCTGTTGTTAAGTGACTGCAGTCAAAACTGACAGAAATCTGTCTCTTGAAGACTCTAAAAGGTGAAAAGCTGACATCTGTTCATAAAAGATGGGTCTTAAAGTTTGTTAAGGTTAAAATTGTGGGTAAAGGAAAAGAAGGGTGATTTACATGAAAACACTATATTATTTGTTGAATTTCTATTGCATTAGATGTCTGTTAGGAGCTCTGATGTAACATTTTGATCACATTTACATAAGGCTGAACAATAACTCAAAATTTTATCAAAATCAGAATCTTCTGCATTTTTCAAATCACAAGAAGTGCAATGTTTGTTAAAGGCAAAATGTTTAGCAAAGCACCATTTTAAAGCCATAAAGTGTGACATTTCTGCATTAAAATGTCTAAAAATGCTAGACATATGTCATATAATTTGTTGAGTTATGTACTTACATTATCCCAAATGTTTTCAACAATGTTAAAACACAGAGAAATCTGTAATTTATTCAAGGGAACGGTGTGTTACCTGTTATGTGTTGCTAGCTGGTTCTAGTTATTATGACTTCTGGGAAAACACAGGATAAGTTGGATACGTCAGAGAGTGAGGAAGTAAATTTCATTAATATCACCTCATCCATGAACATGATTTATGCCTGAGTCATGTCAGTTAGAGTTTCATCAGTTATGGTGAGTGTTTAAAGATGAAAATAACAACTCCCATGATCCCACACGACTTTACAACATCATCAAACTACAAGCAGCAGAACTTACACATTGTGAGTTTAAATTAAATATTGTCATGCTGCAGACATGTCTTACATCAAATAGTTAAGAAAACATCTTTGTTTGGTACATATCTCTTTAAAAGTCCCACCATGATCAGATTTTCAATGAAGATGAGAATAATGACCATAAATCATAATGCAATTGCAATGTCTGTCAAAATAATTACAATTAGAAATTTTCTCAGAACTGATTAGTCCTACTTCCACATAAAAATGAGTGGCTCTCATTTACTATCTGATACAAGTTTATCTGAGAAGAGCCTTTTGGAAAAAAGAAAGTAGAAACATTAGCTGTCTGCGAACAGCTCTTAACTGAAAGGTCTGTGGATATATTTTACTATTATATTTAATGAGTTTCAGTCGACATTTTGAATGTCAAAAGATGGCCTAAATAATGACTCCACTCTGTTATGAACAAAATTCTACAGGAGGCAATGAATATTGTGTTAATACTATTGACAATGACATTTGAAGATGCTTCTAAAAATTGGCACAAAATATCACTTTAATTGTCCAGAAATATCCGTATCTGTTTTCCAAAACTCGTATTGTTCAAGCACTGCCAGGAAATACCAGAAATAACAGTTTTGCTATTGTAACTCTGGCAAAACTGATCAGATCAGGCTGATTTTCAGCGGTGGACTTGGTAATAGGGTGGACTTCATGTGGACATCATGACATGTTCCTGACATCCATGTTACAAGAGAAAAGGTCCATGTTGCTACACTTCAATCAATGCTCTTCTCTACTTTAACCATGGTTCTTAAAGTTCTGAAAGACTAAAAGGCAAAGGATACAGAATTCTTTGTTTTGTTTTATTCCACATTAGCTGATTATTAGGAGCATTGATGCATTTTTTGTTTATTTCCACATAAAAATGAATGAAAGTCTTTTACTACTTATTTTAAACTTTGATGTTTATCTCAGAAGAACCTTTTGGAAATTGATTTCGATGTTGACAGAGTCAGATCATTTTTGCAGAACTGACACCACATTAGCTGTCTGTAAGGAGCTCCTCACTGAAATGTCTATGAATACATTTTACCATTATCTTTGATAGGTTTCAGTAGACATTTTGAATGTCAAACAGTGGTCTAAATAATGACTCCACTCTGCTATAAACAAAGTTCTGCAGGTGGCAATGAATTTTTTTGTTCTTGTGTTAATTGCATTTGAAAATACTCCTAAAAATTGGCACAAAATATCCCTTTAAACATCCAGAAATATCTGTATCCTTTTTTTTTTCCAAAACTCATATTGTTCAAGCACTGCCAGAAAATGCCAGAAAAAATCAGTTCTTCTAAGAAGCTCTGGCAAAACTGATCAGATCGGCCTGATTTTCAGCTATATAATAGGGTGTACTTCATGTGGACTGAACAGCATGTTCCAGACGTCCGTGTTACAAGAGAAAAGGTCTGCGTGGCTCTACTTTCGTCCCGGCTCTCCTCTACTCAAATGATGACTTCTTAAAGATCTTAAAGGTTAAAAGTCCAGGCAAAAAATAGCAAAGTACTTCTTTGTTGAATTTATACTACATTAACTGTCTGTTAGGAGCTCTGAAGGGATATTTTGAGCCCCTCCACATAGCAACATATTTTCATAGAATTGATCCCACATTAGCTGTCTGTCAAGTTCTCTCTCTGTGAATATGTTACCATTAACTTTGATGGATTTCAGTAGGCATTTTGAATGTCCAAACATGGTCTAAATAATGTCTTCGCTCTGCTATTAACAAAATTCTGCAGGTGGCAATGAATATTGTGTTAATACGACTGACGATGACATCTGATAATGCTCCAAAAAATTGGCACAAAATATCCATTTAAACATCCAGAAATGTCTGTCTGTTTTCCCAAATCTCATATTGTCCAAGTACTGCCAGAAAGTGCCAGATAAATCAGTTTTTTGTATTGTAACTCTGACAAAACTGATCAGATCAGGGTGATTTTCAGCTGAGAACTAAATAACAGGGTGTACATCATGTGGACTTCACAGCATGTTTCTGAGGGCCACGTTACAAGAGAAAAGGTCTGTTAGCAACATGTTTTTACAGAATTGATACCACCATAACAACCGTTTATTACCATTATCTTTGATGGGTGTCAGTAGACATTTTGAATGTCAAAAATGTTCAAAATTTCTCCACTCTGCTATAAACAATATTCTGCAGGTGGCATTGAGTACTTCTGTTAATACAATTGACGATTACATTTGTCAGATTTAATGCTCCTAAGAATTTGCACAAAATATCCATTTAAACATCCAGAAATATCTGAATCTGTTTTCCAAAACTCATATTGTTCAAGGATGGAGCTTCTGAAACGTGTGAAAAAAAAAAAGGAGAAAACAACAAGAAAACCTAAAGGCTGTTGAACTACATTTGTCTCTCAGACAGCACCTACAGTCTGCTCTGCCAGCTAGGAAAACAAGGAAGGAGCAAGCAGACGGAGGGGGGGCTGTTGTATTATCCTCCTCACAGGGGGGTGGGGGGCTGCTCTGCCATGTTATTGAAATCTCCAAGTCCTGAAGCACTCTGCTGTACTTCTCATTAACCGGCGCAATGTTTGCCGGGGTGTCTCTTTCCTCTTTAATAATAAAACAACGCTCCCCTCTTTTCTGCCGACTTAAAGGATTTCCTAATTTAATCAACACGGGCAGGAACAATAACAACAAAAGCATCAACAATGGTAACATGGCCTCCAGTGTCTTGTCGTACTTTTGCAGAGCAGAGAACATGTCTGGTTGTGGGAAAAGTCATGTGCGTGTGCGCTCGCATTTCGGGTTCTGTGTGTGGAAGAAGCGGGGGAAGAAAACTACAGAGGAGATGACATTTACTTCAATCTGTATGTGCTAATAACGCGGCTGTCAATCTATCACCTGCTACCTGATAAACACAAGTGAAGAGGATACTGCATGTCTCATGTGCACTGTAAAAATGTTTGTTTTGACTTAAAAAGGTCAAAGTTCAGACTGCTTTAAAATTTTAAGATTTTAATTTGAAAGACAAGTTGAAGAAATTTTTTAATGATTCAAAACCAATAAAAGTAGTCAAAGAAACTTAATATTAAAGGGATAGTTCACCCAAAAAGGAAAATGCAGTCATTATCTAGTCACTGCCGTGTCGATTTGAGGTCGGGTTTAGTTTTTCAGTCCACAAAACACTGCTGGAGTTTCACAGGAAAACAGCGTTGCAGAATCTCCAAACAGTTGGGAGTGAATGGTGACCAGTTTTCAAACGGAAAAAAAAAATCCTTTATACTGCTCATCTGTCATAATCTAAGTCTCCTAAAGCTGTGTGCACACTGTCAAGCAACGCAAATGGCCAGTTCAGATGTGTGCATGCATATGTGCACGTGGCTCCAAACTAAGGATCTATAGCAAAGTTTTTTTTTAGAAGGCTAAGAACACAGTGATGTCTTACTTGAACTTGAAACTTGACTTTGATTACACCAGACAAGCAGTATGGAGCCATTTTATGTTTTTTTTTTTCTGCTGTTTTTTATGTTTGAAAACCATTCACTTTCATCATTTGGGAGATTCTGTACCGCTGTTTTCCTGTGAAACTCCAACAGTGTTTTGCAGACTAACAAAATAAACCTGACCTTCATCCAGCATGACAGTAAATACATGATGACTGAATTTTCATTTTGTGTGAACTATCCATTTAAAAGAGAAATCTATAATATATTTACTGTAATAAATCAGAAAATATTCATGTCATCAGAGATTAAGGAAATATGTTAAGTTGCATTCTTATTCTTGTCAAATTACAATGTTGCTCTTCTCTTGCACTCCTGCAGCCTCCCTGAGCTTCCTCAAGAGCGAAGAGAAGAGGACGAGGGGAAACAATTCACTTCAACCACACACTGTGGATTAAATAGGATTACAAACTGCTACTGATTCTTGGATGCGCAGTGGTCACGTAATGCTGCTTTAATTTCAGTTTCACGTGAGAAGACATGTTAGTTATGCCTAAGATGTTTAGTTGAACCAACAACACAGTCACATTGACGAACATCACAAACAAATTTTATTCTAAATGTGAAACCGCTTCCGGTGAGTTTATTACATTTTAAGAATTCAATACAAGCCATCATAATTTTTCACAATGTTTTCATTAATGTAAAAACTTGACTTATCTTAAAATGTATCCGATACAAACGGAACAGTTTTCATCGAATCTTTAAAAAAGAAGGGTCCCAGGAGAGTTGTGACTCTCACACAATGCATGCTGGGAAGTCTGCTAATATGCTGATCATGTTTATTTTAAAAACTTAATTTAATTTCAATCAGGAGATACTTAAATATAGTTTATTGACACATGCACAACAGAATGAAGAATGTGAGAAGCCTTTGGCAGTTAGACCTTAAATGCACAAACTATATATATTAATACGGGGTGATGAAGCTGTAGTAGAAAAGAGAACCTCACCGACTCTGGTGGTGGTGATGGGATCAGTGGACTTTGAATCTGATGAACTGAAGGCGAATGGGGTGTAGGAGGGTCGTGGCTATAGTTTATAATGACAGCTGTCAGTGCAGAGAAAGAACCGATTTGAAGTTTGACGGCGGTAAAATGATTGGCTGACTGAGACCGTGGCAAAATCTGATTGGAGTATTAGAGAGGAAAGCAAACGCCCACAGTCAGCTGTTTAAGTTGGAGTGAGGGGAGTGAGAGAGAGAGAGAGGTGGAAGATTGTGAATGAATGAAGTGTAACGGTGGTCTTCCTCACTGAACTTACGCTGAGCTTCATTAGTTGAACTCTGTACAGTACATTCACTGACCTCAGTCAAAAGTCTTCAAGCTAGAGGAACTCATGTTTATAAACTGTAGTTTTCTGAAAATAAATACTGGCAATTTTAAGTTTGACTTAAACAAATAAAACTTGTAAATTTATGTTACATTAATGAGACAAGATTAGTTGATTCCACTAAATTCCTGTGTGTTCTTTTATAGTGCAACTGAGACACCCAGGTGAAGAGGACACTGTGTGTCTTCTGTGTTTGTCTGAGTACATGTTTACATACAAACTGTTCAGCCAAGAAGTTCCTCAAAGTGAGCCAGTGACCACTGCTTGACCCCCACAGCACACCCCACCTCAGTGTACATAGGCAACCTGACCTGACTCTCACCCCGAATATCACTCCAACACCCCTACACTCCCATACGCACACACATGCACACACATGCACACACACACACACACACACACACACACACACACACACACACACACACACACACACACACCACTGTTTATAGGGTCTGCTGACCTCATGATCACCCTCTCATCGTCCAGCTGGCCTCTCTTTCACCCCCTGCCCTCTGGATCACCCCAGACAGCACCCTGAGAGAGACAGAAGGGGTGGGGTTGTAGGTGAAAGGCTACAGTCATCTTCCTGTCAGTGGGGATCAACAAATCCATTTGAAATAAAAAAAAATGTAAGTACTCGTATTTAGCTGCATTATACTTTTTTGCAGGCTTGTGTGAAATTTAAAGTTTAACTGAGTACAGCCTTAAAGCAGATTGTGACTCAAATAACAATATAAGTTTTATAATATTAATTACATCCAGTTTAACTTACAGTTGTCTCCTGAAATAGTTGACCTCTACATTGTATATACTATATGTTATAGGATAAGGAGTATTGCTTCATAATGCACCTTTTAGGTCTTATCATATAGGCAATTAGTTGAATCTTCTGTCTGTTCCATTTTCCAGACACTTATGAAATTTGGTTAGATTTGAAGTAAAAGGTAAGACAAAAAAATATTCAATGCACTTTCAAGAAATTTTATTTATTTGCTTTATTTTTTTTCCAGGCAAGCATTAAGGAATAACATTTCATGTTTAAGTCAACAGAGCCTCTTAGAAATGAGCTTCTTGAAGGTTATCTGTGCAAGCATTTGAACAGATAAACTTTTCTTAAAATGCAAAATATCGATCATAACAGGGTATCAAGGTGATTTATTTATCATTATAGAGCACAGGGTTGTACAACGAAACTGAAGTTGTACAACCAATTAGAGCTGCAACTATTTTGATAATTAATAGGTTAGAAGAAAAGTCAAAACTGACTAATTCCAGCTTCTTAAATATGAATATTTTCTGGGTTCTTTAGTCCTTTATGACAGTATAAAGTAAATATCTTTGGGTTGTGGACAAAACTGGATATTTTAGGACGTCAACTTGAGCTTTGGAAAACACTGATCCACATTCAACATTTTCTGACATTTTCAGACCAAACAACTAATTGATAAATTGAGAAAATAACTGACAAAGATATTCGTCAGTTGCAGCCCTAGTCCCTTCGTGATACACACACACACACAAAGCTTATACAATACAGAAAATTTAAATAGAATCGGATTTAAAAAAACAAAGTACAAAAGTATATACATTCATTTATATAAATATACACTTAAACATCCAAGAAATCTAAAAAATAAACATACTACCAAAATACCAAACCATGCTAGTAGCACACTTGTGAGATTTTTATTAAGTCCCAAACCTTAGCATGAAATCAAGTATGCAAGGTGCATAATATTAATGGGGAAATATTATAGTATGCAAGCACAGGACACTACACTGGCATAAATATCCCACAATGCAAAGCAACAACATAAGAAACAAATGCAAACAGTGACCACAGCAGTCCTGGCATAAAGTCAATAGTACTTCAGTTTTATTTTTAAGTAAGGTTTCACTTTGCGAGACATTATGTATTTTTTAACATTAGTTTGTTGGTGGCACAGGTTACCACGGTTACACCTTTCCAATCGGAGAGGACGCTCTCAGGAAGTGACATGATGTATGCTGAGCAGTGCATCCGAACAGGATATATAATACTGTTTGTTTATGCAAAAGTATGTTGAACGATGGTCCACAATTCAGGCATGCACATATGCATCATTTATTTCCCTGGTAAACATTCTTTAGTGCAGTTTTTATATTTGGGTCTGGTTGAATGTAAACAACAGGATAGTGGTGATGACGTGGTCGACATCTTCACATAAAATGTTTGACACCTGAGGAACACTGTCAGTTAACTTCGACTGCGTTTTTGCAGTTTGACTTCAAAGCTGTCCCCCTGCCCCAAAATATTTAACTACATTTTCACATGTGTTGTGTTTATTAGATGTTATTATATGTTAGGTTATAAAGCACCTTTAAGTCTTATAGAGCCTTATTAGGCCCTCTTCTAGACAGGTTTCTTAAAAATGAACTGTTCCTGACATGTTGTGTTATTTCACTACCCAACCACTTTACTGGTTCGGATGACGTCCCCATGGGGTTTGATTAGCAGTCTTGCACTATAGATAACACCAACAAAGGGCGAGTCATTATGTTAAGAAAGACAGTACATGAGACTGTCTTAGAAAAAAAAATCTAATTTTGTCTGGCAGTCAAGTATAACACCTTACATACAGGAATCCAGGGAAACATTGGGAGAAAGGTAGAATTTTGTGCACAATATGCAATAGCTCCATCATATTTGAAATGCAAACTGGCTCCTTTGGTGAGAGACTAGTGGGAGTTGGAGGTGCACTGCAATGGCTTCTGGGAGTAGAAAACAAACAGCGCTGTCAAAACAAATGCTTTAATGCCTGCGGAGGCTGTCCTGCACTCTGCAGTTAGCAAGACTGGTCCATACCAGCCGGCTTAATGGGCTAATATGGATGAGAGAATTTTTTCCTGGTGCTTTTGTAAGCTGAACTTTACATCAAAGACCCATGATTAATTACTGATAAGGGGTTAATAAAACATTAATGCTTTTTGTAATTAACTACGACTCCGAAACACAGTACACCCCCCTGTTGCCACCACCACTTCTCTCCTCACTCACCCCCAGCTATGTCTTGTCTTCATCTTTTTATGTCACATTCTGCTGCATCGTGCCATCTTGCCTTTTTTTTTTCCGAGGTTGAAGTGAAATCATTAAAATAGAGTATAGGATGGGCCAGAAGGGAACAAACACAGCCCCAGATTTGTTTATCCTGCTCCAGAGGAGGATGGGGTGTCGGGTTTTTAATTAAGGGCTTTTGAATATTAATTTGGAAGGGTGATGGAGGCTCCAACAAGGTCAAGATAAAAAAACAAGAGCTTCATCACACTGACTTTTACAAGAACTGAGCCTCCAGAAAACAAAACACTCTCATTAATTGTCTCGCGCAGGCCAGCGAGAGGGTTCAGACAAAAAGTAACGTTGCATCATCAAAATGGGGATTCTCGCTGTTTTCTCCTACCTGAGTCGAGCACACAAAGCAAAACTTGAATATAAACACTTGAGAGCTGAAGTGT
This sequence comes from Lutjanus erythropterus, assembly GCF_056507025.1. NCBI lineage: Eukaryota > Metazoa > Chordata > Actinopteri > Lutjaniformes > Lutjanidae > Lutjanus > Lutjanus erythropterus. The sequence goes on from NC_139325.1 coordinate 12,325,617, forward strand.
TGTGCATGTGGCCTCGGATCTTATCATCATTATTATTTGGCTGAGTGAAAGGCATCAGGTCTGAAATACGCTGTGCAACATAGAACCATACAAACAAGACATTTTATAATATTATTTAGATTTGGGGGCTGCATTTGTTAGACTTGTTTTTACTGCTTTCACTGGTGTCAAGAATGTTCTTGAGTTATCAGCCTTCATACTGATGTCCCAGTGTAAACTTTTATGGTTTTTTCCATAGCTAGCGTAAAGCTCTTACATGAATTTAACATTTTGTTGACATTAAAGGGACAGTCTACTGATTTTTCTTATGAAGTTCAGTTTACTTGCCATGCAGAGTACTATGCAGCCTGTAAAAGCAGTTATATGATGTTGTCTGTGGCTTTGGAGTGGCTTTTAAAAGGTTTACAAAACAACCCTGACAACACATCAGGCATACCAGACGTTCTTCTTACTGGACCTTCTTCATTGTGTGGTTTATGTTATGTTTAGCCACCAAAACTACTTGGTTAGGTTAAATGAAAGATCATGTTTTGGCTTAAAAAGAGTATGCAAGTTATGTCAGTTAGTTAGAATATGTACTTATGTAAATTAACTTATGTATGTAAGTTAAAGCAAGTCAACACTGACTTTTAGTTTCATATGGGACACAAACAACAGTCTCCTGGGTGAAAGTCTGGGTTTGTTTGACACATTCGTCCATCCGCCCTCTGACCTTTCTTTCATCTTTCCTTCTTTGCTCCCGTCATAGTTACTACAGCCTCTGTAGTTCAACGTCCAACAACGAATGCAAGTACGGGCCTTAATCAGTAGGCTGACGCTGATGATGTCCTAAGACTTAAACATGATTGAAAGACTTTAAAACTGGAGGTGGGGTCAATAAACTGAAGTGGGCGTTTAAGAGGCAGGAAAAGTCTAATGAAAGCCCCTATTGAATTGACTTATGGGAAATGTAGGATGTAGCTTGGATATATACCAGAAGCTAAAATCAGTATATCTCAGCCACTGCTGTTCTTTTTAAATCTGTCTCTCACATGACCAGCAGTCCTCCAAAATGATGTTTTAAGATTCCTTTCAAACCTGTTTGAAGACATAAAAAGACTCAGCTTGAACATATTGATGTTCTGTTACTGTTTTTGCCTCCCTGATACCAATACCTGGACTTAACATATTGGCCTATACTGAGAAAAAAAAATATATACCATTATTATTAAACAGCTGTATACCACTAACCCTGTATGAGAACTATATGGTTGTTATCATTGTTGTATGGCCTGACTTAAGTTAAAAAAAAAAAGAAGCCATATAGGGATTATTAGCCCTGTTGCAGGGCTAATAAATTACAGTGGTATTGGTATCGCTGATACATGATCTAGCATATTAAGTTGTATCAGAAGCAATAGTATTGGAACAACCCTTACTTTGAAATGCAATTTGTGTCACAATGCAAAACCATTTTTTGAGCAGAGGGCGATTTCAAGCAGAAAATAGTCGAATACAAAGGCCAAGTCAATTAATACATCACTTTCCCTGACTTTTCTTGTGTATATCAGACTTTAAGAAATTCCATAGTTTTCTTTGCCTTCCATGTCTTAATGGAGCTCCTGCAGAGTGAACTGCATTAGACATGACAAGAATCGGCTAAATGTTTGACATCAGAGTTAAAACAGACATCTTTATGGTGTTGTTGCGTTTTTGTCACAGAAACTTGAGGAGGCACAAAAGGTCAGACCATAGGTCTCAGCTAAGCTCCTCACCGTTACACCGACCCATACACTCTGGTAACTCCAACACACAGTCCCACAAACACTTGATGTACGCAGGCATACACACATGAACACAAATAGAAAGGTCACACACGTAGCTCTTTCTATCTCCCAAACACACACACAAATACACCTATACACAGTGGATGAGACAGCGGGAATGTGTGGTTAATATTTAACAAACAGGAACAGAAATAGATGGGCTTGTGTGTTCAGAGCTGAATAGGTTTCAGCGGAGTGGCCTCTGTGGCACATGAAACATTTAACACACTCCAAACAGTAAATCATAGGAAATAGAAAAGTAAAGTTTACATCGAGATAGACTTGTAAAAGAGCTTCCAGTGGAGTGGATGAGACGTGGATGTGGCTATGACTTTGTTTTTTCCAACACATTAAAAAGTGCTGCCCAAGTGGATGCTACTGCAAGAAAATATGTATAAACAGGTTATTTATAGCATATTAGGACATTATCCAAAATGGCTGACAACTGGTAGGGTTATGAAAACATGTTTTGGTGATAAATAATCTCTGCTTTTATTTTTATGCAGGAAAAAAGACTGATAGTCGCTGCATATTATAGATTAAGGCAATCACCAGCACTAATTTAAAGTCATCATATTACTAGGTTGGCTGTATGTGAGGATCATATTGCCTTAAAATGAAAAACCATCTGGTGTATGAGTTTGTGAGTGTGTGTTGTTTTTGCTTTTCTTTGCTTTTTGGAGCCTGCACATGTGCTACCTGTGTGTATGATAAATCTGTTCTCTCTCATAATCTATGTGATTCAAAATGTGATATATGTGAGCGTGAACTTTGAATTATGACCCATACGGCGGATCGTAAATCTCTCCTCCCAAACTCTCTCTGAGTATACACTCTTACACTCTTTGGTTTGGTCCACTCATAAATCTCTCCAAACTGGAGCGGAGGTACACACTCTTTTCTTTCTTTCTTTCCTTCCAACGCTCCCTCTCACAGAAGTTGGAGGCTTCAGATTAGACAAAACAACAGTGGAGAGGCCAGCTGACTTCTGTAAGCACACATGCACTGAAAAAAGAGAATTGTTGGACTAACTTAAAAAACTAACTTCAGTTGGTAACACATGAATGAATTAGGTTATTTTTTTCAAATAAAAAAAGTTCACAAGTTAGAGGAACACCACTGCTTTATGTCAGATACTTACTATTTAATCTGATTGCTTTTACAGTTGCTTCCAATTTTGCAACTCAATTTTATTTTCTTTACCCAAAAGTAAAAAAAAACAGTGCCCGGTTACATAAAACCACTTAGGCTAATATTTCCAGGTGTAGGGGTGCGCCTACAAAGGCATAGTTAAAGAAAAAAAAATCTCCGGCCTAAGTGTTTGCCCACAAGTATTTCCTTATGCTTAGAAGGTCTTTAGCGACCATTTTTTCCCTGAAAATTTTAAGGTACCCATGCCAGTCCCTTAAAAGTGAAATAATCTGTGGAGTATGACACAATAAGAATTTATGTTGATTGAAAGAAGGAGATACCAAGACACATTTTCCCAGAATGGAAAACCCATTGAACACTTGTTGGAGAGCACTAGCAACTCACAGCTAGCTAAATTCACTTTGGATTTCTTGTGCTTTCCAGAAAATAATTCTTATCTTGTTTTTCTTTTTGTTCCTCTTTGTCCATTTTGGAGAAGCTAGCCAACACAGTGTCTTATGGTATGCTAGCTAACAGCTGACAATAATGCTGTCTAGTTACATTAAAGAGTGATGTGAGTGAAGCGTAACCATGGTAAGTGAAATGCACATGTGCTGTATTATGACAGTAACTGCTGTGAAAACCTAAGTGAGCCTGTTAGCTCAGGGAAATATTTTGCCTGGGTACTGCTCCTTAACAACCTAACAGTATGGTGTGAGGAAAAGAAGGTTTGTTTTTATAGTAACTTTATAATGTTATTTTAGTTTGCTGGATATAATTGGGCCTAATATAACAAGGACATCATGATGTCGACAAAATACTACGAGAAATTTAACTGCTCTGCTCTTACTGAAATAAGAATAGCAGGTTAAGGGAACAGGGTGAAATTTCAATTTGTTATTTGCTGCGTTCTAACGGAACATGTGTACTCGTGATAATGACAGGGAAGTCGTGAACAGGGAGCTAACAGAAAACTTTATGATGTTGTGAATACGACATAAGGGGGTGTTCATTTGGACTCGTCTGGCAAACACGGTAAACACGACCCCATTTGAACGCACTAATAATTCACTAAATTAGATTGCCATTACTAAAGCAGAAAGCTGATTCAGAACATTACATTACTCTGACTACTACTTAAAAATACACTTTTTACAGTGTGTGAAAGAAACAGAAAGGAACGGCAGACTTTGGGAAGAGCTAAATTTGATAGTTTGCTTTGAATTATGAAGGACTTGTGCAATAGATATATCAATATGGATTTATCAAATGTCAGAGAAGCTTTCTTTTTATAGCTCACAGACACTCAAAATTGAAGACATCTCTATTTCCCATGTTGATTTGTCAAATTCATAAATGCCCAAAACTTAAAAGCAACCAAAACCAAGGGGGGTTTCAATATTTCTATCATGACTTGCTCACATAAAAATAAATGACATGGAATCTGAACTTGCACTTGAACACACTCTGAACTCGCTGAACAATAACATTTGTTTTGGCCAAAATCTCCCACAGCTTCCAGACTGACCACTGGTTCAAGGACTGGAGCCTTGAGGGTGTTTTCCAGACGGTGTTTTCTCTCCCTGTCTCATTTGTGTGGCAGCCAAAGTGGATTTCGGGAGAATCACAGCATCAGCAGCCACAACCGGAGTGGTGAGAGGACAAAAGAGTCGTCTGCTATTGTTACCCTGGCTCTCAATAATTTGCAAGTTAGCATGAGGTGCGATATCACAAACAAACGCCTGCAAACAAAGAAAAAAAAATATTGCCATCTCGGCATCCTTCTGTCACCTGTGAAAAGAAGCACCTGTGATGAGTAAGTGCCGATGCATGGTGGTGGTATGATCAGACGGTGAGTATTCATAGGCTGTTTCTGCTATAAGTAAACACTGGACAGTCAGTGGGTGTCAGTCATCCCCACAAAGACCAACATTGTACACCTGTATCATCACCTATATTTGCCTCCTGGATCATTTTGTGACATCAAGGTGTAAATATATTTCTGTGGTATGTTCAAAACAGGTCCTAAGAATATTTAAAGTTTACTTGTACCATATTATGTGGTCACAGTACACTTGTTTACATATGTTGAACTTGTGTGCCTTCAGTTATTGTCCATGGAAGCCTTCTTTGTTGGATAAGTTTTGACATTGCTGTAGATGTAGCTTTGTCCTTGTAACTATTGTCACTAACACTAAACAAGAAAGTAAAATAAGTATAGTAACGCTTATAATATCATTAATGAATGGTAAATTTATTTAGTTAAACTTAGTTAAAAGCTATTTCACTGTTGACAATGAAATGATGAAATTAGCAATGTTTGCTAATTATTAGTAATGCTAAAACTGACTTTGTTTGAGATGCTGTTGTTATGTGTGCAACAATAAAATAAATAAATAATGTATCAGTGATGATACAAAACTAGAGACAGACCAATAAATGGGTCAGCTGATATTATCAGCTCGATATTTTTTTTGTTTTGTTTTATACCCAGCAGTTTATCTACATTTTCAGATTTTTTCTTAACATTCTACGTGTATATGTATTTTTCTATTTGTTTTGTCTTTTCCATTCATAGCTATTTATATTTATTTAAAAAAATACCAGTGAAAGTTTATTGTTTCAGTGACCTAATATCATCTTGGACAACAAAGTTTATGGTTATACTGTAAAATATCCTGCCTCCATCTTTGTGTTTGATAAGTACGTTTGATGGATCACTGCAATATCTACTGATATACTGATATCACAATCGGGCCCTAAAACATAACTTTTATTTCATATTACATAAGCAAATAAAATAACATAAATGACTGTATTCCTAATACTTAGAAAACATTATTTATTATAAATTCAGTGTTTGTTACCAGTAAAAAAAATTATTAACTAATTTTAATTAAATATCAATTTGTCATTTATTAATGATGGTTACTATAAAGCATTTTCAGAAGTATTTTGATTTTTTACTTAAGAAAAAGTACCAATGCAACAGTGTGAAAACACGATATTACAAGTGAAAGTCTTACATTCAAATTGTATCAAAAGTAAAAGTGTGTTATAAAGACAAACAGTTGCAGTGATAATGTTTATGATTATGAAATATGATTATGTTTTTAATTGGATTATAGATACTGATGCATCAATGTGGAGGCAGTATTTTACACTACATTATGGACTATTGTATAGTTTATTCAAGCAAAGAAATCAACATCTACAGCTGTAAATAAACATAGTGGAGAATAAAGTACAATATTTCCCTCGGAAACAAAGCCAATTCAAAGTATAAAGTAATATAAAATGAAAGCAGTCGGCTGAAGTACAAGTAACTCAAACTTGTGGTTTAGAACAGCAAGCAAAGTTTATTTATATAGCGCCTCTCACAGACAGCACTCACAAAGTGCTTTACAGTCAAAGAAATAAAATCCAATAAATAAAACCAAAAAAAAGTTTTTAGTGAAGTAAATGTAATAAATTAGTTGTATATAACTATTATTTAGTGTCAGTGTTCCCTCTGAATATAATAGATTTGTGATTTACAATGATGACATTGACCAAATATCTCAATCATCAGTGATATTTCTCTACTTTGTCTCCAGAAACTCAGTCCTTGTGATTTTTTATACCAGATGCAGCTTGCATTTAGTGAACTGATGCACCTGATATGCTTCATTATGATTGTCATTTCCACTTCTGCTCCTACTGGTGCCGCTGCAGCCGTTTTGCTGCCGGTAACGGCGCTATATGGAGTAATTAGTGCGAGTGTGTCGCGGTGGGTTTACGGGACGCGGCGTTGTCGCCTCCATTACGGCTGACATTCATCGCTCATCAGTCCACTCACAGATGATGATGATCAACATACGGCGCATCATCGCCGCTAATGAGATGCGCTTTGCTGATGAAAGCCATTCGTCGAAATTCAAGCGTAAAAAATAGAGGCAGAGAGGAAGAAGACAGAGAGACAGGAAAAAAAAGCCACATACACAGGAAGGCGAGATCGGACAGCGCTCATCATTCAATCTAATGGTGTTAACTAAGATTCATTAACCACCAGCCATCTTTGTCCTGCAGGAATCTTGGAAGTGTGTTTGTGTGTTTGTTGCTCTCTGTTTCTCTTCCACACACTCTCTATCTTGTGTGACATGTGGTCATATTGTGTGTGAGTGTGTACTGTATTTGTATGAGTGGCCATGAGAATCAGAACCAAATTAATCTGTTTGAAAGGGAAGGTTCACATCATGCCATTATCCATAGTAGAAACAAATTCACAAATGACTTGCTCCTGGAAATGTGGCCGTGTGTGTGTGTGTGTGTGTGTGTGTGTGTGTGTGTGTGTGTGTGTCGTTTTGGGTGTGTGTGGGTGTTGTCTGTGCAGACGGGGTGCTCATCATCTCCTGGAAGGATTGATATGAACATTCTGTCACTCACGGGCAGCACAGATGGCTAATTTCCGGAAAAGAGCAGATTTGAGCCAGGTTTTAAAGAGAAAAAAAATAGAAATGGCACTTTTTCAAAGTGTGTGTGTGTGTGTGTGTGTGTGTGTGTGTGTGTGTGTGTGTGTGTGCATGAGAGAGAGCCTGTGTGTGTGTGAGTGCCTATAATGTAGCGGGGGTTCAGTCAGGCTTGACCACTGACAGATAAAAGCTTTGTGTTGTTGAGCTGCCAGCCCAACATGGCTGCCTGTCAGAGTGTGAGTGAGCAGTGTGTGTGTCTGTCTGTGCATGTGTGTGTGTGCGCAGTGAAACCTCCAATGTGATCTAGGTGCCCACAGCTGTGGAGCTCTTCCAAAGTGCTAACATTTAGACAAACAAACCCTGCTCCACATCCATCGGAGGGAAAAAAAAACGAGAGAAAGAAATCCAGATAACGTCACTTCAATACCCATTTAACACTCGCTCCTCTCGCCACCAAACATTGGCGAAGGCTTTGTGGAAGGACGAGGGAGAGGTTGTGACAGGATTATAGCGCTGTTTACTGTAAATAACCAATTTAATGACCGCTGGCAAGCTTCAGGCTACAGGCCAGAGGCTCAGAGAGAGAAACAGAGATACAAATGTGAGTCATCTGGTCGACTCCCCATTAGGCGAATTTAGCCGAGGTACTTTGGAGCGGCGCTCATGTGATGCCACGAAACTTGGCTGTGGAATAAAATACTCCAACAAAAGTAGCACATTTACATAAGAGGGACTTCCTCTTTAGTCAAATGTTGAGTTGGATTGTGGGTGATCTGGTGCTGCCATAACCTCAAGAGAGACAAGCTGGGCTGGAGAACTTCAGACAATACAGCAGGCCTATTCAACTGGCGGCCTGTTTAACAACCTAAATCCAGCCTTTTGATCATATGTAAATATAAAAAACAGTATATCACTGTTATTTCAATTAAATAACCTGCTAAGATTCAAAGCATATATATATAATTTTTCTGCTAGGCACATGCATGAACGTGTATGTTTGGGTTCGTGCGTGTGAAGCTTGTCTGCGGTGAATCTCACATATTAGTGGAACCATCAGCTTAATTTGTTTTTTTTTGTGTGTGTGCTGTCACAGCTGTGACCACAGGCATTATGTTTTTAGGTCATTCTACCAGAAGGGCTTGACAGAATGTCTTCAAAACCTGGCACAAATGTCCACTTGGACTCAATGATTAGATTTTGGTGGTCAAAAGTCAAAGGTTACTGTAACCTCACGTCCATCCCACTCTTGTAAGAACAATTTCTCAGGAACACTCAGGGACTTCCCAAGTTTTGATAAAAAAAAACATCCACTTGGACTCAAGGATGAGCTACTTGGATTCATGTGGCCAAAGGTCAAGGTCACTGTGGCCTCACAAAACATGTTTTGGCCATAACTCTATAATTCAAACAGTAGTGCAGCGCTGGAAAGTAACTACTTACATGTAACTAGAAACATGTAATCATCACAGTTACTGAGAAAAAGTATTGGTGCTTATAAAGGAGTTACATCCAGTTATTCCTTTGGGTTTGCCTGGCAGAGCTCTGCATTCTACTGAGTGCACTGTTCTAGTTTTGAAAGGTTTTAATTCAGGCTGTTTAAGCAAAGGAAATTTAGGAGAGTCAAACTGAATGAAAAAAAGATGTTAAATGCGACATTGTGTTTATTAAAACAACAAGCTACTCCTAATCTAGACTCACACTGTGTGAGAGTGTCTGTGTGTGTATGAGTGAACACAAATTTATTCTTGGTCATGTGCAGGCCTGTGCAAAGGAGCTCATTTTAAATAGACATATGCACATCATACATGTTGCATACGTTAGTGTGTCTTCATATTTGTGTGTGTGTTTGTGTATATGCAGTTACCTTTACATGCATGTTTAACAGTGCTTGTTTTAAGCACATATGGGCTCTTTGAGTATATGTGCATGTGCCAGCGTGCATGCATGCATGTAGATTTTTGCATTCACCCAACAGTGCCTCCTTGTCTTCGATAGATGGACGTGTTTATGCTTTGTGTGTGTGCATGAGTGAGTGAGTGTGTGTGTGCATGTGTGGGTTTGGCATGCAGTGCATAGGCACATATCTGTGTGTTCATCTGTGCTAAGCGGATGAGGGACCCGGTGAGCAACGCTAAAACATCTAGCATCTTGTCCTTGCCCTTGTCAACATGGCGCCGTCCGTTATCCCTCACCTAGCAGACAAAGACACTTCTTACAGGAGGGATCATCAGTCGCCTTTGCAACTCTGCAGATTCACTCCATAAATCCTAATTATACCCCTCCCAAGTCCCCCCTCCCTTTCCCGCTCCACAAATAAATGGTCAGAAAGTGTAAAACATCTGCTGCGTGGATCATCTCAGCGGCTGTGAAGGTAAATCATCCTCGTCTGTTTCTATTATAAAGGCAGGAGAGAGTCAGGGGACTTCAACTCTACTGAATGTGACTTGACTTTTTGGCCACTGATGCTGTGAGTAGCTGTCTGTTACTATGTTTTGTGTTTTTGACCACTTAAAAGTGATTCATAAGGTAAGCACATTACAAAAGCAATACAAGACTCAGATATAACCAGCACAATGTTGAAAAAACCCCCCTCAGTTTAATGTTTTATGTGGCTGATTGATATAATTATTTTATTCTGATGGCTAGTAATTATGAGCAAAACTTTTCAGTGCTTTTATGTACAGTATGTTTCTATTATGCTGGGCTCTAAAACATCTGACTTCAATTTAAGTGTTTTGATTTATTTATGAACTTTTGGCAACTCATTCACTTGGCAACAGCATTTTGAACAACTTCAAACAAAACTTTCATTTAAAAAATGTATTAATTACAATGAAGAATAGAAAATAGTGCTTCTTGTACAAGCCCTTGGTACATTACGAGTTAGCAGTCTTCCTCTTCTTTGCTTTTGTTGGCACATAGCTATGCTTCTTCATGTGTGACTGCAACCAACTGTCAATCAACACAATAATGTGAAACCAAAGGCAGGATGTGAGTTGTGCCAGTCTCTTGCTCATTCACATGCATGATACAAATAAAACAAAGACCAACTGGTGAAAACCTTCTGCTACTTTTGCTACTAAAAGGTCAAAACTTCACAGAGTACCTTAAATGAGTAAATAGGCCCTATATAACATAACACCCTCTTTAGAGATATTTTTAGTCACCTGTCTAACAGATCCTTTGCATTTTCTTGATAGATCTGTGTTTTATGTATGTTAATTGTGACCCACTGCCTAATTGGGACACACTGCCTACCTCTACCTGTGTGTGACAGCTACCTTGCCAAACTGCAGCAGTTTACAGGTGTGTGGTGTCGCTGCTATTGCCACCCTCATCTTTTTACACCGAGTTTGCATAAGAGTTGTGAATAGAAGAAAGGACTTGTAACAAAAAAAAGCAGGATGATTTTGTTTGTAAAAGAGAGCACACCGGAAAAATGCACCCGTTTTTTTTTCAGGTTTGTGATATTATAGACATTTAAATTGTTGTGAAAGTTGTTATTTTGCTGGAATGATGTCAATATGACTATCAACAGATCATTTTCGCTGTGCGAGCTGCACTGCTCATGCGAGCTGAGTGTCTGATCTAACCTGTTAACATGGACGCTGAAATGAAAAGTAAGAGGTTCCACGATGCACACATGTTGCTCAAGTAGGCAGTGTGTCCAAGGGGTGAAGCTGCTGCTGGTAGGCTACTTTCACTAACCATTAGTATAAAATTCTACTGAGAATATTTGTTCTTTCCTCCACCGAGGAATAGGAGAAAGAGGACTATGATAAATCAGTTATCTATACATGGTATTTACTAGAGGTGACACTTTTTGGCTGGACTGCAGGAGCCAGACATATGGGTTGTATGCATACATGTCCATGCCCTGTCTCTCTGTATGGAAGCCCATTTCTGTCAATGCGATGGAAAAATATTAAAATCCTGTAAGTCATTGCAATGAGAAACTTTCTTAAAATAATGAGTTAGTATCTCAACATAAATACAATAAAATAAAATAGAATAATAATAAAAATGTATCTCTATTTCGCAGTAACCATTTGAATTTGAGGTTGGTCTAGTCATGTATGAAGTTTCACTTAGTCTTATATATTTTGTAAAGAGGCTATCACCGCTAAAATAACAAACACAACAAAATGCAAACACCATAGCAACATGTGTACAGATAGAACTTGGCCTTACATTACTGTCGATGCATGGAGCAGCCATCTTGGATTTTGAGGTCAGGGTTGGTGAGGCTCCTCCAACTTCAGGAAAGTCTGAAACTTTCTGGTTCAAACAGAACACACCATTAATGCAGGGATAAGCCGCCCATTGGCAATGTTTCGAGAGCGTGTTTGACAGATTCAGAATGATGCACCACAATCTCAAGACACATGTATGACGCTACAAGGGAAAATATACAGATCATACTGAAGGATAAGTCACTGTCTCTGTCCACCGGTCATGGTGGATTGTAGTGGTCAGAGATGGACAGACAGGTTGCTTTATAGCACACAACAAGAAGAGAATGCCAGTGCAACAAAAACACAGATGAAGCTTTTTGACTTTCTGATGACACCAGATGGTGGAGGAAGTGAGAGGCTGATGGGAAAATATTTCCACAGCCTGTTTGTCCTACACATCAGCTCCAAAAAATACATCAGAGGGAACAAGAGAGAATGGGGTTCTTTCAAAATGTGGATTTAAATTGAAAAATGCTGGCACCAGCAATACCACTGGCATGAGAAAGAAGCTATACCATTCACCCTATTCAAAAATACTAAATGTAAGACCTTTAACTTCTACAACTACAGTAATTTATTTCCGTTAAATATTAAACAAGTGTACTCACCCGGCCCTGTTGCTATTGACAGTGCATTGTTGTTTACTTGTGTAAAAAAACAGATGGCCTTAACATATTTGATGTTGGGGGGAAGGGAGGATGGCAGCGGGTTCATGCTAGTTTAGTTTTGTGTGTGTTTCTTGTGCGGGCGTCTGGTATTTTATTTGCCCTCGTCCTTTTCTGCCTGTCTCTTCTCCCCTTCTCCCTCTCTCTCTCGGCTCTCCTCAGCCTCCAGCCAGCCTCGCTGCAGACAGGAGGTCAGGCCATGCCACTCCGCTCTGCCTGCTATGAGCGCTGGGTCACCGAGCCAGATAACACCACCAACTGTTCAATATTTGAAGAAATCAAGCATTCTGCTTGTTTGAAATTTCACTATTTGTTCGCATTCTCTCCACCTCCCCTGATAAATCTTGCACTTTATGCAAAACAGTGGAGCAGTTCAAGGGTGGAAAGTAACAAATTAAGGCTTTGTGAAAGCTGTAAAGCAGCAGCTCTTTTGTATTCTTGTACTTTATGAAGTAAGATAAATGTATGTTTTGACTCCTGTACTTTGCAACATTTCAAAACCCATCCGTTGTGGAATACAAATTTCACAGGTTTTTGCATTAGAAACAGGCTGGTCATAGCCGTGATGAATCAAGTGAATTATTCCTGAACCCAGCTTCAAACCTTCACTCTTCTTGTTCATTTACATAGAAAAGATATCTGCAGCCATATGCAAACATGTTCAAAAACTCGTTTGAATCAAAACCAGCTTTTGCTGTAAGTACATTTTAAATGTGCCCTTGCATTTTACAGCAGTATGAGAATTCCGGTTAAGTAACGGTGCTTCCACTCAAGTGGGACATTTTGGCACTTCTCTGTTGCTGTTTATCATGAATATTCAAAACTGTGTGGCATTCCAAGACTGAGACACCAAACATGCAGATCAGTGAGGAAATACTCACGCAGCGTGCTCGAAACTAAAGCTAGTCTTAAAGTCTGACTGATGTGAATGCACATTTCCTTTTTGGTCACCTATAGTGAGTGAAAGCAACCAATGGTGAGACACTGTTGTGGGTGTGTTGTGTAAAAACATGCTGTTTAAAATGGGAGTGCTCTCATGTGCAGCTGAGCCACGCAGTTTCCTCCACAGTAAAAAAGGTGATTTATTTAGTGTTTGGGGGGCTGTCAGGCCGAGCACGAGATTTCACAGGGTGTAATTTGATCTTAAATTGCTTGGCTACATACACTTTTCGCAGCCAAGAAGGGGACACCCACATAGGTTTTTCAATAAAAGGATGGCAGACATGTCATTCCAACACAACCTAGAAGTTGTACATATGCAAACATAGGCTATACAAATATCCACATTAACACATTGCTATAAGTGCCAACATGCAACCATGTGGCAACACATACAGAGAAGTGATGTCTTGTTGAGAACAACAGTGAAAACACTGTTCAGCTTGTCAACAGATATCAATTTTCAGGCGGAACTGGAAACTAGCGGTCGACCAACATGTTTTTTTTTTAAATGGCTCATGCTGATATTTAGAGAGCAGGATGGCTGATATATAATGCCAATACAAAAACAAAGAAAACTTGTGTATAATTCCATTATTTCATGTACATTACAAACTAATATATGCTATTATCTTAGCCAGTAATGGATTATAGTGGATTTTTTTCTAAATTAATTAATGAAATAGGAAAAAAAAACATTGCTGTGTATTTTAAGGGACAGCAGGGTATATTTGTCAGAAGTGACATCATTCATTTAACTGCTTATAAATTATACCATGATATATATTTAATTCTAGCAGGTACTGGTTTTAAATTAGATTTCTCTCGTTAAGGTGACATTCAGGCAAACATTTGGAGCATGGTGCCTTAAGAGTTATATAGGGCTCAAAATGAACTTCTTCACCACATTTCCAGAGCTTAGAAGAGCAAGTGCTAACATTGTTCTGCCACAGTCACACTGACAAGGCTGCCTGCAGATGTGTCTGCAAACAGTTTTTTTTTTTTTTTATCAGCCTTCTGAGTGCAGATATCGGCCGATGCCAACTATTTTAGGATCCCAGTAATGGGTCAGATTAATCGGCCATCTGATTAATGGGTCTATCACTACTCAAAATAATGCAATGAACCTGCAATATTTTTTCTTTGGCTGGACCGCAATGCATGATGCAAGACGTGTGATGACATTACGTTTGGACAACAAGCTCTCAAAGCACATACCTAGTCTTGTTTAGCTTCTTGTGGGTAGAGGGGACCAGCTGTAAACACAGCACTGGCATACACTAATATGTTAAACTGTATTGTTAGCATACAGTTGCCTAGAGTAACATTTTTGCCATATCACGAAATTTAAATCACAAAGTTTCCCTTTCCTTCCCTTTTTGGTTTCAACTATTTTGAGAGTGAAATATCTGTCTCTTAAAGGGACACTTCAAACATATATTTTTCCCCTGGTCTGTAGTACTATTTGTCCATCTAGATAGTTTTGGTGTGAGATGCAGAGTTTTGGAGATATCTTCCAATATAATGGGACTAGATGGCACAAGAAAAATACATTAGAAAAATACAAAACCAGCATCTCTTTCCAAAAATCTTTACCTGGTTACTCAAGATAATCCACACACCTTGTTGTGAGCGGTTTCATATAAGAACTACTTTCTTACTTTAAGATAGCAAAGGCTATTAGCCTATGGTGATCATCACCAGCTAATCACTAACTTTTCTGACATTTGGTGCTGGGCCAGTAAGAAAAGGTGCTACTAGAAATGATGCCGTGACAACAGTGAGAGTAAACCTGTGGGCAACATGAGCTGAAAGCTGCTATCAAGATGCAAGCAGTTCCATTAGGCTGTACCATTGACAAATAAAGATTGACGACATGACAGCTTTCGAAAAGTGAAGCGAGAACATCTCAATCAGCCCTGGTGGCTGGCTGTATAATGGGCCATAAACCCCACCCAGCTCCATGTTAGCATGTTAGGCCGAATAATTATTTCCCAAAGATGGTTTCTCTCATTTTAGGCAGGCTAGTTCTTATCATGCTGATGTATGTTTCAGTGTTATTTTTTCTTCTAAGTTTGATTTGAAGTTTGAAGTTTGAACTTGTGATTGAGTCATCTGGGCATATGGGTGGAACCTTGTTACTGTGGTTCCAACCCCGATCACTGCAAAGACTCCAGAAGTGGAAGACCATGTGTCATCCATCTTTATACAGTTGATGGGATGTACTCATGCACAGCTGTGCCTTGAGCTTAACGCTAAAGCTGGCATGCCAGCATTCTCTCAACAATCATGCTAACATGCTAATGTTTAGGAGTTAATGTTTACTAACATATTAGAATGTCAGCATGCTAACATTTGCTTATTAGCAGTAAACACACAATAGACATAAACTGACATAAATTCTGTTTTATGAATAAAACAAACCATGTTCAATCCACTAAATTTTCCAATTCATCTTATAAGTTTCTATATTTTTAATCACTATGAACAGACATCTGTTAGATACCGTGGAAGCCCCAAAATATTGTCCTATGTCCCCTAAGGCTTAATCATCATTAGATGATATCCAAAGGGTTCCAGCGTTGCTACAGTTTAGCATTTCATTGGCAAAGCACATTATTTGATGTGAGCTTCTGATGTTTTAGGCATTCTATGTGAGCAGGGTTTACCCCTCACTGTCAGATGATCCCACATCATCTTTTACTTTATATGGCAGTCTCTCCGCAGGTTCTCTCTGCCTGTCTTACTAACTCTCTCTTTCCATAATGTCCTCTCCAGACACCAGTACACTTGAGGGGTTTAAGGTAATTGCACTCAGGGCTTCATCTTAGCGCTGCTCTCTCACATGTGGAATCATTATCCAGGCTAACAATTACAGCCTGCTCTAGTAATTGATCAGAAAACTGTCTCGGGGAGGTTAAAAGGTATTAAATATCACCACTTTCTTAATTTACTGCGCCTGTCAAATAAAAAAGAAGGCGAAAGAGGAGTGAAAATGAGAGTCTTCAGCCTTTTCCCTCTCTCAGCTTAAATAATGACCCCCAATTAGAGTTCTTCTCTGTTACTATGCACTGCTCTAATGCAGGTCTGTTGGCCCTGTGGCTAATTTTGTGTACACAGGGTCATGAAGATTTTAATTTATCGTCTTGGCATTGTAGGTGTGTGTGTATGTGTGTGTGTGTGCTAGCTTTTGTGCCTTTGTGTGTGTGTGTGTGTGTGTATGCATTTGCGTGCACGGCATGTGTATGTGCATGCATTTATTTGTGTGTTTTCTCTTATTTCTCCACTTTACTTTCACCAAATCACCAATTCTAATGAGTTGCCACTGGCAATTATTGCCCACTTTAGCGCTGACCCTACAAGATGGGGGGGTCAGAGTGTGCTACTTTGTGCCTTTGTATGCATCAAAATGGGGAGGGAAGATTATCAAAATGTGCAAAAACAAACACAAGATGTTCATTGTGGCCTAAGTGGTCCATTATGTGCACAAATCTCCCTTTGTATGCTATTATAGCACCCTTTGCATTTTTATTACAAAAAATACTTGTTGGATGTTAAAGCAAGAATATAAAATACATCAGATGCTTATAACGATTAGGGCTTTCTATTTTTTCACTGCTTTCTTTATATATACATGCATGATTCAACCAATTGGTGAATGTGTTTTTCTTTTACTTACTGATCTGCATACACATACAGATACTAGTTGTGGTACATGAACCTTAGTATTCCACAAATAATCAGATTAATAGCCCAGTCACACTAAAAGTGCCTCAAGTCAATTGGAAAACACCGGCCCAATCTTTGATCGTAATGAATTTTCAATCTGATTGAGAAAAATGTTTTCAACCTTTGATAATCCCTCCAAAAGGGAAATAACCATATGAACACTTAATCCCATCATTTCTCTCTAGTTTGAATAAATATATTCTCTCTGCACATATCTGCCCTACGTCGGGGGTTTGTGAAGTTTCACCATCGAGTTTCGGTCAATAGCAGATACAACATTTCTGTCAGAAATCTTAAAAGTTTTGAATATTTAATATTCTTCCCAAGATATGATGTGGGTCCATCTTGAAAATCACTGGATGGAACCACTTCTTCTTTAGTGGCGGTTGGCAAACTGGAACCACTTCTTCCTCCCCTGTTATATTCCTGGCAGATTACACACTTCACAGTGGGCATAACCAGTTTGTGCACGCCAAAAAAAATTATATTCTGATTAATGCTTCGGGGCATGTAAACACTTGGATTGTATCACTTTATTTAACATCTATGTAAATAGTTAAGTTGAAATAGAGAGGCGAAGCCTCCCCCTTCCTGGTGTCCCCCATGGGACTTTACCTTCAGAAAAAAATATGACCGGTAGTCAACAGTGAGAGACAAATAATTTTTTGTTCCTGTTTGACTTGTGCCATAAATTACATATATGATGTTTCCATATTTAAAAGATAATTGTACAAGACAAGGAAGTCGCACTTTATGGTAGTCATACTTTTGTTTAGTTTAGTGTGAAACCGCTCTGTGAACTAGCCTACAGCTCTCTTGCACAATAAACATCTTCAAAACTGACACCGCTGTCCCTTGTAACGTTAGTAAGTAAGTTAGGTCCCATGATTGTCCCCTGGAAGGGTAAGGATTTCATCTCTATACTTCTAATGAAGATGATTTCAGTCAGATTGAACAAACATTTTTTCATGCAAACAAAACTTCTGCATGTACCCATAAACATCGTACCATATTTGCTCCTCAAAACTGGAAGTAACAGAACACACAGACACAAACAGACCCCCGACACGTTTACACGTGTGCCTACAGATTCTTCTTTACCTCTATTAAACAGCTCCAACCAATCCTTTACATGTCTCTCTGTTTCTGTCGCTCTCCCAGTATGGACAGCTGACAATGATCGGCAGACGGGGTGAGGCGGAGGGGGTGATGGGAGGAAGACGAGGGAGGAATGGAGGGATAGAGGGTAACAGCAGGGGACAGCAGGGCTAGCAGGGTGAGCGACGCTTGGTGCCTCTCAAATCAGGTCCATTTTTTCATTAGCTCATATCCTTGCCAGGCTTTACAGCTGGCTGATCAGCAATCAGTGGCCGTTTGTTTCAATCAGGCAGCACCTCCACTGTTACAGACAGGGCCAGATTACCGAGAGAGGGAACAAGGGAGGGATGAAGAGGGGAGGAGAGGAAGAGGAGGGAGAGGGGAGGGGAGGGGGAGGCGACGGGGGGGGGGGATGTCTTTACCTCGCCATCACAGAGATGAAAGGGGTGAAGCAGGGGACATGCAAATACAAAATGTACAAAATGGAGAGCACGGCAGTTGCAAATGTAAGGGTTTGAACAATAGTGTGAACTGTACTGGAAATGAGAAAATGCTCCCTGTCAGTGCAGAAACAATGGTGTGAGGCTAATTTTATTTCAGTGTTGCCACTTCTTAGCTTGGAAAAATTGCGGGAGAAAAAAGGGAGAGCTGAATGATTGCTACACCGCAAAAGGTATCTCTTTCAACAAGTCTTTTCAGTGAAGTCTTTATTTTTTTGTTAAACAAGTGAAAAGAATCTGTCAGCTGGCAAGATAGAGACGAGACTTCCTCTTGTTTTACTGTTTTTTTAGATTCTAGTCGAGAAATCTGCATATTCTGCCCCGTTTCAAGATAATGTGGCGTGTTTATAACAGAAATCCTGTGACAGGTGAAACTGCACGAGTAACAAAAGGAATTATCTCATCCCTGCTGTCCAAATTACCTTCTCATTTCAAGAAAAATAAGACTTAAAGATCAGATATGAGATTAAAAGACTTGAGAGTGAGGGTTTTCTTTTTTTTTTTCTTTTTTTTTTGCAGTGAGGGGAAGCATGAGGAAATAAAGAGAAATGAGAATGATATCTCTCTCATCCCTCTTCTAGTCACCCGGCCGGCCTCTCAGCCTCTCAGTGTTGAAAGGAAGGAGTGAAAAAAGATGAGAATGAGGGATGATTTAAGGGGGAAAGCCAGCACCGTGCCCAGGGAGGCCTTGTGCCTACTGAGCGTGCCCAATGAGTGGCGGAGACTGAGGCGTGTTGGATCTATAAGCAAAGTATTTATCCTGCCAGAGACCCTGAGAGATTAGCCTCCGCAATGGTGATTTATACCGACACACAGCCATCCTTTACCTTATACTACAGACATCCCCTCTCCCTCTCTCTCTATCCCTTCATTCCCCATGGATTGTGTCTGTCAGTGGGCCCTGAAGCCCAGTTAGCCTCCAGCTATGATATTTGATCATAGTAACTACTGACTCTGTCACCTCCATTTCTTTTCTGTTCAGATACATTATATATAAGGCTGCTGAGACTTGGATGTATGGTGGAGAGAGTAGGAATCATATGGAGATGGATTAAAACGAGTCTGATGAATAGAGCAGCTCCAGCGTCTGACACGTTGGATGCAGGTTTATTTAGCTTCTTGACAAGCTGGTTGTCTCTCTGTACAAACATGACAGCATGGAATATATCACAGTAATTAAAATCATGAGATGTCATGAAATCGTTGCTATATAAAACTGAGACTAGTGTCAATAACAGGGCAAAAACAAATGGATTGCAGGGATTTAAGAAAACTTTGTCTTGTGTGATATGATTTTTTTAGTGCAGGTTCAATTTTCCAACTGGTCCAATATTCCAGAAATTATAAACAAAATCATGTAGTAGAAATGGCCTAGAATACATGGATATCATACATCATGGAGGACCATCACATTTGCGTTGATCTGGAGTAAATATCAGCTGATTGTGCTGATAATAATTTAATAATAAAGGCCTTACTCACCTCACCATGAATGCAGGTTTGTCCTCTCAGTCCACATTTTTGTAGCAAAGGTACTACTAGTTCAGGAAGAGAAAACATTTTTTATCCAGTGAAATGGCACATATGGTGTGCTTCCTGTTACTGGTTCAAGTGGGGATGACACCCAAAATGAACCGCTCCAGAGTTGACTTGACTGCAGTCTGAGACCACCCCTTTGAGGTGGACCAGAGAGCAGTTGTTTGGTCCGCACCACAGTTCGAGTCTGGCATTCAAACCAACCAAGAGGATAAATTCTTCAGGGTTTGATTCAACCAGACTAAGCAAAGCTGGTGTGAACCTGCCCTGAAGACAGATTCTGACCATGCTCTTCAGGGGGCTGAAACTGCAAAAAGTCCATATCTCACACATCAGCATTCAAAACAGCAAAATTTTGGCGAAGATGTGAATTTGCAGCATTGACCAGTAGCAAGTCTTGTCAGTAATGATCACTAATGGGACCAAGTGCAGAAGAGCTCGAACATAGACATGGACATGGATGTATAAAACATGAACGTAGCCTCAGTGATGTCATCCATAGGTTTCTAGAGTGATGTTTTGAAACTCATGCTACACCTGACTCTGCTAACTTCTGCCTAACCCACAAATGGGAAAAGAAGTGGAGCATGGTTGCTGTTGAGGCAGGCTGAATGAAGCAGCTACCTAGCCATCTGTGATGGAACCGACCTGTCACTCAAAGCAAGCACAGCCTTAATTATGCGTAACTTTAAGCCTCATATAAATTAACCGGGTGAGTTATAAACTGTCATTAAATGAGGCTGTAAATGTTTTTATTTTATACATAGAATGGGGAAATTTGATATGGTCAGTCTATGAGGAATGATTGCTTTTGCAAACGCTTCAAGTGGCCATTCGAGGAACTATAATTTTGGCATCACAGTATTGATGACATTATTTTTCACCCTGGACATTACTACTTGATCCGAACTGAACAAGGCTATTCTAACTTTTTAGCTCTGTTGAACAATCAACTTTTATTTAAACACCCTCTCTTTAAATAGAAACTGCTCAAGAGGAATGGTTTGACAGTTATGAGACGGGAGTTTGTTTTTTTTATTGCATAAACTATGTGGACTTGTTCTTTCATCAGTGACCAACGTAACTACCTTGAAACTGGAGGCTTTTGATTTAGTTGACCATTATCTTCTGAATAAACTTCATGCTATTGGTGTTTGTCATCAGTCATTATTAGGGTTTAATTTTTATTTTCATAACCATATTTCTTTATATGCTGATGACACAGTTCTATACACATTCGATTCTGATATCACAAAAATTCAAAGTTCTGCAACTAGAATTTTCTGCAGAATTTTCTTTTTAAATAATTATCTCATAAGCATAAGTCTTGCAGTATGTTTGCTTGATTCAAGATATAATCTTAATTATTTATCTGCTGAGTTGGTTACTACATTTTTCTGATGGATCTCCATTAATAAAGTTGATACATTTACATATACTGAATTGTCTTTTAAGAATCATATTGATGGTATTAGACATAAAACAAATGCAGATACTTAGAATACTATATCAGTCAAATAACTTGAACAAGTACTCACCAAATGTTCAGGTGTGCCACTTTCTGTGACTGGGTCCTAAACCTATTTCTAGTATTTTTATAAAAAATATAACCTCAAATCTGTGCTTTTTGATCCTAACCATGTGATTTTTTTTTTTTTAAATACACAGTCAATATCAGTGACCTCATGTACCAGCACTTTCAGATTCCCTTAAACATCTGAGCATGTACAAGCAACAAATGCTTTCTTGCAGCTGAATTTCAGTCTATTGTCAAGTCTTATGTTATTAACAGCGCATTACACTTCTATTGAAAGTAACAGCCAGTTGGATGTGGCCGATCATGTGAGCCTTTATTTCCCCCCATTGTAACCCCCCTTGGTGCGTTGCTGCTGTAATTGGCTGGGCTCAGACAAATACAGTGTGACAGCTAAAAGCAGCAGACAAGTTGGGACATTATGCTAATTATGAGATGTCATTACATCTTTAAGGGAATGGCTGGTGGGCTCGGAGAGAGGAAGGAGGATGTCGGCAGAAGCCATATCAACACACGCTCAATCCATTAGATGCCCCACTCCATATCCCCCCTTTCCCCCCTTCCCTCTTTAACATCTCACCCTTGACACCAGCACCCTAAAGCCCTGTAATTGTCTCGTCTGACCCAGTTATGCAAACACACCAGTGCTATGACATCTCATCTCAAGGCCTCACCTCAACAGGTAACGAAGAAGAGTGTTACTAATGAAGCCAAGCATGTAATTGACAGCTTCTTGGTTTGATGTCATTATGTTATTACACAAAAACAGTTGTATTCAGAGCTGTGAACACTCAAACACCATGTCTTTATTGATTATTTTAGAGTTTTCTTTTTTGTTTTAAAGGTATATGATAGAGTTACAAAGTGGGATGGTCACTTGTTGGGGAAGCATTCCTAATTCTGTATGCCCATTTTGTGTGTTTTCCTGGACATTATAGCAACTAGCTAGCAATGGCTAATAAAAAACACTATTACCTTGAATAAATCACAGATGTCTTTGCGTCTGAATATTGTTGGAAAAATTTGGGATAATGTAAGCACAAAACTCATTTTTAGACATTTATGGAAATGTTACACATTATAGCTTTAAATGATATCATCAATATTGCTCGAAAACACGGAGCTTCATTATCTAGTGATCCTATAGATTTATGCCATGACCAACAGCTTTAATTATTTATGTGTAATTTCTGAAGAATTTTATTTGTCATTTTCTTAATGCTACGTTACCCATGATCCTCAGCTTCCGCTGCTGTGGAGAAGAAACAGATCAGAGCCAAAAAGTCAGAGCTGTGACAAATTCAAAAGGCTTTGTCATTGTAAACAGAAAGTGGCACCATGGTGGCTGAATTTACCCAAAATTGACCAGGAAATTAAAGAGAACACATTTAAAAGTCTAAAATGAGCATTCTCAGCACTGTAATCTTAAAATCCTACCTGCCATAAATTGCACACATGACAGAAGTTTAAGCTCTGTGACTGGAAGTTTCTTGCTGACTTTTACACAAGCTTGTATTTTCTAACACAGTTGTTATTCATCTGGACTGATGATTCAACTAGGAAAGACTGATACTGATTCAAGCCATAAAAGCACTGCAATCATGAGTCATGTCACATTTTCTATGGGAAAAATGAGTGGGTCAACCTTTAGTACTATTTTTTTCTCTTCTTATCTTATCATAAAACTAAAACTGAAAAAAGACATTTATAAGGCAATTTTGTACTAACTGGAAACAAATGGAAATGTGTAGTAATGAAAAATAGGGTCTGAAATAGACACACCATAATGCCATCACCACCATACCATAATGGCATGTTGAACACATGATTTTTGACTTCATTCTGTCTGAAAGGTGAAACCATTCAAGAAAAAGGAATGAAGAAAATTTCTGATTTTGATTATATTGATTTGATTATATTATTATGGTCTATTCTGAAGACTAATGTGGCCCAGACATACAGTACAACATGTGCATGTATAAAGTAAGAGCATGTTCTCACTGGCCATTTAATGGTTTTGTGAAATGAGGATTGGTGGTCATGTCTGTGAGGTCACTGAAAATAACCTGTCACAGCAGAGTGTCTGCCCAATACAAGGGAGGCCTCGAGGTACTCATACACACATGCACACACAAACACACACAATTTATGTAGTAATAGTAATGAAATATCTATCAAGAATGACTTAGAGATGCTTTCATGTCTAACTAAAGATATCACACTGTGAGTCTAAGTGTATTTGAATGGCCAAATTAGAGTATAAACTACCATGGGTGTTGATAGTGTTATTGCTGTGTCATTGAGGCAAATGAGACAATATCTAATATTTTCTCCCACAGTGACAACAGGTAGAGTGGGTAATCAGCAAAAGCAGTCACACACACACACAGACACAGGCACACACAGCCACACACACACTCACACACACAGAGTCACACATTCACACTCAGGCATAGAGCATTCATCTCTCACTAATCTAACCACAGGGATCCCTCACAGTTGTGGCCCCTAATAGCAGGAGCTGTCAATATGGACAAGGTTAGTGAACCCAGGGCCATAACAAGCCAGACCCCCACCACCCACCACCACACACACACACACACACACACACACACACACACACACACACACATACACACACACACACACACACACACACACACACAATACATACAGCCTGTGACTGCACATTGCCTGGCTTTAATTGCACACTGACAAAAGAAAATTGTTGGATCAATTTAAAAAAAAAAAAAATCAATTGGTAACACACAAATTATTATTATTATTTTTTTAATCACTTGCTTTAACTCAGGTGTACTTAATTATCTGATTGCTTTCAAATCAAAATTTTCATTAATGCAACCTAAATTTAAGGCAGGCCAACTTAAACGTTTTCACTTGATAAACTTCTTTAAGTGTAATATTGCTCCTTAACAACCTAATAGTTTGTCATATAGGCATCCTTAGGACAGGACTTTTATCAAATATGTGAAGTCAGCGGCTGATTGGTCAATTTATACTGAAGTTACAGCAACTTCCTGTTTCATGGCAAAACCTGGAAATTCAATGGCACGCCACAGCCACACCAACAACGATGTTGAAGTCAGTCTGATCAAACAGTTCTGGCTCCAGGACGCATTTTTGTGCATCTGGGCATGATGTTTTCATGCATCTGAAATGTGCCTTGGGGGGCTGCTTTTTAAGGGGTGTGGTTAAGCCATTTTGCCACGCCCATTAACAAAACCCATATCAGGTGTAAATTTACACCAAGTTTGAATTTTGTGCCAAGGTTGGTGAGTTTCTGAGCATGTTTAGCCCCTGAAAAATGCATTCCTATTGATAAATAATAATAGTTCCCTCAGTTTCAATAGGGTCCTTGCATGGGCACCAATTATATTTTGTCTTGCATTAGACTTAACCTTCTCATAGTCACCAAGAGAAAATTGCAGCTCGATTGCAGGGGGGAAAAATATGGAAAAAGACATTGATGTCAGACAAACAATACTAAGAGAAATGTAAACAACATGCTTTTACTGAAATAAGAATAGCGGGTTAAAGCTGATTGTGGCTCATTCAAAACATTGCATCACTTCAACTACTACATACTGTAAAAAGTTTTACAGTGTGTACATAAATATCATGGATGCAATTTTGCAATTTTAGACAAAATAGCGATGAATGTGTGTATTGTATATGCCTTAATACACCTCAGTCTGGTGCTAATTGAATTGTATCCATTATACTCCAGGCTCCACAGTGGTAGAAGGCACAACATGGCATATAATTTAACCATTCATTTTCAATGGCATAATATTTTATGGATGTTATCACCAGCAGGCCTCTATCATGGGACTTGTATTGACGAGCTCAGTGAGCTCATCTGGAGTAAAAATCTGAACGTATAGAGAAAGTGCATGTCTGTCAGTGTTTTTCTCTGCCCATAATTGAGATTAAATTAGAGTAAAATAAGTCAAAAGAAGAAGAATCATCAAGCCGATAATAGGATTATTGTTTGTTGTTTGTTTGTTATGGATGGCGGATTAAAAAGAAAACCAGGGTTAAACGCAGGGAAGATTAGCACAGGCTGCGTAGTTATCGCCCTGCCGTTTCATAAAATTAGCAAACGCAACAGACTGAGAGCTCATTTGCATGAGGAGATAACGCTGGCATTGTTGTACGAGTGTTGCTGCTAATTAGAGGTTGTGCGAATACTGTTATGATGAATTAAACCCTTCATCATTAACACTGAGAAAACTCACAAATGATTGGACAGAGGGGGGAATAGCTGAAACAGGAGCTTGAGAGAGTATTTACAGGGTGTCAAGTTGAGTGACATCCCCCCCAAAAAAAGCGTCACGGGAGGGGCAGCTTTCCTTTTCGAATATTATCAAAGTCAGTAAAGCCCCAGATTGAAATATTATGGGGTTTAATAAGACTTGGGGGGTGTGACCTGCTTCTGTGTGAGGGTTTGTGTGTGTGCCTTCTGGATGTGATTGGTGTGTGTGTATATGCGTTTCTGTACCATACTGTATGTGTGTTTGCTTTATCTAAAGTGGTTAATTAAATAGGAAAGTGGAATTGTCATTTAGTTTTAATTATGTGCCATAAATGAGGAGAGCAGCCGGCTCGCTCTCCCTCCGTCTATGAACTGGTCCTTCAAAAACATCAGTGAATAAAACCTAATATACGGTTCAGTTCAGAGTTATGCAATCTGACGAGGGTGGAGAGTGGGGACGGCGGAGGGGGGCAGAGGAGGAGGGGGGGCTAAAAAGGGAGACGGTGCTAATTAAAGTCAGCTCTCTGTCAGTTCTGGTGGATAAACACTTCAAGAAGCTTTGCAGATAGACGAGAGATGCCTTTGTGTCAGGGAAATCTCTCTTACGTGGAAACGTACTCCGCAAAGGGTGACAATCCCCAGGGAGAAAGCGTCTGATAAGGACCTTGTCTCAGTTTTTAAAAAGCCAGAACAGGCCTCATTAAGGACCAAAGTCATATAGATATGCCCTTCGTCTGGTTTCTATAGCCAGCAACAAGAACACAAATAAAAATATTTCGACTGTGAATTTTGTTGCCAACAGATGGAGGAGAAAAATATAAATTAGTGCCATTTTTTGTGGCTACCAAATAATGATCACTAACTGATTTGATTAACTATAAAATACCAC
The DNA here is from genome assembly GCF_056507025.1 of Lutjanus erythropterus. Lineage (NCBI taxonomy): Eukaryota > Metazoa > Chordata > Actinopteri > Lutjaniformes > Lutjanidae > Lutjanus > Lutjanus erythropterus. The sequence goes on from NC_139325.1 coordinate 12,352,405, forward strand.
AGATGGATGTAAAAATCATTTTCCACTAGTAATAATTTGCATCTACTTAACAGGAAACTAACAAAGTGCTTTCCATTTGTTTTGCCTCTATATTACATTTGTTTCTAGCAAAATGTTGCAAAAGCACAAGAGGGACTATGACTAATAATCATATTAGAAAGTTATACAGCATCAATGGTATTACTCTGATTTGCTAACAATTAATCCATTTACTTCAATCAATGGAATGAAGCAAGCATTTTTGTTTGTTTGTTTGTTTGTTTTTTTGTGAGTTTAACCTCATGTCAGGCCTTGGAATCACTGCATCACCAATAGGTTCAGCAGTCCACTGAAAATAAGACATACACTATATCAAACTATCTTTCTAAGTAAGTGAGATAATCTTATATTTAGGTTTAGACTCTAATCTCAGGGTTTTTTCATATTAGAAGCTTTGTTTTGGCTTAAATATCATCGCTCCTCCTCTCCATTCCCCCGACTGACAGAATTGTGCATGAATGCACTAAAAGAACTGTGTTCATTGAACGCGCTCATGTTTTTGGTGAATGGTGAACTGAACAGATCAGTTTGATGACGGGAGCGCCGTTCACTCCTGAGAGAGGTAACGGTGCTCGAATTTTCAGCACAGAGAGAGGGCGCGTGCAAACATGGACAGAAATGTTGACGTGATATAAAAACTTCAGCAACACTGCAGAATGGAGTCTCTGTACAGTGAGAGACAGACAGATAGATCCACGTTATTTTTGCTCTTCTCTGTCTCATCTCCTTCTTCATCTCCTTGCAGTTCTCAAGAAATATGGTGGACTGGAAAATCTGAATTGCGAGTTCCTTGTTGGAAATTTAATGTTGGTTTTCAAGTTTGCCATTTTTTGTAGTGTAGAATGCTCTCAACATGTTGTGAATTGTTAATAACTGTTCTATTCAAATTAATGTTTTTTAAATCATTATTATTATCAATTAATACAAAAACATGACTACCATTTTGTATGACATCATTATAGCCCCCAGCGTTCCTGATAGGAGGTTCTAGTTCTAATCTTTTTTTTAAAAAATGGAGGAAATTAACGTGAATTTGTTCAACTTTAAGCTAGCTATTTTTAAGTGTGACTTTGCACAACAGTACTGACTAGTCAGTGTTCACATCAGTAATGTGAATGAATGTGAATGCTAGTCAAACAAACTAAACTTTGGGGTCATGTGTACTTGGATCTGATGTGAAAACGTCCTTACTTGTTTTGGATGTGGACAGCATTATCTAGTGCTCATCATACAAGGCTATTGTACTTCATTCAAGCAAGTGTCTTGTCTTAATAAGCAATTAAATATTATTTGGGGTTATATTCAGCTAAATACAGTGGATGTGTGTTCCAGATTAAAAAGCGTATGTCTTAATGGGAAGCATGGTGACACACTGGCAAGCACTGTTGCCTCACAGCAAGAGTGTTGTGGGACAAGCAGAGCAGAGATTAAATCTCATTGTATGTTGCACTATTTATAATTGTATATGTGACAATAAAGATAATAAAAACACTTATTCAAAGCTCTGAAGTTCCAAGACAAAAACATGTCATTTGAAGTTATAATCTTTTGTCTTGAGGATATATTCTTAGTTTGTTATTGAGACAAAGCGTCTAATTTCAAGCTTTAGTCTTTTGTTTCACATAAGTTAATGTTTCCAACCTGTCACACTGCAAGCTAACAAGTGCTTGTTGGTTTGCATCTTATTCAGTTATACAATTAACAAAACTGTCATAGTAGTCATTAGACCCAACTCTTCACTAATGATGAAACTAATATGAGAGGTTTAACCTGCGTAAACAATAAATAAAATGATTGAAAGAAAATTATATCAACCAGAATAGCACACACATCTTCAACAATAATTACAGACATGCTGGGCACAGACATAATGATGTAAACCCTTCATAAGAATAAAGAACTAACCTTGAAGAAACTCCATCCTTACTGGTCAAATGTGTCATCAAAAAGAGTCTGCAGCCACAGTGGTGGATATGTGAGTCTGCACATAAGCACAATGCATGTTTGTTGTTGTTGTTGTTTTTAGCATTTTCACCTTCTTTGAGTGAGTGTAGAGCGCACACTAAAGTTCAACAAATTCTGGTGGTAAAGTTATTAGTTTTGCAGGTATTTGGTCATAAAATAAAGCGCTGGACAAATTGAAATTTTGACCTGATGAATCAAATGTCATGACAACCCATTCAATAGTTTATGATTATTGAGTCTGAACCGTTGAGATAACTTCAGTAAAAACAAGAATTCCCTGAAATGAGACTTTCAATCTTATTTTATGACTTCTGGTTTGCAGATATCCTGACTTATTTTAAAGACATTAACTCTGCACCACCAGCTAAATTTGCTTGTTTCAAGTAAAAGAACAGTCTTTTCTAACATGTTTTCATTTAAATTCGACAAGGCATTATTATGCCCCTCCGCTGGCAACAGCCATGGCTGGAGGCTTTACATTTTCAGATTGTCCATCCATCTGCCCGTACGTCCGTCTCAGTTTTGTGAACTAGATATCTCGAGAACGCCATGAGGAAATTTCATCTAACTTGACGCAAATGTCCACTTGTTTAGATTTTGGTGGTCAGAGGTCAAGGTCACTGTAACCTCACATCTGTCATAAACATGATGTCTCAGGAATGTAGTTCTAGCTGATATATTCATATTTAATTATAATTAGGCAAACTAACTACATGTGTCTGATATCATAAACCACCGTTTATGATAGCAGTAAAAGTTTTTTTTAATAGAAAAAACAAGTTGTGAGGAGTTAAAATGAAAGTGGACCTTGTCTGATGTTACAGCTGAAGCACATGTGAGTCTTAATTGTAACAGTGTGAGCTGCAGTTGTAACAAATCAACAACATTTAAGTCATGCAACTGTTGTCATGTTGATTTGATACCAAGGAAATGATCAGATAAAGTATAAATCACACTGATATTAAAACTGAACAGATGTGCTAGTTGGCGTTTTTGTGTACTTCCTTCTTGGCAAGTACATTGATTAATGAAAGTTGTATAAATAACCTCACTATGATTTGGGATGTAATGAATGACACCTGACTGAACACAGAGTAGCCTGTTGACCAAAACAGCACATGCTTATTGGAGAGATCCTGTCTAATTGTTCACTGACCCTGTCTTACACATGAGCCACTGATCAAACACATGCTTTGGCATTCCTTAAAGACCAAAACTAGCATGGATGACGTGAAAACTACGATAACTGATGAAGAAAAGATACCTAAAGACAGCAGAGTGGATTGCAGCTCCACAACATACAAACACAACTTTATAATCGATTGGATCTTAACTTTTACTTAAAGTGTGCTAAAGTTTTCCAGCTGTTGTTCCCTGCAAAGTGGACGGGTCTTACTGATATTTCTCAGGGATGTTGAGTGCTACACTGCCCACATGATGATGTGACAACGTCATGATGACATTTACATAGCAAAAGTAAAAGTGTGTTACGACTTTAACATCTTGCAATTAAGGTGACTCTCCCCTAATGAAGAGTCTATACCTGCCCTATATGAAGTGCCCTAAGATAACTCATGATTTAGTGCTAAAAAAATCAAACTTGACATGATATAAATGAAAAATGATGTTGGTGGGACAAATAACTCACTTGCAAAACTAAACAAAAGCTAAAATGAACACAATGTCCGACTGAAACAAAATGGCATCCTGATTATCAGCCTGTTTCTTTTTTAGCAACAGGCACTGAAAATGTTGTTTGTAGGGGCCAAATATTTTCATTATACAGACACTGGAAGATGTGATATGTTATGTTGGGGTTAGAGGCAGCAGTGTGCAGCAGTCACATCATGGTTACATGCAGTGTAAGTCTTTAATATAGCTTAAATGAGCACCTCTTCAAGTGTTACCAAGTGTTTTAAAAATGTCATAAATGTCTACGCAACGTACCATCTTAGGTTAATGGTAAAGTAACCTCTTTCTTGTTGCCAGCCGTTGATCCCGTCCTCGTTTGTCTTCATTTGTCTGCTTTGGTTTGCTGATGTTATTGTGTTACTTCCTGGTCAGCAGATACAGCCGGAGCCTCTGTTCTTGTAGATGTCGGTTGATGGTTGAAATGAGCGGCTGCTGCGGCTCCAAGGGGCCCCCCGTGCCTCCAGGCAAAGCTGACCCCGCCGTCCTCCTCTGACTAGCTGCGATGAGGCGGCGATCCTCGCTTCAGGCAACAAACATACAAGGTTGGGGGGGGCGGGGGGGTGGAGAGAGGGAGGGAGGGAGTTAGGGAGGGAGGAGGGCAAGGCTGCATGGGGCAAAAGCTTAATTTGTCTGTTTTGTCACTAAATGTAAAACGGGAGCTGCTCAGAAGTGTAACATTTTACACAGTGTTTAATCCCACTCTGTCATGGCAAACAAGGGGCTAATGGGGAAAAATGGGGTGAGGGAGTCGGGGGTGGGGTGGTGGAGGGGTTTTCCCTGAAGTGTGGGGAGCCGGTTGACTGGTGGTTTGTGTGGATATTTGCATCCTCTGCACAGCCAAATCTGCACCCATTTATGACACAGAGAAATGAATTTAATTTGTAATTAAAATAATGTATTATACACTCAGAATAGTGACCTACAAATGTCATGAAGACAATCGGAAAATTGATGATCTACAAAATCTATATTTTAAGCATCAGTTTCTTTAATGTTACTTTCTAAGATTGTCCTCACAGCAATATGACAGAATTAGTTGTTTGTTCAAAAGCTTAGAATGACCTGTATATTTACATTTTCCTGACAAGCGGTCTCGTGCAGTTGTATGAATAAAGCCTTTCTTCTTCCGTCAGTAAAGGCTAAAAGATGTGATGTTACACTGCCACAAAGCCTCTGAAGGAGGACGTCAGCGAGGTTGGTTGGAATTATAATGAAGAACACCATAAATTGCAGTTTGTATTTGGTTTCCATCCTACCATAACCCTAGAAGCACAGGATCATGAAATACTAAAATGAGTTGATTTTGAATAGTCATGTGGATTGATTTTTGAAGGCACTGACAAATTACACATTTTGGCATTTAACTTGTATTTTCTTGTGTTAAAATGATTACTTCAACTGAAAGAGGTCACTCAGTTGAGTGAAGATCTCTGCCAGGCAACAGATGGTGAAGCACCTACTGCAATGCCACCACAAGTGCCAGATGCAACCGCCACAGATTTGTAAAGTTTTGTATAAAAGTTTTTATGTATATAGTATAGTGTACATTTTTTTATGTGGATGTATGCAAAGTTTTTAATAAAGTGTTTATGCATATTATAGTCTCTTGAGAAGATGCATAGAATAATGTAACTGTATTGTAACCAGACATCCTGGGTTCATGTAACTGTATGGACTTCATAAGGAAACACTTCATGGAATGATAAGCAACTTCTTAGTTTACACATTAATATTTATCTAGAACATTACAAGCAACCGGGAGGCTTACAACAATATAATGGATATAGAAATCTAAACTTTTGGAGAGACTCACAAATTTACACATGATGTTGCCTATTCAAAGGTCGGAGCCTGCAAGTCCTAGTTGAAGTTGTGCCTATTCAGAAGGTTAGTGTTTTGGCACTGAGCTGATGAATTTAACTCCAACAATTAAATGTTATGATGTTAAGTTTTTCCAGGTTTATAACAAACCAGATTTCATGAAGGTCAGTTGCATCTCTCATTTGTGTACTAGTGGACTTTTCAGCCCATGCATGGCACCCATTAGTGGCTGAAAGAGATGCAGCAGGCTTTCATGTCACTTCAATATAGACCCACCTGTGACTGTGCAAGATGCACTGGGGTTTCAATCGTACATAAGGTAAAAAGGCATATAACGTTATGTGTGTATAACATAATGTATTTATGGTAACTCCAAACATGATCTTATCAAGGGCTGCAACTAATGATATTTTCATTATCAATCAATCTGTCAGTTATTTTCTCAATTAACTGACTATTAATCAATTCATGGTTTGGTCTACAAAGTGACAGAAAATTGTGAAAATTATGGATCGCTCTTATCCAAAGCCCAAGATGACATCCTCACGTCTTGTTATGTCAAAAACACAAAGATATTCAATTTATTGTCATAAGAGGATTAAGTAAACCAGAACATATTCACATTTGGGGGTGTGAAATCGAAGAATTTGTAAATTTTTTCATTAAACCAGTATGGTGTCCATGCAGACGCATACTCATCTCGCATCGTGCCTACGTAACTTTAATGGATCATAACATATCAGGTATGGAATTCATCTGTAGTTGCTCTGGTTTAGGATGAAACAAAACCTTTCTAAGGATGTCAGTTTCTGAGCCATGGATGCTGAAATGTGGCCTGCAACAGACTAGCTAAGTCTTGTTTTTAGCTTAGCAGTTGTTGATGACTTGTGGCCCCTCAGTAAGCTAGCCAGTAAAGAAAAATGAGGATTCAGCAGTCAGTATAAACCAGAGCAGTCTTTAAAGAAGGTTTTTCAAAAATTGGGAATCACCACAACCATGAGAGGTCCTTGAGCATACAGTGATAAATGTACACCAAAAATATTAGGAAATAACAACACAATAGCAGAAACAGAACAGAAGAGAAAAATGTATTATTATGGATTGAAACAAATTAACTGTTTACCTCCTTTTTCTTGGCTTACTTGAATTCCTTTTAGGTGGTATTGTAGTGAGTTGTAAGTTAAATGAAGGAAGAAAGTCTTTTACTGCAAAAAAATGCACTGTTTGTTCAGTAATCGTTATCCATCTGATTATCACTAACAGCCCAGTTTACTCACCTTTTTATTTACTACTGTAACACTGTGCATCACGTCCTAGTGACTGTGAAAAGGAGAGATAGCAAACAAAAAGGTATTTGGTGAAGGGTTTTTTTGGAACTACACCACATTTCTCTTTGAGTGACAGCCAGCAGTATTTTCAAGGCTTTCCTTCCTAGTGAAGCCCGGGCGACAAACTGCACATCACAAGCCGGCCAAGATGGCATCCATCGCACAGCCCTGCCACTGATCTCACCGCCATCGGCCGCCAATCAGACTCATCACATAGCTGCCTTCTGCTTGCTGACAGCAGCCAGGGCCAAAAAAGTTAACTCTTCCTCCACCAGTCTGGACAAAAAAAAAAAAAATACTGGAATAACTGGCTCTTTCTGTGTCTCTCCTTCTCTTTGTTTCTGGTCAGATTTTATCTGCAGAAAACAGGACTGAACCACAGCGAGCGATCACTCTCTCCAGGATCCACCTCAGCCTTCTCACTGTCACCAGGACAGCAATGCAGCTGTGTTTTTTCGTCTTCTTTTTTTGCAGCTAGGCCAGCTTTATCATCTCAGTTTGCATACACAACACTGTGGTAAATTATTGTGTGAATGTGCATGGTGAACATCTCTAACTTAATTGGGAATATTGAATAGCAGATAATTAGATATTTGATGTGACACGTGGCGTCTAATGGGCTTGATGCAGTGGTCTCATGTTGTTCCCATAGCGAGAGGGATTTTTGATGTGTTGTCAGGCCCCAGTGTAAAAATAACTGAAGTGACAGCAGTGACTTGGTTGTCAGTGTTGTCGAGGCTGGTGCGGATTTTCACAGCCGTGGGTCCTGTGTATGTGTGTGTGTACGCTTGTGTATATGCGTGTTTGTCTGCGTGCATGCCTGCACTTGTGTACGTGCGTGTGTGTGTTTGTGCACGGCAATGTTGTGGGTGACAGTGCTGATCGCTGTGTGATGACAGCCTATCATTGTCGCTGTGCAAGAGTGAGAGTGGCAGGGGGGCCTTTTTGGCATGTGTTTTCTCCACGCCTTCATCTGTGTCTATGGCACTCCGAGCTTGGCTTAACAAAGGAGAAGCAGGGTGGTGAGGTGGGGGGGGGTACTGGGTGCCGATGTCGGAGGCTGGGTGGGGCTAGCCGTAGAGAAAATGTGTTGGTAGCGCAGTCACATGGTGTCACTTCTATCCACGGTTCAGGAACAGGAAGCAGAATTCACAGACTCTGTGGGGCAAAAAGTCACCATGGCAACCAGCTTCTTTTTAAACTCTTCTTCTTGTATGTTTGCATATTTCTACAGTGCAAACACAGTTTACAAGGGTTAACTACCAGTCGCATTTAAAGGGATAGTTAGGATTATTTGATGTGTGGTTGTATGAGGTACTTATCCACTGTCAGTGTTAGCCACAGTAGATGGTGGCCGTCATGCCCCCAGTTTGGAGAAGTATAGAGGGGCAGCAGCATGCAAGCTAAGCAATATTCTGCTGTGGACAGGGCTAACAACAAAACATAACATATTTTAGCCACTTTAAAAAGGTCAAAATCAATATCAGTGTACTCTACAAACACAGTATATCCCTGCAACATTTTGATTGTGGCGTTGTAACAACGTTACTGCAACATTACAGTTACAGTGTTTCCATTAGTTACATTGCTGCTACGCTGCTGAAGCATTACAGCATAACATGTATTCTGTGGTATTTTTACAGTGTCTTTTCAACACTATCTGCATTCCTGTACTTTATATAATGACGCTGCTGCAACATTGCAAAAATGTCATAACATCCTCAAAAATTGGTGGAAACACTGGGACAACATACCGGTGATGTTTAAAATAATATGGCGATGACATTTTGGAATTTCACTCGGTGGGTTGCTGCAACATCACATGTCGCAAAAGGTACGTCCCAACTACATTTCCCAACAATTTTCTGTTAGTAAGGTAAGTGTACACTATGTATGGAAGATTTTCTCCGCTTTACTTTGCTTTCAGGCAGTCTTTTCTCAGTGGAAACCACGGTTTCATAAGCCAAATATCACACTTTCCAAACCAACCAAACTCCATGGGTGAAATGAGTCATTTTACTTCAAAGAACACAGAAGTTGCTGGTCTACTGATTCCTTGATCTGTTAGTTATTTGTGTTATAGTGCAACTTTGGTGAATCTGAACTATCCTTATAAAGCACCAAAATCACACAATAACACAAACAAACTAACAAATCTAAGCAGCAGTAGACCAGCAACTCATGTGTTCTGTGAGGTAAAATTATTCATTTTGCCTGCGGAGTTTTGTTGGCTTGGAGAGTGCAATATTTGGCTTATATAACTTCAGTTTCCCATCAGAAAAGGCTGTCTGATGGCAAAGTAAAGCAGTGAAAAATTCTAAATACATTGAACACTGATATTGATTTATTTTAGGTTTACCTTTTTTAAGTGGTTAAAATACCTTTTGTGGTTGACCATATCAACAGCAGTTCATTGCTTAGCTTTCGTGATGTTGCTCCTCTCTGTTTCTCCTAACTGGAGAGCCAAACGGCATCTACTGTAGGTAATACGCTGACTATCAATAAGTACCTCATAGAACCCTACATCAAAAAATCCAAATTATCCCTTTGGGGTGTTTATAGTAGTAGCTTCACTTCTCTGCAGGTTTGTTACGTTCATTTGGCACATGTGTATCCATAAAACAGATCAGCTGCACGTAGACCTTCCACTACATTTATGCTTTGGTTCAGCTGTGTGTGTTACATGGCAAACATACCAAACAAACTTGACATTATCAACAAGTGCCATGTGGGAGCACTATTTCTCTCTCTGGTCAGAAATTTGGTATGGGGAAGGACTTTTTTAAAAACTTGCCTTAAGCCATTATTCACAGTGTGCTTTCAACAGAGTGATTACATGATTCTGTGTCAAAACAAAGGTTTGCTGTGCTGGTGCGCAAACACAGTGAAAAGCCTCTTTCTCTTTGGTGTTATTACTGTGTTCATATACAGAAACACAAACCAAAGCAGCATTCGTGTTGGAAATAATTTCTACAAACCAACTACTGTAGGAGCGCCCAAAGAGGGTGGCCTTGGCATACTTATGAAGAAGCGTGCTTTATTGGAAATCACCTTTAATGGCTGTTGAAAATACACATCCACATACGGAACACACACACACACACACACACACACACACACACACACACACACACACATACACACACACACACACACAATGGGTGCAGTAAAATTATCTTGGTGAAGTGACAAGGAAGTGACAGGCTGTCCATTAAATCAACACCCAGGAACTGCAGCTTTCTACCATCCTACCACTACAGTGATGCATGGCCATTAACTGGACTGTCTGCCCGTCTGTACGCTCCACATTCACCAAAGCCTTCACTCATCTGCAGACCCCTCCAAGAGGAAAGTCATATAAGATGGATCATAAACAGTACTGTCAAAGTTGTACATATTTTTTTCTATTAATGACACAAATAATGTACAATAAATGTGAACTTCCATGTCTTTATATTTTTGCTCCTTTCTCACTTTTTATTCCTTGGCTTTAATTCCTTTTCAAGTTCAAGTTGAGTTCTTGTAGTTATTTATACCAGACACAACTGTGACAAAACCTGTCGTTTAGTCATTTATCAGAGCTCACAAGACAAACTTTTCAGATGCGTCAGAGACAATCCACTGCATGTTCTAAACTCTGAGGATCGTGAGAAACGTACGCTTCATAAGTGTGGAGGCAGTTAACCTTTAATAAACAGATGGACAACTCCAACTGGTGCTGTGAAATTAACAGGCTCGAAATAACAACGGGACGATTACATGCAAGCTGCCTACAATGGCAGTCTGCTTCATTTTCCATCAATTTTACTTTTGTTTATTAAAACTGATACCACACTGATCAGGGGCTCTCAGAGCTTGCTTTTGGGGCCACCTGAGGGCCTCAACAGTATGACATTAAGAAAATACACAAAATCATAGGTCTCACTTTATCACCTGCACACCCACAGTGTTGAATTAAGGAATTTAAAGGCATAATATGCATCACTTTACTTAAAAAAAAACACTGTACAGACTCACAATCATAATCCCTTTCAGTCGTCACTTATTACCCTCTAGAAGTGTGTGGTAGTGGTTGTGTCTGCAGAGACCATGCCCTCTGTATGTATTTCTGTATTTTCCTCATCATTTTGCTGTTTTCTCATTATTTGGCTGTGCTTGGGACATTTTACCAGCCCAAAACATTTCTGGTGCATTTACAAACAGCTCCAACAAATGCTACTGACTCTATCTTTAAATTTTCCCCACAAATTGAAATCTATGGTTGAGTGCTATTCCTCACACAAAGCCCATACACTAGTTCACTTTTTGAAAAAAAAAAAAAAAAAAAAAGTAATTGTTTTAGCTTAAAAAGTTAGTTTCTGGGCTTCCTTAAAATTTTAAGTTGACTCACTTTGAAAATACACACTGAAGTAATTTTGTAATGATTTAAAGCAGATCTAAGCTTAAGATACTAAGTTGAGACAACAACTCTTAAGTTACACATGCATACAAACAAATTTGTTTTCATCATGATTTCTTTAAACTATAAAAAAGAAGGGTGTCAGGAATTTTTTAACTTTTGCACAATGCATTCTGGGAAGTATTTTAATATGCTGATTATGTTTCCTTAGAAACGTAATTTAATGAGTTAAACAAACCCTGTACAGTACACACTGCCAACTCATTTCAAATAAAAGATGTCACATTAGAAGACCTTATATTTATAGGTTCTGAAAATAGATACTAGAAGTATTAAATTTAATCAACATGAACAAATAAAACTTGTATATTTAAATTAGGTTAGTGAGAAAAGACTTGATCCCACTAAATTCCTGTGTGATTTTTTTACAGTGTATATCTTAGCAACAAAAAGGCCTCTCTTGATAGTCTTGTGTCTACAGTCCAAGAAACCCTGTCAGCAACCTCTGACTACAAGAAACAATAATGTTAATGGGGAGATCACAAGGGAGCAGTGATTGAGTTGTTGGGGAGTAATGTGGGGAAACAGCTTCCAAACAAACACACTGAAGTTCTCCACAGAAAGCGAATGAATGTACAATACATGCCCCCGAGGTCTAAATCCTCTGGGATATAATCATTTTATATAAGTCTTAGAAACAGCATTTAGAGCTTTACGGGATACTAAAACTCTCCATTAAAATCCATAAAAAGAGCTTTCATTGCAGGTTTTCCAGACTGTTGAAAAAGTCCCCCACACCACAGTGGAGTCATATTTGTGGCCACACGTCTGATCTTAAAGTAATATTAACAAAAAGGTATTGACTAGTTGTGGTCAGGGAGAAACCACCATCAGGGGCGCAGAGGTTATATCAGCCTGTCCTCTGTGAGATCATGTCTTGTCCATTGTAATAAACGCTCAGCACTAAATGGATGTTGTGTCGTCTTGCCACATCTTTGTACTCAGCACAAGCAAACTAGTATTCCGGTGGCACCACTTTTAAACATTTGAAAAAACAACAGCATCTTTGTAAAAGGATCCCAATTTGTAGCTTGAAAAGCCTACAGCAAAGTTTCAAAGTTTCATACAAGCTGATAGAACAATGCACCAATTGATATTGAATGTCATTCCCTCTGAATCACCAGTAGTCATAATTTTAGAGTTTTCATAGAATTGTAAAATTATTCCATTTCAAGAGCTTATTCTTAAAATTTTCAGATTGGCATTCATAATGAGAGCAGTTCTTGTTCCCATGTGGTAAATGGTTATGAAAACTCATTGGAATTCTCACGGTTTCTTGGTGCCCTGCTCTGCCAAATTATCTGGGCTACATTTATAACATTTGATTTATTTTACATAGTTGCATGCAATGTCAATGTGAATATGGTGTCAACTGAAAGTAAATTTACTTTTGCATATGCTTACACTAATATGTTGAAAGGTTATTACAATTATAAGGAGGGCCCACGCTTCAACCTCACCTAACCCTCTGCACATTCCTCTCGCAAGACAGGATCTTCACACTGGACGATTCTGGAAAACCCAGCCGATGCCAGCTGCAGCTGCAACTGGCAACCAAGGTATGGGTAAGTTTTGGGGAAGCCTGTGGTTATGAAAACTAAACCACTACACCCTGCCATCAGTTAGCCTTTTCTGAAAAAAAGTTTACCTTGTTGACCACAGGAGTTGTTGGTCTGCTGCTGACTCAATCCGTTAGCTTGTTTGTGTCGTTGTGTGACTTTGGTGAATGCAAACTAACCTTTTAACCAGCATCTCCAATGTTCTGTGAGGTAAATAGACTTCAACCTGTGGAGTCTGGTTGGCTTGGAGAGAGTGATCTTTGGCTGTTTCCTGTCAGAAAAGGCTGTCTGACATCAAAGTGCAGCAGTGAAAATATTCTAAAGATGCCATATACTTAAACTGATATTGATTTTTTGAGGTGGGCGTCTCTTTAAGTGGCTGAAATACATTTTGTTGTTGACCCTGTCCACAGCAATCTGTCGCCTAGCTTCTGTGTTGGTACTCCTCTCTGCTTCTCCAAACTGGGGGTGTGACAACCACCATCTATAACTACAACCCTACTTCAAATAATCCAAACTATCCCTTTAAACTACAGACACTAAGACTTTATTGATTTTGTTCACTGTGTTAAATTACACATATTTGTTCCCCTTTCTGCCAGATCCAGCAACTTTGCTCCCACTGGACAGATCAACAGACTGGCCATGACGTGGAGCTCACACTGAACGTAAGCATGGAACGCCCAGTTGATTATGTCCAGTCACAGTTTCCAGTTTTCACTGGAATCCATACAGCATCTCCCTGACTTTAGGGTTCGTGGCAACAGACTGAGCTGAAGTGAAATGAATATTTCCCATCAGGCTCCAGCATCAGTACAGTAATATCAGTGGACAGGTGACCTACAGGCCCACAAGACCTCCGGATCCTTATCCATGCCTGCCTGGGATGAGGCCTGTCCAGAAAAAGGCCCCGAGGGCCCATACTGTACCTCACAGTCATGTCTAATTTTGGTTACCGCAGCAACGGCAGGGATTAGGGGTGTGAGGAGGGAGGGGCTCCTCTAACAAGACTGGTCATATGCATAATTCATGTAAACGAGCCAGGCAAGGGAGGAGGTGGGGGGGGGCAGGAGTAGTTGATGGTTGATGAGCACTTCGCGAAGACACACACACACACACACACACACACACGCACACACACACACACACAGAGACAGAGACCAAATTGTGTTTCTATCACGTTAGAGGACATTGACTTATATTAATTTCCTGGAGACTTACATTAACCCTGAGCATAACAGTTACTTGCCTTACTGTAACCTTTACCCTAACCTTAACCTAACCCTAAGTTTTAATGATTTATGTTATGAGGACCTTTTGTCTGCATAAGAAAGGCTGGTCCCCATAATGTGAGTGTGTGTAAATAGATGTCCCCACAACATCAGTAGTACACATCCAAACACACACACACACACACACACATACACACACACACACACACACAGTAATTAACAAATAATACCAAAAGGCTAACTGATATTGTGATATCATTGTTCATATTTACTCATTTTTTCAAAACATGAACACATACACACGTACATTTCCCTAGTCACATATACCCCAGCCTTTGTAGCTAAACCAATTTAATATTGCTTCCGTGTTTTTAAGGTATCTACAAAAACATGTCAACATATTAATCCAATTAAGGCTTCACTGAGTCATTAAAGCAACAATTCAGTGAAGCTGATGATGACGTGTGGTGTCAGTGGAGTTTTAACAGCACTGCAGCTGAAGCTGGAAAAACAGACATCCGATGGAATGACAGAGGGTCATTTCAACAATATTAGTCATTTTCACTCATGAGCAGATGTCTTAAGGGACAAGATTATGGCTGTGATTTCATTGTGACTCAACACTCATATCAGCAAAGCATGAATGTGCTTGTGCATGTGAGTGTGTGTCTGTATTAGTGGATTTGAATGCACTTGTTTATGTATATGTTGCTTCTCAGTGGACATGACAAATGTGTCGCCCCTTCAGTGTGTGCTACACCAAGATGCTTCCTTCCACCGCCAATGGAAACACACACACACCCTGCCACCTTTTCGCCCTCACTCTCCTCTTCCTGCCCCCCCTCCACCTGCATAATAACCCCCCCTCCCTCCCTCTGTCTTCCCTGCCAGAGCGCCCATGTCCAAACCAAACACAACAGATCAACAACTCGGCATGCAGATCGTGTCACGGGATAAATTATGCGCAGCGTGTCAGCTTCATACGTGGGCTCTCGGCTGGCTGTCCGTGACATGTGTCAGGGTGCCCCTGCATCTCCGCCGTGCAACGCTAATGACGTGATGCCGGGTTAGCCTCCCATGCACTGCACCCCACACCCAACCCCACCTCTCCGCCTGCCCTCAACCACCCCAACCCTTCCACCCCTTCACCCACTCCTCTGCCACCCCCCACCCATCACGCGACGATGAGACAGTGTGTCACCTCCAGAAGGGCGAAAGAGAAAAAAACTCAGGTTTTAAGGGGATAAAGATGGACAACAGTGTCTGGTCCAGTGTGAGACTGTGGCAGTTGATGTCACAGGGCCTTTAGATAGAAGAGTTTGACTAATATGCACTTTAATATGAAAATATATGTCATTTTTGTGTTTAAACATAATTTCAGACAATGTTTTTCCCTCCAAAAAGGTTATTTGTTAAAATGGAAAAATCAAACAAACAAATGATATTTAAAGAAGAAACTAAATATTTACTGTAATAAATCATAAACTGACAATGATATGTCATCAGAAGTTAAGAAAACATGCTAAGCTGATATACTCACTCCCCTGACAAAAATGCTTCAGTCATGCTATCTTCCTTTGAAATTTCTATTACAGGTCTGAATTTATTTTGGTTGCCCATGTCACATTAATTGGAGTTCAAATTAATGCTGAATGCAGTGAATAAGTGTCTGTTTATGAGTCCTAAAAAAATCACTAATAATCTTTTAGAAGGACTGGATGTTGAACGGTTGAACTGAGCAAAATGTTAATACAGTCTGGCAGGCAGTCACTGAACTCCTACTCCAACTAATCAGGTTACCATGTATAGCTAAGGCGATACTCAAAAGTATGAGGGCTGGTTAAAGATCTCTGATTGGTTAAAATCTTTTAAAAAATGTTTCTGATCTTTTGTTGTGGTTTACTCTTATTTTTATTGATATTGCTATTATTATTTTTATAAATAATAATATCAGTATCAAGACTAGCACATCTTTTTTTTTCGTTCAGAGGTATGTAAAACACCAACCAAAATGCCAAAGGCCAGTATCAGCTCTGTATATCAGTCTAACCCTTTTACATACATAACATGACATGTAAGACCTTTTTAAAACAATTTACCGGTCTCCCCTTCCTCCCTCCCTCCCCCACTCTCCCCTCCCCTCAAATCTCTACCTTCTCTTCCCGCTCAAGACGGTGCATTTTTTATTTATGCCCCCTTTTTTTTGTTTTTAGTCTTTGTATGCAAATCCTGTCTGACTTGTCTGAATTATGTGTGTCTGTCCGGGAGCCTCTGTGATTCGGAGTGACTGAGGATTGCACACACGGTGATTGCATCCACTGGGCCTACTCTGAGCCTTGCATAAGTAATTGAGATGTCAGTATGTGTTCTCATATTCCCACAACAAAACTGTAGGAAAACATGCACTGTTGAAGGTCATTTGAATAATTCCTTAATGGAAGGGAGGCCTTGTTTTTCGGGATGCATGAAAAAGCAAATGTCAATGATCAAAATCAAGCAGCATCATATCTCATGGAGGCAGCACTGATTCCTGGAGCACTTCACCCTCTATCTCCGTCTCTTTCTCTCTGAAAAGATAGATAAGGGATAAGTGTCTTTGTGCATATCAAACACAACACAAGCCACTATTTCTCAAGGGTCTTTTTGAAACACAAATTGGTTTTGAGACATTTTCTGTGTTGACCTCTTTGATTTGAAATAAGAAATGACAGGGACATGGTAGTTCTCATATTCAAAAAAACCCCTGAGAGGTCAATGACTAAATCATACATATACACACAGGATAGTGGGAAATATGTCATTAATCTTTCATATATGAATTATTATTGTAGCTATAGACATCTCCCCAGGTGATCAGGCAAATACAGATAGATTAGATGTTCTATAGAGAATGTGTGCAGAGAAAAACATGTAACAAATTTATTTATAGAGGTCATCATGTTGGAATCTCAGAGATTAAGAATGTATATCAAATTACTACATGGCTTCATTGAATACTGAATTTTGATTGGTTAAGTACAGCATTCTACTGATTGTTATTTCTGAATAGCAGAATATTGCTGTCAATAAAAAACATTTTAAAATCAGTGTTTTGTGGCAAACTATTAATTTTGTTTCACTCTGGGGGCCTAAAGAAGCAAACATTTCTGGGTAGAACCATTTTAGAAGCAAAGGACCCAAATAATTCTTTTTTAGAAGAACGAGGTCTTCAAGGATTGTTAAAATTCTGGAAGAACTCTTTCATCAAGGGTTCTTTGTATATAAAAGGGTTCTTGGTAGAGCCCCTTGGGTCAGTTTTAGATGAAACACTTTGGATATGAATGGATTCTCAGGAGAAACCCATGGGAAGGTTCTTGTTAAAACCCTGGAATATAGAAAGATTCTAGATAGACCTTTGGAATTTAAAAGAGTTTTTGGTAGAACCTCCTGGTTAGGTTCTAGATAAATCCTTGGAATATCAAAAGCTTCTCAGTAAAACCCCTTGGATGTGTTCTAGATAAGCCCTTGGGATATAAAAGGGTTCTTTGAAGAACCCTCTGGCTGGGTTCTAGATGAGCCCCTTGAAATATAAAAAGGTTCTCAGTTGAACTCCCTGGGTGGGTACTTGTTAGTGTCTTGGAACAATTCTGGATAGAAATCCCCAAAAAGGTTTTGGATGGAACCATTACACCATAGAGGGGTTCTCTTTCAGAATCTCTCACAGGGAGATTCTGAAACCTTTCACAGATGGTCCTTTATGTTGGTTTATAGGCAAACCTCTAGAAGGATTCTGAGTGGAACCTTTGTAAAAGGTTCTATCAGGAACAGAATAGGGCTGTTTTACATGGACAAGCCAAAGAACGCTTTAGTGTTGTAATTAGCACCTTTATTTTTAATTAGCTGTGTAATAAGTGGGATAATGTACAGTGAGCGGGTTATTATGGTGAAATAAATCACTTCAGGATGATTCAAGATCATCCTCCACATTATCCCTTATGTGTAGCACGGTTTATTTCATGTCTAAATAAAAGTCAAAGAAATGAAGAAACAAAGATATACTACAAAACAAACAATCCCATTCCCCCTCCAAAAAAGATGAAAGAAAAAAAGAAAAATTGCTGTGCAGTGTGAGAACAGAATGGATTGGTATCGCATCTTGTTTTGTAAAACCACATCCCTCATCCGCCAAGATGGAGGAAACATGTCATCCCCTGTATGCTTTGTGTTTTGTCCGGGCTTGTGATGGATGAAGGGCCTGGCGACACACACCTGCAGTTCTCATCCACCACCACATCATAACTAAAGGCTTGGCAGACTGAGATGATCTCCTACATCCGTTAGCCTGCTGCTGTCAAACACCATCATTCTCCAAAGACAACTCTGTCACATCAACCCTCCCACTGCAAAATAAACCCACCTTGATGAAAGACTGCCGCGTGTCCATCAAAAAAATACAAATACACTGCTGCTGACACCAACCGGAGTGCTGCACTCTCAGTTACTGTGGCATGAGTATCATACTGTGGTGTCTAAAATGATGTACTATGACTCTAAAAAATATCTAAAAAAAAATCGGTCTTGTGCAGCCTATCAGCTTCTTCAATGCATCCGACAATATAAGAGAGGCATTTTCTGATAGCACTGTAAGCAGAATCCTTTATGCAAAATTGCATACAGTCAAGGAAACATTTGATAATATTAACACATCTGGAAATTAAAAAAAACAAAACACCAAAGACAAATTGCAGTATTGTGTAGGAGAGACCGGGGAGTGTTGTAACACTGGGTTAGTTGCAATGCTGTCAGTTTTACCAATTAGATACGTGCTATGGTGGCATCATCAATATCATACACTCACAATTCCTATTTTAGCTCACAGTGTTAGTGTCATGTCTCTCTGAGCAACACTGTGAATTTTACATCCCAAAAAACGATTTTCAGGAAAGACAGTAAATTTTTTATCGGGTATTTGTTGGTATTTGTTGCATTGTAGATACAATGGTTTGACATAGCAGTTTCTCTGCTTTAATTTGATACTTTACATTGATGCTACCGCCAGTGCCACTAGCTAAAACAGTTATGTAATTGTTGCTTCCAGTGGGGACTGTTGTAACCCAGTGTTTTTTGTCACTTTAAAGTGTTCGCTTTATTCAAAACTATTTATTCTTTACTCTTCAGTAAAGTTATTTCATGAATTGGATAGTGCAGATCTGAAATCAGCAAATTACCTCTTCATCTATCACCAGCTAGTGTTACAACTCTCCCCAGTAGTGGGGTTTGAGTTTTAACCAATGAACTCTTTGTATTTGACATCAAGTCACATTATTTGTGAATATGTAACAACATCCAATTGAGATTTATTTGAAGAAGACAAAATGGGTAATATGAACCAATGAGTTACTGATGCTTATGCAAAAAATACCATCCCTGGTCTCCCCTACATCCCTTTTTAGATTAATAGTAAAAAAAACAAAGGTTGTGGTACAAACAGAACCTGTTCTGATACTATACAGAACCCTTCTAGGTCAGTCTGTTTGATAGAATAGTCACAGATCCTGTCACATTTTACAGTATGAAGCTGAGCAAAATAATTGAATCAACTCTACAAAACTGACTTAAACCATCATAAAAATAGACTGAGGCAGGTAAAAAAAAAAAAAAGCAGAATACTGATAACTTTTTCGTGAATGCAATTTCAACAATGAGGCGTTTTATCAGGATCCAAACAGATTTCTCTGACTCTGGTTTGTGATCCAGTACAAAGGCTCTCAGTTGTCGTTGCTTTGTTTGTTGATTCTGTGTCAGACATTGTTTGTTTGGTTTGAGGTATTTTGGAAGGGTATTAAACTATACGTTCGAGTTATGTGCAAAGTTGGGGGGTTTATAGGCGGCAGGCACACGCCAGGATTCCTCAGCAGGAGGAGCTTTGTCTTTGTCTCATCGTTGACAATGAATTTCATGCCGCTATCATATACAAACCAGAGACAACTGCCATGAAGCCTCACAGAAGACTGGTAGGCTGCATGAATTACATACATTTGAGGAAATAACACACCTGGAAGCATTAGAGGTGAGAACAAACATCAGGCGCACTGGATCAACATGCCCTCACTTAGTTAACTTCACTTCTTTGTGACTCCTGCAATCTTAGAAATAAAGATGCTAACTAGAACCATAAAGGGTTCTCTGACTTGTGCCCATAGGAGAACCCTTTTTAGTTCTTGGTAGAAGAAAAAAAAACCTTTCCTGACATAAAGGGTTATAACTAAAAACATCTGTGAAATGTTTCATACTGAACTCCTTTTGACAAGTTCTACGGAGAACCCTTCTATATTGTAATGGTACCACCCAGAACCCTGTCTGGGAGTTCTACCCAGAACCTTTCCACTCTCTAAGGGAGCTAATAAGAATCCACCCCAGGGGTTCTAACAAGAACCCTTTTAAATTCCAAGAACAATTTTATGTTCAAAGGGTTTTATTTAGACCTCACACAGGGGGGTTGTAATGAGAACACTTTTATATTTAACTACTTTTTTAGCTAGAACCCACTCAGGGGATTCTTTGGAGAACACATTTAAATTCCAATATTTTTTATCTCAAATCCACTCTGGGGATTCTACCCAGAACCCTATATTGTGGTACAAAGAACCCTTCACAAAAGGGCTCTTCGAGATTTCAACAATTCAACATCATTCCAAAAGGTCTCTTTGGATAAAAAGACTTTTTAATGGAACCCTTAGTTTTACAAAGAACTGTAAACAGAAAAAGCCTTTCTTCCAAAAAGGGTTCTTCACAAGCAAATGGTTCTGAGTGGAAACTCTTTTGGAACCCTTATTTCTAAGAGTATAACCATAGAGCAACAGCAGATGACACAATGTTCCCATAGAAGAACCTTTGTTGGACCCTGGTTGAACCTTTTATAAAGGTTCAGCTTAGAAGCCACTCAGAGAGTTCTGCCCAGAACCCAACATAAAGATTTATAGGTAGAACCATCCAAACCACCCAGGGGGTCTACCGAGAACCTTTTTATATTCCAGGGGTTTTTATCCAAACCTTACTCTGGAGGCTCTACTTAGAACCATTTTGTGTTATGGCACAAAGAACCCTTGACAACCCTTGTTGAAGGATGTCAACAAACCAGCATCATTCCAAAAAGGGTTTTTAATGGAACCTGTAGTCTACAGTGAAAACTGTGAACCCTTTCTTCAAAAAAGGATTCATTACGAAAAATGGTTTTAAGTAGAACCTCAGCCCTTCAGGAAAAATCCTTTTGGAACCCTTGTTTCTAAGAGAGTAACCATAGACTGACACCTCTTGACTATTGTCTCTAACAGCTGACACATGTATACTTGATGTCAGTGTGTAACGTAGAGTACACATTCCCATGCAAACACCAGTATGTATATCCCTGTTCTATCTCAGCAGAGGCAGACGCGAGTTATGCAGGTTAATACTCCCTCCCCGTGTTCCCACCAGCCCAGGTAATTTTGTTATTCCGTTTGTGCCCTCTGTCTACACCCACCCCTGTCTGCTGTACATAATGGTCCCAGCCCTGAGAGGAAGCAGGCATTTACTTATACAAAACCTTGAGGAAATCCCTACCAATCCTCAGGGCTCACGTTCAGCAGCGCCCAAAACACAAAGGCTATGCAAATCTGCCCAGCCTGCGTTTATCTACCCTCGGTTTCCGTTTGCACCACGGGAACCAGCATTGTGCCGTGCGTGGCGATTATCGCATGTAATTTACATAGAATACGCACAGGAAACAGTGCACTGATCTCTAACAAAGCAGGAAGGAGTCTCTATCGGCTCAGCAGCTATCTGACGGCACAGCAAAATTACAGGTTTAGCTGTGGGGTATTAAACCTACAAGGTGTTTTTTATTTCTGGTGTGCAGGGAACACTATCTCCTCCAAATGTTGCTTGTTTATCTGCCTTGTTTGTTTTATAACCCAACTCTAGCAGCCCCTTTCCGAGGAAGCCGCATCTTCAGCCGGGCTAATCTGCCCTCTGCCTGTGTTTCCTTTGTCACTGAATCCGTGTATCAACACAGCGAGGTGCAGCCAGATCGAGGAGGTGTGTAATTGCACAAAGACACTCATGCTAATATAGCCGGGAGAGTGAGTGTGTGTGACTGACTCAGCCGACGTGAGACATGTTGTGAGTGTGAGGAATGGAAGTCATAACACTGCAGCATGGCGTCATCCATACAAAGGCTGGTACTGTAAGTACTCTATCAGAAACTTGAGACATGAGGGTGAGATGAGAGATCAAATTCCTGATGCTGACGCTTTACCTGCAGGGCTGCCCGAGGAAGAAAACCCCTAGCTTTGACTGGGGGTCATCTGGAGGTCATTATACACAATGAATCACTTTCACATCTCGCTAAAGCTGAACGTTAAGGCCGCGGTGTACATGAAATGAAGTCAGACCTGAAACAACAGCACACAAAGCAGAGGAAACTTGGGAAAAGCAAAATGTGTTGATAAAAAGCTGGGCAACAAAAGAGGCTGAAGGACTTGGATGTCGTAGCGGGTGTCTGACTAGTCAAAAAGGTGAAGATATATTCCGTCATGCTCTGCAAACAACTATGCAAACGTTCATTCAGATGAGCTTGAAGAGAAGTCAATGAAGTGGAGAGGGAAATGATTTTCTGGTGCTAAACGGCATCATTTTTGACTGACCTTAACAATCACATGCTGGCTGTGAAAATCAAGAAGGTTCAGGCAATAAACTCGTTCAAACAATGCTGAAGAGAGACTTTATCCTGCAAAGATGTTGTTCTATCTGAACATATCAACTAAAACACACATTGGTGTGTTGAAAATAGGGCATTTACCATCCCATTCTCATCCGAAAATGTCACATATCGATGATTTACCACTACTTCTCGGTGTCTGATACTGAAGCACAAGGTACAGGCAGTTTGGCCAGGTTTACGAGAAAAAAAAACGCTACTTGAGTGGGTTTAGGATAAGAGATAAGACCACGATTGGGGTAAGGGTGGGCACTGTGACCCCAAATAATGTCACAATATTTCAGGATGCTCTGCGATAATAAAATTCTTGATGACATAACACAGTCGTGAAAAATAATTTTGGTTTAGAACCCACAATAGCTGTTGCACTCTCTTCGAAGGATTTTCAGATCTCCTTGTGCTCAACTGGGTGCTTCTGCTTGACGAGGCGAAATCAATTTATTGTATTGCCCCCTTTCACTGTTAGTCTGCTTGCACTCCTTCAATGTAAAATTATCACAAATTAATTTATAATATTGCAATATTGCCATTATCATGATATGATTTTTTTTAAATGAAAAAAATATGACACACCCCTGCTTTTGAGTTAAAATAACTCTGTGACATTATGTTGCATTTTGTTGTGATACGATACGAGGTGATATGATGTGATACTGTGAAAGTCCTGTGCTTGTTTCAGTCATCCATCCACCCCACTATGTCCAGACATGGATGCTCTTGCTTTTTATCTTACATCAAAAACCCAGTGCGTCTCATACAAACGCAGAGAGGTTTACATCTAAGTACGTTTAATCTGAAAACGTTACGTCCTGTTTTGTTACGGTTTCCAAATTGAAAATAACATGTTTCCTCAAAATGGTGCGTAACAGAGTTTAACGGCCTTTCAGGTACGTTTTCTTTGAATTGGTGGGTGTGTCAGTCAGCAGCTATGTATATAAACACAGCCGTATTAAAAAGCCGTTGCGGTTAAGTGCACTGGCGTACACAACAGGGCATTCAACAAACCACTGTTTCTTTTTAAATAAACGTTTTGCTCCATTTTGTCAGGGTTGAACAAGGCCCTGGTGCGTCACTTTCAGTTGCTAACGGGCATTGTGTATGTCTGTATAAGTCGCCGTAGCGCCTGAACTATCCGGTTTATTTTATAATCCATGTTTGTTTATAGCTTCCACATTGCCAAGTTTCACAGTTATGCCCCTTAACTGTATCATTTTCTTGTTAGCAGTGTGTGGTTGTTCAGAGAAAAGGGCAGCTTACTGCTTATGTATCATCTGAATAGTTGTGTTAATTATTGGTTGGGTTCAGTGTGGCCAGTCAGGAGACTATATCAAGCAGAACAGACACCCATCTGATTTTGTTCCAAGTAGACAGGCAAAAGTACACTGCCGTCATTAATATAACACTGATTCTTTCAGAACGAGCCCTCCAAAGGCCAGTCACAAGCCTAGCATGGGTTTCCCTCAGTACAATAGGCACCCTTACAGGCTTATCATCCCCATCATCTTCATCATTATAATAATCATTGGCAGTATGATGTGGCTCAGTCATCAGTTATAAGTATGACACCAGTAACTTTTTTTTTCTGTTAGAACTGTGTAAACATAAAAGCAGGCCTGTTGAAGAGCTCATAACAGTGAAACAAGGAAAAATTGAATCTCACCTCTCAATGGATAGCTTTAACCAAAAAAAGAAATCCTCTTACACTGGGTTAGGATTTGATATGGGTGCGATCGCTTTAATTTGCCGCAAAGCAAATGCTACAGAGTTAGGTTTGATACATGTTGAGTTTGGTGCACCACCATGACAAATGAACACACAACCACAAATGTATGACTGTTAACAACTGCTTTGGGGTTTATTTTACAATTGAGAAATAAATGAAACAAACTAATCGGTGCTAAAAACTTTTTTTTTTTTTACAATATTGTCGATAAAACATTGAAATGTATAGTCATTGTGCATCGCTTATTTATTTTCCACACCATTTCATGCATCAAATTGGATGCGAGTATAATTAAAATCATTTCTGTAAACCAAGCCAAAGAAGCTAAATTTGTATTTTCTTTAAAAAAGGACATTTTGTAGCTCTACAGCATATATCTATATACACCATCTGTTTTTATTTTTTATCATTTTTGTATATAAAATGACAATATAAAAGTTAGAGAATGCACACACCTTAAGATACAAAGAATGTTGAGCCGTTTCAAATGGTAAGATATGTCTTATGGAGTACTGACATTTCACTGGTAATCATTTACATGTAACGGACTGTTCTCTTTACAGTTGAATAAAGCGACACAATTTAGAAAGAGAGAGTTGTAACAAACCATACAACTGGAAAATTGCTATAAGGTGATACTTCACAACAAGGAAAAGTTTTTTGAGCAAACTTGCATACTGACGGCCATTCATTTTTCACTGATTGACTCGTAACCAGAAGCAGCATTTCAGTTTTTCCAAATGTTCACATGATCTTTTTTCTAGTACACTGACAGATTTATGAGCAGGCCATTCATCATCAAAAAACATTGCAGTGACAGGAACCCAAAAAGGAGAGAGGGGGGAATGAAAATCCTTGATCTTTTTAAAATCAATCTGATTTTGACAAATGCAAGATATTTCAAAACATGTCCTCTTTACAAATTCAAAATTCAACTGTCTAAGGTGCTACTTCAGTCTCTCAGGGTATTCTTTCATTCTTTTGGTGTATACATTTAATTATCACCTTCTTCATATCAAGTATTATACAGTTTTCTCTTCCACCAATTCTTCTTCCACTCACCACTTTTACCATTGAAGCAGTAGTTGTATTTTTGCCATGAAAAGATTAAAATCTTGTGTTTAACCTTGATTCACTAAAATACATGCACAGATCAGACAAATAGCATATAAATATATTACAAAATAAGTGTAAAAAAGCTTGGCAAAACAAAAACAAATCAACATGAAAAGACATGGTCCAGTCAGGCAGTTATCACAACAAAAAATAATAAGACCGATTTTTTCTGGCGGCTCAGTTCGGCCCAGTGCAGTAACTGTGAACAATGTCATTTTAGTGCAATGAAATTCTAATCAGTTCCACAGCCGTCAGTCTCTACCCTCAGCTCGAGACCCCGTTTAAACCTTCTCCATTTTGTCTAGCTTCTCCAGTTTCTCCAAAGCAGTGACAAACACCAAGTGGTCCTCTGGAGACTTGCCGTGGGTCTTGCTGAGGTGCAGTTTGACTGCGTGTTTGCTGACGAATGTCCGATTGCAAAGTCTGCACTGGTACACAGAGCCTGTGTCGTCCTCTGGTGTGGTCAAGGCTGACAGGGGGCTGCCGAATGTCATTTTGTCTGTGATCACCTTTGAGGCAGCCTGCTGCTCCCGTAGGTGCTCAGCTGACAGTTTGGACAGGTCCTTCAAGCTGAAGCCCAGGTGAGACTCCAGGTGGCTGATGTAGGAGGAGGGAGTCCTGAACTGGGAGGCACAGTCACCACAGAGGAACACGGGCTGGCACGAGTCCATGTTCTTGAGAAACTTGGTGCCCCCAGTCCGTCTCAGCTGGTACTTGACATTAGCCAGCCAGTGGGATATGGTGGTCATGGAGAGGCCTGTGAACTTACAGATGTGGACCCTTTCCTGGGGGCCCAGGTCAGTCATGGCATAGCGGCCCTCTGAGGTCTCCCTCAGGCTGGAGGCGAACTGTGCCTGGAGGATGAGGAGGTGCTGGGGATTCCAGTTAGATTGCCTCCCTTTCCTCTTCTGCACAGGTGAGAGGTCCTCTAGGGCGTCCTCAAACGCACTGCCGTCAGCATCCGACTTCTCTGAGATGGAGGAGGGAGTTGAAGATTTAGGCGTCAGTCTTCCAGTGAGGTTCTTTACCATATCAGAAATGTCCATCAGAGCATTCTCTCTCAGAGGAGAAGAGACGGAGTCAGGGAGGGAAATAAGGGGTTTGTTACCATTTATACTATTATTGGTCAATAGCACACTGCTGCTGTTGTTATTGTTGTTGTTGCTGTTAGTGGTGGACTTATGTTTGCTCAGGTCTATGGGCTGGTCATTGTTTTCGTACAACGGATAGTGGTTGATGGGCTCAGCTGGCTTGCCCTGAGGAGTTGGGTTGAACGCTGGCTTATCCATCATGCTGTTGCTAATTTTGTAAAGCATAGATAGTGGGTCTGCAGCTGGGCTTACTGGTTTCGAGGCTTTACCCAGGTGAGTGTTCATGATTGACTGGAGTGCGCTGAGAGGGTTGATGAATGGACTTTCTGGAGAGTGATCGGTTATGATGCCAAGACTGTTACCATTAGTTACAGGGGATTGACATGCCTCAGAGCCGTTCTTTGAATGGTTGTTGTGGCCATCTACTAAGCTCTCTTTGGGCTCCTTCTTGCAGATGAGCTCTGAATCTACACTGCCTGGGCTGCTACTTCTCATACCGGACGGTTTACCTACAGAAAGGTCATTCGGAGATGGTAATTGCTCTCGCTGCTCTCTCAGTGCAGGAGAGGGGGATTTTACTAATGACGGGGCCCGGCATCGGTCCAGGCTCACCATCTTCTCCTCCTTTTCTTTCTTCACAGTGGCAGCTTTCCCTGTCACCTTCTCTACAAGCTCCTCCATGGCAGTGACATTGCTCCTGAGGGGGGTAGGGGATGAAGGGCTTCGTGGCGAGTGGATGACCGAGTTGGGGTCATTTACCAGGCCTCGTAGCCCACTGTTAAACATTGGCTGCATTTGGACACTCTGGACCATTGGGGGTAGAACAGTAGTGGAGCTCTTCATGGCACCCTGCAGCTGGTAGGCTGCATGAATGCTAGGGTAGCCACCCCATGTGGGTGTGCCAGTCTGGGCCTTGCTGATGGCACTGGATACAGTGTTCTCAAGGGATTTAAGAATATCTAAACCCTCTTTCGGTGTCTCCTCCAGATCTTCTTCTCTAAGGTATTTATATGATGTGGCGTCAGTCTCAGATTTCTCACCTGAGTCATCTTTCTCCTCCTTTATTTTTTTCTCCAGTGGCTCACCACCTTCGACCTTTTCATCCTCACCTCCTTCCCTCTTTTCCTCTGAGCCAGAGGACAGGGCAGGGGACACCGGTTGGGACTTAACACTCGTGGGAACAGGGAGTCTGGTGGTGGTCGGTGGCAGTGGGATAGATTGAATCTTCTCTTCCACCACTGGGTCAAAAACCAGCTGTTTGCCCTTCTTGGATGCAGAATTTGTAACCTTCAAAAAATGACCTGTAACCATCATGTGGGCAGTCAGCTGTTGCAGTGTATCATGAGAGCTCCCACACTCCATGCATTTGAGGATTTGCGCTTTACGAGCTTCAAATTGCCACGTGTAGCTGGCACCATTTTGGTAGCCATAGCGGTTGTTTGGCGTAACATAGGGGTTAGCTGCAGATTTTGTATCTTTGCCAACATCCCCAAGGGATACGCTGCCACCACCACCACTACCAGCATGGATTGAGTCTGGGGAGCATGGGGAGACTATAGCATCTTGGATAGCTCGTTTTTTAGCTGAACTGGGCACCAGTTTAGTGGCCAAGGCTGGCACTGGTTCTTTGAGAGGCACTTTCTGGTAATGCTTGGTCTTGATCATATGAACGCTGAGATCTTGCAGAGACTCGAACGAGTGGCCACAGTACATGCACTTCAGGACCTTCTGGGCATCCTCCTTCCCCTCCATCTCCATCAGGGAACGCTTGCGTGGTTTGGACCAGCGCTTTCCCTGCTCCTCCTCTTTGTCCTTGTTGTCGTCTCGATAATGGCCCGTTTCATTCATGTGGACCGTCAACCCCACCAGTGTATCATAGGCAGCGCTGCAGTCTTTGCAGCGAAATTTGCTTGCACCAGTGAAAACAGAGCCATACAGCTTGTTGTTCTGCCGGTAGAGCTGCACTGTGCTGAAGAGGCTGGGCTCTGGTAAAAGGTGGTAGGGGGTCTGCTGAAGAGTTTTGGCAAGTGCTGCCTGGTGCCAGTCATAGGCCACACCACTACCATTACTAGCTGCACCACTGCTGCTCCCACTGCTGCTGGTTGCACTGTGGCTGCTAACAGAGCTAGCTGCTGTGCCGTTAGTATTGCCACTTGCGCTGCCTGTGTGGTTGACAGTGGTGCTGGAGCTCCTGCCGTTATGGTGACTGCTAGCCATGTTTACCACACTGCTCTTGTTTGTGGTTGTAGTTGTGGAGACAGAAGCAGTAGAGGTGGGTTCTGGGGTGGCACTGAGGGCACTGTTGACACTGCCAGCTGCAGCAGGCTTAGATTTCATGATGTCCATTGTGATACTGGACCAAGAGGCATCTGAGATGAGGTTTGCATAGACGGCTTTCATCTGTGCCAGGCTATCCTGGAAAGAGAGGCCGTTGTTGGGGCGGAAGGGCAAGGCTGCGCCATCCCTCTCCTGACCGTCCCTGGAAGAGGTGCTCTTGAAGTCTGGAAGTCGGTCGCTGGCATCACTGAGTGGAGACCCATATCCAGCATCAGGGTTCGTGCCATTGCTGAGTGGAGAGTCTCTGTAACTAGGTGGCTGGCCTCCATCTGCATCTTCCTCTTCCTCGTTGCACAGGAACTCATTGTCCTGGCCGTCTAATGAGAGGCCGTCATCCTGCAGGTGCTCTTCCTCATCTTGAACGGCTGCTTTAAGCTCGTCCTCGGGCATGTACGCTGGAGAGAAGGATAGCAAAAGAGATAAGCCGAAAAGAGGAGGAAAGAAGACAGGAAAAAGAGGTCAGCTCAGTGAAATTAAAGATTTACAGCACACTAACAGGACCACTGTCAAAATAACATGGAATGAATACTCAATGATAGGAAATGTAGGCTTTTATTCTCATCCAGTGTGAGTGTGTCTATATGCATGCATGCACGAGTTTGTGTGTATTTTACACACATGTGGCTCTGAAAGCCAGTGGTGAAAAAAGCCTCCAAGGGAAAAATAAATCACTGAGCTTCTGACAGTTGTCCTTTTCCTTCCCAACTCCCTATTCCTCCACACATGCCTCATGTTCCCCAGGAAATGACTGGCTGTTTGGCCTTGTTA
Organism: Lutjanus erythropterus; assembly: GCF_056507025.1. Classification (NCBI taxonomy): domain Eukaryota; kingdom Metazoa; phylum Chordata; class Actinopteri; order Lutjaniformes; family Lutjanidae; genus Lutjanus; species Lutjanus erythropterus. Next base: position 12,382,272 of record NC_139325.1, read on the forward strand.
GCCAGCTGCATGCTTGCATGTTCAAGTTCCCCCCTTTCTCTTTCTGTCTCTCTCTTCACCAAGCTTTACTGCCTCTCACTCATCCAGTCCATGAAGTTCAGCTCCTCACATGTTCAGGTTATGCAACTGATTGGAGAGGGGAAACACTAATTTGAAGATTTCACAGCTTTTCTTAACCCACTCTGATAAACTGAAGGTCATTTTTATTTGAGCTAACAAGTAAGAACTGGCAAAACAATGGTATTTGGATTGAGCATGCCACAATGATTAGCGAGGGAAGGAGTCTGGGGCAGACAATTTTAGCATTGGCAAAATTTGCTACTATCCTGTGATCCAAATGGGATGAACAATGTCTGACAAAAAGATGAACACAAGATCAAAAATTGAGGCATGGATGATCCCACGTCCAATATGCTTTTGTAACCAAAAGACTATTGGTATCACATGTTTACCGAATGTAATTCAGTTAAATAGTTTTGGAGCCAGGTGATTGACATAGTATCTAGTGTCACTGGGATTCAGATATCATGGGGGTACTGGGTGAGTGAAGAAGTGGGCGAGGGCAATGTTGCTCCCTTAATTTCTGTATTTATGTGTCTGTATGTTTATGCCACCATGTACAATGACTAGAAAACCAATAAAGTTGGTCAAAAAAAGAAATAAAAAGAATAAACAAGATTGAGACGTAACAGGTCTACCAGTAAAATAAAGGCAAATGAAATAGAAGGCTAGACTGTGTGTGCATGTGTGTGTGTTTGTGTGCGCATGCTAGGGAAGACACAGCAAGCATCAGTAAGTAGGAGAGACAGGAGGTGGTTAGGGGGGAGAACAAGTGAATGAAAAGAAGACATGGGGGAGAGAAAGAAAAAGTGAGCAGGAGGTGGTGGTGATGGAGGGTTTGGTGGGCGGGGGAGGGGGGGTGTAAGAGAAAAAGGGAGAGAGAGAGAAAGAGTGAGGGTGAGGGAGGCAGGGAGACAGGAAAGACGGCCCCCTAGCTTCTTCCTTTATCTCCTTCCTGCATGGTGAGATGTGTGTCCTAGATGCCAGTATCAGTCTCTCCTGATGAAACAGATGTGCTGTCAGCTTCAAACGGCACGCTAACCTGTCATATCATAATCTAAGTGGACATAATACCTGATATATATACACTGGCACCATTTACTGCTGCCTGAGAGGAGATGGGTGGAGGAGGTGGGGGAGGTGAGCAGCTGCACCGTCGACTGTGACTGCGTGATGATGTGCATGCGTGTGCGTGTGAGTGTCTCGGTAAGTGCCTGTTTGCGCGTTTGTCCGCATGCTCACCTTCCCGTGCCTATGCATGTACTTTTACGCACTCTGCAGCTCATACATGTTTGCTCAAACCTGAACCCACCGACCATAATATTGCCTATAAGTCTGAGTTCGCTGTGTGCTACTGATACACCCTTCTCCAAATGAGCAACATACTCCCCTAACGCTTGACAGGATTTCAGTGAAATGAGAGCACTACAGGAGAACCTGGCTGCGCTTCAATCCCACTGACAGACTGAGACCGAGACAGTTTCTAAAACTCCTGAAAATCCCTAACACAGCAGATTAGCATTATGTGCTGTACTCTCTACAACACATCTGCAGAGTGTCTTCTGTTACAGTGCCTTCCCCCTCGCTAACCTGCTTCCAGAACAGGAGGCTATCAATACATATCAGCCATTTAATATACAAAGCAGCCTGCAGAAGGGCTATCCATTCTTTACAAGCCCACACAAACAGTGCAAACGTACATTAGGAATTACCTATGTGATTCACTCTCATCGGCTGCAGCAAAAAAATAAGCTAAACCCCAATAATTGGCAATGCTTAAAACACACACTCACACACACATACACACACAGACAGCAGGAATGAGAAGCAGCAGATCAGAAATATCCCTGGGTGAGTGACAAAACACAGACTGCAACAGGGAGGGGCTTCGAACAATGAGCAGGTCGCCAGGGAACCCTTTGACGATCCCTGTCAATCAATGCCTGTCCTGCCATGTTGTCATGGAAACAACAAAGAGGGAGATATCAAAAGCACACAGACAAAAGACTGGCAGAGACAGACATCTGTAAAAATCACAGGCAGCAAGTGGACGGTTTCGCAAACCATAAATGTACAACATCAGTGATGAAACGTGGCTAACGGTAGTCTGAGATAAATGATCTCTCCATCTGTTTTGACGTGCTGCATCTATTCTGACAGGATGCTAAAATTTGAGGCACGAAGAAGGAGAAATATTAAGAGCAGCACATCAACTCTGTTCAATCACTGCAACTTGAAAATGTGGGATTCTGACTGGCGACTAGATTAAGCTCCTTCCCTCGTCCTGGACGCACATATGCAAAGCAACACCAGCAGCGAGGGGCGGGCTTGAGAAGGGGCAGGGCTGGCGTGCCGTCCCTGGCGGTTTGGTTTGCCGAGTGGGTGATGGCTGTGAGCAGGGCCATCTGCACGGGCGCCAAAGCGCCTGTCACTTTTGCTCGGGGACGTGCCGCCATCAAGGAGACAGGCGGCAGCGTGGCCAGGATAGCACTGCAGACTCACTGTCAGAAGCAGCAGCGATCAAGCCCACCACCAGCCACGCCAGATCACCAACAACACACACCGAGGAAGCAGGATTAACATCCCAGTGCATCACTGATCTCGTAGTACCTAGACATATGGTTAATACACTGTTAATAAAAAGAGATCTAATGTGTTAAGCACCAAAAAGGGTTTGTAGGAGCCTCTTTGCATGTTATAATGGCCTTTTTAAAAATGCATAACACACAAATGGACTGACATGCACACTTTATAATGCTGTACAGCAGGTATTATCAAAGGTTTCATGTCTCCGGCTACCTTGGACATTTATTTGATTAGAGATAAGAGCTCAAGTGTGTGTTTTGTTCTCATCTGCCTTTTTTATTATTATTGTTTGAGTGAGAGAGTTCCTGAAGGACTACACCAACTAAAGCAACCATTAAGCACCCTCAATTCTGATTTGAACCTAATGTAAAAAGAAGAAGAGAAAAGAATGTAATGCCTCATTCAGTGCTGCAACTAATGATTATTCTAACTGTCGATTAATCTGTTGATTATATTCTCGAATAATAATTAGTTGTTTGGTCTACAAAATGTAGAGCCCAGCTGACACTGGATTTTTGTGGTCAGTGTTGATACCAGTAATCCAATATTGATACATCCGCCAATATTCTTTACAACTAATATAATATACAGAATATAGAATACGTACATAAACACATTTTTTGCAATCATACATTTCTTGAAGAAAAAATGTCAAAATTCTCTGATTTCAGCGTCTCAGATGTGAATATTATCTGGTTTCTTTAGTAATCTGTGGTCGCGCCGACTGATACTGGATTTTTGGGGCCGAAGACAATATTGCTATTGGGAAATAAAATAATCCTGACATTAAAATGATATATCTGCCGATATTCTTAGGCAGAATATATACATAAACAAGCAGGATATTTTACAGTTTAACACAAAATTTTATTGACCAAAATGATATCAGGGCATTGAAACAGTAAACTTCCACTGCTATTTTGAAAGAAATACAAATAGATCAAAATATATGAATATATTAAACCTGAATAAAAAAAAAATCAAATACACATAGAACACTGTCTATAAAGCAAATAAAAACAAAAGAGTCTGCATTACATTCAGTTAAAAAGAAATTTCGGATGACATATATGCTGACACCAACATATATCGATATAGCTGTGACAGGCTAATATCAGGCTGATAATATCAGTCAACTGATATATCGGTTGGGGTCCAATAAAATATCAGAAAACCCAAGATGACATCTGAAATGTCTTGTTTTGTCCACAACCCAAAGATATTCAGTTTACTGCCATAGAGGAGTAAAGGAAACAGAAAATATTCACATTAATGATGCTGGAATGAGAGAATTTTACTTTTCTTCTGAAATAATCAAAATAGTTGGCCATTAATTCAATAGTTGACAACTAATTGAGTAATCATTGCAGATTTGCCATCTGTGATCAGGTTTGTGCATTTAACACTAGTTCTAGGAGAGACCAGACCATAGCTGAGTGTGTGTGCGGCTGAGTCCTGTCGTGCCGAACACACACAGGCAGTTTGATATGATGTTTTTCTGATGAAAACACTGCGGTGAACGCCCTGTATCCTGCCTCAACACAACACTGAGCCTCACAACGGGACAACATGATCGACCTAAGTACAGATCATCTCCAAAACATTCCCCCCTTACGTGCGGCTCAACTTTATGTATGACTTGATTTTTGTAAATGATATCAAAATGAAATGCGAGCAGCAGACACGTCAGCGTTTTGGCGAGGAGTAACAGCAGAAACATATCACTCCTTTTCAAAACTTTGCTATCTTTCTCCGCCCTGCCCCTTTTTTTGCCTTCTCCCTGTTCTTTGCTGAGAGTCTGCTGGTTGTTAAATCAATAAAACTCTCTGTTAGGCTCGCGGAGCTTCACCATTTGGCCGCTGTCAAAGCCAAACAAACCAGATAAGAAAGGCAGAAAGGCGATGAAACGAGGGAGGGAGAGGAAAAAGAAGGGGATGAAACCAGTCAGCCTCCCCTCACCACCACCTCCACCTCCACCACCAGCCCCATTTCTCCAACACCCCTCTTTCTATTTATTTACACACATTTCTTTATTTATTTGATGTGAGTTTGGGAAGAGGGGGCAATCACGGCAGTCATTTGCGGCACTAATGTCCAATCACGGGCCCCTTCACTCATGTGATTTAGGCAGTGCAGGAGTGGGTTCGTGGCAGAGGATGCTGAGGGGGGTGTAGGTGGTGGGTGTGTGGGAGGGGGGGCAGAGGCCGTTTAGGCCGGCCCCTAATAGGAAACTGGCAGTCTTATTCCTTCCCCAGATTCTGTTTGTCACCCCGCTCTCCATTACGTGCCTCTCAAGCCTGATGGCTTTGGACAGGAGCTGATCAAAAAGCCATCGCTTGACCTACACGCCGTGGCAGAACGAGACTCGTGCCCCGCACAGGGAAGAGGGGGGGAGAAAGGGAGATGAGATAGAACAGAAGAGGAGGAGGAGGAGGGGTGTATGTCAGTGTATGTGCTGAGAGGAGAAAGAGTGCGGCGGTGAGGAGGAGGAGGGATGAGGAGGGGAGGAGGAGGGAGGAGGGGGTGATAGCTCTCGGACCGGGACAAGAGGGCTGTAAATAAAATGACATTATTATTTCCTCTGTCCCGTCATGTAGAAAAGCCAATTATGGTAATGCTGCTGCCGGCGTGTCAGAGGGAATGCTGGGATGTGCTTCCCGTGAAGCGGCTAACATGAGAGCAATGCCCTGATCAGGAACACAGGCCTCAGTTTGACAAGAGACTGTACAGATAGGGAGAAGAAGAAGAGAGGGGGAGAGAAACAAGAGAGAGAAAGAGATATGAAGCTAACAACAAAGCTGCATCTGCTGCTTGTTTTCTTAACAGATAAATATTGAGCTATCTGCGGGAGAAAAGATTTTTTTTGAAAAATCAACCCATTACAGCTGACAAAACGAAGTTTGGGGATCCAGACTCTGAAAGGGGCAGAGTTTATTCTCACAGTTTACTTAATATCATCCTGATCGCATTTCACTCTCACCGTTACAGCTGTAAATTTAGTTGTGGAAATCCCTTTTTATTTTGCTACGGTTTGTACAGGTGCTGGAAATTCTTGAAAACACTTAAATTTAATATTTTTAAGGTTTGAAAAGTGCTTGGATTTTGGATAAAGTGCTTGAAATCATAATTGAATTACTGTCACAATAAATTGCTACCTGACTAATTAGTTAGGTAATACAGGATGCCTGTTTACTTACAGACAGGTGACACATTTTGAAACAAACTTTGTGGTGCTTTCCTTTCTTTGTAGAAAGTTATCACCATCACATGCTATCATAAGTTTTGTGCTTTATAGCACAATAACATCTGATTTACAGAAAAAATCTGCGATATGTTTACTAAATATAAATCATAAAATGACCATGCAATGCCATCAGAGATTAAGGAAACACTACAACCAGTGTCCTCCTTTGAATATGCCTGTTTCATTAAATAGAGTTCAGATTTATGCCGAACTTTTGCCAAATGAGTAACTGTTGGGTTATGAGCCTTTAGAAATCAATAATCTTTTAGAAAGGAGTAAATGTTTATAACGGTTAAATTGAGCAATATGTTAACGAAGTCTGGCAGGCAGAAGGATGCTCCAACTTGAGTGTATTTTCGGAGCAGTGGGTTTTTGAATTTGGGATGACGGGCTTCGCTTTACGTTGACTGACATCTGACAGTTATAAACAGCTGATCAGCTTACAGCATAAGACTCATCCTAGCTTGTTATTGTCAAATTATAATTTTGCACTCATCTTCCTTACTTCTACATATTTCTCCTTTAAACTTGGTTGTGTTTTTCTTTAATTTGCCACCCTTCCCTTGAATGCTATCACAAAACATAATTTTGGTCATTTGTAGCACAATAACATCTGATTTAATGCAATGAAAAAGTGAAATAATCATTTTGTATGTTTATGAATATGTAATTTACCACAGCTTTACGGTGCTGAAACAGCTTTAAAATGCACCTTGAAAATCTTTGAATATTGCTTGACTTTGACTCTGGAAAATGTCTAAGAACCGTGTTTTGTGAACAATCAACAAGCAACAAAGCAAACCCCCGTGAGGAGACGTGTCATACAGAATCTTATTAAGTGCAGCTCCGCGATATGAAAATGATTGAGAAGCCCTAGCATAGGAGAAGCTATCAACCCACAAAGTTCAGGAGTTCGTGAATTATACTCTGTCACACCTCAAAATTTGACGAGATGAATTATGCAAAGATGACGGTGAAAGAGCCGGATATTGAGGGTGAAGGCGATCATTTACTTTAGAAGCTAATTCGTTCTCATCTCATCTCAGGCTTCTCCCGGTATCCCGTTCTTAAAATTCCTCCTACGCTTGATAGGGGGGCTCTCCTTAAAATAATTCCTCAGCTACCTTTCTCTTCTCGCTCCCCTCCATCACCCCCTCTTTCTCTTTCTCTCCCACCCTTCTCCTCCTCCTCCTCCTCCTCCTCCCCAGCCTTGCTCACATGCCCACATGGGCCCCTCCCAAGCGGAATAATGGGAGCATATGGCCTAGGCAGCACCTACAGGGCCTTAAATAACTGCTGCAGCATTCCAGCTCGCTGTACCAATTTATCTCTCACCCCCCTCTCCACCCCATTTCAAAACACTCCTAGCCTGAGTTGAGCTCAGCAGACAGCAGTGGATGGGACATGTTGTGCTTCAGACACATAGCTACATAATGGACTGACGTAGAAAGGTGGTGTGAATGTGAATAAGTGCTGTGCAAACAGGATTAGTGGTGAAATTCTGTATTATTGGCAGATATTCAGTGAGTCAACCGGCAGCCTTTCCGGTGATCGTTTGTGCTGGTGGCTCCCTGCAAACACTTCACGTCATGTTAATTTACAGTAGGCCAGTAGCATTATGTAAAGTTAACGTACTGAACTCTTAGAGAGCAGTTTGTTAGTGTGTTTTTGCCCTGCAAGCAGGATGGCAATGTTGGATTGTCTGCCAGTCTGTTGGTTTAAAACTTTAAAATCTTCCCTTTAGAGACTGTTCTGTTGCCAGATGGGTTCAGGTTCAGCATCTTTAAAGTTGACATTAACACCTGACCAATATATCTGTTGACCAATATTATTATTAATATTATTATGTTGACCACTGTACAAAAGCTCAACTTCATAACCTTATTCACAGATTTAATTGAGACTGGATCATATCTTACAGAGAAAATATTTCATGGTTCTTCCTTTTATGTCCTCCAGAATATCCTGAAGGATATTGGATAGTATTAGTAGCTTACTTGTTGCAAAACCAGCCTCAACAGCCTCTCAGTGACCACAACGGGTAATCGGGGTGAAACCGGCCTCTGAGACTGACAGGGGATACTTGTTGCTAAAATAACTTAGCTAACTGATAAGTGCTGTTAGCTTGGTTAGCTGTGACTCAGCCCCATGGTGAAGGGAGCCAAACCCAACAAGAAGACCACCTCTGTACTGTAGTCTATTTCCTGTCGTCAAACTGGCCTCCATTGGTCTCAGAGGCTGTTTTTGTCCTGGGTCCTGCGCGTTTCCAGGGAGCTCTCGGGCAGGGAGTCAGCTAAGATGGATGCTGACCTCCCTACATCCCTACCTTAGCTGCAAGGATAGGGATGCAGGGATCCGGGTTCCATAATAAGTCCCTCGCTATTTGCCTGTTTTTAGAGGAAACACATAAGGAATAAACACTCTGTTGGCTGTTTCATGGGAACTTTATCACCAAATGTTTTATCAACATTTTAGGGAAGATATCAGCCAGCAGCTTCGAATGAAAGCATCAACTAAATATCAAAATGTGCACACCATAGATTGATGTGGGACATTCAGCTGACTAGAATCTTATTCTGTACAGTAAGGTGAGGTCAGAGGTCAGACAGGTAGCCGGTGTTAACCTGCTACAGGTCACGCTCTCATGTAAATATGTCAATATGTCCCACAGACATCCCTCTATCTGACCTCCACAGAGAGAATGATATATGGATCGTGGGAGGCCCATGTGGGGGTATTTATGCATATGATTGTGTACGGGCAGGTGTGAGATCCAAGAGGCATGTGGGCAGGTTTGATTGTGTGTGTGTGAGTGTGTGTGTGTGTGTGTGGGTAAGTGTGAGAGAGAGAGTGAGTGTGAAAGGTGCTGCTGTTTTATTTATAGAGCAAGCGCTATTTATACCCAACTCAAAGATCAGTTCAGAGAAGCAGCTTGTGGGCCACAGCCAAGATCGCTCTCCATTACTGTGCATGCACAAAACCAAACACACACACACTCACACACACACTTGCGCTTACACTAAAGCTGGGGCTGCAAGCACTATCGTCTCAGCTTTTTACACATGCATGCAGTAACAACACAAGGAGACATTTACAGTATATCCAGCCTTGTGTTAGTTGGTGAAGGGGTGGATGGGGTTGGGTGGGTGTGGGTAGGAAGGGGGGCGAGGGGGTGGGGGCACACTGACTGACTGAGTGTTCTTCATGGAGTACAGCAGGCTTTAACATGCTGGGGGATCAATACAGTGAACCAGCGCCAATCGATTGCAATTCATCTAGCCTTTTTTTTTTTTTTTTCAATTTCATTCTCACCCACTCACACTCCACATTGAGCCACTGCTGCCGCTGTCCTGCGAGGCAATACATAAATAAACATACACACATATGCATACACGTGAACACATAAACACAATAACACACACACACACCTGAGTGGCTGGAACGATTGCACCCCTCCATGCAAACGCAGGGTTCAATAAACCCGTATGGAATTTATTTATTTTTATTGAGCATATCAGCCCATCCTGGTCTTCTCTGCATAACAAGGCCTGTATAATTAAACCATAAATTTCAGTGCGCTCCTTTAATTACCACAGACAATGTCAGGAGGCAGCAGAGTAAACAAATGGCTTTGAAGTGAGCAAGGAAAAAAAAGTGCTTCGACACAGCAATGGAGAAGCTGTTCATTTTGGTGGGGATGTTGTTGCACTTGAAAAGGATGAAATGTTCAAAAGAGTGTATGTGCACGGGGAGTACAGTATGTATTTTTTTTTCTCCCTCCTGCCTTTTTCTAAGAATGCTTTTGAGGGATGCAGGTTCGCTGTGGAGTGAAGGGAGGAATAATCAGTGTATCGCTGCGAGCATGACGATGTGCAAATATGTATATTTGGATGAGCGTGACACGCTTGTGACAACTAATAAAGTGTGTTAGGAAGAGTGTGTGTTTAAGCATTTGTTTTTCCTGAACAAACACAAGGCGCAGGTCTGTTTCTGTACGTAATTTATTGGGAGCCAGGGGTTCTTGTCCCTCTTGACCATGACTGGAGACATTTGCAGATGTGTGTGTCTTATACAGTATATATGTGCGTGTATTGTGTGCGTGTGTGTGTGTGTGCACGTGCATGTGTGTGTTTGTGTGTGTGTGTGTGTGTGCTCGCGCACTTTAGGTCAATGTCAACACACAGACCTGCTTCCCAGCAGCTTAGCTAATTACACAAGAGCCCTGAAGGCCACTTAGAACAGGTTAGCTAATTAACAAACAGGCTGATTGCAGATTAATTGAGAGGTGTTCCTAATCTTCACCCCTAAACGCAATGACAAATGCTAACTGGCGCTAATTAGGCCGGTATGGAGAGCTGAGAGTGGAGGTTGTATTTACAGTTAGCGCAGCTCATATGGACATGTGGCTTATATCCAGCTGCCTTTCACAGCTTAAGCAAATAAAACTTCAGGGAAACTACTCTGCTATTTTCAGCAGCAGACTTTTCAGGCAGTTCACAATCTGAACAGTCTAAGTCTGTATTAATCAATTGATTTTTAATTAGTTTATGAATTTGGTCTTTGGTAGAATTAAGAGTTAGAATTTGGTATCCATTTTGTTAGTAAACAGTAGTGAATTCTTGTTTTTCTTGGCAATTTTAGCTGCAAATTTGTTTACTTTTACTTTAGTTTTCATATTAATATAATTGTCATGGTTGCTTGTATACTGTAATTATAATTACTGTGTCCTCTCAGTTTGGGCTCTGAGCACTAGGGCTGCAACTAAGGATTATTTTCATTATTGATTAAACAAGTGTTAACCACTTTTGAGGTATCTTTGCAAAAAATGTGTTTTTATTTATATATTCTAGAGTTTGTATATTATATTCTGTATGAACAATATCGGCTGATTGATATCAGAATCTTTTTACTCTTCTAAAGCTTTTTCACGTCAAGGACCTCTGACAGAGATTAGATAATTGATTTTTGCCATTAGATGTTTTATTACAGAAAGTATGCAGCATTTCCTCAGTAACTATAGCTTTTTCTCATACCTGATTTAGGTTTGAATGTTAAAAATCTTTTTAATTTCCTTGCTGTGGTGGTACAACACTGCTAAATGTATACAGAGGAAGCAATGGTATATGACACCCATCATCAAATAGCCATACATTCTGTCACTGTATTATTTATGAATGATATTACAGTGAAAATTAAATATTACCCTTTTTGCTAGGGACCCCCTGAAGCCCCCTCACGGACTCCCTAGACCCCCATTTGAGACCTTGTGCTACAGAGAACTAAAGAAACCAGACAATATTCCCATTTGAGAAGCTGAAATCACACAATTTTCTCAAAAAATACTAAAAACAATGAATCAATTATCAAATAGTTAGATATTAACTTAATAGTTGCAGCACTACACTAGGCATTATATTATACTGGCAGTAAACACTTCCACCAATCTCCCTGTCTGAGCTCCAAGTTACCTGTGGTTATAATATTCTGCACTTCCTTGGAAAACTCCCTCTCATATGTTCGCTGAACGCAGTGTTAAGACGATAATGTTTGCAGTTGACCTTTCAGTGTGTGTGTGTCTGTGTGTGTGTGTGTGTGTGGGATTTGGGTGCATTCATGTCTGCTCTAACATGAATGGCGTGCGCAGATCATGAAACCTGAAACGGCTGCGACACAATAGGCTACGGTGGATTACAACGGCAAAATGAAGAGAAATGGGCCCCTCAGCAGGGATCTGAACCAGCACCCATCTGTGGGGCGATCACCTGCCAATAGAAAACAGACCCCCCTCCCCGCCCCCCCCCCGCACACACACACACACACACACACACACACACACATACACTCAATCTTGCAATTTTCACAGCCACTAAAACTACTCCCCAAGGCCCGACTTCTTCCAACTTCCATCTGCCTGGATAAATTTATCATACAGCTCCCCTGTCTATCACACACACACCTGTGCCTTTTAAGCTGCCCACCCCCACTCCCCTCCACCCCAAACACACACACACTCAAATTCCACCTGGCCTCCTTCAACCTCTGACCCCACCCTCACCCAAGTCTCTCCTATAATCCCTCCCTCCATCCATCGACTCCTTTACTTCCTTCTGTCTTCTGCACCACCTGCGCTTTTAAATCCCCACATCAGGATGGACCACTTCACCTGAACACACACACTGCCAATAAATACACACACAGACACACACACGTACACATAAACACATGCAAGCGCCCTCACCCAAATCTCAGAGAACACACACACACAAATACACACAAGTATGTACAAACACACGCACACATGCACTGTCCCTGACAAGACAACAGCCAGCAGCAGCTGCTTCCATCTCCTAGCAACGGCCAGCCTGATAGATGACCCAACGATGGATAATTACCGTAAATCACCACAGCTCACACACTAAAGGAGAGAGAGGGGCGAGAGAGGTTGTGAAAGACCGAAAAAGAAAGAGAGAAAGAGAGAGAGAGCAGGGACTGAAAGGGATCAGAAATAGAGGACTGGGACTGGTCATGTGTGCACTAATGCACCTTGATGAGCTCAAATTCATCTGCCTTTTAGAGCACACACACACGCACAATGCACAAATGCAGACTCTCATGTGTCAACACACACATTTATGCAAGCATGATTCATACACTCCGGCACACAAAATAAACCTACATGAATATATGATAAAAACATACATCTGCATATATGAACAACACACATGCACACTAAGTGATGCACACTGGCAGTATTGTGGCTGTAATCTGAAACCGCAAGCCCCGCCTCCCTACAGAGGTGCTCAACTGTCACAGATTCACCTCTTTTACACGGAGGCGCCAATCAAAGGCCAAACGGTGCTGTAGGACGGATCTTAACACTAGAGCAAAAAGGGTGTATAATATACTGAACACACAACTGACGCCTGATTAAATATCACTGAGTTTTGGTTTGTCTAATAAATCTTTGGATGTTAAATGAGTTGCACTTTAAAGTGACAGTTTTGATTTTTGAGGACAGGCTGTACCAAGTACTTATTGATAGTCAGTGTATTACCTACAGTGGATGGCAGTCTGCACATTACCAGTTTGGAGAAGCAGAGGAACAACAGTCATGAGTCAATTCCATGGGCAAAATCAGATATTTTACCTTGTAGGATATGGGAGGTGCTGCTCTACTGCTGCCTTGATCTGTTTGCTTGTTTGTGTTACTGTGTGACTTCTGTGTTTTAAATGGTTAGTTTAGATATACAGAAGACACACAATAACACAAAGAAACCAACCAATCAAGACAGAGATAGAACAGCAACTTTTGTGTTCTGTAAGGTTAAATTGCTGATTTCACTTATGGAGTTTGGTTGGTTTGGAAAGAGTGATATATGTGGCTTATATAATGACAGTTTCCCATCAGAAAAGGCTCTCTGACAGCTAAATTAAGTGGTAAAGATATTCTAAATATTGTCTACGCTTAAACTGATATAGATTTTTTTGGGGAAGTAGGCTTTTTTTAAGTGGTTAAAATATGTTTTGTTGCTGACACTGTCCACAACAGTCCATTGTTTTACTTCTGAGCTGGTATTCCTCTCTGCTTCACCTCACTGGGAGCTTGCCAGCTGGCATCTACTGTAGCTAATACACTGACTATGGAAAACTCACATCAAATAATCTGAACTATACCTTTATATTCCCACTGAATAAGACTTTAAAATTTTATTTGTAATAACTTAATCTTTTAACTCTCCACTGATGATGATAAAACACATTTGCATTAAGTCATACCAGACTCATGCAGTGCGTTTTCCACACATTCTGAATATAACCACATGACAAACTATCTCCAGAAGTTTTAAATAATTGCACTCTGGACAAAGTTTACTTCAAATCATCAACAGATCTTCGATATGCACACGCAGCTGCTCCGTTTACTTCCCCTTCATTTTCTGCTCTCCCAGACATGCAATCTGTCCCTCTCTTTCCCTTCTTTCTTTCCTCGCTTCCCCCTCCCTCTTCGCCCCCTCCTCCCTCCCTCTCTCCCTCCCTGTGCGAGTCCTGGCTGCTGCAGACATTTGATCTGGCTGCCTTGTGATAGATTGACAGGTAATGAGGAGGTTGAAGGGGCGTTGGAGACAGGAGCAGGTGTTCAGCACAGTCTTTTTGGCCAGCACTAAGCTGCCATGTCCTTCACTGCTGCACCGCACCACTCTGCTTCCTCCCTCCCTCTTTCTCTCACTCATTCTTTCCCTCCTTCTTTCCTTCCTTCCTCCTTTTCCACCCCCCCCCCCCCTTCCTGAGAGAAGAGGACTATGCAATCCATCACGCGGTGACACGGTCGGACATAGACTGTCTTTATATGGGGAAAAACGCATGGGCCATGGAAATAAATAGAGAAACGAACATCGCGTCCCATGCTGGCAGCAGCAAACTAGGCCTCGGACTGATCAGTCAAACTGTGTCGAGGAGAGGATGAGACTGATTTGGAGCATCCAGTGTAAAGCGGACCGATACGGGATTTTTAGATGCTGATACTGATACTGATACTGATAAGACAGGCTAAAAAGATTGTATTACTCCGTTTTTCCCCTCAAAATGTACTCTTTTCAGGTTACAAAAGCCTCTGAATCAGAATTTCAAGATGACCCTTTCTCCTTAGTTACTGTTGCTAGGCCTGTCAAGCTTTCAATTCTTGCACTTTACATATGCAGTTTACAGAGACAGATTTAACATGGAAATTGGCAGGAATTCATGAGACATCGAATCTTCAAGAAGTAAACAAAAGCAGGTGCCTCATTTCTAGCTGACAAATGTAGCTAGCTAATATAAGCTAATGCTCATGTTTAACCTCCTTGTCAGCTGTGAAGTCCATCTCCTGTTGACTTTTTCCATCTGACACATTTTTAAAACGAGAAGCCCGTAACAGGGGTCTGAATAATGTAAAGTTACTTAGCCATTGTGAACATAATATTAGTGATAAAGACTGAGGCTACAGCTACAACCCAGCCAGATACTGGTGGGACGGTGAAATACGACACAAGCATGTAAATGATAGACAACAGATTTTGTTGGCTAAAATGATGACTCTTGCTGGCAGATTTCATAAATGTACACACATTTTAAAACGATGAACTCCTGAGGGACCAAGTATTTTGATTCTTTTACATGTAAAGAAATGCAAAGCTTGACAGGCCTGTGTTTTCTAGTTACAGTTGCTAATCTATGATTGGACAGCTGCTGTTAGGAGGAGGGGCTTAGCTAAAGTTCAATTCCAGAAATCTCTTAAAGGCCAAACTACTGACATTCCTCTTAGATTTAGCAGCTCTACAAGGCAGGGGAATGCTGGTTTCATTGCAGGATTTACACACTAACAGTAAGTTGGTGAGTAAATCCTCCCACACCACACTCAGGAGCATTTTCTGGTCAGCCACCCGAAACAAAAACATTACCAACACATTCACATTCACCTGCTGTAGTCAGGCAGAAATCTTCACTACATCATAGCAGAGGTGGGCAGCCTCGTCTGGCCCAATTCCAACGAGAAGCCAGTATCAGGAAACATACTGTACAGTATACAGCAGTCTGACGCTACACCTATCTGAGTCACTCTACACTTTGACCTGTTTCAATCCTGCTGACATAGCGAAGCACCGCTGTGCATCAGACCTCACAAACTAAGGAGGAGGAGAGAGCAGAGAGGAGGATGATGAGTGGGAAGACGGTGCAGGAATCTGAGGATGGGAAGAAATAAGGACGAGCTGAATCAAAGATGTGCTGCCGGTGGATATAAATGTTTTTAAATGTGCTGGAAAGATCATTTGCTTTGGTTCTGAGAGAAGGTGAATTGTTGCTTTGCTGCATTTAGGTTTTTGTGTTTCGGGTTGCATTTCACAAGTAAAAGGAAAGCAAAATGTATCAAGCAAAATGACAGTGGAATTAATTTTCCTTCATTTGTTGGGAATTCAGTAGTTCAGGAAGTGATAAGTGGTATGAACATACATCACTTTGGTGAAAACCAATGCTGCAGTGCTGAGCCAGTTAATAGGTGAACATATATGGCAAAAACTACATCATATGACATATGTGCTAATTGTGCTGGTAGATGAAAGTGAATCAGAAAGAAGGCTAACTAAACTTTTACTGTGGAAAAACTACCATAAAACACTTGATTTTAGAATGGAGTTTGGTATTACACTCTGTCCACTTGAAAGACCACTGAGAACAGAAGTTATTCTAACATGAATAATTCGCATAAATTTAGCTGACCTACCTTCTAATACTGAACCTTGTAAACCGCATAAAGTAACATCCCCTCTTAAAGTTGTAATGAGATCTGCTGCCTGGCAGAGACCTGCCCCACCACAATATCCAAGATCAAGGTGTTACACTTGACGGGTGGACTGTACTCTGAGCTGAAAGGACACAACATCCAAGACTCCGGCATAAGGCTGCACAAATAATCCAAATATTTTCTAAAATGCAGTATGGCCAGGTGCAATATTCAAGTCACTGCAGCTGCCTTTTATGATAAAGGTATAATGTGTGACAAAATAACATTACAATAAAGCACTGTAGTGCTACAGAGATGCCTTGGCCTACAAATCTTTTTGTCCAGGTGTAACAAAACACATTTGTTTGGCACAGACCATGATGTTAATAGTTTATAATAGTTTTAATAATAATAATAATAATAATTCCCAATAATAATGAGTCATAACACAATAATAGTGTATATGTATATAAAGTGTACTGTGTTTGTTTTATTTTATCAAATATTTTATCCTATTCTAATCTGATTTTAATTATCTGTATATATGTTATATGTGTATGTAGCAGTATGGGACTAAAACTTTCTTTTTGTTGTGCAACCCTGTGTTGATACCTTGATAACTGCTTAAAATATCTTTGATTTCAGGTTATATTTGTCTTTAACCTGTAATTCATGGCAAGATTAACCCAAAATGACTAGAGCTTGCTGCAGTTGGCTTGGATCACACTGGGAATTTTTTATACTGGACATATGGCAGGGGTCTAACGGCTCTGCTAAAGCTACTGTAGCTTTGAAAAACACCTTAAATGCAGCGAGGGCGGAGCTTGTATTGTCGTCATAGGAGCCAGTGGACAGAGACAGTGGGGGGAAAACAAGGCTTGGGCCTATAAATCCACCCCTCCAGTTTATTACCAAACATTAAAGGACATGTCACCCTCCTAAATCAGCAGGCCGAGAGGAGACAGCAGGGCTAAAACAGGGAGCATTTGCATGTTCTCAACATTCCTGAGAGGTGAACAAACTGCTCGACCACCATCCTCCAGTTATATCAACATGATAGTTCAAACAGTTTGAGATTACGCACTGCGTGATGAATGCCAACAGCCTGCTGTCATAAGCAAAGTGAGAGTTTGGATACAAAGAGAAATTTATGTGTCCTGTTATCTAGGTTTTGTTTTTATCAGGATTTTCCTACAAATGGATTTAAACGGTGAAATCCTGCACCTGGTCAGATGTCTGACCAGCTTTCTTACTTATTCATAACTACAAAAAACAGCCTCACCTGGACAGTCTGTCTACAGACAGTTTAATTATTTAAAATAACACCAGATAAGAGTGTGTAGAATTAAAGAGGAAGCCACCAAGCTTAAAATTAGCCTTTCCCAATTGTCACCCTACTCAAAGAGAACCTGTTTTCTGAAAAAAAAAAAAAAAAAAACGTCATTGACGCGCAATCACATTCAAACACACTCGCCTGTCAGTTTATAACTCTCCTACTCTCTCACACACACACACTCGATGACACACTCGCACACACACAGACCAAAACGTCGTCCAACCACACAAATAGACACCCACACATACACACTTTTTAAGCCCTCGCCTGGCATCAGCTGTCACACAACCTGTCTCGGAGAACTAAGCAGAGACAGACGCTGTCAACTTAGAGTGCCTCAAATGCCCACATCCAGCCAGGCAGAGGAGAAATCAAGCCTGTCTCCCAGTATAATTTGCGCTAATCCTTCATGGGAGATAGTAAAGTCTATGGCATATCTGCCTAATAGCATCAGTCACCGGCAGGTTCTAATCTCATATTTAGACCCATTTCCATCACGGACTGACGACAAAAGCACCAGCACAAAGTGTGATTACCTTCTTATTTTTTACATTTCTGCATGACTTGACTCCTGATAATGGCGGTGGTGGTGGGGGGATTTTAAAAACACGAGGAGCGAAAACTTTGAGGTTCTTTTCTTAGTGGAAGAAGAAGAAGAAAGTCATTTCAGGCAACTACAGACGACAGGTAGACAGAGAGAGAAAGGAGTAAAGTAAGTGGCGAAGTGTATCAGGAGGGAAAAAGTGGAGGTAAAGAGAGTGAAAACCTTTCAGTCAAGAGCCTGCACACATCTCCACGCACACCCTTATACACTCACACACACTCTCCTTTTCAAAGCGTTTACAACCTGTGGTGTTTGTCCTGCTCTGCTGGCTGCTTTACCACGTGCATTTGAATGCCGACTGGAGTGCATCCCTCTCTTTCAGACAGCGCCATAAAAGACGACACACACAATGAGGGCTCTTTTCAGCCGAGCGGGGCTGCCTGGGGGTAGGGAAGCACCTCCAAAAACCGCCACGGCACTTCAACTCTCTCGGGGGCACAATGAGGTGCCGAGCCTTGATGAATAATAAGAGATTATTCATAAAGATGACAAACAGAACAGAAACAAACTATACAAAGTGCGGGGGATGAAAAGTCCTTTAGCTGTAGCGAGTGTGTGCGTGGGTGTGCGTGTGTGTGTGTATCTCCGAGAGTGACCTGGCCAAAGGAGGGAGACAAAAAGAAGGGGAGGTATGGTGTGAGGATCCTAATGAAGCCGTAAATCAGAGTCCGATGAGAACAGAGTCTGAAGGAGGATCACATCGCTGGAGATCAATGCAGACAGACACACACACACACACTGAATAAAGACAAGAAACACTCAGCCGCAAACACATGCCAGAATTCCCAGACTTATCAAGGTACAAGCAAGCACATGAGCACACACATTCATTGACACACACTCTCATCTACAATCTATTAAACTTCCTCCGTCCGTGCTGTGCCCCCCCCCCCCCTCCCCAGAACCCACCCATGGGCTCAGGAGTCCCACCTCCTTGTTCAATCCCGCTCGTCTGAATAATATCAGCCGTGATGAATGGCGCCATAACTCTGATATCCACAATCAATCTCTGCTTTAAAGACACATCCATCTTCTGTAATGCTGATCATGGTGGTGGCGGTGCTCGCCTGACCTCCTAGCGCTTGGGTGGGGGTACAGGGAAGGTGGGTGGGGGGACTCAAGGGTGCCGAAGGAAGGGAGAAGGGGAGTGGTGGGCGGGGGGGCAGCTGAGTGATGTCTGTCAGCTCACATCTGGCTGCAAAAATAAATGAGGCTTATGAAGACAAATGAAAAGGGGCCATCTTCCCACACCTCCCTGACTCAGACACTCACACAGACAAAACACACCAAGAGGATGGAAGGACGAGAAAAGACAAAGAAGAGAGAGGAAGGAGAGAAGACAGTTTTTCTGCATCCCAAGGCTACTTATCTCATTCTCGACCTCTTTATAAACCAACTGTAAAAGGTTCTATAGGAATTTAGTGGAATAAACTAGTCTCATTAACTTAACCTAAATATACGTATAAGTTTTTATTTGTTCAAGTTGCTTCCCAAATGTTGTGCCATGAAAGAAGTCCAGGTGTTGCTGTGGGATTTTCAAACAACAACTGCAATATAAAACTGTACAAAAAGTTCTGAACAGACTTTTTCTTATTATGTACATACTCGTGTCCTAATGCTGAGGCAAAATTCTACACAAGAAAAAATCTTTCAAAAACCTTCCCTCAGTTTTTTCAGGCGCTTGCCGGATGGTGGGAATTATTAGAGTGTGACACATCAAAGGCCCTGATTGGTGCCTTATTTTGTTCCCAAAGGACACTCTTCCTCTGATTGGCTGGTGCTTGTTGCCTCTGTTGGTTAGGCTGGTTGAGATTATGGATGGGCAATCACAGGCAAGATAAATAAATAATCATTTTGTGATCTGTCTGGTTTAAATGGGTGTGTTGCTGAATTGTAGTAATTTTACTAAGTTACAAATAAATTCTTGAATGAGTTTTGTTTATAAATATTTCATTAGTAATACTGTCAAATTTTATTTGGGATTAGATAATAAATATATAATGATATATAATAATATATGATTGATTAAATTTAGCATTAATATGAGTATTTATTTATTTATTTGGGGACAGTGCATATTAATAAATGTTACTGCAAATATGCCAGAATTAGCCAAAGGGCTAGTTTTCATTTGTAGTAAGCTGAATGTTAAGTTGGCAACCAAAAATCAATATACAATTAAGAAACAAGTTATAACAATAATCAGGATGTAAAGGCACACTGATTGCAGTAAAAGAAGAACACAGACAGGTATAAGCAGAATACACAGATAGCAGTGTGCCTCGAGATTTTGGCTTCCCATTCGGTGTGCTTTGGCCACAAAAAGTTTGAAACCCTATTTTACAGTCATGCAGCCTTTAAAATGTGGAAAAGGCAACATTTGTACCTTATTAGATTAGAAAGATAACTGAACTCAAAGACAATATCTAGTCTCATATCATGATATCGTTATGATATCAATATATCGCCTAGACCTACTTCTGAACCTGCAAATATGATTGTTTTATTGTGCTTTAGCTAAACCTGGCTGCATGTTACAATCAATGACAAGCTTTCACTGCTGAGGAGCCTTTTCTCCACAAGAAAAAAAGGAAAACAAAGATATCAAAATGGACACTGACTGTGTGACTGAGGCTCTCAGCCCTGAACTCATACCTATGTCTGTGTGTACGGGGGAGGGGGGCAGGGAGGTACTTAGTGGGCTGAGGGGGTTTAAAGAGTGAACTATCCATGACCTGTTGGAAGGGTCACCCCTCAGTGACACCACCACTGAATATTCCTCTTAATGATGTACCACGTCTTTTAACCCCCGCAGACAAAGCAAGGAAACATTATACCGTCAAGAGGGCTCCCCCACAACTTCTTCTCCTTTTTTTTCTCTCCTTTTCCCCTTGCTCACTCACTCTCTCTGTCTGTCTGCTCGCCACCTCGTGCTGCCCCGAGTCAGATTTTTAATAATTAAACAGAGAATTTCACCCAAAGTTTTTCAGCTGCTCTTCAGGCTGTCTGATCTTCCAGGACCTGACTGGATTCTGCACAGGCTGCTAGGAGTAGAAATATACTCAGTTTAGTCTCGTATTAGAAAGCAAAAGTAGGCGAGCAGACACAGTTTTCAAAAATTGTGTGCTTAAAAGATGTATCAAAATTTAATGTATCTGAAATCCCTACAATGTGTAAATAAATTTGTCCATCTACATAAACTTAGGTCAGTCCTAAACTACGGAAATGCCCTTGTATCTAATATTGGTAGCCAGCAAAACCTGGTTGTGTTAAAGAGGTAGTTCCTCTTAACCTATTTGCTATTTATTATCAAGATTGTTGTGGTGTGAGATGCAGAGTCTTAGATACTGGCTGTAGAATCAGAAGATCGCAGAAGAAATCGTGCATCTACTTTTATTACAGGTTTCATTTAGGATCTATTTTCTTTGTACCAAACTACACCCGCCAACCGTATCACTGCATAGAAGGCAGCGTGCAACTAGTCATGGAAGAGAGGCTCGTGCTTGTGACAGCACAGGATGTAAACATCACTGGTGTCCTCCGCAAATGAGCTGTAACCTCTCTGACATGAGTATATGCACGCCTCCATTTGCAAGTATCTTGAGTAAGTGGGGAGTTCTTCCTTTTTTTTTTTTTTTTTTTTTTGAAGCTCTGAGCACCACAAGCCGAGCACCATCTAGGTCCATTATATTCGAGTGAAAGCAGACAGCTCTATAGCTGATATCTCCAAAACTCGGCAACTCACACCAAAACAAACTAGGTGGATAAATAGCACTACAGGTAAGAGGGAAAATATGTTTTAGATTTTAGATAAGACTATGCTCAGGGGTGGAGAAACATGGCAACAAAAACAACATGGCATTCTCTCTGCAACCAAACACAGGCAAATAGGCAGATTGCAACATTAAAGCTCTGTCCTCTCTCAAAGTCTAATATGTCTATTGTGGAGGAAGGGACAGGCACCCAGGTGAGATAGTTTATTGATTCTGGAAGTGGCCAGGATGGAGTTAACCCTAGCAGGGGCTGATGATGGGGTTGGACGTGAGGTTGGGATGAAAGGTGAGCCAATGATGGATGAGAGGAAGCTGGAAATGGAGTGCATGCGGTGAGGTAAGACATTAACACAAAAAGTTGTAGATAGGCATGCCATGACTGGACTGACACGGCTTACTATTGTAACTGACACGCCAGTTACAAGAGGCGTTCCTATGTACAAGCTGTTCTGCAATGTAATGCGTTCTTAAACGGGCCCTGAGCGTTCAGTGCTGCGACCCTGCAGACCTTCGACTGGGGCCCGACCAGCCGGGAAAGCTGTAATCTCTCTGTCAAACAACTCTTCAGTAGCAGGTATGGAGAGTGTGTGTGTGTGTGTGTGTGTGTCTGTGGGAGTGTGTGTGAATATAAATGTTTCCAGGCCACTAGAAGATAAAATGAATAAAAAATGGCAGTTATAATTTAATAATCCTGCAATAATAACAATCAGAGAGCTACATCTTTAACCACATGAGCAACAGCACGACAAACAAACTCTTGCCCTGGAGCAGCATAACACACACGCACACACAAATGTCAATAATCCAAGTAGCATGGTAAAATTGCTGCATTAAATATCTGTCTGCACCAAAACTTTAAGAAAAAAGTATCATTGATACCATATCACAGAATACCGAATCACAACGCACATTACAATGCCTCATTTAAGTGCAAGTTAGCATTACAGCCACACTCTTTACATGGCTCTGTCAGCAGGTAACACTACCGTTAATTCGTAGCTACATTCAACACGGTTAAAATGCCAAGCAAATTGAAAACCAAGTGTGTGTGAAGGGGGATACAATGATGTGTCACAATGACTCGCCACTTGAATCTATGATGGAGACACCAGTGATGATGATGACATCAGCCTTTCGTCAGGTAAGCAAGTACAACGTACAACTCAAAATGTATTTTACTGCTATTAATACTGTAATTGTTAGTGTTGAGTTGTTGCAGTTTAGTCAGGTTTCATTTATTGTGTGAATATGATATGAACATATGTTAAGTGTTTTGATATATTTAAGAATCCTTTAAACCAGGGATGTCAAACTCAATGATGGCCCTCAAAGAGTCATTTGCAAATTTGATGATAGAAATATATCTATATAAAAAATATATCTCTGCATTCAATTATTAGGCTAATTTAGTAATAACTTAAAAACATTAACTAGCTGTGAAAGTTGAAGTCTAAGAAAAATGTTACGCACACAACTATTGTACAATTTAGTTTTTAAAAATGAAATATACAAAGTATTCTGAGAGATGTACTTTATAGAGTGCACACTTCCGTAATGCAACATAGAATTGTATAGCATAAATTATATTGTAAGCTTTTGCTAGCCACTGTTAACAGTTATTATATTGTTCAATTTCAAATTCAAATTTTCTTAAGTGATGAAGATAGACATTCTCTGATGTTGTTGGCTGTTATTTTGTGCTTCTTTTTTTTCTTTTTTTTTATTTAAGTATCAGTTAAGAAACCGATTGGCACCATTGCCATTTTTAAAGTATTGTTTTAGCACTGGTATTAGAAAAAAAAAAACGAGTGATGCCTAACCCTATCAGTGGTTGATAATTTTATGAATGACTATAAACATATTCTGTGTAGGTTGTTACAGTGTTAGCTCGAAGGGTTTTGAATGCTCTTAATGTGATTTATTCTCTCAGATTTTCTTCAAAGTTGGACTGACTTTGGCTTTAAGGTATGGCAAGTGCCTGCTCTCAGTGGGGCAGCCGTGCATACACAAACACACACACACGTTCACACACACACACATATACACAGAGCGGGTGTGCGTGAGTACAGGGAAGACAGAAAACATTACAGGGCCCTTTTTTTTTGGCACCAGGCAAAGTGAGCGGGGCGGGTGGAGGTGGTTGGGAGTATGTGGGGGGGGGGGGGGGGGGGGGGTGAGGAGAGGAGAGAAAACGAGGAGGAGAGTGAACGGCGGGGGCGGGCTGAGGGAGTAGAGATGAGGGAGGGAGGGAGGGAGGAAGGGAAGGGAAGGAGGGGAGGGAGGGTTTGAGCGTTGGAATGAACTCTCTCAGGCTTTGTGGTGCACGTTTCCCAAGGCCCCCGCCTGGCCCCTTTGATAAATGACACATGTCATTCTGTCAGCTTGTGACACTGCAGCTGGGAGGCCCTGTGATGTATGGCTCTGCTGAAAAAGGAAATCAACTTTTTTCCCTTCTCTCTCCCCCTCTGTTTCTGTCTCCCTCTCTCTTCCCTTCTTCCTCCCACCCTCCTTCCCTCGGCCCGGGCCGAGTGCATGGCCTTTTTATATGAGGATTTAGGTTTCCTCTGGTCCAGTAAGTCCCCACCTCCCTCCCTGTTACAGCGATAGACAGGCATGCATGCAGCCAGGTTGCAGCTGGTTTGTTCTCCTGCACACTCACACACACACACTGACGGTGACGCAGCTATTATGATCGCGTACAAAGCCGTAACCCGAGGAAAAGGGGGCAACGCCACACATCGGAGGTGGATCCAGGATTTATGGCTTAAAGCCGAGGAAGTAAACAAAGTATGCACTTTTTAGTAGGGAAGGGGGGGGCAGGTGGAGACAGCGGGGGGGGGGGCAAGATTCCGGTTGGGCAGGATGGCTGGTGTCTCCCACTGGGTCATCTGTCATCCATGTGTCTGACTGGAGGACGAGCACACACAGCTCTGGAAACATCGCGAGTACACACACTCCCACAGGAACTGGGATGAACTAAGAAAAGTATGCCACACACACACACACACATACACACACACACACACACACGCACGTACGTACGTGGGCATGTACAGTATAGATGCAGTCAGATAAATATTCACACTCGAAAAGAGGTTTCAGAGCAAATACCCGCACTATCAATCTTCAAACGGTGAGAAAAAAAATGAAAACAAAGCCGCGGTGAGATTTTATTTCACAGGGCAAATGAGTCTAGCCAATGAGCTGCTCCCGTAAGGCCTGCCCTAACCCTCCCTTCCTGGCAGATTAGCCTATCACGGCATCCCATTGACCTCTCCACTCCATGCGCCGCCCACGCAATGGGTGAGCCAGCATAAAGAAGACCAAGCTCTCTCTTTCCCTTTTTTTTTTTCTCCTCCGTGTACACACTTTCTTACTCTCTCTCTAATCATATCCTGGTTCTTTCACTTCCTCGCTCTACCCCCCCAACACCCCCCACCTTCCCCTTTACACCCCTCCTCCCTCTCGTTTCTCTCTCAACGGCTGACCTGTTATCAGCACTCTAGAGATTTAACAGCCAAAAAAAAAAAAAAAATAGGCGAGCGTGAGTCAGGCGTGACGGAGGGACGTTTCCCAGTGTCGCCTCTCAATCTTCATGTGATCTCACACACACACAAATGCACACACACACACTGCACCCACAACTACAAGACAAACACACTGATTTGAAATCAAGCAAAATGTCCAAATATCATCACTGCCGGTTACTCAGTCACGTCCTGTAAAGATCATGACGAGGTGACGGATGTGTGGGTATGAAATCACAGGAATGAGGAACACCAGGATTCAGGCCATTCAGCCGGGCTGCATACACACTAATGAGTAAGAGTTCACTATGTGTTGCTATGGGGACCAGGGCTAGTTTGACTAAAGGAAAGCAAAAGAGCGAGAGACACAGGGAGGAAAGAAAAAGGAAAACAGCATGGAAAGAGAGGAGAAGTTGGGTGAGGATCTAAGAGACAAAGGAGGAAAAAAAGATTAGGGTCAGACATATTGATACATTTGTTTAGCAATATTTCTCATTAGAAGATGCCTCTTAGGTTTAATATGTCGGACTGTGTATTGGCCAGAATCTGTCAGTCCAATACATATCATGGTTATGGTTATGATTCAATATACTGCAATACTGTACTTCAATATATGAATATATGGATACTGCCATACTGATACCACCATATGCATAAAACCTGAGTAAAAATGTTTACTTTTTATGCAATTAAAAAAAGCTAATATCAAGTACATGAGTCTATGCACAGATCCAATACCACGTCATTAACTGTCCCCAAAACTCTTCTACCTCCCAGCTGTGTCCCATATGTCTTTTTTTACCCCCCCCCCCCCCCCACCCCCAGATGATGAAGTCATGTTCTGTTGCATTCATTCTCTGTATGTATTCTATGTTCATGTTTTATGAAGACCTGAGCCAGGCAATAAAACAATAGTAGCAATCATCCACACAGGGTTAGTAGTATAAAGCTGCAAAACGTATTAATATTCACTGGTATTGTTTTGGTACTCGGTGTTGGACAATACACAAACTTCAGGTATCAGGAAGGAAACAACGGCAACTAAAAGATGACCCATACGTCTAAAATGTAGGGCTGAGTTTTGGCAAGAATCTGGCGATCCAATACATATCATGATACAGGGGTTGAAATTCAGTCTGTTGCGATTGTCAGTAAGGTCATATATTGATATATATATATATATATTTTTTTTTTTTAATCAAATTTTAGGAATGCTGTCATAGGATAAAGAACCCTTTAAAAAGTTACTTTTTTATGCTGTCAGTAGAGTTGTTCTGATAATGACTGACCCCTCAGCATCGGACAATGTGCAAAGTTCAGGCATCGGAAACGGTATCAGAACATCTCTAAGATAGATAACAATACTGCAATCTAGCGGTTGGTGGTTTAAAAACGACACAAAATGAACCACTGCCACAAATCTCTGCATGTATTCCCATATCACAATACAGTGTTTTTGAGAATTGATACAGTATCACAAAACTCCTCAGGTGTATCTATATTTTCTTAAATCCCTACTTATATGGTGGATATATTTCACCATGTTTATTGTGAAGTGCAACACTGTTCTCAAAGGTGAGCTGTTTTGACTGCATTTAATAGTAAATTGGATTAAATAAAAAGGCAACAATATTTTTAGTTTTATTATTTTTATCATTGCTATTATTATTATTGGCTTAGAGTACTTTAGTATCATGTAATTCTGTTTGATAGAGAAAATATTTGTAATTTTTGGTGGCATGAAAATCACTCAAATTAACACCATGCAGAATTATAAATATGAGCTGTATACACAATCCAGCAGCGACTGTAAAAGGCTTGTATCTGTCTGAAACTAAAGTCAGAGGAACTGAGCCGGAGAGAGGAGGAGAAGAAAGCAAAAAACACGTAGAGAGGTGCAGCAATCGTCCGGACTGCGGCCACCTGGGGGTCGCGACCTGCCTACGACCCCTTCAGATGTGCACTCTGGCTGGGGTGGGGGGTGTGTGTGTGCATCATTAGGGCTGAGTGATGAGTGGTGGCCATGTCTGACGACTGCAGGGGTAGAGCCCCGCCACAGGACCCACACTGCATTTATAAATGCCAGAGGGCCGTCACAATGCCGTCAACAGCACCAGTGCAACAGCTGTGTTTGTGTGTGTGTGTGTGTGTGTGTGTGTGTGTGTGTGTGTGTGTGTGTGTGTGTGTGTGTGTGTGGTAAGAGGAGGGGGATTGAACCGCTGCTGGTATGAGCCCCCCCTGTTAACAAACTGCCTCTGTGACCCACAGGATATTGCTATACACATGTAGACAACAAACACATTGAAAACACACAGCGCCACTGCCACTGTGAGAGCATTCCTCCCGCTAATGTCCATCCACATGAATAGAGTGGCCACTGTAGCCATTTTGTTTTTGTTTAGTCTCCTTTTTGCCCAAAGTTTGGTTTGAGCGGTTTGATTTTCTCCTTTTAATCACAGCTGGAGGAGAGGAAGAGGGAGGCGTGAGGAAATGAAGGAAGTGATATGACAAGAGGGGCAGTGTGCGGAGGCAGGATCCCAGCAGTGTGTTGTTGTAAGGAGGCAGCGGCACTGGGACTCCAAGGTCAGCCGATAAACACCACATTCACAAGTCGAGAGCGGAGGAAGGTGGAGAACTTGCAACCTCCCTGTTCCTCCACCACCAACAACTCCTCCAGTCCTAGCCGAGCATTCGCCTCAATTAATCACCGGAATTGTTACACCATGGTAATACCAAAAACAATCTCCATGATCACACGCACAAACAAAATTTCAAATTGCTATCATCCATCTCACCTGCCCCAGTTAAAAAGCACAGGGAGGGGGACGGGGGTGGCTGGGTGAGCCATTCATTGGCCTCCGTCTCCCTCTCTGTTCCAAAGGCCCGGCCAGTGAGATGATGGTGAAAAATTAACGGCAGGCAGCCAAACAAGTAAAGGCGCCAGGGTGAGGGGATCAATGCACGGCATCCGCGGCGGGAGCAGCTATGTAAAACACTTGCCTTAAGTCAGCCGCATCCGGTTAATATTTAATCCCTCCATCCATCTCCACAAAGAGCATTTCCCTTTTAGCTTTAGCTGCCGTTTACTTTGATTACACACAACCGTTTGGGGTGGATAGGGTGGTGAGTGGTGGTGGGGGGGGCAAAAGCAGGAATGATAAGAGAGCATGGTGGGTGATTTGCATGGGGATGGAAAAATATTCTCAGGTTTGATAATCGCTTGGAGCAGTCTAGTGCCAGTGTGAGACAGAAGAGAGAGGAGGTAGGCCTGAAGAAAGAATTAAATAAAAAGAGAGAGAGGGAGAGAGGTTGAGGCATTAGGAAAAAAAAAAAAAAGGTGAAGCTCCGCAAAAACAAACTGAATTTCACTCCGAGGGGGTTGCCTTATTTAAAACAAGAGATATGCAAATAAAGCGAGGAGTAGCGAAATAACACTGATATTATCTTCCTCGGTTATTTTCCGTGGCAAATGATTTCTAGGGAGGAAATCCAAAACTGTAACTCCCAAGTGAACATGCAAATCCATCTGTGTATTCCTGGGGAGCCTCGTGCGCTCGCTCTCATGTTGCTTTTTCGCGTTGCTGTTTTTGCTTCCTCCTTCTACCGATTGAAGCTTCTCATGTTTATTCTGCGCCGACACTGAAAACTGCATTTATTACAGAAGCCAAGGAGTAATAACTACACAGCGTCAACAGCGTGGCACCATGCACATAATAACTTTAAAATTCATACAACATATGTGCATGTAAGGGGCAATTATATGGTGTATTATTAGAAATAAAGGTATGTAATACGAAACTTTATGTCTCTCTCTTTATTACTCATACACACATCCTGTCACCACTTTGGCCATAGTCTCATACACATAATGCTTTCTATTACACTTTAACAATTAAAGTGAAATTAAACCGCATGCCACCGCGCTGATTTAAACCTCTAAAAATTGAGAAAATATGGCAAATGGAGAACACACATGCTTAAATTTCCTCCTTTTTTTTTTGCTGCGAAGCCAGAAGCCTGCCGACCCAAAAAATGTGTTTGTCAGCCAGCGGGTTTACTGGAAGGGAGCCTTCGAGATGGGCAATGGCAACTGTTCATTTTCTCACTCATTGACCTCAGCTCTCCACTTTACAATTGTGAATAAAAGCGGCCCTGTGTTAGCCAACAGGGCAAGAGCACCAGAGGATCAAGGGAAAGCAAGATCTAGGTTAGTCTGCAGCCACTGCTTTGCAAAAGGTGAACACACTGCACACTGTCTGAAAACACAACCACACACACACACACAGAGCAGGGATGTAATGAAGGGGCTTTTTAACCTGTAGCATGGAGTTAAACACCATACAGCCTGATCTAAAGCTTTATAACTGAGGGTTATTTAAAAGTTCAAATCATCGTATTTTGACACGCACATAATCGCGTCCTTGCAGTAATGCTGAGTTACCTGAGATTCAAACAGTAGATCATGACAGCTACAAACGGACAAAACTGAACACCATCCACCTACAGACACATCACCGCGATCACTAATACGCTGAGATATTGACCAGCGAGCATCTGCCGCTGGCTGCCGTTTCAAAAGGGGGAAGAGAACCGGGGCTGCGGGGCCTGTGACAACACTGACAAGGGTAAAGTGTTATTTTGCTCGCACGCCGACAGCTGGACAAGGGGGTGGGAGGGTTGCGGGTGGGGGTTGTTGTAGGGATGGAGGGACGTGTGTGTTTGAGTCGGGAGGGGCGTTCGGCCGGCCGGGCAGTAATTCTTAATTGACACCTGTCAGGATAATGGCGGCAGTCACAGCTGTTGCGGGAGAATTTGTCCATCGTCCCGTTCATCTGTCAGCTCTAATTCCCATCCTAAAAGCTGCCCTCCGCCTCCACCTCACCACCCTACCCTCAAACACCAACCCACTACCCCTCACCTTGCAATCAATCCACCCACATCGACCCCTACCCGCTATCGCCACCTACTTCAGGGTTCAATGTTAATGTTTTTTTTTTTTACTTCAGTCCAGCAAGTGGGTCAGAAATCTACTTGCTTGAATTCAGTGTTTACTTGCGACTATACAAACTGTTTTATTCATTAGTGGTTATCAAATAACCGCAAAGACTATTTTATGCCCTGATGAAGACTCAGTTGAGCCGAAATGCGTTGGCGTACCCATGATTAAATAAAGGATATTTAAATTTATTATCAGAGTGCCTCAGATCATTCTAGACTGACAGCCGTTACTACACACTTTCATGGTCAGTAAGTTGGACTGTTAGTGTTTGCTTTATTTTCAATTCAATGTTAGCCCCATCCTTTAAGAGCACCTGTTTTTTTTTTTCCATTTTTTGCATTGCCAATACTACTTTTCTGACCCTTTGCAGCACTCCCAATTTTTTCTTCACAGCAAAGACTAAAATGGCTTGTCATGTTTAATCTAGAGCTGCAACATCTATAAAATGTCAGAAAATAGTGAAAAATGTCCCTCCCAGTTTCTCCAAGTCCACAGTGATGTCTTTAACTGTCTTGTTTTGTCAGTCCAAACACAAAAGACCTTCAGTTTAATATTATATAAAACAGGGAAAAGCAGAAAATCTCGACACGCAAAGCTGAAAACAGCATTTTCTGCCAAATTACTTTAACCATTAATTGATTATCAAAATAGCATCTTTTTTTACCACATGCCCAGTCGGGCAAGTGAGTTGCTAGATTTACTTGCCCAACATGGCATTTTACTTCCCCCGGGCGAGGGGGCAGTTCTTTTTGTTGAGCCCTGTTCGTGCTGAGGGACTAAACATCAGCAGGGTTCAACAATATTGTTTTTTTTTTCCCCTGACCAATAGGACAAGTGGGTCAGAAAACTACTTGCCTGTGGTCAGTTTTTACTTGCCCCTATAGAAATAGTTTTATTTATTAGAGATCATCAAATAAAATGAAAGACTAAAGTTGATTGCCATATTTAATTAAGAGCTGCAACGTCTGTCAAAATGTCTGTCCAAAGATAAAGAGTCCAAAGATATTCAATTTAATGTGATGATAAACAGAGAAAAGTGGGATATCTCCATATCTGAGGGGATGAAAACAGCATTTTTGGGCATTTCTGCATGAGCAGTTACTTTAATCATTAATCGATTATAAAATAGTTGAATTCCTATTTCCTGTATTCCTATTATTCCTATATGTTGAGCCCTGATAGGCGCCACTTGTTCTTTCTATCGCTCTTGATTCCATTCAGTTACTGGAACAACAGTACAAATAATGCCAAAAACAGACCTTTGTTATATTGCATTTAAACCAAAGTATTTGGCAAAATGTAGCACCCGAAAAAACAAAAAAATTCAAGAGCACACAGTTAAACTCTTCCACTCCTTTGCTCATTTGTTTCCCTTTCAGCTTTTCATTTCCCCAACGATCTCCACCTAACTTTGTCTGATGAGCTACAACCGACAGACAGGAGCACAGTTTAAAAAAAACAACATTTTTTTCATCCCTGTTTTTCACTCACCCCCTCCACCTCCTCCTCTACCACCAGCACTTCTCTCTTTCTCTCTCTTTTCTCTTTGCTTTTGAGTGGCAAAGAACGAGTATTTATCCAGAAGAGAGGGGGATGTGAGATGAGAAACATGCTGGAGAGGGGAAAAAGAGCAAGAAATAAAGGGAGAGGGAGTGCCGAGGAACGAGAGGAGAGATGAGAGGTACGTGAAGGAGACGGAGAGAGGGAAAGAGAGAGGTAGAGAGGCATAGAGGAAGAAGAGACGGAGGAGAGGGAGGAGTGCGCAGGGGTTGGGTGTCCCTGGATAGGGCTTTTGCTCTTCTGTAGTGGGCCCATCTCGTTTGTCTTGTTTGTTTGTTGGCATCAAAGAGCTGCCTCTCACTCCCCCTGCTAACTGATGTAATGAGTGGGTAAGCTACATGTTTTTTTTTTCCCCTGCGCTGAGGAATTCAAATACTTATTAGACAAAATATTCTGTAATTGCTCATCTTTTATTGATAGAAGTAACATGTTAAATTTGGCTCTAGCAGACTTTCCCATAGCCTCTCGAGGAGGCACTGCACTGATCAAGAGAGCAAATTTACCCTCGGCAACTGTAATACTTTACTTAAGAAAATTTGAGATGTCAATTTTTGTGCCTTAAATGTTGCACGACTACTTCTCTTGAACGCTTCCCCTCTTATCTTCCTCACGTCTCAAATTATGTGCCGGGGAAAAAACAAAACTAAACACAACATGCGAACAGTTTTTCATTAACAAGCTCAAAAGCCTTACATCCCCACTGTGGAGCCTTAACAAAATGTAATTACTCAGCACAACACAAATATTACATAGTAATTAAGCACACTTAACAAAGAGCTGATAACAGCAACAGCATGCCGTTTATCAAAGCTTTGAGCTCAATGTGAGTCGGAAGTTAAAAAAACGAGTTTGTTATGCTGCTGCAACGTTGAAAAATGAGAACAAATATTCTTTATTTGGGGGGAAATTGTTTTTCTATGGCAGTCAGGAGTAAGACTGCTTGTCAGCCCAGTCCCAGAGGGCTGCTTTCTATCTGTTTCAGACTTGATTTTCTCAGTCTTGGATTTTTTTTTTTTTTTCTTTTTTGGATCCCATGACTTGCTGCTGTTTTTATGTGCTGCAAGGCAGGCAACAAAGCACATCTGGCTGCTTTAATGATATGATTTCCCATCATACTAAGCCACCTCCATTATGACCTCCCACAGAGACATGCTGGCTGCACTTAAGCATTAGGTGTAGGTGTGTGTGTGTCTGTCTGTCAGTCAGTCTGACTGTCTGTGTTTATGGTTGACGGTGTGTGTGTGTGTGTGTGTGTGTGTGTGTAAAGTGCAGCGAGGGCAACACACTGCTAGTGATGGCAGCAGTGTGCCCTGAGGGCAGCTTTTGTTGAGAATGCCCCGGAAAGACTCAGAAAGAAAGAAAGAGGACGTGACGAGGAGGGGTATTACTGCCATGGTGTGAAATATATCCTTATCTGTGTGAACAGGAAAAGCTTAACACATGCAGCTTAAATCTCGCTAATACTTTCCATTTCAATATATTAGTTTTTCACCGATAATCAATACAAAAAAAAAACTTACATGGGGATCTTGAAACTGTTTTGGAAACAGGAATAGGGCTGCATAGTTAATCAAAATATCAGCAAAATTGCAATATGGTCAAGTGCAATATCCAAATGGCAAAAGCTGCATTTTTTATATATAAATAAAGGAAAAATGTGTGACAAACAGCTTTATAATGAAGTACTATAGTCCTGCAGAGATAGCCTGGCCCACAAGAAAACATGATCGCAACAATCATCATAATTTGTTGCAAATTTCTCTGCAAAAATTATCAAATCAATCTGTCATTATAATCGCAATATGTTTTCACAATCTCTCACAATTTCACAATATCCTGCAGCCCTACAAAGGAGTGCAAGAATTTTCTGTGTGCAAAAGCACTGCAATATGCAAGGATTATAAAGTAATGCATGCAACTAAGAAACTAACACCACACACACTCAAACACACACAGACTAACACAGGGGCACTTGTGGTGACTCAAGGCATTAGAGGAGCGAGCTGAGCATGTTTGACCTTTGACTGCCTCAAATCCCCGATGTAAATTTAACTAATAGTTTCGGAGGGTGGCGCAGGAGCAAAAGTGGCTATCGACGAGGTCGATCGATGCCACCTGCTAACGACACCACCGCTCCAATTAGCGTAACCTCTAGCCGAGTCCGACCGCACACTAAAGGGAATGCCCAGGAAACATACAGCACAACTGAAAGGATAAAACTGGCTGCTGTGGATCAATATGTGTTCCTGCTCTGTCTGATACCACCCCCCCCCCAACCCGTTTTGATCGGGTACGGTGAGCAGATTGGGTACGGTGAGCGGTTATGACAGTCAGAAGTGAGAAATATGTGGAGCTGCTGTTTAGGGGGTGTTTTCGTGCTCCTGTGGGAGAACAGAGAGGTGATCTGAAGGCAGGCCCCGCTAAAGAGGATGACTAATGCGTCGTGGTTGCCGTTACACTCGTTCAAGTTATTCATTCCAGGAAAACTAACACCGGTCAGTGCTAAGCTACAAACATACACACGCTCTCTCCCCCTCTCCTTCTCTCTCTCTCGCTCACACACACACACACACACACACACACACAAAAATACACACTTTTTTCACTGAATTCTTACATAAACTCCCCATTTCTCAGAAGCCTTAAAGCATCGGAAGTTACTTTCAGGCCAAAGACACTAGTTTCTTTGCTCAAAATCAACTTTCCAACCAAAGCAAGTCTGTTCTAATTCTCAGGAAGGAGGGTGAAAACCGGCAACATTAAAAGTGAAAAAAACCACACCTAGAGGTTGCACACTGCTGTACTCCTCGGGACGCTGGTGCAGACAGAAGGGTAGGGGGCACATACATCTCAGCATGCTGATTATTTCGAGGGGGGGAATATCACATAACAGCACCGTCAAGTAAGAGCACAAAGGTCGCTGTGTAATCGTAGCTACCCCGGGCATGCAAAATCATTAATCCCAGGGCACACTGTGATTCTCTTGCTCAGAATAAACTGCAGGCCTTCAGCAAGGCGGCTGCAAGCAGCACCGAGTTGGAGGAGGACGTCGAGCCAAAGTAGACCGTGTGTTATGATGTGCCGGTGATTTACTAGCAGGGCTGCAACACATGCAAAAGTGTAAAAACTTCAACTGTGAACGTCTGTATTTTTAAAAAACGGTGCCTGGGATTACTTTGGAGTGCTGATATATCAAGCGGCCTGAACAGGCCCGAGCTGTGTCATTAATATAAAAATAAATAAATCTCCTGCAACAGTTGGAAAATTTCCTCCCCTCACATTCCAGTCCGAGAACAAAGAGGAAACTTTGCGAAAAACGCGCAGAAAATTAAGCTGGGTAATTGAAAGGATTCAAAGTGAAAACAAAGGAAGGAGGAGGTAGAAAATGAAAAGAGGGGAGAGGGAAAAGGTTGCGATGTAGCTGGTCCTGGCTCGCTTATTACAAGGTTATAAGAGCAGTGGCGGTGGGGGCGGTGGGGGCTCACCGAGGTCATTAACTGGCATTGTCTCCTGACGTGATTAGTCAGGTAGCAAAGTCCATTTGTCACCTGCACAGGCAAATTGAGTTGGTGCTGCACTAGGGGCTATGGGGACTGTATAATATCAACTTGATTACATCAAGGCAGCTGCGGACTTGACACCTTACTGAATTTGTCAGCATTAATCGTTAGGGCCTGTCACAAATCCATCAGCTCCACAGATAATTAGGGCTCTCTCTAATGAAGCCAACGGGAAGCAACCTTACCCCCACCACCACCACCGCTGCTGCCACCCCCCCTCTTTATACGCACACACACACACACACACACACACACACACACACACAGTCTTTCTTATAATTAACCATCGTGCTCCGCAGAAATAAGAGCGACTATCTTATCTGCTCTTCCTCCTTGTCTTCCTCCTCTAAGACTATCTAAGCCTCCCTCGGATGAAAGACGGCGTCACTCCAGCCTGACTTTTAATTGTTCCTGTCCTCCTCACCTTTAAATCGAGTGGTTTAGTGATGAAGTGAAGTGGAATAACACATACATGAACATGCATTTGTGCACAGAAAAGTGAATACTGTGAAGAGAGAAATATATATATATATATATATATATATATATATATATATATATATATATATATATATATATATATAAAAATATATCTTTTTACTTGCTTTTTCATGCAGGTTTTCAAGGTTTCTATCCATCTTAGATTTAACTATTTGGGATTTCTAAATATGAATTCTGAAAACTTGATGAAGATGAAAGAGTCTAATAAAAACTACATATTTTTTTCTGTAAAATATGCTTTGTGTTTTGGGCTATTTTCTGTGGATTTTAACACCACACTCACACACTCAAACTTCAGAATATCACTTGAGAAAATCATGTTGGAAAAGTTGCATTTGAGAAAGAATTTAAATTACGTGTGAAAATCAATTTCTGTGCCTGTACCTGCCCTAAAAAATTGCTTGAAATTTTTAAGAAAATTTTAAATACAGGGGAGAGTAAGGAATTTAAAATATCAGGTGTTGCTACAAGGCCATGAAAGACATTTATGTATTTATTTATAAGCTGACTACATTATATGAAAATAAAGAGTAAAATTTCTACAACTGATTTTTTAAAACTCCACAATTCTGACTTTCGCCATTTCTGTGGTTGGAGCATATTTTCTGCAGGATTTGGCCATGAAACGCTACAATAAACATTACATAACAAAAAATATTCTCCAAAATAAAGGTTCAAGGTGAGAAAAAAAAAAAGAAATCTGTCGAGACAGTCTGCTATTGTCGTATTAATTGTCTGAGCTCTGATTTCCATGTACAGTCCCACCATGAGCAATTTCCTCTCTGAGCTGCAGCACAGAGAGGAAGCCACAGGTCAGTACCAGCTCCCAGTGGAGCATCAGGCTAGCCTAGTGTGTGTGTGTGTGTGTGTGTGTGTTAGTTTTTTGTTGCTACTGGGAGCATGGAGTGGAGGGCGTTATCTCTGACCGACTGTCATGTCCATGGAAGAATGGAAAGCATCCAGTCTGCCAAGCTGTGATTGACCATTACAACCCATGATGCGCATGGCACTCAGTGGACAGTGTAATGGATCAATGGTGTGTGTGCGTGTGTGTGTGTGTGGTGAGGAGAGGGAGGGGAGGGAGGGGTCACAGCGATGTCATGTTTTCATGCCTCCATCTACATGCAGAGAAACTAAACGGGAGTCATTCTGCTCCCACCATGGTCGACCTTTTCCAGTGGAGTATTTCACCAAAACAACCAAAACACACACATGCGCACATACACTCCCAAAGTCAAGTGAGGCCCAAAATAACTAAATCTGTCTCCTTTCTTCATATCGTGGGCCTGGAATCATGCGAAAAGTGCTTTTGCTAGAAAGGGAAAAGAGGAAGGCAGCGAGCACCGGTTGAACGTTCTCCATCCTACACTCCTTCTCATCCTCCTCCTCATCCTCATCACCACCACCACCATCACCACCAGCAGCAGCAGCTCCCCGCTTTAAATGATAAAACCTGCTGAGTTCAAAGTCTTCGTCGGCTGGCCCTCCTGTTCGACCCGCTTTGCACCTCATATTTCAAAATCTCTTTAAAATTCTGTAACTGTCTTTTGTTCACTCCAGTTGTTAATGCCTAACTTCAAAGGCTCGGCCTCATTAGCACAGAGGTAGAAACCCCTGTCACTCATTTACATTTGTTTAAAGGCTGCAGGGAGACGAGAGAGGAAAAAAAAAGGGGGGAGTCCAAATCCAAACCACTAGAAGTCAACCTTGTCGGTCCTCTCTGCCAAGACCTGGTTTTATCAGTTGGTCACATTGCAAATATAATACTCCCCTCCAGCAGTGGATATTGATTTCATTACTGGACTGATTCTTACAGTGAATGTGGGGTGAATTTGGATGGGAACGCGCAAAAAAACCCTCAACGTTTATCTCTAGGAAGAAAAGGCATTTGAAAAGGAATGAAACACCTGATTAAAAAGGAGTGTTTGGGTTGATTTCGTCTCTGATCTGCTCAACATACACACCGTGCTTTCATCTGCTTTTAGTAAAATAAAAAGGTGATTCTCCAGCAACTTTTTTTTTTTTGCTTTTTCCTGGTTGAGACAACAGGAGAGTGTGTGTTTGAGTGGGCTAAACCTACCAGAGGCATGCCTGTCTTCATGGAGGGATTTATTGATGTTTATCAGGGATGAATAGATCAAAGA
This sequence comes from Lutjanus erythropterus, assembly GCF_056507025.1. Lineage (NCBI taxonomy): Eukaryota > Metazoa > Chordata > Actinopteri > Lutjaniformes > Lutjanidae > Lutjanus > Lutjanus erythropterus. The sequence goes on from NC_139325.1 coordinate 12,420,424, forward strand.
CTGCCACATGACAGGCGATCAATCACGCATCAAATCAAGGATGGCAATCCTCTAATAAAACAGAAAGAAAGGGAGAAACCGGCTCTCACCAGTTTTCTCCCCCTTCTTTCCCAGTCAATTATTCATCATTACTCACTCTTGAACCTCAAAAGCTCCCTTTTATCCCCCATAACATGCCATTTAGTTTATCTCACCATTCTTAAGAGAACTTTCCTGGCAAAGGAGGATAAAAAAAAATTCTCACATACGTGTGCGTCATTTGCGCAATTAAGACGCATTTTAAACACAACTGTGGGTCAGAAGGGGTCGACCTGCGCGCTGTGTTAATAACACAACAAATGTAATTTAAACAGAGTTGTAAAATAAATCTCAGCATGCAGCAGAAGTAAAGAATGTGATGTGGAAGGAGGAGATATTTCTTTTTGGAGCTTGTAAATAAAAACTAGTTGTCTACTGGGATGGGAAATGGTCGCTGTGGAGGGGCGGGTTATACCTGCTGATCGCCGCGGCTCTTGCTGCTTTCTCCTCGGCATAGTGACCGTCACTTTCCACGGTGCTTCTCATGCAGGAATTACAAACAAATCAAGTCTGTCAGTTTGGAAAAATCATCCCGTTTTTCGGGGTAAGGAGCTTTTTTTTGACGTCTTCTTTTCAAAGTGGCTGCTCTTTTCTGGACTTGATGGCTGGATCGGCTTCGAGAATACAGAGCAGGAAAATTACGAAGGGATTCGGCCAGCAGCTCCTGACACTTTCATGTCCATCAAAGATCATCTTCCTTCATGTCTCTCATGGCAGGGTAAAAAAGAAGCACCTTGAAACCCAAGTTTTCAGTTCACTCCCCCCTTGGAAAGAGAAAAAAAAAATCCCCCTAATCTCCAGCGCTGTTTGGAGGGGGACGAGACTTTGCTGCGCCTTTTTACGCACACCAAACCTAAAAAATAAATAAACTCTGGCGGCAACCAAACAAATAAGTCCCGTGTGAGCGCAGCGCACAGCTCTGATAAGTAATGTATCCTCGTGTTTCCTTCTCTTCTTGTGCCAGAGACCTGAAACAGAGAAAAGGGGGAGAGGAGAAAATAGACAGACAGGCATTAGATGGGTTAATGTCAGTCCCGTCACCACCACGCCACCTCAGCCCGGATCCAGCCTCACCAGTCCGGCGGAGACTTTTTCCTCCCTCCCCTCCTTCCCTCTTTCTCTCCCATTGAGGAGGAAAAAATAAATGGGACCAGCAGACTTTCTCTCGTACTTACGTTTTAAGAGTCGTGGAAATAATTTCCACCGCTCATCTCATCGCATCATGGACAGACAGAGTCGCTTTTTTGGGAAGGGGTGGCTGGTTGATGCGGTGGAGAGGATATCACTTGAGAGAGAGGGGGGAAACAAACAAGACGCAGGCGCATCCAAAAGCTTCGCCAACAAACAGATCAGGTCGACATGGACTCAAATATTTGTCTCTTTTGAAAAAAAGGCGAAAAAGAGGGAGGAAAACTCCAGGGGACTGATCCGAGGGCTCCCAAAAAAGAAAAAATGGAAACGCGGTGGATCCAGAAGCTGTTTCAGACAGTCTCAACTGATAGACAGACGCATCGAGTGGCTTTTCCTGCTACATTTTTACTCCTCCCCTCTCCACAAGCGTCACCCCTGACAGAGGAGCCTACCTGTCAATCTTTTTAATTGTCTTGTTTTCCCCCCTCTCTCTCTCCGTCTCCCTTTGCTCGAAAAAATCCCAAAACCTCCTACAAAGGAAAGAATCCTTTCGGAACTTAACGGCAGATAAACTAAAAACAAACTTACACGAGCGTGTATCGCAAACCACAACAAGTACTCCACATGAATAACGTTGTTACAACTTAGATGTCACCTTTAGATAATAAAAGCGTGGCACGAGTTAGAGGTTCGGCTCCCACTGGGGGTGGGACGAAGGTTGAATGGTCCAATATGTTGTTGTAACAACAGTGTTACAGGATTATTCTGAAAAGCGTCGATGCTTCCAGAAAATGACAGACAGATGACAATAGATGATAACACCGCTGCGTGAATGCAAAGCGAGCAACACTTTGACAAATCGCTGATGCAGGCTGTGGTTACAGGTGTAACATGTGGCCACAAACATGTTTCGGTAACAGCAGCCCCCCCCTCCAAAATAAAATCAAAATAAATAAGAGCGCGTTTACGCAAGACGCGCAATTATTATAGTTACTGTTCTGATGTTTTTAAAAGATCCGACGTGGTCGGGGTTGTTTTCGTGGGAGGAAAAACGGTTGAGGATATGTTAGGAGATGAGGATTGATTTGTTTCACCTTACTAGGAAGTGAGTGTTGTGTCCGGGAAGGGGAGGGACTCCGACGACAAGTCTGGGGCGCTGCTGTGCTGCTTTACAAGGCTGCACCAGTGCAACGATTTGATCCGAAATACTCGATTCAGAGCTTGTTGTTTTGTTTAACTAACAGAGAGTCCCGCTAGGAAGAATTCTGGTTTTTATTTTTGTGTAACAGCGCGTTTTAGCCCCCACAACCCGGCCCGGCCCGGCCTGCACGCTGCATGTGCAGAGAGGGGGGGAAGAGAGCCTTTAGCGCAGGCTAATGGCAGTCTGGCTTATCGCTGCCACTAACGTTGAAGTTGTCGGTGAACTTTGTCACATTTAGGAGCCATGTCCAGCCAGCTGCTGGCGAGGAACGGCAGAAGAGCAGTGTCGCTAATCGGCGGGGGGCGCAGAGGCACCGACGCACTTTCAGGAGTTCATCTGACTGCGCGGCGCTCCATCATAGACATGTCCTACTCCGCGCACTTCATGGATTTTAAAGGATCCTCCATACCGAGCAGCATGAAAAAGCTGGTCGTAAACAAGCTCAGTCCTAATTTCAGAGAGGCCGTGTCCGTGCAAACCGTCGCGGTCCCTACACCCGGAGACGCGGACTTGCTCGTCAGAAATCGGTAAGTTGTTGTTTTTGAAAAGGTGGGAACAGAAACCGCGTTCAGAATGAGCCAGTGAGTCTATTTATGGGTCATTATTTGCTGCCGATCTATCAGAAGTTGTAGAAAGGGCTCCGCTTACCTCGATTTACCCATGTCCAGCACCTGCGATCATCATCATCATCACAAGATGGCAAAATACGTGAGGAATAAGCGCTGTACTGTAATTCCAAGTTCCGCCCTCTCTGCATTTGTCTATCAATCCATCTCGGCATCTCTCTCTCTCTCCCCTCTATCTCTCCACCTCTCTCTCTCTCTCTCTCTCTCTGTCCTCCTGTCTCTCTACGTCACCAAACTGCAAACAGAAAGTCACGGAGGGGGGGCTCACACTGGCATCAGGAGATGGAGATGATGGAGAAGGAGATGCAGTGTTACATGGCGCGGGAATTGCAGTATCATTTCTCTCATTCAGCAGCAGCAGAAGAAGAAGAAGCCAGCAGTGTGTTCACGGTTACAGGGGAGAGTGAAGCCATCTGAAGTCAGTCTCCATGACACAGACTCAGTGATTACTATAGAAATTAATTTTTTTTTAAAGTATTTGACTACATTTGCTCATGCAAGATGGAACATGTATAAAATCGTGTGTTTTTGTAGGATTCCTGATTCTATTTCTGATTCCAGCTGGAGGTGATATCTTACCCTAATTTTGCTTTATTACATTACAGAGTGTATATGAGCCTGATCTGATTTCACATGTTAAATTAGCATAACATTAACACATCTCAGTGTTTATGGTGTTATTTCCTGCCAATAAATCACATATTATCCATCAGATTGAGTGTAAACACAGTACATTAGTGGCTTACTGCCTTACAAAACAGAAATCAGGTGCCTGTGAACTAAGACCTTTGACTGTTAGTGAGTTATCACCGTCATGGGACCAGAGAAGGTGTTTTAACTAACAGAGCAAATAAATATTTCAGTTTATGGTGCAAATTGAGAGCCACATTGTGTACCATATTGCACAGCAGCAGTGTAATCGTAATGAAATGTCTAATGTAAAGGTGTTAAATGAGGAATCTCAGAGTGAGAAATTCATAATTGAAAATATCATGACTGCAGAGAAAGAGGTGCATTCATTCACAAGGAAGAAATTAAACTTTTTTACATTTTAGATGTTAGACTTCAGACTTTATTGTCGTGTTACTGATGACATCATAGATTCAGATCCTTTCAACACACAGTAAGTCTCAAGATTTCCCAGGTTCTCCGCACAAGGTCTGCAACTAACGATTGTTTTCATTGGCGATTAATCTGTCGATTATTGTCTTGATTAAATGATTAGTTGTTTGGTCCATGAAATATCTGAAAGTGTTGATCAATGTTTCTCAGAGCCCAAGGTGATGTCCTCAGATGTCTTGTTTTTTTTCCCCACAACTCAAAGATATTCAGTTTACTGTCATAGAAGACTAAAGAAACCAGAACATATTCACATCTGAGAAGCTGAAATCAGAGAATCATTTATCAAAAAAATATAGTAATTAATTTAATAGTTGATAGTTAATTGACTTATCATTACAGCTCTACAAGTAACAGAATAAAAACACATTTCTGTTTGTGGAATTGTGGTGCAAATTGAGAACAAAGTGAACCATACTGCACAGCATCAGTGTAATCCTAATGAAATCTTAAATGTAAAGGTGTTAAATGAGGAATTTCAGAGTGAGAAATTGATAATTGAAAAGATCAGGACTGCAGTGAAAGACATGGATTCATTCACAAGGAAGAAATGAAACTTTTTTTCATCATTTAAATTGTTAAACTTTAGACTTTTTTGTCTTGTTACTGATGACATCATGGCTGCAGATTCTTTTGACATCCTCAAGTCTCAAGATTCCCAGAGTGCTTCACACTAGGGTTGCAACTAATAATTTTCATTATCATTCATCTGTCATTCATTTTCTCCATTAATCGATTAGTTTGTTTGGTCCGTGAAATGTCAGAAAATGGTGAAAAATGCCAGTCGCAGTTTACCAAAGCCCAAGATGATGTCCTCAAATGTCTTGTTTTGTCCACAGCCCAAAGATATTCAGTTCACCATCACAGAGGATCAGAAAATATTCACATCTGAGAAGCTGAAAGCGGAGAATGTGGACATGTTTTTTTGCTTAAAAAATAAGTGAAAACAATTGATCAGTTTTGAATATAGTTGGCAGTTAATTTTATAGTTGACAACTAATCTGTTATTCAACAAATCATTGCAGCTCTAAAACTAACAGAGAAAATAAATGTTTCTGTTCGTGGAATTGTGGTGCAACCCGAGAACCATGTGTATCACACTGCAGAGCTTCAGTGTAATCCTAATGAAATCTCAAATGTAAAGGTGTAAAATGATGAATTTCAGAGTGAGACAGCCAGAATTGAGAGGCTCATGACTACAGTGAAGGAAGTGGATTAATTCACAAGCAAGCAATTATCTTTTTCCACATTTTAGATGTTAGACCTAGACTTAAGACTTTTTGTCTTTCTACTGATGACATCATGGATGCAGACCTTTCAACATACAGTAAATCCTCAAGTTTCATGTTCCCTGAGTGCTAACAATTATTTTCATTATTGATTAGTCTGTCGATCATTTTCTCGATTAATCCATACATTCTGTGCTCCCTAAAATGTCAGAAATATTGAAAAATGTTGATCATTGTTTCCCAAAACCCAAGGACATATCGTCAAATGTCTTGTTTTGTCCACAACCCAAAAGTATGACAATTTACTGTCATAAATGAGTAAAGACACCAGAAAATATTCACATCTGAGAAGATGAAATCACCGAATATGGACTTTTTTTTTTTAATGAGACAAAACGATTGATCAATCATCAAAATATTTTTGCAGCTCTAAAATTAACATAGAGAAATAACAGAAAAAATATGTGTAAATTGAGAACCACATGTACCATATTGCACAGCATCAGTGCAATCCTAATGAAATCTCAATTGTAAAGGTGTTAAATGAGGAATCTCAGAGTGAGAAATTGATAATTGGAAAGATCAGGACTGCAGTGAAAGAGGTGCATTCATTCACAAGAAAAACTTTTTTGTGTTTTGGGTGTTTCTGATGACATCACTGAAGCAGATCTTTTCAGCATGCAGTAAATCCTCAAGTCTCACTCTGCCCCCTCATATTTAATCCATGTGTGTACTTCTGAGTAAAACTTACAAGTATAATCAGTAGCATTTGCCCGAGCTTTTCGTAGTTTATTGTTGTGTCTCATTCCCAGGACACCAAATACCAACATTTTGGGTTGGTCAATTGTTAGGAGCACAGCAGAATAATGAGAAATACAGGCAGAGGGCAGGGCCTCTGCAGATGCACACTACACACTGACATATTGTTTTTTTGTTTTTTTTTTGGGGGGGGGGTGTTGCATATTATTCTTTTAAATGTACACAAGTAAATTACCTGCACATGAGAGACAGAGGTGGTATCATATTGTCTGATGTGCTTTTTATAATGTTTTTTGAACTGGATTATCCTGAGTGCTTGGTCCAAAATTATGCATTTTATTTTAATAATATTTTTTGATAAGAATACTCTTCAAAATGATGGTTTACGTAATTTCGTTTGTCTTTCATTTTCGGTATAAACAAAACACAATATCAAAATTTCAGGCCTACATTTCATTTGGTATTTTTCACACATCAGTGACATCTATCATATTATTATATTATGATGCTTGTTGAGGTTTTAAATTTGCTGAATTTTGGTGAGAAGATTATTAGATTCACAAGTGTTTTCAAGGGTTTTTGAATGTGTTTAAACTCAGTATTTTTAGTTAAGTATGAAACTGATTCCATAGATGTAACATAGTCAAATCAAGGTGCTTTGTTATATCATCATGACCTATCTATAAAGCGCAGAAGCATTATCTACAAGCTCAAAGTACACGTGTGACATGCACAGTAATGAGGCACAGCAAGCGTGCCGCTCTAAAAGACAGTAAATGATTTATTTATACATTCCTTTCTCACATATTTGTTTCCAACATGTTACCAAAGTAAGATGAAAACAGCCGTCTTCGTGTTGAGGCAAGAGGCAACTATCTAAGATTTTTTAAAAGTGCAGTTTGTTGTGGGTGTCTCTGAAGACAATGAATCATGACATCATGCAATGTGTTTTGTGATACAAACCTTTCCCTGTCAGCGCAGGACTGTTCTCTTCCAGAGAAAAAGGAGTCATTGCCAAAACAAACCAGAGTGTTTGTGCCCTGTGCAGACATGTCTTCAGAAGGAAGCTGAAGTCTTGACCTTCAGACAGGAATTGAGAGAATATATGCCCACACTAATGACCACATGAAAGCTTCTGGACATGATTGTGAATACTATGTGTGCATTTTTGTTTTATTTTCTCACATTTAATCCACAATTCTTGCTTTTCTGTGTTTCAGTTTTGTGGGAATCAACGCCTCTGATATTAATTACTCGGCAGGCCGTTACGACCCCTCCGTGAAGCCCCCTTTCGATGCCGGTTTCGAGGGTATCGGCGAGGTCGTTGGCCTCGGCCTCAGCGCCAGCTCCCGTTACACCATCGGGGACACTGTGGCCTACTTCGGCAGTGGTGCGTTTGCTGAGTACACAGTGGTGCCAGCCAAGGAAAGTGTGCCTGTCCCCACGGTGAAGCCAGAGTTCCTCACGCTGCTGGTCAGCGGTGCCACAGCCTACATCGCCTTGAAACGTCTGGGCGACCTGGCCAAAGGTGAGACGGTCCTGGTCACGGCAGCCGCAGGAGGGACGGGACAGTTTGCAGTGCAGCTCGCCAAACAGGCCGGCTGTCATGTGATCGGGACCTGTTCGTCCAACGAGAAAGCCGGCTTCCTGAAATCCATCGGCTGCGACAGGCCGATCAACTACACCGCGGAAGATCTGGCGAAGACACTGAGGAAAGAGTACCCACAAGGCGTAGACGTGGTGTATGAGTCAGTCGGAGGCAGCGTCTTGGAACTCGCAGTGAACTGTTTGGCCAATAAGGGTCGTCTGATAGTGATCGGCTTCATCTCAGGGTACCAGACGGCATCAGGGATCCCGCCCTTCAGAGGGGGAACACTTCCAGTCAAGCTGCTCCAGAAGTCGGCCAGCATCCGGGGTTTCTTCCTGCCACACTTCTTGAGTGACTACAGGGAGGCTCTGGGCAGCATGATGCAGATGATTGCCAAGGGGAAGCTGATGTGTGAGGTGGATTGTGGTGATCTGGCTCCAGAGGGGCGGTTCGTAGGCTTGGAGTCAGTCTTCCGGGCCGTTGACTACATGTATGCTGGGAAAAACCTGGGCAAGGTGGTAGTTGAGGTGGCACCACCCTCTGTTAGCAATAGTAAGCTGTGATTTACCTGATTGATAATGCACTAACAAAATCATACTTGAACTCAAATGATTGTTAAGATAAAAATCAACAGTTGTAGAGCTTTAATTTATTTTTTTACAGATTATGTGGTCACACTTTATGGTAAAAGAAACATGAATTATCATGAATTCATACATGACAGCATGAAAAATGAAAAACATTATTTCATGTTCTAACTCATCAACTAACATGAATGTACAAGAATTAACTAAAGCCTGACAAATATATCAGCAGATTGACATCGGCATATCACAGCAATATCAGTCTATATCAGCATCAGCATATATGTTGTCCAGTATGAAAACTTTTTTATAGAGAACATAATGCAGATTTTTATTTCTTGGCTTTATAGGCAGCATTTTATACACCAAACTTTATTGTTAAACTGTAAAAAAAAATCCTGCCTTTGTCACAATTAATAATAATGATATAGATATACCGATTATTGGTACTCTCATTGATACTACTCGCCATAATTTGGTGCAAAAAATAAAATCATCAAGTTAAATTGTTTTTTCCTTAACATTTTTCCCTGTTTATGTAACATTATAAAGCTGTTTATTTAACATCATAAATACCCATACCAGTACCATTCAGCATTCACCATATTCAGAAGCTTATCAATATTTCTGTACTATCAGGAACAGTACTGGATTAGTACAGTTTCTCAACATCTAGCCCTACTCTATACTATATTCTGTACTGGTCACACTCTAGAATTAACAGTGTCTCATGCATGTAATACCAGAACATATGTATATATGGTAATTAATGCAACAACTGAGGTATTTCAATCATAATGATTTCTGAGTTGTTGATGATGTTCATGTCTTCTTTATAGTGAAGTCTGCAGTTAACATGACCAACCAACAAACCTGACCAGTCACAGCACATGTATTCTGTTGAATTCAAAGTGCTGTAGTCAAGATTAACTAAGCATTACTTCATCACGCTTGTGGCCCCTCAAAATAAATCAGCCATGCTATACTTAGGAATTATGTATTTGAAAAAACAAATGCAAATTGGAGCATTTTCCATTTCAATTATTTAGTTAGGAAGAAACAAAAAGTTAGTATGTGGTTTCACAAATATGCCACCATTAATCATATGTTATTCATCAGTGTTAAAGAAAGACAGATCAGTACTTCATTGCGTAATGCTTTGTTCATCATGAGTACATGAGCACTGCTGTGACTAAGACAGTTTTTTGGCCTCTCACCTTAACTACAGACTTTCCTCTGAAGACTTGAAAATCACTATTAACTCATAAATCATAATGATTGAAATACATTAGCTGTAGCCTTAATTAATGTATTATTCTTTCATAAAGATAATAATGCATGGGGTACTGTTAAGTCTTGTACATGGCTAGTAGAGCAAGAAGCACTGCATTAATGAATGCATGCTTTTTCATGCATGAAATCATGTATGAATTCATGACAATTCATGTACCCTCACTATAAAGTGTTACCAATTATGTTTATTTTTGTAAGATGAATGATATAACATAATAAGTAAAGCTACATGTAAATAAACATAATAAGCAACTTTATTTTCTTCTCTCATGGTTTTGGAAACTATATGCAACACAAAGATATTTTCTTAGTAGTATTATTTATGTGAATGAATTTACTATGAAAATAAATCTGAAAATCAACTAATAATATGCATTGATGATAATATTGCACAAATGTTCTAACTAAAAATCAGAAACTGTAGCGTCTGTAATCTTGCCCAGAAATTTTTTTTTTACAGTGTTCCCTAAGTCCACCTCTGAAATAATTTCAGAGCTGCTGCCATAATGTTCTCGCTTTTAGCACTCTCACGCACTTTATCTACCATAAATGTTTTATGATAGACTTCATTGTTTTTCTAATAGGGGCTTACATTGGTATGTGCTTGTCAAAAGTGAGTGCAGCTCCAGGTGTGCTTGGTATTTCATGGCCTGTTTGTGGCTGACAGAAACGGCATTCACACAATCAATCTTTTCATTCACATGCCCAGAAGCTGCACATAATAAAAAAAAATTAGTCCGGCTAACCAGGAGTTGGACTAGAAAATGCCATTACTTTTCCCCACTGGAAGTAAAGAAAATCACTTATAGTGAATGTGTTGTGAAATGCCCTTTGACATTTCTTTTTTCATTTCCATTTTTTAGTATTTAATTTAGCTGTGGAAACGAGAAACAAGGCAGCATAACATTTTTTAGGAAGTTTAGTCACATGGCAGCTCAGCTCTACATAAAACCTAAATGATCAGCGTCATACAAAAGATAAGACTTGAAAAATAAGGCTTTATTACAACTTTAAAAAGCCAGAATAAGTAGAATATTTCCAAGGTTAGAACATTTTATTTACCCCCATATTTAAAAAGCAAAAAGCTGATATGAGATGCTGTATGTTGAGGTCGTCCATGTTGTATTAATGTACTGTATGTAGTGTAAAACAAACACCTGTTCCTACCTGGCAGGGAGGGCTGTAGTGTTCATGCACTGTGAACATGTTATTTCCTCATCCAGGTGGCCACTCAAAATATAACCCAGTGTGAAATACGTTACAGGTGTGACCCCAGCATGCAAAGCTGCTACCTTCACCAGACGGTGCAGGAAATCAGAAACACACCAGGCCAAAGCTGTTTTGAATGTGTAGTGTAGTAAGTCAGAGCAGCACTAGATAGTGTTTGACATAAACAGTCGTCAGTTATAGTGTTTACCAGGGCTGCAACTAACACTTATCTTCATTATTGATTAATCTGTCGTTGATTTTCTCAATTATTTGATTAGTTGTTTGGTCCAATAAATGTCCACAACCTAAAGATATTCATTTTGTTGTCATAGTGTAATAAAGAAACTAGAAAATATTCACAGTTGAGAAGGTGGAATCAGAGAATTTGGACATCTTTAAAAAAAAAAAAGAAAAAGAAAAAAATTAACTGATCATCAAAATAGTTGTCAATTAATTTTATAGTTGATAACTAATCAATTGTGATTAGCAATGTTTAAAGTCCTATAAAATCTTTAATATACATTGTGTTTTCATAAGAGGTAAAGCTATGAAAATATTAACAGTATCATTTTTAAAATTATTACTTAAACTCAACGAGAAAATTATACATTTAGAAATCTACCTCTGGCCATTCATTTTTTATTGTTTTTTCAATATATTTTATTACCTTTTCTATTAGTTTCCCTCCAAATATTTCAAGCCAACATATACCTACTAAAGTTCTTGTTGGAAAGTTGTGCAGTGTTTTTGTGTTTTTATGATATATTGTCATTATTGTATATCATTAGATAGAGAGTATTGGGGAGTGAATGCTCCCAGAAGTCACATCATTTCTTTCAGCATTCTTTGTGAATAGAGAGAAGTCCGCTGTTGCTTTGTTGTTATTAAAATCTACAATATAAAGTTTTGAAGTTTGGTTAGGTAAAGGTGTGGTACATTCTCCTGTACACACATACGAGCGGTGGAAGAAGTACTGAGATCATTTATTTAAGGAAAAGTAGCAATTACTCTGTGTAAAAATACTCAAATAAAAGCCCCGCGTTAAAAACTTTACTCAAGCAAAAGTACAAAAGTGTTACCATCAGAATATACTTAAAGTATTAAAGGTAAAAGTATTCATTGTGTGGAATGGTCCATTATAATAATATAATTGATAGATTATGTAGCTGTTGCAACCAATGATTATTGTCACTGTCAGTTAATGTCAGTCAGTTGTTTGGTCTATAAAATGTCAGAGAATGGTGAACGATGTGGATCAGTGTTTCCCAAAGCTCAAGGTGACATCGTCAAATGTGCCCAACCCAAAGATATTCAGTTTGCTGTCAGAAAGGAGTAAAGAAACCAAAAATATAATAGATTCACAAGATGCTGGAATAAGAGAATTTGTTTATTTTTATTTGATTTATTTATTTATTATTTTTATTTTTTTTTAATTGGTCAAACGAATTATCAAAATAGTAATGTGAGTAATTTAAGACTTGGCAACTAATTGAGTAATAATTTGCAGCTCAGATCATTTACTCAAGTAAAAGTAGCAATACCACAGTGTTAAAGATACTGGAATAAAAGTCCTGCATTCAAAACTTTACTCAAGTAAAAGAACAAAAAGGATGGGCATCAAAATATACTAAAAGTACTCATTCTGCAGAATGCCCATTTCAGTATAATGTATATTATATTACTGGATTATAATCTATAATTTGATAGATTATTGCACATATGATTTTTATTTTGGCACAGGTAAAGGAGGGAACAATTTTGAATCGCTTTATATACTGCTGTGTAGTGTAATCTATAATAATAAGAATAATATACCTTTCTCAATTTATCAAAGACATTTAGTGGAGTAAAAAGTACAATAATTATCTTTGAAATGCCCTAGAAGTATAAAGTAACATAAAATGGAATTACTCATGTAAACTACAAGTATCTCAAAAATGTGTTTAAAGTGGCATCAAAGAACTTTAACATTTTGTTGATATTGGAGGCCCCCGTGGACAAAAGCGTTAATTTTCCCACCTTATTAAACACACAAAAAAAAGTCAAAAATAAAATTATCTAAATCTTTAAGTGGCTAATGTACTGCTGGGAAAATGTAAACACAGACACAGACAGACAGACACAGACAGACAGACTCATTTTATCTGATTTCAAGCAGAATCCAACCTGGTGGCAGGAATTAATAACAATTAAACAGAAATAACCAACCTTCTCAGTGATGGTTGTTGGCTTATATAGATCATAAAGAGGCATCAGTAATAAACTGAGACAGTTTCATAACCAGTTAAAAACTCCTTGTAGTAGCTTTACGTACTGTACTTGAGTAAATTTACTTAGTTACATCACACCAGTGATACATACACATGACGTTTAGCCTCTTACACTTGTTAAAACTGTTGACACATGAGATTTAAAACTCAAGTGGCTCAGTTTGAATTAAACTAATACCATAATTAAAGAAGAAATAGAAATTAACACTGAAAACACACTGAGTTTCTCTGATCAGCAGAACAAACAGCAGTCACCTCTGTGACACCTCTGTTTGGTCAGGCGTCATGATGTGAAAGCAAGCTCTTACATGCCAGCCGCGTGAAGGTGAGAGACGTGATGATGCACATGGATGCTGTAGATGAATTTAGCATGCTTGAGTACTGTGTGCATCCATGTTGCACCACAGCGAGAGGGAGGAGGCCAGGTTTAGCATCTCTTCAATTACCAGGAGAGGCCTCGTCTCAGCGTCCTCCAGGGCCTACCTGTACCTCCACTGATTAGTGAGCAGTCACAGCCCCAATTAGAGAACACAGGAACCTGGAGAGACAACACTCTTTATTTAATTGGATTGTGTTGCAGTCTGAGGCTGCTAACTGGCAACGTATTGAAGCAACCTGGAACTGTGGAGCGTAAACAAGACAATAAAGACAGAGACAGTCTTCAGAAGCATTGACAGACTTTTGTGTGATGGTAAAACTTTGGAAACATTTCTTCATCCGAGGAATTATGCTAAGCGTCTCTCTCGTTTTAGTTTAGGGTTACTCAAGTACTTCTCCTCGGGAAGGGTCATAACACAGCAGTTAAATTTAGATAGTTATGTATATGAAAGTAAACTGAGTTTACCCTTTTTAACCTGATGTAAATGTGAATGATTTAAATGCAGAGCACAGATAGTAACAAGTATTATGAAATGTATCACATAGAAGAGAAAAACTGGTGAATGTGCTGCTTTTCATTTTTGAGGGTGATTTTTTATTTGAATCAGTGTAAATGACTGGCTGATATTATTGACCCGATATTATCATACATGTTGTCCAACATGCACTGATGCAAAAACTTAATTTTTCTTTTGGGGGGGGTGACTTTACAATAAGATCACCCTTATAAATTATTTATAAATTGTTATTAATTAGGTTGTAAATGCTTTATAAATCAATACTAAGCTGTGACAACACATTAGATAAAAAGGGCCTGACCTGTTGCTTGTCAAATAGTGAGCCCACATTTATCTGTACTGTAACAAATCAAATTACCAGATTCACACACTAAGTCTTTGGCAATGTTGTTTACCTTGACATTTTCATCTGCACTTCACTATAAACTTAATAATTTATTATTATTATTTAATATTTTTTTCCATAATAAATGGTTATGGATCTTGCTAAATAGTGAACCCATGTTATATAGCATATGAAAACAGCTTGTTGATATATTTTTTTAATGATTTCTAAAGTGTTTACAGCCTAATTCATAACCTAATTATAAACCATCTATTAATCATTTATAAGGATAGTCTTATTGCAAAGTCGTACGTACATTGAGTAGCAGCATTTTATGTATATTTTATATCATTTTTCTTAATTCAGATTTAATATATTTTGTTCTATTTGTTTTTTTTTTTTTTAAATCATACATATTTCTAATCATCAAAAATACCAGTAAGTTTATTGTTTCAGTGCCCTGAACGCATTTTGGATTTTATATATACAGAATATAGACAGATATATTAATATCAGATTGGCGTGAAAAAAAAAACAGTGCTCTTCATAAAGGCAACACAGCTGATCATGTTCTGAGATTGGCTGATATTGGTGATGCTTCACCTGAAAAAGAAACTATGTAACTTTTGAAAGAAGGAATAATGCAGTCTTACAAATTAAAAGTTGAACTAAAGTACCCCTTGTTCATTTCAAGACAGTCAGGGGTTTTACAGTTAAAGCCTTACTTGGTCTAGTACGAGTACCACCGGCCTATGGAAGCTGATGTTAGCAAACTAATGATATGTATTGCTGTATAAATCACATTGCTTTGCCCATTTATGATTCTGTTTTCACGCTATGTTATAACAGTTACTATTAGGACGCAGTTACCACAGTGACTACTCTGGTACAAAGGCGTACAATGTATAGACTCACATTAAAAATTCCCTCTCAATCATCACTTATGATCCAGTAGAAATATGTGGTGGTATCTGCCATGCCCTGTTTTCTTCTTACTTTGCTGCCTTCAGGATGTTTTAGCAACCCAAAGCCTTGCTATTTGATTACTGTATATCAACTCATTTTGTCACATGATCGAATAGAGACTTGACATCGGACAACATCAACATACAGATTACCCAGCAATCATAATTCCATATCTGTATATGACAGAAATGCCAAAAAAAATAGAAATTATTCATTTACCTTAACAGTTTTAGTTAGTTAGATTTTCATAATTTTTTGTAGAAGAGGGATATAATTTTGTTTTAGTCTCATACTGACTATTTTATCAAAAGAAAAGAAAACAGTGATAGAGATGGCTTTGCCTCTACAAGGACATATATAGCAAGTACAGAACATAGGTTTATTTCCAAGGGCCTGTTCTCTGCATTGCTGGAGGGCCTGCTCCCTCTTTGGGTCCCTCCAACCTGAGGGCCCAAGTGCAGCTGGACAGTCTACATAACCCCTGATTCTTAAAATCAAACTTCTTGAAAACAGCTTTTTTTGTAGCTTTCTAGTCCATTTCAAATTTAAACCAAAGACCACATCACTGAGGCGGTTTTCATTGTTGCTCTTTAACATTTTAGGGTAGTGAAATTCTCAAAAGGTCTCTTTTTTTTCTCACTAAACCCTATTTCTCCACAGTTTCTCTGCGCTCAAACATGTGGCACATAACAAAGACATCACCCTCATAGTGTGGGATGGTAGTCTACCTCCAGGCGCCTGAGGGACACTGGCTGGCTGCTTGGTGCTGCCAGGATCCAGACAGTCCAGTTTCTTTCTCTGCAAGTCAGTCAGACCCCCTCAACTCCCCAACTCCCCGAGCCCCCGTCACTCCTACCTCCGCCTAATTACCAAACCTAAAACCCCACTCGACTAATTAGCCACAGCAGACCCAGGAACTGTGAGTAAAGGTAAAGAGATGGCTTCATTCAGGAGTGTGTGTGTGTGTGTGCGTGTGTGTGTGTGTGTGTGTGTTAAAGAGAGTGAAAGAAAGAGACAAGAAGAAAGGGAAATGGAATATTCAAGCCTCCTTTAGCGAGCACATCTCTACAGCCAATTAAAGTCATTTATTAAACTCTTTGCGAAACCTGAGTTGTGCATGACAGAATGATAGGGGAATGTGTTTGTTTGTGGCTGTGCATGTGTTTCTGGGTATGTGGATGTGCGTGGGGGTTGCACACACATATCCTCACACACACACACAGACGTCCACATGTGTCTCAGTATGGCTGGCAATCTGTCGGCTTTTCTGTCTATCAGCGGCGCGAGAGCTCAGTGGGACATAAATTACAATATGCAGCAGAACCACTTGTGTAAGTCTCAATGAAGGGGAGGAATAACTTTCTTAATCAAGTTCCCCTGATTAATTGTAATAAAGGTGTCATCCGTAAATGTGTCCTCCTGATTGAGTAATTCGGGGCCGGAGACAGTAAGCACATCCCTGGTGATTGGGGGGTTGGACAGAGTGGGGTGGGGGTGGAGGGAGGGAGGAAGGAAGGTGTGTGTGGAGGACATACTGAGACACAAATAGCTCCTGGGCACACTGGCAGCCTTCGCACAACTGACAGTTATGAAATACAATTATCAGTGTGATCTGCTTAAGAATTCATCAGCGGCTTCACCGGCCAGTAAAGACGTTCATAGAGAGTCGGAAAAGAGACAGAGAGGAAGGGAGGAGGGGGGGAGAGGGAGGGTGACACAAGAGGAGAGAAGGCCTCACTGATTAAATGAGATTTTTATTTTGTCCAGCAGATTGTTCACATTATGTTATACGACTGTGAGAGGATTATCTTTTCTCTTGTTTTCCTTTGTTAGAATCACCTGCAACCAACCTGCAACATTTAAAAACGCTGATCTTTATGACACATTGCGGTGACTCGGTCAGCATTGATCTGGTGATTTGCAGGTCAGAAGGTGTCATCAGGTGTAGGGTAAAAGCAGGCTAAATTTGGTTGAAAACTGAGAGGTTTTCCGATGTCCAGGCCTTTTTGAATTATGGCCTTCTAGTGACCCTTCGTCACACGTTGCGTATGTCTGAGCAGTTCAACCAAAGCCAGAGGAGATCACAATGTTCATTCTTCTACAATACAGGGCAAAGATTAGAGAAAATTCAGAAAAAAATGAAAAGAATTTGACGGTTAAGCATCTGAAATGTGATTGAAAGCCCTGAAAAAAATAGTAAGTGGACCTTGAATTTGAGAGCTTTTTTTGTTTTTCCCAAAGAGTAATTTCTGTTTCAGAATTATGCTTTTAATCTTGTCAATGATCTCACGGCCAAAGGTACTGGCGACCCTTTAAATTGTGTTTCCAGCAAAAATACCAAGAAGTTTTAGTCCCAGGAACTAATTTTCAAGGAACCAAAAGGTAGTTTTAGTCCATTTTATCTGCATTTCCACCATGGCCTAGAGACCAGTGAAGATTAGGCCAGCTAGTCTGTTGTCGTAGACACAAATTATGAACATATGCACTGTATCCCACAGTGAGAAATAGTTCAGCTCACTTAACTTGCACAAGATTTTCACATTTATTCCACATCCCATTCCCTCTGGATTTTGTCCTCAGCATAAATGCTCTGTGAGGCCTGGACTTTGTTGTCAGTCCATCGATCATATGCAGTCCTCTGTAACTCCATGTCGATGTGTTGAAGTACAATGAACAAAAAAACAACTGGTTTGCCTCTGCAGACTTTTAAAAAAGTTTCTGAGCTTTTGAAAAGTACTAGCCAAGAAAGCGGTCTTAAAATTATGGGTTAAAAATCATGTCCCTGGTCCTTGCAAGTGGAAAAGGCACTTCAGTTCTTTCAAAGGTTCTTAGTCCCCAGGGAAAGTTCCTGCTATGGAAATGGGCTTTTGTGGAGGGTCTTGAGTCTTGGGTTTGGCTCATCTCAACTCATCAAATACTTACTTTTTGTCACTCCCTTGGCATCTCATATAGGCGCCAATGGTGCCCCATGTTTGAGGTTTCAAGTACTTAATGTAAGTCACATGTCGTCACTGAAGCAAGGCAAAAGTCACATGATGCACATAATCTTATATAGAACTTTTCATAACATTTTGGATTTGAGATGCATGAACCCCAGTCTCCTGGATGAAGAGTCCTTAGTTTGTTTGTGCCATCCATCCACCTCCTCCAGATGCAGACTTCTCTCTATTCATACTACGTCTAAAGCCCTGTGCTTCTCATACAGCTGCAGACGGGTTTGCATTGAAGTCACTTGAAAGCCCGGTGTGTCTCTTTCAGCTGCTAACTGGAGCGATGTGCATCTGTATGAAGAACATCAGTATAAAGTTGTTCAAATAGTTGTTTCTATCAGTGTATTTCAACTTAGAGAAAGAAAAAAGTCATTTAAATGCTATACAACAATGGTTATATGTAACCATGACTTTTGACTTTTAACCTACACATCTAGAAGCTTTTTGTCCTGCGAATCACTGAATCAGTACTTACTGTGGTAGGAAACACGCCAGCATGTAGATCAAACCATTGTAACCCAGCCAATGTTTGACAGATGATAATTTGTTGGTTGATGTGGCCAAGTTCAAGAGCAACCCACATAAGAGCACAATTTTTAAAGCATGGTTTAACAGCATGATAAAAAAAAAAATCATATTAGAAAAGCTTATATTCACCACTATCAACACACTATGATAAAACTTTATTCTACCCTGCTGCACTACAAACATACTGAATAAAACATCAAAATAAGCACTAACATTTCTATTTGACAGATAAAATCACACTCAACAACATTCATCATCTCTTCCTACCTATATTAACCCTTTAGAGCACCTTCTGTGGCCTCTGGAGGGGAGTGAGGGTCCCTCACTGTGTCTGTTAAGATGTAGATATATATTCAGGTGAAAGGCAAGGGCACTATTCACCACCTCAGGATTAATGACAACATCATCGCCATCGCCATGCTGACCAGCCCCATATTTCCATTGGCTGGATAAAGAGGAGAGGGAAGACGGCGGAGGGAGGGGTGTGAGCATCCTGTCGGCAGGATGACGGACAGGTCCTCAGTCCAGCTCCCCCAGGTCCCCCCTGTCCTCATTCTTTACTGGCCTGAGCTGGCTAGCGAGGCAGCGTCTCTGCGGCCAAGGACACAGGGGTGTCAGCAATGCGTCTGGGTAACATCGTTCATCAGGCCGCATCGGTAATGGGTAGCTCTCTGTGACAGTGGTCATCAGGACACAAAAGCAAAAGGGCCCATAAACATCACATGACAGATGGCTGGGAGGACAGCTTCGGACAGGGAGGGAGGGATGGAGAGCGAGAGATAAAGTGAGATAGAGGAAGAGGGAGAAGGACGGAGGTGGAAGAGAGATCTCAGGCTGGATTGTTAAGTCTCATGAAAAGTCTCAAGTGCTGGATGGTTTATGAATGCCCATGTTCAATGTCAGCTGTGAAGGGAAAAACTGGAAATCACCAGGGAAACAGTTTGCAACTGATGTCCAACAAGAAGACCAAAATAAGCAAAGGGATGGCCCAAGTATGTCAGCTGATATGCTGAAATTTAAGTAGAAATCTGTAATATATTTACTGTACTAAATCATAAAATGACCATGATATGTCTTCAGAGATCAAGATAACAGCACTCCAGCCAGGATGTTCTGTTTTGAAATTTCCAGTACTTTTACTCAAATACTGCACATGACTACAAACAGGAAGTAGTTGTTCTTTCTTTGAATATTTCCACTTTATGTAAGTGTGTATATTTACTCAACATTCTAGAGGCAAATTTTTAACACTTTACTCCACTACATTTGTTCATTTGTTCATATTTTTTCAGATCAATTTATCCTATCCATATCATATGGATAGGATATGATATATCCTAAACATTTATCTCTAGATTTGGTGATTTTGAATCAGTAATATTCTAATAAACTAAAGGATGACATTCTACTTGATGGCTTAGAAAATTCTCCTGCTTCTTAAGCTAAATGTGTTATTTATCAAATGTAAAATGCATTCTGACAAAGTTAAAAAATGGGGTTTTCTTATGAAAATTTGACTTTTTAGAGATCTGTGGCTCACAGGACAGCACCACCACAAACATATGATGATATTATAGAATATAATTCACTGCTGTAGGTTAAACATACAATATGTAACTTCTGCCGCTACGAGTCTCTCTCACATTAAAATAATAATAGAGGACAGAGACTGATGATGCCACAAAGTAGCGTGGGGTCATGGGATTTGTCACCTTCACTGTTTAACAACCACCATTGCTGATGAAAATTTATCTGACATGACTCAGGCTGAAATCATGTTTATGAACAAGGTAATATTAAAGTTTTAGTTACATCATGTTTAGTCATGTTTGCAGACTCTCTCAAGCTCTGATCTATCCTGTTTTCCCACACATTCGAGCAACTGTAGCAACTAGCTACCAATGGCTAGCAGCAAACACACTTTTATCTTGAATAAATTATTTATTTCTCTGAGTTTGATATTGTTGAAAATACAGTATGTGGGATATCCCACAACTCAACAAAAAATATAAAATATGTTTAAATATGTTTTATTGCAGAATTATTACATAGTATAGCTTTTAACTAATCATAATAAGTAGTTAAAATGAGCTTAAATTATATACAGCAATAAAATGCAACAAATTAATAGGAAAACACTGACAGGGACCATTTTACTGCATAATGAATGATTTTACTTTAGACTTTAAGTGCATTTTGCTGATAAGACTTTTACCTCAGTAAGTTTTGAATGCAGGACTTTTAACTTGCAGTGGAGTATTTTCACAAGTGGTTTTTGTACTTTTACTTAAAGGACAAATACGCGAGTGTACAAAAATGAGAACTGCTATCCAAATAGACAGCATATAAAATAAGCCAAATCTCTATCTGTGGTTGAAACTTGTTGTTTCCCCATGTCTGCTCCTCCTCAGCCAGGTTGCCTGCAGGCTGCAGGGAAACTAAACCTATAAAAGCACAAAACCGGTGCAACATTACAATTGGACATTGATAAGCAGGGATGAGTCCTACATTGTCCTACAAGTCCACTTTTCTGAAAATATGCACTCTGGAGCTGCAGTTCAGTGACTTCCTGCCTTATTGTCTGCCAGACATATTGCTCAGTTTAACCTTTATAAACATCTACCTCTTCTAAAAGATTATTAATGGTCCCTAACAACTCATAAACAAACACTCACTCATTTGGCAGACATTCTGCATTAATTGTAATGCAAATAAAAGTGAAATGGGCAAATCAGCACAGATGTTCTGAACCAGAATTGAAATTTCAAAGGAGACCACGCTATCTGTGACATTGTTGGAGAAGGCACTGTTTCAACTTAGCATTTTTCCTCATACTCTGATGATGTATCATGGTCTTTTAATGATTTAGTATTACAAATTTCTCTTTTTTAGTGAAGGACCTAAATACCTTTTCCACCACTGCACGTCAGTGATGGCTTTGGCCAATTAGTAGGGTGAAACCATTTAACCTCCAGCACGGCGCAAACGGT
Source organism: Lutjanus erythropterus (assembly GCF_056507025.1). NCBI lineage: Eukaryota > Metazoa > Chordata > Actinopteri > Lutjaniformes > Lutjanidae > Lutjanus > Lutjanus erythropterus. Next base: position 12,442,206 of record NC_139325.1, read on the forward strand.
TAAACGGAAGGACTGATGTGAAAGAGGTGTTTGCTTAAAAGCCGAACATAGAGAGAAGAAAGTTGTGCTTGAAAAGAAAGGATAAGAGATTGTTGAGGAGACATCTTCAGAGATTCAAGCCTGCAGCGCCGATATGTCAGAAGATTTCATCAAAAGGATGTTTGGCACCAACTCCGACTTTGAAGAGTTTGACAGATGAGCACAGCGTGCTGGAAGAGTTGGCCTGAGGACGATGATGTTTTTAAATAAATTACGGTCTAAGCAGACTGAGGTGAGGGTGAAAGTTAAGGAATAATTATGGAGGTGATGGCAATGACAGAACGCGAGAAACAGGTTGCGTGAAAATGAGGCGAGGTGAGGGTGTCGAGGGCTGTCATAGAAGTGACTGCAGAACCTGTTCTAGTTCCCCTTGGAGGGAAGACAATTGTTGTGTTAGCAACACCTTTGTCACCTCAGGATGTATACCTCCTCACGTGTTTACAGGGAAATCAGATCCCAAATGTGAGGTATCATCTTCAAAACATGGGGAAACGTGGCTCCCTGCCCTCCAAAGTGACGCCGCAGGCCGTGCTGCGTCTTTCTTTGTTTTCTGGAAACAGCCTTGCCCGTCCATTAATCGCCATCCATCCATCCTGTGCACCTGTATATAAAAGGGAAATTAGAATATCCATCACTCGAGCACAACGTCAGTGTGATTGATGGGTTAGTCACAGGATCCCCTCCGTTTCCTACCCAAGTCTGTGTTTCAGGAGTGAGAAGTGAACATTATCTAGCGCCATGATCAGATTTAGTCTGCACATTTCCATCTAGGAGAGCATTTTGAGTGGATGATACACAATCCCTACGAGGAGGCAGCCAGCAGAAGGTTTATGGAAATCTAATATCATAAGGCTTTTTGGTTTGTTAGACTTGTTATTCATGGAGTGGGCTGGTGACACTTTTGATGTAACAGTATAAGACAATGTAACGAGGCAGAATCTCATTTTGTTGAAGTGTTTCTGTCAAACTATGGTCTGAAGGATGATTGGGAAAATCTGTGCAAACAGGTTTTGAGTGGGGTGTGCTAAGACTAAAATACCAACTGTTCTCAGAGAAAAGCCTTTGGTAAATAACAGGAAATGTCCTCTGAGAAGGCGATATGAATGCCAGAGAGCGCAGGATGCGCATTTGCCTTTTAAGTTGAGTAGACACTATTTAAACAAAAGGCATAAATAGAGTCAGTGCAAACAGATGATGATAATTAAACTGATGCATCAGACCAGTGCTGGGCTTTTATTAATAAAGTTTCAGGCTTTAGTGTAATGTGATGGTGTAAGTCCTCTATCAAGAGTGTAAAGCCACTGCAAACCCACATCCAAACAGCCTTCTACATATGTCATTTACCTTATCTGTCTTATGCTCATATAAGTAAGCATCTAAAAAGTGTTACAAATTAGTTTTAATCCAAATTCAAAATATTGTCATTAAACTTTTTGTACTGTTGTAATTTTGTGCACACTTTCCTTGTATTTGGCTTGTATTGATTGTGCTTAAACTCGGATATTTCTTACAAAAATTGCACAATTAATTCTGTGAGCCAAATATCAGAGGTGTACAACAAAATTCTGAAGCCTGCACATAGATATTCTCTGGGAGGCCCCTCCCCAAATCAACAGCTAATCACAACTTTGTGTCAGGATGTACCCGAATCCAAATATGTTATTCGGAAAACACAAATAATGGAAACGGATATTATAGATATGCTCGTTACTATTGGAAGAAATCATCTTCATGATTACCTCGACATAGTTAAAAAAGGTCAATCACTGATTTAATGCACTAAGATTATGTCCTTCAACTGAAGGATATTTTAATATACTTGTATATATTTACTGCAGTGTTTCTATTTCTATTATAAATATTTTGATTAAAAAAAACCTTTTTCTTTTTCTTTGATTTTTTATATATATATATATATATATATATATTTCCCAGTTAGGGGGAGGTGGCGGTGGGCCTCAGACAGTTCATAAAACTTTATTTTTAAGTTTACCTAAAACTAAAAGGAGAGAGATAGATTAAAAGTATATAAGAGGATGTGGATATAGTGGCATTGAAGAGACCATGGATGGTAGCTTCGCCATCAGAAAGCAGTGTAAAGTGGTGAAAATATTCTTGTTTTCCTTTGGTGGTCCTTTCGTAGTGACTAAAAGATGTTTGCTGCTGCCCCCCTTCAGGACGTTGGTTAGCTTTAGTGCCAGTGGACGACTCCTGAGGGAGATGTCAGTCAATGTGTGATGTGCTACACCTACACAGTCTGACTTTCATCAGTGGTTTTTGAGGCTGAGGTAAGTCAGAGTTTCTTGTTCATGTCTGTACACTATAATACAGCTAACGGGTCGTGTCATGTTGTGTATTCCTGTAATTCAGTTTGGGGTTTTTGTTTGTTTTTTTTACAAAAGCAAAGCTGAATCATCTTTGCTCATAATATGCTGGATTCATGTTAATGTTTATTTTAAGACTGTACAGGTATATTTTAATATTTGAAAACAGAAATTTATAAAAAACAGTATCAAACAATGACAAGTTGCCCCCCTGCAGTAACTGTTAGGACCCCCTAGGGGTCACAGACCCCCTATTGAAGACCATGGTCTAAATATAAAAATGTGCTGTTTTTTAACTAGGTCTTCTAACAGTTACGAATGTTTATTTTTAGTCATATTCTTGTGGATACCTAATGAGACATTCAACTTTGATATTAAGTTGTTACAATACTTGAATTTTAAACTTGATACAATACAAGTGAAAAAGTAAAAGGAGAAGTTCAAAATAAGATCTTGTCTTGGTGTAGCCTGTGTCTCCGTCGAAACATAAATGAGATCATATTAAGACCAATATGAGACTTTGACCATTTTCTCATAATTCTTAAATTTGGCTCCTGAGAAAAAGACTTTGTCTTGTCTTAGCCCGAGAATAATTTGAGCCCCATTAAAGATCTTAAAATGTTCCTTTTTGTTCTCACTGCACTGATCTTAAATTTGTCTTACATAAACAGCTCTTGAGATAACAGTGAGATCTAAAAGAAAACTCGCTGTCTTAAATGAGATCTTAAATTTGTCTCAGTGGTCAAATTAAAGTCTTGTTGCTCCACATGATGGTCAAGGAGAAAACCTCTGAGACACCTATGAGCTCAGCAAAAGATCTCCTGCTTTTCTATTGTCTTGTCTCTCAAGGGGGTCTTTTGGGAGAAACAGATGAGACTTCAGTAAGCTCAAAATTAGAATCTCATTTATTTCTCATGAGACAAAGCAAAGACGATTGAGAAGAACAAAATTTTCCTCTGGGTCGATACCTCTTTCGATACCACAGGAAAAAGGAAAAAACTCCTTGGCGCACAAAATAGGATAATTTATTTCTATTTTTTGTTGTGTTTTGCTCAGGACAATAAAAACTGAACTGAACTGAGGTCTTGAATGAGCACTTAGATCATTTTAACATGATATAATTGTTTTGGTACTTTCGATATTATAATGAACATGTATTGTTTTAAATGTGTGGCATTGAAAAAGAGTCTAAGTGGTGCTACTTTTGACATTATATGTGCATTTTTACTATTTCAAGTAAAATTTCCACAGGTTTTAGTTCAGGTGGGAAAAGCTCAATTATTGCATTTATTCCGATATAATCAACTTAAAACCCTCTATCAGCACTCTCAATCCAAAAATATTGGTGTTTAAGAACCTATATCGGTCAAGTTTATGTCTCTCCTTCTCTGTCTATCTCTCCCCCTGCGTGTGTGTGTGTGTGTGTATGTGTGTGTGCTTTGACGAGGTGCAGACAGGAGCCCTAACGCTGCAGGATGGAGAAAGGTGAACAGGAAACAGAAGGTGCCCATGGAGGAGGTATATGACATCTGTCAGGATCCAGGGTGGGTGGAGGATTCAACGCCCCCCCTCCGCCGGCCGAGGGTCACCCATCGCACCGCAGTCGCTGAAGTTGTCACGACACCGTGACACTTCCTTGGCAATGGTGGCCACAAGCCGGACAGCCTCGGACGTTCAAGACACACACATATTTTTGAGTAAATTTGTCTGAGGGGAGTGGGGGGCATTTTGTATGTGCTGTTTGTTCTTTCCCTGTGCAGAAATGTCAGCGTCCTCCCTCCTCATTGTTGTTTTTTTTTTCTCCTTCCCCTCTCTTCAGGGTCCTGGATGGAGGAAGGTCAGCTGACACGGCAAGGTCGACAAACAAACAAACAAACAGAAGGAATTAAAATGGAGAAAAACAGGGCAGATGAAACGTGGCGGCGGTGTGTTTTTATCGCTGTGAGGCTGATGGCATGTAGCAGCCATTACTCTCCGTTGTGTCCTCTGCCCCCCATTGGCTGCAACAACACCGCCTGGCAGGGCTGCCAGTGTCACGTCATCTCATGCTTCTGCTTAACTACATGGACGACAAGGGCCACTTCACACCAGGATGGGTTTTTTCTGCCCTGCTCCTCAGGTAGCTGCGTTTCTTCAAGGCGGCAAAGGTCGTCCACACTTGATTTGATAAAAATCACTTTTCCTAAGCCAGCATGAGTTCAAATTAGAGTTTGTTGTTTTTGTCGTCTTTAAGGAGGAGAAAAGAAAAAGAAAAATCCCAACAAAAAGTATTCACAGTCTGGCTCCAGACCTCTGACTTATTGCCACATCTCTGAAATGGTAATTCAGTCTGATTATCAGCAATTGGAGCATCCCCAATGTTCTCTCTAAATCAGGGGTGGGCAATTATTTTTCATTGGGGGGCACATGAGAAATTGATCAGGCTGCCATGGGCCAGACACAAATGATAGAAGGTCTTAATAATGGCCAAATCTCTAATAATGGAATGGTCAGAAGTGTTCTATATGGGGCATGTCTACTGTTGGTCATCCTTTCTAAATCGCCCTGTGATGAATTGTGGGCTAATTTTGTTGATAATGTCCAAAACCTGATGTTTTACAGTACACCCTGCATACCACATATGGGTGGCAAAGGTAAAAGTAGAAGAACAACAACATAAACAACATGGAAGTACAATAATAATAGTGAATAAAGTTACAGTTTAATATAAAAGACACAGTTCATTATCATTACCAGTGATCACAAAACTGACCCCTGTTGACTGTCTGCATCCAGCCCCTGAGCCACATTTTGCCCAGGTCTGCTCTAAACTGATGATGTTCTGGGGACCAAATGTAAACCAAATAATAATAGATTGCTAGTCGCAGGTCATTTCCTCATTTTGCCCACAGAAATTTCTGTTTGGTAGTTTTGATTAGAATTATTTTAGATGCAGGAATATCAGTAAATATGGAAGAAATAAGGCTCTGCACACAGGTTTCAGTTTCTACACCTCAAAAAATTTAATTCCTTACCATTTTTCATTAAATATTTGTATTAGACCTAAATTAGCAGAGCCTTATTTTCTCCATATTTGGTTTTATTGCAGTCTTGCATGCAGAGATGGGCAAAAATACACCAAAAAGTATCTTGTTAGAAATGATAAATATTTGCTCATCATGTGTATCAAAATACAAACACAAAATATGCTGCCAAGTAGCACATGAAGCCATAAAAGCCCTTCCAGCCATTAAGAAATTACCCTGATGATTGCATACTGCCCATGCTCTATGGGCCACAGCAGCAGACTTATGCCACCAGAGTCAGCTAATCTCTGGTTTAGTCCTCTTTTCTAAATGTTTTTTGACTACATGAATCAATTTCTGATTGTAAACGGGGTCATTTCACAGGGGTTGTGCTGCTAAAAAAAATCCTCAATTTTCTTTCACAAAGTTTATGGGAAAAAGCGTCTTTGCGTCGCATCACATAATATTGAAATTACATAGTTTGGCCCTACACTCAAAAGATGAGCTCTGCTAATTTCCCACATCATAGATCTGAAATGGCCAATCAGGACATCTTGGAGGTGGGAGGGTGTGAATTCAGAGGTGTTTTCTAATTGCTCTTTTCCTCTGTTGTATTTTAGTATCATCCAGTCAGTTTGCCTTAGCTGCAATATCTGATCATATTTTGATTACAAATGAAATACAGTAGTTCACAATGAGCACATTGCTTCATGTCATGTGATCCACCAACATTTAGGCAAAAGACTGTGATTAGGCTCTTTTTTTAAGCCTACTTTTTTTCCAACAGTTTAAACATGGGAATAAAAAGTGTGTCTTATTTGTGGATAAAAGTACATTGCATTTTAAGTATTTCTAACACAAATACAAGTGCTTCAAATGCTTTGTTACAAATGACATATTATTTTCTATGCCCATCAAAATCCAAGATATAAAATACTCAAAAGTAATTAAATACATATTTTAAATGCATTCAATCCATATCTAAATTATGAATTATTTATATGAAGGAATGTTGATAAATATTAGAAAATAAGGCTCTGCACTCTTATAAGGTCCGGGTCAAATGATGATAAAGCTAAATTTTGAGTCACTACACCATCATCAAGTCAAAAGAAAAAAAAACAACTATATCCTTTATCATTTTTCATTAAAAATTAGAATTGTGTCTAAGTTAGCAGAATCTTCTTTTCTCCATATCTGATGTTATTGCAGTCGTGCCCATAAGTATAGAGTTGTGAGTGTGGTGATCTTCTCAAAAGATGCAGGAATGTTGTCATAGATCAAGATTTGAAATGACAGCCTTGCAAAAAATTGTATTACTTTTCTGTCGCCTACTATTTTGTATATATAAAGACACTTCTATTTGTTGCCAATAATTATTGTTTTTCATTAAAAACATGACATGTAGCGAATTCAGAGTCAAAAGTGTTTGCAATCGAGACTCAGACATGTGAAAAATATGTTATTGTTGGGACTGAATGAATTGATAACCCCTACTTATAAACGTGCAAAAATAATGTAGTTATTTTATTATTTAAACTCCATCCTAAGTAGCCAGCAGAGCCCCATTTGTCATGACTTTGAGTGTGTTTGGCTCTGGCTGCTGCAGGTGAAGCCCGGGCCTCACCCTCACAGATCTGTATGCAGAGTGTGCCTTTAAAAAAGCATGTTTCTTTTGTTTATTCTTTGCGTTGTCTTTTCCTTTCTCTGAGTTTTGACATTGGAGATGACAGGTGTCTGTGGGGTGGAGGAGGAGGAGGAGGCGGAGGAGATGCCGGTAAGAAAACAATCTTTGACTGCCTGTGGGTGAAGGCAGACTCCTCTAGGCAAGGCGGCCTTCAGCGTTTAGCTGGGGGCGCAGTATCAAAATCACAGCCACTGCTGTACCCCTAAGGCGCTAATCTCAACCAGTTACCGTCAAGTGCTGCTTCTTCTTTATATAATCCTTCATTCCCCCCCTTCCCTCTGCTCTCTCCATCTCCGCCATTCCTCCACTGATCCAGACCCAATCCACAGAGGTGAGAGGATAAATGACAGTTTGAGAAGGTGCAGGGGAAGGCAAGCATCTTGAATCCAGCATTGTTTCTTTGCTTACCAGGGTTAAAAACAAATCCAAAATGTAGTGCTTGCACAAAACACTTTGCTGGAATTGTAATATCATAATTAGCAGGGCTTCTGTGCTCATCTGTACCAAACCAGGCATCTCACCAGATGCTGAGGAGACCTCTGCCGTCTTTCAGTCGGCTAGATGGAAAAGGGTTGTTGTTTGATCACTGGATGACTGCTAATTTAATAAGTGTTAACTATGGAGCAGCCGAGCGAGGGAAAGAGGGAAAAATGAGGGAAAATGTAGGAGTAAAAAGCATTAAGATTAACTGATGACATGTTCAACTGTGCGCATAATATGAGGCTTAGTTAAGTACGCACATGCTGTTTGTCAATTATTTAAAACCCCAGGAAATTAAGTCCAGGTAATCTCATACGGTGTAAATAACATTCTTTTTCATGGCAGCTTAATTGAATTCATTTGACGCTATTTAGAAATAACAGAATTAGATTTGCTTTCACGTGCAACCAAAGACTGTCAGGAGGCATTCTTTGTACAGGTGAAAACAAGAGGAATTAAACTTATTTAATTCAAACAGATCTGAGAGGATCAGGTATGGGAATGATTGAGGATTTTTCATGCCTTCCTGCAGATCACTCATCCTGCACTTTGCACGAGGACTGTGCTCAAGTCCGCTGTCTTACATGCAAAAATCTAAAGGAAAAAGCAGAATGTTTGACATAAATGAACTGAAATGAAAATAAAAGTTGAAATCGGGATTTAAATATATAGTTAGTTAGGATAGTTCGGATTATTACTTACAGTAGCTAGTGGTCTTCATGCCCCCAATTTGGAGACACAACAGGAATACTGGTGTAGGAAGCTTAGGACTTTACATACAAAACATATTTTACCCAACTAAAAAACTTTAAATTTAAACTATATTAATATTATTTTTGTAATATTTTCACCACTTTACCTGGCTGTCAGACAGCCTTTTCTGATGGGAAACTGCTGTTATAGAAGCCATATGTCACTCAGTCCAAATTAACCAAACTCCACTGGTGAAATCAGTGATTTTAAACATAAAAACACAAACTAACTGATCAGCTCAGCAATAGACCAGCAGCTCCCATCTTCTGCAAGAGACAATGATAAAGGAGTCTGGTCGTCTGGGGCATTTGTAGAGGTTGAGCCTGGGGGGCAACTGTCCACCCTGGAAATCTGATCGGCCACCCAGTCCTCAAGTATGATTGGCTTTCTGTCAAATGAGAGGCAAGACCCAAGTGTTTGAATTTTAATTGATCTTTTTTTTTTCTTTGTTTTGTTGTATGTAGCATTCTTTTACATTTATTTACAAGGTTTAGACTATTTACATAATTGATCATTTTACAACACAGGGTTGTGTAATGAGATGTTAGTTCACTTTATGTTACTCCTGAAAATAAAAACCATACAAAAAAACTAAAAAAAAAAGCTAATCAATTTAGGAGTCTCAGACCAACTTAAAAATATAGATGCTTTATATATTATTTGTCCTTGCTTTGGATTTTTTTAGGTGGGCATTTTTTCTAAATATGTTTTGCTGCAGACACTGTCCTTAGCTTTTGTATTACTATAAGTAAGATGAAATAGTTCAAATAATAACACTTAAAATAATCCTAAGTCTCCCTTTAAAATTAGGACTTTAACATATTTCTGAGATCATTCAAAAACTGTTTTTTAAAACTGTTGTTATCTTAAGAATGGTGAAATAAAGATATCTTGCACATCATTGTATAGGAAATGCATGCTGGGAATCTTCATGATTGCTGTCTATTCTACTGTTGCTTTCACTGGAGGTCCCACTGTATTAAAGCAACCAAGTATAACCTAAGTACCAGTAAATGTGCAGCCATTGTAAACTGAAGCAAAGATGTTTGACAGCGGGTTGTAAAGACCAGGCCAACCATACAGACACAGAGACAGTGGCCTCAGGCAGTTCTGAATTGGCCTTACTAGTGGGATGCCATGGCTTGACGCTATTTACACACGCACACACACAAACACACCCACAAAGATTCGTGATGCAGACTCTAGGTGAAGGCCGGTATATGTCTGTCTTGTCTTGTGAGTGAGCGGGCCGGAGACGGAGGTGGGGGAGACAGATTGGAGGGACGGAGAGGAAGAGGGGAAATGGAGGGATTAGATGAAACCTTTCAGTGCGTGTCATCATCCCTGACATTCTGTAGGGCTTGACCTTAACAGAGCAGCATCGTGTCAGAGACAGGGTCTCATCACCGCCAGGGAACACACACACACACACACATACACACACACACACATTCACACACGCACACACACAGACAACCCATCAGAGATCCCTACAGCCCCAACATCAACACCCAACATACATTTTCACAGAAAGACACACAGAGACACACACATACGCTGGGAAAATTTACAGTTTGGTGACTACAACTCACATATCAACCAGCCAGCTGACTCCTACCTCTAAAGCTGTGTATGTGATACAGTTTGAATGATTACATATTTCTTGATTAATAGATGATTAGATGAGAAAACTTTGTTAAACATTTGCTGATGTGCCACCTTGTCAAAGCCTAAAACAGTAAGCATATTCAGTAACTCTTTGTATGACTTTATTTTATTTTTTGGCTGTGCAATCCAAATCTCTGTAACTGTGCAGTTATCCATTCACAGGACAATATTATTTATATTGTTTCTCTTAATACAGTGTTACACACCATTTCGCCACATTAGCCGTGCAACATGCTAACGCCAAGTTCGACAGGCTAATCTGCAAAATTAATAGTAAAATATCATAAAACATGATAAACTTACAGTTTTCAAGTTTGAAGTGAGGTCACGGACTGTCGT